>NC_134493.1:1240000-2440000 GCF_040206685.1 Ascaphus truei
CTTCGCCTTTACAGGGCACACGTTTTCTATCTTCCCCGCTTCAGCCCATGAAATATTGAGCTTCAAATGTGTTGTTAACGTTGTGTAAAAAAGTTGCTCACAGCTGTTCTAGGAACACATTGTGAAATCGCGTATATCTTTTCTTCTACACATAGGAATGTATTGTGCTTTGCTTTACACACTATTCTACAGTCAAGAGGAGAGAATTCATCAAGTTTAATAAGCAAAAACTCTGTATAAGTCGAATTTCAGCATTTTTGTGTGACCGGGAAAACCACAGTCACAAGACGAGATGCAGTTCCATAGAAACTTGCCATTTTACCGCTGAACCTAAAAATGGGTAGAAAGTACTTTTTCTCCCTTCCTGTTAATGCCACAGACTTCGCCTTTACAGGGCACACGTTTTCTATCTTCCCCGCTTCAGCCCATGAAATATTGAGCTTCAAATCTGTTGTTAACGTGGTGTAAAAAAGTTGCTCACAGCTGTTCTAGGAACACATTGTGAAATCGCGTATATCTTTGCTTCTACACATAGCAATGTATTGTGCTTTGCTTTACACACTATTCTACAGTCAAGAGGAGAGAATTCATCAAGTTTAATAAGCAAATACACTGTATAAGTCGAATTTCAGCATTTTTGTGTGACCGGGAAAACCACAGTCACAAGCCGAGATGCAGTTCCATAGAAACTTGCCGTTTTACCGCTGAACCTAAAAATGGGTAGAAAGTACTTTTTCTCCCTTCCTGTTAATGCCACAGACTTCGCCTTTACAGGGCACACGTTTTCTATCTTCCCCGCTTCAGCCCATGAAATATTGAGCTTCAAATCTGTTGTTAACGTGGTGTAAAAAAGTTGCTCACAGCTGTTCTAGGAACACATTGTGAAATCGCGTATATCTTTGCTTCTACACATAGCAATGTATTGTGCTTTGCTTTACACACTATTCTACAGTCAAGAGGAGAGAATTCATCAAGTTTAATAAGCAAAAACACTGTATAAGTCGAATTTCAGCATTTTTGTGTGACCGGGAAAACCACAGTCACAAGCCGAGATGCAGTTCCATAGAAACTTGCCATTTTACCGCTGAACCTAAAAATGGGTAGAAAGTACTTTTTCTCCCTTCCTGTTAATGCCACAGACTTCGCCTTTACAGGGCACACGTTTTCTATCTTCCCCGCTTCAGCCCATGAAATATTGAGCTTCAAATGTGTTGTTAACATTGTGTAAAAAAGTTGCTCACAGCTGTTCTAGGAACACATTGTGAAATCGCGTATATCTTTTCTTCTACACATAGGAATGTATTGTGCTTTGCTTTACACACTCTTCTACAGTCAAGAGGAGAGAATTCATCAAGTTTAATAAGCACAAACACTGTATAAGTCGAATTTCAGCATTTTTGTGTGACCGGGAAAACCACAGTCACAAGCCGAGATGCAGTTCCATAGAGACTTGCCATTTTACCGCTGAACCTAAAAATGGGTAGAAAGTACTTTTTCTCCCTTCCTGTTATTGCCACAGACTTCGCCTTTACAGGGCACACGTTTTCTATCTTCCCCGCTTAAGTCCATGAAATATTGAGCTTCAAATGTGTTGTTAACATTGTGTAAAAAAGTTGCTCACAGCTGTTCTAGGAACACATTGTGAAATCGCGTATATCTTTGCTTCTACACATAGCAATGTATTGTGCTTTGCTTTACACACCATTCTACAGTGAAGAGGAGAGAATTCATCAAGTTTAATAAGCAAAAACACTGTATAAGTCGAATTTCAGCATTATTGTGTGACCGGGAAAACCACAGTCACAAGCCGAGATGCAGTTCCATAGAAACTTGCCATTTTACCGCTGAACCTAAAAATGGGTAGAAAGTACTTTTTCTCCCTTCCTGTTAATGCCACAGACTTCGCCTTTACAGAGCACACGTTTTCTATCTTCCCCGCTTCAGCCCATGAAATATTGAGCTTCAAATGTGTTGTTAACATTGTGTAAAAAAGTTGCTCACAGCTGTTCTAGGAACACATTGTGAAATCGCGTATATCTTTGCTTCTACACATAGGAATGTATTGTGCTTTGCTTTACACACTATTCTACAGTCAAGAGGAGAGAATTCATCAAGTTTAATAAGCACAAACACTGTATAAGTCGAATTTCAGCATTTTTGTGTGACCGGGAAAACCACAGTCACAAGCCGAGATGCAGTTCCATAGAAACTTGCCATTTTACCGCTGAACCTAAAAATGGGTAGAAAGTACTTTTTCTCCCTTCCTGTTAATGCCACAGACTTCGCCTTTACAGGGCACACGTTTTCTATCTTCCCCGCTTCAGCCCATGAAATATTGAGCTTCAAATGTGTTGTTAACTTTGTGTAAAAAAGTTGCTCACAGCTGTTCTAGGAACACATTGTGAAATCGCGTATATCTTTTCTTCTACACATAGGAATGTATTGTGCTTTGCTTTACACAGTATTCTACAGTCAAGAGGAGAGAATTCATCAAGTTTAATAAGCAAATACACTGTATAAGTCGAATTTCAGCATTTTTGTGTGACCGGGAAAACCACAGTCACAAGCCGAGATGCAGTTCCATAGAAACTTGCCATTTTACCGCTGAACCTAAAAATGGGTAGAAAGTACTTTTTCTCCCTTCCTGTTAATGCCACAGACTTCGCCTTTACAGGGCACACGTTTTCTATCTTCCCCGCTTCAGCCCATGAAATATTGAGCTTCAAATGTGTTGTTAACATTGTGTAAAAAAGTTGCTCACAGCTGTTCTAGGAACACATTGTGAAATCGCGTATATCTTTGCTTCTACACATAGCAATGTATTGTGCTTTGCTTTACACACTATTCTACAGTCAAGAGGAGAGAATTCATCAAGTTTAATAAGCAAAAACACTGTATAAGTCGAATTTCAGCATTTTTGTGTGACCGGGAAAACCACAGTCACAAGCCGAGATGCAGTTCCATAGAAACTTGCCATTTTACCGCTGAACCTAAAAATGGGTAGAAAGTACTTTTTCTCCCTTCCTGTTAATGCCACAGACTTCGCCTTTACAGGGCACACGTTTTCTATCTTCCCCGCTTCAGCCCATGAAATATTGAGCTTCAAATGTGTTGTTAACATTGTGTAAAAAAGTTGCTCACAGCTGTTCTTGGAACACATTGTGAAATCGCGTATATCTTTGCTTCTACACATAGAAATGTATTGTGCTTTGCTTTACACACTATTCTACAGTCAAGAGGAGAGAATTCATCAAGTTTAATAAGCAAAAACTCTGTATAAGTCGAATTTCAGCATTTTTGTGTGACCGGGAAAACCACAGTCACAAGCCGAGATGCAGTTCCATAGAAACTTGCCATTTTACCGCTGAACCTAAAAATGGGTAGAAAGTACTTTTTCTCCCTTCCTGTTAATGCCACAGAATTCGCCTTTACAGGGCACACGTTTTCTATCTTCCCCGCTTCAGCCCATGAAATATTGAGCTTCAAATGTGTTGTTAACGTTGTGTAAAAAAGTTGCTCACAGCTGTTCTAGGAACACATTGTGAAATCGCGTAAATCTTTGCTTCTACACATAGCAATGTATTGTGCTTTGCTTTACACACTATTCTACAGTCAAGAGGTGAGAATTCATCAAGTTTAAGAAGCAAAAACACTGTATAAGTCGAATTTCAGCATTTTTGTGTGACCGGGAAAACCACAGTCACAAGCCGAGATGCAGTTCCATAGAAACTTGCCATTTTACCGCTGAACCTAAAAATGGGTAGAAAGTACTTTTTCTCCCTTCCTGTTAATGCCACAGACTTCGCCTTTACAGGGCACACGTTTTCTATCTTCCCCGCTTCAGCCCATGAAATATTGAGCTTCAAATGTGTTGTTAACATTGTGTAAAAAAGTTGCTCACAGCTGTTCTTGGAACACATTGTGAAATCGCGTATATCTTTGCTTCTACACATAGAAATGTATTGTGCTTTGCTTTACACACTATTCTACAGTCAAGAGGAGAGAATTCATCAAGTTTAATAAGCAAAAACTCTGTATAAGTCGAATTTCAGCATTTTTGTGTGACCGGGAAAACCACAGTCACAAGCCGAGATGCAGTTCCATAGAAACTTGCCATTTTACCGCTGAACCTAAAAATGGGTAGAAAGTACTTTTTCTCCCTTCCTGTTAATGCCACAGAATTCGCCTTTACAGGGCACACGTTTTCTATCTTCCCCGCTTCAGCCCATGAAATATTGAGCTTCAAATGTGTTGTTAACGTTGTGTAAAAAAGTTGCTCACAGCTGTTCTAGGAACACATTGTGAAATCGCGTAAATCTTTGCTTCTACACATAGCAATGTATTGTGCTTTGCTTTACACACTATTCTACAGTCAAGAGGTGAGAATTCATCAAGTTTAAGAAGCAAAAACACTGTATAAGTCGAATTTCAGCATTTTTGTGTGACCGGGAAAACCACAGTCACAAGCCGAGATGCAGTTCCATAGAAACTTGCCGTTTTACCGCTGAACCTAAAAATGGGTAGAAAGTACTTTTTCTCCCTTCCTGTTAATGCCACAGACTTCGTCTTTACAGGGCACACGTTTTCTATCTTCCCCGCTTCAGCCCATGAAATATTGAGCTTCAAATGTGTTGTTAACTTTGTGTAAAAAAGTTGCTCACAGCTGTTCTAGGAACACATTGTGAAATCGCGTATATCTTTTCTTCTACACATAGGAATGTATTGTGCTTTGCTTTACAAACTATTTTACAGTCAAGAGGAGAGAATTCATCAAGTTTAATAAGCAAAAACACTGTATAAGTCGAATTTCAGCATTTTTGTGTAACCGGGAATACCACAGTCACAAGCCGAGATTCAGTTCCACAGGAACTTGCCATTTTACCGCGGAACCTAAAAATGGGTAGAAAGTACTTTTTCTCCCTTCCTGTTAATGCCACAGACTTCGCCTTTACAGGGCACACGTTTTCTATCTTCCCCGCTTCAGCCCATGAAATATTGAGCTTCAAATGTGTTGTTAACATTGTGCAAAAAAGTTGCTCACAGCTGTTCTAGGAACACATTGTGAAATCGCGTATATCTTTGCTTCTACACATAGGAATGTATTGTGCTTTGCTTTACACACTATTCTACAGTCAAGAGGAGAGAATTCATCAAGTTTAATAAGCAAAAACACTGTATAAGTCGAATTTCAGCATTTTTGTGTGACCGGGAAAACCACAGTCACAAGCCGAGATGCAGTTCCATAGAAACTTGCCATTTTACCGCTGAACCTAAAAATGGGTAGAAAGTACTTTTTCTCCCTTCCTGTTTATGCCACAGACTTCGCCTTTACAGGGCACACGTTTTCTATCTTCCCCGCTTCAGCCCATGAAATATTGAGCTTCAAATGTGTTGTTAACGTTGTGTAAAAAAGTTGCTCACAGCTGTTCTAGGAACACATTGTGAAATCGCGTATATCTTTGCTTCTACACATAGCAATGTATTGTGCTTTGCTTTACACACTATTCTACAGTCAATAGGAGAGAATTCATCAAGTTTAATAAGCAAAAACACTGTATAAGTCGAATTTCAGCATTTTTGTGTGACCGGGAAAACCACAGTCACAAGCCGAGATGCAGTTCCATAGAAACTTGCCATTTTACCGCTGAACCTAAAAATGGGTAGAAAGTACTTTTTCTCCCTTCCTGTTAATGCCACAGACTTCGCCTTTACAGGGCACACGTTTTCTATCTTCCCCGCTTCAGCCCATGAAATATTGAGCTTCAAATGTGTTGTTAACTTTGTGTAAAAAAGTTGCTCACAGCTGTTCTAGGAACACATTGTGAAATCGCGTATATCTTTTCTTCTACACATAGGAATGTATTGTGCTTTGCTTTACACACTATTCTACAGTCAAGAGGAGAGAATTCATCAAGTTTAATAAGCAAAAACACTGTATAAGTCGAATTTCAGCATTTTTGTGTGACCGGGAAAACCACAGTCACAAGCCGAGATGCAGTTCCATAGAAACTTGCCATTTTACCGCTGAACCTAACAATGGGTAGAAAGTACTTTTTCTCCCTTCCTGTTAATGCCACAGACTTCGCCTTTACAGGGCACACGTTTTCTATCTTCCCCGCTTCAGCCCATGAAATATTGAGCTTCAAATGTGTTGTTAACGTTGTGTAAAAAAGTTGCTCACAGCTGTTCTAGGAACACATTGTGAAATCGCGTATATCTTTTCTTCTACACATATGAATGTATTGTGCATTGCTTTACACACTATTCTACAGTCAAGAGGAGAGAATTCATCAAGTTTAATAAGCAAAAACTCTGTATAAGTCGAATTTCAGCATTTTTGTGTGACCGGGAAAACCACAGTCACAAGCCGAGATTCAGTTCCATAGGAACTTGCCATTTTACCGCTGAACCTAAAAATGGGTAGAAAGTACTTTTTCTCCCTTCCTGTTAATGCCACAGACTTCGCCTTTACAGGGCACACGTTTTCTATCTTCCCCGCTTCAGCCCATGAAATATTGAGCTTCAAATGTGTTGTTAACATTGTGTAAAAAAAGTTGCTCACAGCTGTTCTAGGAACACATTGTGAAATCGCGTATATCTTTGCTTCTACACATAGGAATGTATTGTGCTTTGCTTTACACACTATTCTACAGTCAAGAGGAGAGAATTCATCAAGTTTAATAAGCAAAAACACTGTATAAGTCGAATTTCAGCATTTTTGTGTGACCGGGAAAACCACAGTCACAAGCCGAGATGCAGTTCCATAGAAACTTGCCATTTTACCGCTGAACCTAAAAATGGGTAGAAAGTACTTTTTCTCCCTTCCTGTTAATGCCACAGACTTCGCCTTTACAGGGCACACGTTTTCTATCTTCCCCGCTTCAGCCCATGAAATATTGAGCTTCAAATGTGTTGTTAACATTGTGTAAAAAAGTTGCTCACAGCTGTTTTGGGAACACATTGTGAAATCGCGTATATCTTTGCTTCTACACATAGGAATGTATTGTGCTTTGCTTTACACACTATTCTACAGTCAAGAGGTGAGAATTCATCAAGTTTAATAAGCAAAAACACTGTATAAGTCGAATTTCAGCATTTTTGTGTGACCGGGAAAACCACAGTCACAAGCCGAGATGCAGTTCCATAGAAACTTGCCATTTTACCGCTGAACCTAAAAATGGGTAGAAAGTACTTTTTCTCCCTTCCTGTTAATGCCACAGACTTCGCCTTTACAGGGCACACGTTTTCTATCTTCCCCGCTTCAGCCCATGAAATATTGAGCTTCAAATGTGTTGTTAACATTGTGTAAAAAAGTTGCTCACAGCTGTTTTGGGAACACATTGTGAAATCGCGTATATCTTTGCTTCTACACATAGAAATGTATTGTGCTTTGCTTTACACACTATTCTACAGTCAAGAGGAGAGAATTCATCAAGTTTAATAAGCAAAAACACTGTATAAGTCGAATTTCAGCATTTTTGTGTGACCGGGAAAACCACAGTCACAAGCCGAGATGCAGTTCCATAGAAACTTGCCGTTTTACCGCTGAACCTAAAAATGGGTAGAAAGTACTTTTTCTCCCTTCCTGTTAATGCCACAGACTTCGCCTTTACAGGGCACACGTTTTCTATCTTCCCCGCTTCAGCCCATGAAATATTGAGCTTCAAATCTGTTGTTAACGTGGTGTAAAAAAGTTGCTCACAGCTGTTCTAGGAACACATTGTGAAATCGCGTATATCTTTGCTTCTACACATAGCAATGTATTGTGCTTTGCTTTACACACTATTCTACAGTCAAGAGGAGAGAATTCATCAAGTTTAATAAGCAAAAACACTGTATAAGTCGAATTTCAGCATTTTTGTGTGACCGGGAAAACCACAGTCACAAGCCGAGATGCAGTTCCATAGAAACTTGCCGTTTTACCGCTGAACCTAAAAATGGGTAGAAAGTACTTTTTCTCCCTTCCTGTTAATGCCACAGACTTCGCCTTTACAGGGCACACGTTTTCTATCTTCCCCGCTTCAGCCCATGAAATATTGAGCTTCAAATCTGTTGTTAACGTGGTGTAAAAAAGTTGCTCACAGCTGTTCTAGGAACACATTGTGAAATCGCGTATATCTTTGCTTCTACACATAGCAATGTATTGTGCTTTGCTTTACACACTATTCTACAGTCAAGAGGAGAGAATTCATCAAGTTTAATAAGCAAAAACACTGTATAAGTCGAATTTCAGCATTTTTGTGTGACCGGGAAAACCACAGTCACAAGCCGAGATGCAGTTCCATAGAAACTTGCCATTTTACCGCTGAACCTAAAAATGGGTAGAAAGTACTTTTTCTCCCTTCCTGTTAATGCCACAGACTTCGCCTTTACAGGGCACACGTTTTCTATCTTCCCCGCTTCAGCCCATGAAATATTGAGCTTCAAATGTGTTGTTAACGTTGTGTAAAAAAGTTGCTCACAGCTGTTCTAGGAACACATTGTGAAATCGCGTATATCTTTGCTTCTACACATAGCAATGTACTCATTACGGGGCCTCTACACTGCGCATCTCATTACAGGGGCATTTACACTGCGCATCTCATTAAAGGGGCCTTTACACTGTGCATCACATTAAAGGGGCCTTTACACTGCGCATCACATTACAGGGGCCTTTACACTGCGCATCTCATTACGGGGCATTTACACTGCGTATCTCATTTCAGGGGCATTTACACTGCGCAACTCATTACAGGGGCATTTACACTGTGCATCTCATTACAGGGGCATTTACACTGCGCATCTCATTACAGGGGCATTTACACTGCGCATCTCATTACAGGGGCATTTACACTGCGCATCTCATTACAGGGGCATTTACACTGCGCATCTCATTACAGGGGCATTTACACTGCGCATCTCATTACAGGGGCATTTACACTGCGCATCTCATTACAGGGGCATTTACACTGCGCATCTCATTACAGGGGCCTTTACACTGCGCATCTCATTACAGGGGCCTTTACATGGCGCATCTCATTACAGGGGCCTTTACACGGCGCATCTCATTACAGGGGCCTTTACACGGCGCATCTCATTACAGGGGCCTTTACACTGCGCATCTCATTACAGGAGCCTTTACACTGCGCATCTCATTACAAGGGCCTTTACACTGCGCATCTCATTACTGGGCATTTACACTGCGCATCTCATTACAGGGGCATTTACACTGCGCATCTCATTACAGGGGCCTTTACACTGCGCATCTCATTACAGGGGCCTTTACACTGCGCATCTCATTACTGGGCATTTACACTGCGCATCTCATTACAGGGGCATTTACACTGCGCATCTCATTACAGGGGCATTTACACTGCGCATCTCATTACAGGGACATTTACACTGCGCATCTCATTACAGGGGCATTTACACTGCGCATCTCATTAAAGGGGCCTTTACACTGTGCATCTCATTAAAGGGGCCTTTACACTGCGCATCTCATTACAGGGGCCTTTACACTGCGCATCTCATTACAGGGGCATTTACACTGCGTATCTCATTACAGGGACATTTACACTGCGCAACTCATTACAGGGGCATTTACACTGGGCATCTCATTACAGGGGCATTTACACTGCGCATCTCATTACAGGGGCATTTACACTGCGCATCTCATTACAGGGGCATTTACACTGCGCATCTCATTACAGGGGCCTTTACACGGCGCATCTCATTACAGGGGCCTTTACACGGCGCATCTCATTACAGGGGCCTTTACACTGCGCATCTCATTACAGGAGCCTTTACACTGCGCATCTCATTACAAGGGCCTTTACACTGCGCATCTCATTACTGGGCATTTACACTGCGCATCTCATTACAGGGGCATTTACACTGCGCATCTCATTACAGGGGCATTTACACTGCACATCTCATTAAGGGGCATTTACACTGCACATCTCATTACAGGGGCATTTACACTGCGCATCTCATTACAGGGGCATTTACACTGCGCATCTCATTACAGGGGCATTTACACTGCGCATCTCATTACAGGGGCCTTTACACTGCGCATCTCATTACAGGGGCCTTTACACTGCGCATCTCATTAAAGGGGCCTTTACACTGTGCATCTCATTAAAGGGGCCTTTACACTGCGCATCTCATTACAGGGGCCTTTACACTGCGCATCTCATTACGGGGCATTTACACTGCGTATCTTATTACAGGGGCATTTACACTGCGCAACTCATTACAGGGGCATTTACACTGGGCATCTCATTACAGGGGCATTTACACTGCGCATCTCATTACAGGGGCATTTACACTGCGCATCTCATTACAGGGGCATTTACACTGCGCATCTCATTACAGGGGCATTTACACTGCGCATCTCATTACAGGGGCATTTCCACTGCGCATCTCATTACAGGGGCCTTTACACTGCGCATCTCATTACAGGGGCCTTTACACGGCGCATCTCATTACAGGGGCCTTTACACGGCGCATCTCATTACAGGGGCCTTTACACTGCGCATCTCATTACAGGAGCCTTTACACTGCGCATCTCATTACAAGGGCCTTTACACTGCGCATCTCATTACAGGGGCATTTACACTGGGCATCTCATTACAGGGGCATTTACACTGCGCATTTCATTACAGGGACATTTACACTGCGCATCTCATTACAGGGGCATTTACACTGCGCATCTCATTAAAGGGGCCTTTACACTGCGCATCTCATTAAAGGGGCCTTTACACTGCGCATCTCATTACAGGGGCCTTTACACTGCGCATCTCATTACGGGAAATTTACACTGCGCATCTCATTACAGGGGCATTTACACTGCGCATCTCATTACAGGGGCATTTACACTGCGCATCTCATTACAGGGGCATTTACACTGGGCATCTCATTACAGGGGCATTTACACTGCGCATCTAATTACAGGGGCATTTACACTGCGCATCTCATTACAGGGGCATTTACACTGCGCATCTCATTACAGGGGCATTTACACTGCGCATCTCATTACAGGGGCATTTACACTGCGCATCTCATTACAGGGGAATTTACACTGCGCATCTCATTACAGGGGCCTTTACACTGCGCATCTCATTACAGGGGCCTTTACACGGCGCATCTCATTACAGGGGCCTTTACACGGCGCATCTTATTACAGGGGCCTTTACACTGCGCATCTCATTACAGGGGCCTTTACACTGCGCATCTCATTACAAGGGCCTTTACACTGCGCATCTCATTACAGGGGCATTTACACTGGGCATCTCATTACAGGGGCATCTACACTGCGCATCTCATTACAGGGGCAATTACACGGCGCATCTCATTACAGGGGCATTTACACGGCGCATCTCATTACAGGGGCCTTTACACGGTGCATCTCATTACAGGGGCCTTTACACTGCGCATCTCATTACAGGGGCCTTTACACTGCGCATCTCATTACAGGGGCCTTTACACTGCGCATCTCATTACAGGGGCCTTTACACTGTGCATCTCATTACAGGGGCATTTACACTGCGCATCTCATTACAGGGGCATTTACACTGGGCATCTCATTACAGGGGCATTTACACTGGGCATCTCATTACAGGGGGCATTTACACTGCGCATCTCATTACAGGGGCATTTACACTGCGCATCTCATTACAGGGGCATTTACACTGCGCATCTCATTACAGGGGCATTTACACTGCGCATCTCATTACAGGGACATTTACAGTGCTCATCTCATTACAGGGGCATTTACACTGCGCATCTCATTACAGGGGCATTTACACTGCGCATCTCATTACAGGGGCCTTTACACTGCGCATCTCATTACAGGGGCCTTTACACTGCGCATCTCATTAAAGGGGCCTTTACACTGCGCATCTCATTAAAGGGGCCTTTACACTGCGCATCTCATTACAGGGGCCTTTACACTGCGCATCTCATTACGGGGCATTTACACTGCGTATCTAATTACAGAGGCATTTACACTGCGCAACTCATTACAGGGGCATTTACACTGGGCATCTCATTACAGGGGCATTTACACTGCGCATCTCATTACAGGGGCATTTACACTGCGCATCTCATTACAGGGGCATTTACACTGCGCATCTCATTACAGGGGCATTTACACTGCGCATCTCATTACAGGGGCATTTACACTGCGCATCTCATTACAGGGGCATTTCCACTGCGCATCTCATTACAGGGGCCTTTACACTGCGCATCTCATTACAGGGGCCTTTACACGGCGCATCTCATTACAGGGGCCTTTACACGGCGCATCTCATTACAGGGGCCTTTACACTGCGCATCTCATTACAGGAGCCTTTACACTGCGTATCTCATTACACGGGCCTTTACACTGCGCATCTCATTACTGGGCATTTACACTGCGCATCTCAATACAGGGGCATTTACACTGCGCATATCATTACAGGGGCATTTACACTGCGCATTTCATTACAGGGACATTTACACTGCGCATCTCATTACAGGGGCATTTACACTGCGCATCTCATTAAAGGGGCCTTTACACTGCGCATCTCATTAAAGGGGCCTTTACACTGCGCATCTCATTACAGGGGCCTTTACACTGCGCATCTCATTACGGGAAATTTACACTGCGAATCTCATTACAGGGGCATTTACACTGCGCATCTCATTACAGGGGAATTTACACTGCGCATCTCATTACAGGGGCCTTTACACTGCGCATCTCATTACAGGGGCCTTTACACGGCGCATCTCATTACAGGGGCCTTTACACGGCGCATCTTATTACAGGGGCCTTTACACTGCGCATCTCATTACAGGGGCCTTTACACTGCGCATCTCATTACAAGGGCCTTTACACTGCGCATCTCATTACAGGGGCATTTACACTGCGCATCTCATTACAGGGGCATCTACACTGCGCATCTCATTACAGGGGCAATTACACGGCGCATCTCATTACAGGGGCATTTACACGGCGCATCTCATTACAGGGGCCTTTACACGGTGCATCTCATTACAGGGGCATTTACACTGCGCATCTCATTACAGGGGCCTTTACACTGCGCATCTCATTACAGGGGCCTTTACACTGCGCATCTCATTACAGGGGCCTTTACACTGTGCATCTCATTACAGGGGCATTTACACTGCGCATCTCATTACAGGGGCATTTACACTGGGCATCTCATTACAGGGGCATTTACACTGGGCATCTCATTACAGGGGGCATTTACACTGCGCATCTCATTACAGGTGCATTTACACTGCGCATCTCATTACAGGGGCATTTACACTGCGCATCTCATTACAGGGGCCTTTACACTGCGCATCTCATTATGGGGCCTTTACACTGCGCATCTCATTACAGGGGCCTTTACACTGCGCATCTCATTACAGGGGCCTTTACACTGCACATCTCATTACTGGGCATTTACACTGCGCATCTCATTACAGGGGCATTTACACTGCGCATCTCATTACAGGGGCATTTACACTGCGCATCTCATTACAGGGACATTTACAGTGCTCATCTCATTACAGGGGCATTTACACTGCGCATCTCATTAAAGGGGCCTTTACACTGCGCATCTCATTAAAGGGGCCTTTACACTGCGCATCTCATTACAGGGGCCTTTACACTGCGCATCTCATTACGGGGAATTTACACTGCGCATCTCATTACAGGGGCATTTACACTGCGCATCTCATTACAGGGGCATTTACACTGGGCATCTCATTACAGGGGCATTTACACTGCGCATCTCATTACAGGGGCCTTTACACGGTGCATCTCATTACAGGGGCATTTACACTGCGCATCTCATTACAGGGGCATTTACACTGCGCATCTCATTACAGGGGCATTTACACTGCGCATCTCATTACAGGGGCATTTACACTGCGCATCTCATTACAGGGGCATTTACACTGCGCATCTCATTACAGGGGCATTTACACTGCGCATCTCATTACAGGGGCATTTACACTGCGCATCTCATTACAGGGGCATTTACACTGCGCATCTCATTACAGGGGCATTTACACTGCGCATCTCATTACAGGGGCCTTTACACTGCGCATCTCATTACAGGGGCCTTTACACTGTGCATCTCATTACAGTGGCATTTACACTGCGCATCTCATTACAGGGGCCTTTACATGGCGCATCTCATTACAGGGGCCTTTACACTGCGCATCTCATTACGGGGCATTTACACTGCGCATCTCTTTACAGGGCATTTACAGTGCGCATCTCATTACGGGGCATTTGCACTGCGCATCTCATTACAGGGGCATTTACACTGCGCATCTCATGATGGGGCATTTACACTGCGCATCTCATGATGGGGCATTTACACTGCGCATCTCATTTCGGGGCATTTACACTGCGCATCTCATTTCAGGGCATTTACACTGTGCATCTCATTAAGGGGCATTTACACTGGGCATCCCATTACGGGGCATTTACACTGCGCATCTCATTACAGGGGCATTTACATTGCGCATCTCATTACAGGGGCCTTTACACGGCGCATCTCATTACAGGGGCCTTTACACTGCGCATCTCATTACAGGGGCCTTTACACTGCGCATCTCATTACGGGGCATTTACACTGCGCATCTCATTACAGGGCATTTACACTGCGCATCTCATTACGGGGCATTTGCACTGCGCATCTCATTACAGGGGCATTTACACTGCGCATCTCATGATGGGGCACTTACACTGCGCATCTCATGATGGGGCATTTACACTGCGCATCTCATTTCAGGGCATTTACACTGTGCATCTCATTAAGGGGCATTTACACTGGGCATCCCATTACGGGGCATTTACACTGCACATCTCATTACAGGGGCATTTACATTGCGCATCTCATTACAGGGGCCTTTACACGGCGCATCTCATTACAGGGGCCTTTACACGGCGCATCTCATTACAGGGGCCTTTACACGGCGCATCTCATTACAGGGGCCTTTACACTGCGCATCTCATTACAGGAGCCTTTACACTGCGTATCTCATTACACGGGCCTTTACACTGCGCATCTCATTACTGGGCATTTACACTGCGCATCTCAATACAGGGGCATTTACACTGCGCATATCATTACAGGGGCATTTACACTGCGCATTTCATTACAGGGACATTTACACTGCGCATCTCATTACAGGGGCATTTACACTGCGCATCTCATTAAAGGGGCCTTTACACTGCGCATCTCATTAAAGGGGCCTTTACACTGCGCATCTCATTACAGGGGCCTTTACACTGCGCATCTCATTACGGGAAATTTACACTGCGAATCTCATTACAGGGGCATTTACACTGCGCATCTCATTACAGGGGAATTTACACTGCGCATCTCATTACAGGGGCCTTTACACTGCGCATCTCATTACAGGGGCCTTTACACGGCGCATCTCATTACAGGGGCCTTTACACGGCGCATCTTATTACAGGGGCCTTTACACTGCGCATCTCATTACAGGGGCCTTTACACTGCGCATCTCATTACAAGGGCCTTTACACTGCGCATCTCATTACAGGGGCATTTACACTGCGCATCTCATTACAGGGGCATCTACACTGCGCATCTCATTACAGGGGCAATTACACGGCGCATCTCATTACAGGGGCATTTACACGGCGCATCTCATTACAGGGGCCTTTACACGGTGCATCTCATTACAGGGGCATTTACACTGCGCATCTCATTACAGGGGCCTTTACACTGCGCATCTCATTACAGGGGCCTTTACACTGCGCATCTCATTACAGGGGCCTTTACACTGTGCATCTCATTACAGGGGCATTTACACTGCGCATCTCATTACAGGGGCATTTACACTGGGCATCTCATTACAGGGGCATTTACACTGGGCATCTCATTACAGGGGGCATTTACACTGCGCATCTCATTACAGGTGCATTTACACTGCGCATCTCATTACAGGGGCATTTACACTGCGCATCTCATTACAGGGGCCTTTACACTGCGCATCTCATTATGGGGCCTTTACACTGCGCATCTCATTACAGGGGCCTTTACACTGCGCATCTCATTACAGGGGCCTTTACACTGCACATCTCATTACTGGGCATTTACACTGCGCATCTCATTACAGGGGCATTTACACTGCGCATCTCATTACAGGGGCATTTACACTGCGCATCTCATTACAGGGACATTTACAGTGCTCATCTCATTACAGGGGCATTTACACTGCGCATCTCATTAAAGGGGCCTTTACACTGCGCATCTCATTAAAGGGGCCTTTACACTGCGCATCTCATTACAGGGGCCTTTACACTGCGCATCTCATTACGGGGAATTTACACTGCGCATCTCATTACAGGGGCATTTACACTGCGCATCTCATTACAGGGGCATTTACACTGGGCATCTCATTACAGGGGCATTTACACTGCGCATCTCATTACAGGGGCCTTTACACGGTGCATCTCATTACAGGGGCATTTACACTGCGCATCTCATTACAGGGGCATTTACACTGCGCATCTCATTACAGGGGCATTTACACTGCGCATCTCATTACAGGGGCATTTACACTGCGCATCTCATTACAGGGGCATTTACACTGCGCATCTCATTACAGGGGCATTTACACTGCGCATCTCATTACAGGGGCATTTACACTGCGCATCTCATTACAGGGGCATTTACACTGCGCATCTCATTACAGGGGCATTTACACTGCGCATCTCATTACAGGGGCCTTTACACTGCGCATCTCATTACAGGGGCCTTTACACTGTGCATCTCATTACAGTGGCATTTACACTGCGCATCTCATTACAGGGGCCTTTACATGGCGCATCTCATTACAGGGGCCTTTACACTGCGCATCTCATTACGGGGCATTTACACTGCGCATCTCTTTACAGGGCATTTACAGTGCGCATCTCATTACGGGGCATTTGCACTGCGCATCTCATTACAGGGGCATTTACACTGCGCATCTCATGATGGGGCATTTACACTGCGCATCTCATGATGGGGCATTTACACTGCGCATCTCATTTCGGGGCATTTACACTGCGCATCTCATTTCAGGGCATTTACACTGTGCATCTCATTAAGGGGCATTTACACTGGGCATCCCATTACGGGGCATTTACACTGCGCATCTCATTACAGGGGCATTTACATTGCGCATCTCATTACAGGGGCCTTTACACGGCGCATCTCATTACAGGGGCCTTTACACTGCGCATCTCATTACAGGGGCCTTTACACTGCGCATCTCATTACGGGGCATTTACACTGCGCATCTCATTACAGGGCATTTACACTGCGCATCTCATTACGGGGCATTTGCACTGCGCATCTCATTACAGGGGCATTTACACTGCGCATCTCATGATGGGGCACTTACACTGCGCATCTCATGATGGGGCATTTACACTGCGCATCTCATTTCAGGGCATTTACACTGTGCATCTCATTAAGGGGCATTTACACTGGGCATCCCATTACGGGGCATTTACACTGCACATCTCATTACAGGGGCATTTACATTGCGCATCTCATTACAGGGGCCTTTACACGGCGCATCTCATTACAGGGGCCTTTACACGGCGCATCTCATTACAGGGGCCTTTACACTGCGCATCTCATTACAGGGGCCTTTACACTGCGCATCTCATTACAAGGGCCTTTACACTGCGCATCTCATTACAGGGGCATTTACACTGCGCATCTCATTACAGGGGCATCTACACTGCGCATCTCATTACAGGGGCATTTACACGGCGCATCTCATTACAGGGGCATATACACGGCGCATCTCATTACAGGGGCCTTTACACTGCGCATCTCATTACAGGGGCCCTTACACTGCGCATCTCATTACAGGGGCCTTTACACTGCGCATCTCATTACAGGGGCCTTTACACTGCGCATCTCATTACAGGGGCCTTTACACTGCGCATCTCATTACAGGGGCCTTTACACAGCGCATCTCATTACAGGGGCCTTTACACGGCGCATCTCATTACAGGGGCCTTTACACTGCGCATCTCATTACAGGGGCCTTTACACTGCGCATCTCATTACAAGGGCCTTTACACTGCGCATCTCATTACAGGGGCATTTACACTGCGCATCTCATTACAGGGGCATATACACTGCGCATCTCATTACAGGGGCATTTACACGGCGCATCTCATTACAGGGGCATATACACGGCGCATCTCATTACAGGGGCCTTTACACTGCGCATCTCATTACAGGGGCCCTTACACTGCGCATCTCATTACAGGGGCCTTTACACTGCGCATCTCATTACAGGGGCCTTTACACTGCGCATCTCATTACAGGGGCCTTTACACTGCGCATCTCATTACAGGGGCATTTACACTGCGCATCTCATTACAGGGGCATTTACACTGGGCATCTCATTACAGGGGCATTTACACTGGGCATCTCATTACAGGGGCATTTACACTGGGCATCTCATTACAGGGGGCATTTACACTGCACATCTCATTAAGGGGCATTTACACTGCGCATCTCATTAAGGGGCATTTACACTGCGCATCTCATTACGGGGCATTTATCCCTGTCACACACACACACACGATGCAAAGCTATCTCTCCCTGTCACACGCACACGATGCATAGCTAACTCTCACTGCCACACACACACACGATGCACAGCTATCTCTCACTGTCACACACACACGATGCACAGCTATCTATCACTGTCACACACGATGCACAGCTATCTCTCACTCCCTGACACACACACACGATGCACAGCTATCTCTCCCTGTCACACACACGATGCACAGCTATCTCTTACTCCCTGACACACACACGATGCACAGCTATCTCTCCCTGTCATACACACACACGATGCACAGATATCTCTCACTCCCTGACACACACACACGATGCAAAGCTATCTCTCCATGTCACACACACGATGCACAGCTATCTCTCCCTGTCACACACACACGATGCACAACTATCTTTCACTGTCACACACACACACGATGAACAGTAATCTCTCACTATCACACACACGATGCACAGCTATCTCTCTCTGTCACACACACACAATGAACAGCTATCTCTCCCTGTCACACACACACGATGCACAGCTATCTCTCACTCACTGACACACACACACACGATGCACAGCTATCTCTCACTGTCACACACACACGATGCAAAGCTATCTCTCCATGTCACACACACGATGCACAACTATCTCTCACTGTCACACACACACGATGAACAGTAATCTCTCACTATCACACACACGATGCACAGCTATCTCTCCATGTCACAGTCAACAGTCATGACACAGTCATGTCACATGTAACCCCAAAAGGGGTTAAGTCTCGAGAAGAGGAATCCCTGCAGGAATAATACTCGGCCCTGCTCTATATTAGATGCTGGTGTTACATATTGGCAGGTGGCAGTGCCTGACGTACCCCGGGCCGCCCCCCGGGGCAATGAGTGAGGGGCCGAGGATCTCTCCGCGGAGCCAGATGCTTCTGTTTAATTAGAGAGTTTTGTTGCAGGCGGAGCAGCTGTCACTCAATAATCAGCACAGATCACTGTGCCTCGTGTGTGACAGGGAGGGAGAGATAACTGTGCCTCATGTGTGACAGGGAGTGAGAGATAGCTGTGCCTCGTGTGTGACAGGGAGTGAGAGATAACTGTGCCTCATGTATGACAGAGAGTGAGAGATAGCTGTGCCTCGTGTGTGACAGGGAGTGAGAGATAGCTGTGCCTCGTGTGTGACAGGGAGTGAGAGATAGCTGTGCCTTGTGTGTGAGAGAGAAAGAAAGAGCGCAGAGAGAGAGAGAGAGAAAGAGCGCAGAGAGAGAGAAAGAGCACAGAGAGAGAGAAAGAGCGCAGAGATAGAGAAAGAATGAGCGCAGAGATAGAGAAAGAAAGAGCGCAGAGAGAGAGAGAGAGCGCAGAGAGAGAAAGAAAGAGCGCAGAGAGAGACAAAGAGCGCAGAGAGAGAGAGAAAGAAAGAGCGCAGATTGAGAAAG
The DNA here is from genome assembly GCF_040206685.1 of Ascaphus truei. Lineage (NCBI taxonomy): Eukaryota > Metazoa > Chordata > Amphibia > Anura > Ascaphidae > Ascaphus > Ascaphus truei. Next base: position 1,260,036 of record NC_134493.1, read on the forward strand.
AAAGAGTGCATAGAGAGAGAGAAAAAGAGCGCAGAGAGAGAGAGAGAAAGAGCGCAGAGAGAAAGAAAGAGCGCAGAGAGAAAGTAAGAGCGCAGAGAGAAAGAAAGAGCGCAGAGAGAAAGAAAGAAAGAGCGCAGAGAGAGAGAAAAAGCGCAGAGAAAGAAAGAGCGCAGAGAGAGAGAGGAAGAAAGAGTGCAGAGAGAGAGAGAAAGAAAGAATGCAGAGAGAGAAAGAAAGAGCGCAGAGAGAGAGAAAGAGCGCAGAGAGAGAGAGAAAGAGCGCAGAGAGAGAGAAAGAAAGAGCGCAGAGAGAAAAAGAAAGAGCGCAGAGAGAGAGAAAGAGCGCAGAGAGAGAAAGAAAGAGTGCAGAGAGAGAGAAAGAAAGAGCGCAGAGAGAGAGAAAGAGTGCAGAGAGAGCGCAGAGAGAGAGAGTGCAGAGAGAGAGAGAAGGAAAGAGCGCAGAGAGAGAGAAAGAGCGCAGAGAGAGAAAGAAAGAGCGCAGAGAGAAAGAGCGCAGAGAGAGAGAAAGAAAGAGCGCAGAGAGAGAGAGAAAGAGCGCAGAGAGAGAGAGAAAGAGCGCAGAGAGAGAAAGAAAGAAAGAGCGCAGAGAGAGAGAGAGAGCGCAGAGAGAGAGAGAAAGAGCGCAGAGAGAGAAAGAAAGAAAGAGCGCAGAGAGAGAGAGAGAAAGAGCGCAGAGAGAAAGAGAAAAAAAGAGCGCAGAGAGAGAGAGAGCGCAGACAGAGAGAGAGCCCAGAGAGAGAGAGCGCAGAGAGAGAGAGAGCGCAGAGAGAGAGAAAGAAAGAGCGCAGAGAGAGAGAAAGAGCGCAGAGAAAGAAAGAGCGCAGAGAGAGTGAGAAAGAAAGAGCGCAGAGAGAGAAAGAAAGAAAGAGCGCAGAGAGAGAGAAAAAGCGCAGAGAAAGAAAGAGCGCAGAGAGAGAGAGGAAGAAAGAACGCAGAGAGAGAAAGAAAGAGTGCAGAGAGAGAGAAAGAGCGCAGAGAGAGAGATAAAGAGCGCAGAGAGAGAGCAAGAAAGAGCGCAGAGAGAGAAAGGAAGAGCGCAGAGAGAGAGAAAGAGCACAGAGAGAGAAAGAAAGAGTGCAGAGAGAGAGAGAAAGAAAGAGCGCAGAGAGAAAGAAAGAGCGCAGAGAGAGAAAGAAAGAGCGCAGAGAGAAAGAGCGCAGAGAGAGAGAAAGAAAGAGCGCAGAGAGAGATAGAAAGAGCGCAGAGAGAGAGAGAAAGAGCACAGAGAGAGAGAGAAAGAGTGCAGAGAGAGAGAAAGAAAGAGCGCAGAGAGAGAGAGAAAGAAAGAGCGCAGAGAGAGAAAGAAAGAAAGAGCGCAGAAAGAGAGAGAGAGCGCAGAGAGAGAGGATGAAAGAACACACAGAGAGAGAGAGAAAGAGCGTAGAGAGAGAGAGAAAGAGCGCAGAGAGAAAGAGAAAGAAAGAGCGCAGAGAGAGAGAGAGAGCGCAGACAGAGAGAGAGCCCAGAGAGAGAGAGCGCAGAGAGAGAGAGCGCAGAGAGAGAGAAAGAAAGAGCGCAGAGAGAGAGAAAGAGCGCAGAGAAAGAAAGAGCGCAGAGAGAGAGAGGAAGAAAGAGCGCAGAGAGAGAGAGAAAGAAAGAGCGCAGAGAGAGAAAGAAAGAGCACAGAGAGAGAAAGAAAGAGCGCAGAGAGAGAGAAAGAGCGCAGAGAGAGAAAAAGAGCGCAGAGAGATGTATGTACAGCGCCGCCGTCACTGTCAGTGCTATGTAACGGCGGCGCTGTACATACAGGGATAAGGATAGTATTATTACATAGCAGTGACAGTGACGGCGGCGCTGTACATACAGGGATAAGGATAGTATTATTACATAGCAGTGACAGTGACGGCGGCGCTGTACATACAGGGATAAGGATAGTATTATTACATAGCACTGACAGTGACGGCGTCACTGTACATACAGAGATAAGGATAGTATTATTACATAGCACTGACAGTGACGGCAGTGCTGTACATACAGGGATAAGGATAATATTATTACATAGCACTGACAGTGACGGCGGCGCTGTACATACAGGGGGCGCTGTACATACAGGGATAAGGATAGTATTATTACATAGCACTGACAGTGACGGCGGCGCTGTACACACAGGGATAAGGATAGTATTACATAGCACTTACAGTAAAGGCCCCTGTAATGAGATGCGCAGTGTAAAGGCCCCTGTAATGAGATGCGCCGTGTAAAGGCCCTGTAATGAGATGCGCCGTGTAAATGCCCCTGTAATGAGATGCGCCGTGTAAATGCCCCTGTAATGAGATGCGCAGTGTAAATGCCCCTGTAATGAGATGTGCAGTGTAAATGCCCCTGTAATGAGATGCGCAGTGTAAAGGCCCTTGTAATGAGATGCACAGTGTAAAGGCCCCTGTAATGAGATGCGCCGTGTAAATGCCACTGTAATGAGATGTGCCGTGTAAAGGCCCCTGTAATGAGATGCGCCGTGTAAAGGCCCCTGTAATGAGATGTGCCGTGTAAAGGCCCCTGTAATGAGATGCGCCGTGTAAAGGCCCCTGTAATGAGATGCGCAGTATAAATGCCCCTGTAATGAGATGCGCAGTGTAAATGCACCGTAATGAGATGCCCAGTGTAAATGCCCCTTAATGAGATGCACAGTGTAAATGCCCCTGTAATGAGATGCGCAGTGTAAATGCCCCTGTAATGAGATGCGCAGTGTAAATGCCCCTGTAATGAGATGTGCAGTGTAAATGCCCCTGTAATGAGATGCGCAGTGTATATGCCCCTGTAATGAGATGCGCAGTGTAAATGCCCCTTTAATGAGATGCGCAGTGTAAATGCCCCTGTAATGAGATGCGCAGTGTAGAGGCCCCGTAATGAGATGCGCAGTGTAGAGGCCCCTGTAATGAGATGCGCAGTGTAAAGGCCCCTGTAATGAGATGCGCAGTGGAAAGGCCCCGTAATGAGATGCGCAGTGTAAAGGCCCCTGTAATGAGATGCGCCATGTAAATGCCCCTGTAATGAGATGCACAGTGTAAATGCCCCTGTAATGAGATGCCCAGTGTAAATGCCCCTGTAATAAGATGCGCAGTGTAAATGCCCCTGTAATGAGATGCGCAGTGTAAATGCCCCATAATGAGATGCGCAGTGTAAAGGCCCCTGTAATGAGATGCGCAGTGTAAAAGACCCGTAATGAGATGCGCAGTGTAAAGGCCCCTTTAATGAGATGCGCAGTGTAAAAGCCCCGTAATGAGATGCGCAGTGTAAAGGCCCCTTTAATGAGATGCGCAGTGTAAATGCCCCTGTAATGAGATGCGCAGTGTAAATGTCCCTGTAATGAGATGCGCAGTGTAAATGCCCCTGTAATGAGATGCGCAGTGTAAATGCCCCTGTAATGAGATGCGCAGTGTAAATGCCCAGTAATGAGATGCGCAGTGTAAAGGCCCCTGTAATGAGATGCGCAGTGTAAAGGCCCCATAATGAGATGCGCAGTGTAAAGGCCCCTGTAATGAGATGCCCAGTGTAAATGCCCCGTAATGAGATGCGCAGTGTAAATGCCCCTTAATGAGATGCGCAGTGTAAATGCCCCTTAATGAGATGTGCAGTGTAAATGCCCCCTGTAATGAGATGCCCAGTGTAAATGCCCCTGTAATGAGATGCCCAGTGTAAATGCCCCTGTAATGAGATGCGCAGTGTAAATGCCCCTGTAATGAGATGCGCAGTGTAAAGGCCCCTGTAATGAGATGCGCAGTGTAAAGGCCCCTGTAATGAGATGCGCAGTGTAAAGGCCCCTGTAATGAGATGCGCAGTGTAAAGGCCCCTGTAATGATATGCGCCGTGTAAAGGCCTTTGTAATGAGATGCGCCGTGTAAATGCCCCTGTAATGAGATGCGCCGTGTAATTGCCCCTGTAATGAGATGCGCAGTGTAAATGCCCCTGTAATGAGATGCGCAGTGTAAAGGCTCTTGTAATGAGATGCGCAGTGTAAAGGCCCCTGTAATGAGATGCGCAGTGTAAAGGCCCCTGTAATGAGATGCGCCGTGTAAAGGCCTATGTAATGAGATGCGCCGTGTAAAGGCCCCTGTAATGAGATGCGCCATGTAAAGGCCCCTGTAATGAGATGCGCAATGTAAATGCCCCTGTAATGAGATGCGCAGTGTAAATGCCCCGTAATGGGATGCCCAGTGTAAATGCCCCTTAATGAGATGCACAGTGTAAATGCCCTGTAATGAGATGCGCAGTGTAAATGCCCCGTAATGAGATGCACAGTGTAAATGCCCCTGTAATGAGATGCGCATTGTAAATGCCCCTGTAATGACATGTGCAGTGTAAATGCCCCTGTAATGAGATGCGCAGTGTAAATGCCCCTGTAATGAGATGCGCAGTGTAAATGCCCCTGTAATGAGAAGCGCAGTGTAAATGCCCCGTAATTAGATGCGCAGTGTAAATGCCCCGTCATGAGATGCGCAGTGTAAATGCCCCGTAATGAGATGCGCAGTGTAAATGCCCTGTAATGAGATGCGCAGTGTAAATGCCCCGTAATGAGATGCGCAGTGTAAATGCCCTGTAATGAGATGCGCAGTGTAAATGCCCCGTAATGAGATGCACAGTGTAAATGCCCCTGTATTGAGATGCACAGTGTAAATGCCCCGTAATGAGATGCGCAGTGTGAATGCCCTGTAATGAGATGCGCAGTGTAAATGCCCCGTAAAGAGATGCGCAGTGTAAATGCCCCTGTAATGAGATGCGCAGTGTAAATGCCCGTCAGTGCTATGCAATAATAATATCCTTATCCCTTTGTGTACAGCGCCGCCGTCACTGTCAGTGCTATGTAATACTATCCTTATCCCTGTATGTACAGCGCCGCCCTCACTGTCAGTGCTATGTAATACAATCCTTATCCCTGTATGTACAGCGCCGCCGTCACTGTCAGTTCTTTGTAATACTATCCTTATCCCTGTATGTACAGCGCCGCCGTCACTGTCACTGCTATGTAATAATACTATCCTTATCCCTGTATGTACAGCGCCGTCGTCACTTTCAGTGCTATGTAATAATAATATACTTATCCTGTATGTACACCGCCGCCGTCACTGTCAGTGCTATGTAATACTATCCTTATCCCTGAATGTACAGCGCCGCCGTCACTGTCAGTGCTGTGTAATACTATCCTTATCCCTGTATGTACAGCGTCGCCATCACTGTCAGTGCTATGTAATACTATCCTTATCCCTGTATGTACAGCGCCACGTCACTGTCAGTGCTATGTAATACTATCCTTATCCCTGTGTGTACAGCGCCGCCGTCACTGTCAGTGCTATGTAATAATACTATCCTTATCCCGTTATGTACAGTTCCACCATCACTGTCAGTGCTATGTAATAATACTATCCTCATCCCTGTATGTACAGCGCCACGTCACTGTCAGTGCTATGTAATAATACTATCCTTATCCCTGTATGTACAGCGCCGCCATCACTGTCAGTGAGTAGAAAGTACTTTTCTCCACCCCTGTTATTGCCACAGACTTGCCCTTTACAGGGCGCCGCCGTCACTGTCAGTGCTATGTAATACTATCCTTATCCCTGTATCTACAGCGCCGCCGTCACATTCACTGCTATGTAATAATACTATCCTTATCCCTGTATGGACAGTGCCGCCGTCACTGTCACTGCTTTGCAATAATACTATCCTTATCTCTGTATGTACAGCACCGCCGTCACTGTCAGTGCTATGTAATAATACTATACTTATCCCTGTATGCACAGCGCCACCGTCACTGTCAGTGCTATGTAATAATACTATCCTTATCCCTGTATGTACAGCGCCACGGTCATTGTCAGTGCTATGTAATAATACTATTCTTATCCCTGTATGTACAACGCCGCCATTACTGTCAGTGCTATGTAATTGTACATACAGGGATAAGGATAGTATTTTACACTGCGCATCTCATTACTGGGCATTTACACTGCGCATCTCATTACAGGGGCATTTACACTGCGCATCTCATTACAGGGGCATTTACACTGCACATCTCATTAAGGGGCATTTACACTGCGCATCTCATTACGGGGCATTTACACTGCGCATCTCATTACAGGGGCATTTACACTGCGCATCTCATTACAGGGGCATTTACACTGCGCATCTCATTACAGGGGCATTTACACTGCGCATCTCATTACAGGGGCCTTTACACTGCGCATCTCATTACAGGGGCCTTTACACTGCGCATCTCATTAAAGGGGCCTTTACACTGTGCATCTCATTAAAGGGGCCTTTACACTGCGCATCTCATTACAGGGGCCTTTACACTGCGCATCTCATTACGGGGCCTTTACACTGCGCATCTCATTACGGGGCATTTACACTGCGCTTCTCATTACAGGGGCATTTACACTGCGCATCTCATTACAGGGGCATTTACACTGCGCATGTCATTACAGGGGCATTTACAATGCGCATCTCATTACAGGGGCATTTACACTGTGCATCTCATTACGAGGCATTTACACTGCGCATCTCATTACAGGGCATTTACACTGTGCATCTCATTAAGGGGCATTTACACTGGGCATCCCATTACGGGGCATTTACACTGCGCATCTCATTACAGTGGCATTTACATTGCGCATCTCATTACAGGGGCCTTTACACGGCGCATCTCATTACAGGGGCCTTTACACGGCGCATCTCATTATATAGGCCGTTACACGGCGCATCTCATTACAGGGGCCTTTACACTGCGCATCTCATTACAGGGGCCTTTACACTGCGCATCTAATTACAAGGGCCTTTACACTGCGCATCTCATTACAGGGGCATTTACACTGTGCATCTCATTACAGGGGCATTTACACTGGGCATCTCATTACAGGGGGCATTTACACTGCACATGTCATTAAGGGGCATTTACACTGCGCATCTCATTAAGGGGCATTTACACTGCGCATCTCATTACGGGGCATTTACACTGTGCATCTCATTACAGGGGCATTTACACTGCGCATCTCATTACTGGGCATTTACACTGCGCATCTCATTACAGGGGCATTTACACTGCGCATCTCATTACAGGGGCATTTACACTGCGCATCTCATTACAGGGACATTTACACTGCGCATCTCATTACAGGGGCATTTACACTGCGCATCTCATTACAGGGACATTTACACTGCGCATCTCATTACGGGGCTTTTACACTGCGCATCTCATTAAAGGGGCCTTTACACTGCGCATCTCATTACGGGGCTTTTGCACTGCGCATCTCATTACAGGGGCCTTTACACTGCGCATCTCATTACGGGGCATTTACACTGCGCATCTCATTACAGGGGCATTTACACTGCGCATCTCATTACAGGGGCATTTACACTGGGCATCTCATTACAGGGGCATTTACACTGCGCATCTCATTACAGGGGCATTTACATGGCACATCTCATTACAGGCGCCTTTCCACTGCGCATCTCATTACAGGGGCCTTTACACTGCGCATCTCATTACAGGGGCCTCTACACTGCGCATCTCATTACGGGGCCTCTACACTGCGCATCTCATTACAGGGGCATTTACACTGCGCATCTCATTAAAGGGGCATTTACACTGCGCATCTCATTACAGGGACATATACACTGCGCATCTCATTACAGGGGCATTTACACTGCACATCTCATTACAGGGGCATTTACACTGCACATCTCATTACAGGGGCATTTACACTGCGCATCTCATTACAGGGGCATTTAGACTGCGCATCTCATTACGGGGCATTTACACTGTGCATCTCATTAAGGGGCATTTACACTGGGCATCTCATTACGGTGCATTTACACTGCGCATCTCATTACAGGGGCATTTATACTGCGCATCTCATTACAGGGGCCTTTACACGGCGCATCTCATTACAGGGGCCTTTACACGGCGCATCTCATTACAGGGGCCTTTACACTGCGCATCTCATTACAAGGGCCTTTACACTGCGCATCTCATTACAGGGGCATTTACACTGCACATCTCATTACAGGGACATTTACACTGCGCATCTCATTACAGGGGCATTTACACTGCGCATCTCATTAAAGGGGCCTTTACACTGCGCATCTCATTACGGGGCTTTTACACTGCGCATCTCATTACAGGGGCCTTTACACTGCGCATCTCGTTACTGGGCATTTACACTGCGCATCTCATTACAGGGGCATTTACACTGCGCATCTCATTACAGGGGCATTTACACTGCGCATCTCATTACAGGGACATTTACACTGCGCATCTCATTACAGGGGCATTTACACTGCGCATCTCATTAAAGGGGCCTTTACACTGCGCATCTCATTACGGGGCTTTTACACTGCGCATCTCATTAAAGGGGCCTTTACACTGCGCATCTCATTATGGGTCTTTTACACTGCGCATCTCATTACAGGGGCCTTTACACTGCGCATCTCATTACGGGGCATTTACACTGCGCATCTCATTACAGGGGCATTTACACTGCGCATCTTATTACAGGGGCATTTACACTTGGCATCTCATTACAGGGGCATTTACACTGCGCATCTCATTACAGGGGCATTTACATGGCGCATCTCATTACAGGGGCCTTTACACTGCGCATCTCATTACGGGGCCTTTCCACTGCGCATCTCATTACAGGGGCCTTTACACTGCGCATCTCATTACAGGGGCCTCTACACTGCGCATCTCATTACGGGGCCTCAACACTGCGCATCTCATTACAGGGCATTTACACTGCGCATCTCATTAAAGGGGCATTTACACTGCGCATCTCATTACAGGGGCATATACACTGCGCATCTCATTACAGGGGCATTTACACTGCACATCTCATTACAGGGGCATTTACACTGCGCATCTCATTACAGGGGCATTTACACTGCGCATCTCATTACAGGGGCATTTACACTGTGCATCTCATTAAGGGGCATTTACACTGGGCATCTCATTACGGTGCATTTACACTGCGCATCTCATTACAGGGGCATTTATACTGCGCATCTCATTACAGGGGCCTTTACACGGCGCATCTCATTACAGGGGCCTTTACACGGCACATCTCATTACAGGGGCCTTTACACGGCGCATCTCATTACAGGGGCCTTTACACGGCACATCTCATTACAGTGGCATTTACACGGCGCATCTCATTACAGGGGCCTTTACACTGTGCATCTCATTACAAGGGCCTTTACACTGCGCATCTCATTACAGGGGCATTTACACTGCACATCTCATTACAGGGGCATTTACACTGCGCATCTCATTACAGGGGCATTTACACGGCGCATCTCATTACAGGGGCATTTACACGGCGCATCTCATTACAGGGGCCTTTACACGGCGCATCTCATTACAGGGGCCTTTACACTGCGCATCTCATTACAGGGGCCTTTACTGTAAGTGCTATGTAATACTATCCTTATCCCTGTGTGTACAGCGCCGCCGTCACAGTCAGTGCTATGTAATAATACTATCCTTATCCCTGTATGTACAGCGCCCCCTGTATGTACAGCGCCGCCGTCACTGTCAGTGCTATGTAATAATATTATCCTTATCCCTGTATGTACAGCACTGCCGTCACTGTCAGTGCTATGTAATAATACTATCCTTATCTCTGAATGTACAGTGACGCCGTCACTGTCAGTGCTATGTAATAATACTATCCTTATCCCTGGATGTACAGCGCCGCCGTCACTGTCACTGCTATGTAATAATACTATCCTTATCCTTGTATGTACAGCGCCGCCGTCACTGTCACTGCTATGTAATAATACTATCCTTATCCCTGTATGTACAGCGCCGCCGTTACATAGCACTGACAGTGACGGCGGCGCTGTACATACAACTCTCTGCGCTCTTTTTCTCTCTCTGCGCTCTTTCTCTCTCTCTGCGCTCTTTCTTTCTCTCTCTGTGCTCTTTCTTTCTCTCTCTGCACTCTTTCTTTCTCTCTCTCTCTGCGCTCTTTCTTCCTCTCTCTCTCTGCGCTCTTTCTTTCTCTGCGCTCTTTCTCTCTCTCTGCGCTCTTTCTTTCTCTCTCTCTGCGCTCTCTCTCTCTGCGCTCTCTCTCTCTGGGCTCTCTCTCTGTCTGCGCTCTCTCTCTCTCTCTCTGCGCTCTTTCTTTCTCTTTCTCTCTGCGCTCTTTCTCTCTCTCTCTACGCTCTTTCTCTCTCTCTCTGTGTGTTCTTTCATCCTCTCTCTCTGCGCTCTCTCTCTCTTTCTGCGCTCTTTCTTTCTTTCTCTCTCTGCGCTCTTTCTTTCTCTCTCTCTCTGCGCTCTTTCTTTCTCTCTCTCTGCACTCTTTCTCTCTCTCTCTGTGCTCTTTCTCTCTCTCTCTGCGCTCTTTCTATCTCTCTCTGCGCTCTTTCTTTCTCTCTCTCTGCGCTCTTTCTCTCTGCGCTCTTTCTTTCTCTCTCTGCGCTCTTTCTCTCTCTCTGCGCTCTTTCTTTCTCTCTCTCTCTGCACTCTTTCTTTCTCTCTCTGCGCTCTTTCTCTCTCTCTGCGCTCTTCCTTTCTCTCTCTGCGCTCTTTCTTGCTCTCTCTCTGCGCTCTTTATCTCTCTCTCTGTGCTCTTTCTCTCTCTCTGCACTCTTTCTTTCTCTCTATGCGTTCTTTCTTCCTCTCTCTCTCTGCGCTCTTTCTTTCTCTGCGCTTTTTCTCTCTCTCTGCGCTCTTTCTTTCTTTCTCTCTCTGCGCACTTTCTTTCTCACTCTCTCTGCGCTCTTTCTTTCTCTGCGCTCTTTCTCTCTCTCTGCGCTCTTTCTTTCTCTCTCTCTGCGCTCTCTCTCTCTCTGCGCTCTCTCTCTCTGGGCTCTCTCTCTGTCTGCGCTCTCTCTCTCTCTGCGCTCTTTTTTTCTCTTTCTCTCTGCGCTCTTTCTCTCTCTCTCTCTGCGCTCTTTCTTTCTTTCTCTCTCTGCGCTCTTTCTCTCTCTCTCTGCGCTCTCTCTCTCTCTCTGCGCTCTTTCTTTCTTTCTCTCTCTGCGCTCTTTCTCTCTCTCTCTGCGCTCTTTCTCTCTCTCTCAGCGCTCTTTCTCTCTCTCTCTGCGCTCTTTCTTTCTCTCTCTCTGCGCTCTTTCTCTCTGCGCTCTTTCTTTCTCTCTCTGCGCTCTTTCTCTCTCTCTGCGCTCTTTCCTTCTCTCTCTCTCTGCACTCTCTCTCTCTGCGCTCTCTCTGCACTCTTTCTCTCTCTCTGCGCTCTTAGATGCGCAGTGTAAATGCCCCTTAATGAGATGCGCAGTGTAAATGCCCCTTAATGAGATGTGCAGTGTAAATGCCCCCTGTAATGAGATGCCCAGTGTAAATGCCCCTGTAATGAGATGCCCAGTGTAAATGCCCCTGTAATGAGATGCGCAGTGTAAATGCCCCTGTAATGAGATGCGCAGTGTAAAGGCCCCTGTAATGAGATGCGCAGTGTAAAGGCCCCTGTAATGAGATGTGCAGTGTAAAGGCCCCTGTAATGAGATGCGCAGTGTAAAGGCCCCTGTAATGATATGCGCCGTGTAAAGGCCTTTGTAATGAGATGCGCCGTGTAAATGCCCCTGTAATGAGATGCGCCGTGTAATTGCCCCTGTAATGAGATGCGCAGTGTAGATGCCCCTGTAATGAGATGCGCAGTGTAAATGCCCCTGTAATGAGATGCGCAGTGTAAAGGCTCTTGTAATGAGATGCGCAGTGTAAAGGCCCCAGTAATGAGATGCGCAGTGTAAAGGCCCCTGTAATGAGATGCGCCGTGTAAAGGCCTATGTAATGAGATGCGCCATGTAAAGGCCCCTGTAATGAGATGCGCCATGTAAAGGCCCCTGTAATGAGATGCGCAATGTAAATGCCCCTGTAATGAGATGCGCAGTGTAAATGCCCCGTAATGGGATGCCCAGTGTAAATGCCCCTTAATGAGATGCACAGTGTAAATGCCCTGTAATGAGATGCGCAGTGTAAATGCCCCGTAATGAGATGCACAGTGTAAATGCCAATGTAATGAGATGCGCATTGTAAATGCCCCTGTAATGACATGTGCAGTGTAAATGCCCCTGTAATGAGATGCGCAGTGTAAATGCCCCTGTAATGAGATGCGCAGTGTAAATGCCCCTGTAATGAGAAGCGCAGTGTAAATGCCCCGTAATGAGATGCGCAGTGTAAATGCCCCGTCATGAGATGCGCAGTGTAAATGCCCCGTAATGAGATGCGCAGTGTAAATGCCCTGTAATGAGATGCGCAGTGTAAATGCCCCGTAATGAGATGCACAGTGTAAATGCCCCTGTAATGAGATACACAGTGTAAATGCCCCGTAATGAGATGCGCAGTGTGAATGCCCTGTAATGAGATGCGCAGTGTAAATGCCCCGTAATGAGATGCGCAGTGTAAATGCCCCTGTAATGAGATGCGCAGTGTAAATGCCCGTCAGTGCTATGCAATAATAATATCCTTATCCCTTTGTGTACAGCGCCGCCGTCACTGTCAGTGCTATGTAATACTATCCTTATCCCTGTATGTACAGCGCCGCCCTCACTGTCAGTGCTATGTAATACAATCCTTATCCCTGTATGTACAGCGCCGCCGTCACTGTCAGTTCTATGTAATACTATCCTTATCCCTGTATGTACAGCGCCGCCGTCACTGTCACTGCTATGTAATAATACTATCCTTATCCCTGTATGTACAGCGCCGTCGTCACTTTCAGGGCTATGTAATAATAATATCCTTATCCCTGTATGTACAGCGCCGCCGTCACTGTCATTGCTATGTAATACTATCCTTATCCCTGTATGTACAGCCGCCGTCACTGTCAGTGCTATGTAATAATACTATCCTTATCCCTGTATGTACAGCGCCGCCGTCACTGTCAGTGCTATGTAATAATAATATCCTTATCCCTGTATGTACAGTGCGCTGTCACTGTCATTGCTATGTAATACTATCCTTATCCCTGTATGTACAATTACATAGCACTGACAGTAATGGCGGCGTTGTACATACAGGGATAAGAATAGTATTATTACATAGCACTGACAGTGACGGTGGCGCTGTGCATACAGGGATAAGTATAGTATTATTACATAGCACTGACAGTGACGGCGGCGCTGTACATACAGAGATAAGGATAGTATTATTGCAAAGCAGTGACAGTGACGGCGGCACTGTCCATACAGGGATAAGGATAGTATTATTACATAGCAGTGAATGTGACGGCGGCGCTGTAGATACAGGGATAAGGATAGTATTACATAGCACTGACAGTGACGGCGGCGCCCTGTAAAGGGCAAGTCTGTGGCAATAACAGGGGTGGAGAAAAGTACTTTCTACTCACTGACAGTGATGGCGGCGCTGTACATACAGGGATAAGGATAGTATTATTACATAGCACTGACAGTGACGTGGCGCTGTACATACAGGGATGAGGATAGTATTATTACATAGCACTGACAGTGATGGTGGAACTGTACATAACGGGATAAGGATAGTATTATTACATAGCACTGACAGTGACGGCGGCGCTGTACACACAGGGATAAGTATAGTATTACATAGCACTGACAGTGACGTGGCGCTGTACATACAGGGATAAGGATAGTATTACATAGCACTGACAGTGATGGCGACGCTGTACATACAGGGATAAGGATAGTATTACACAGCACTGACAGTGACGGCGGCGCTGTACATACAGGGATAAGGATAGTATTACATAGCACTGACAGTGACGGCGGCGCTGTACATACAGGGATAAGTATATTATTATTACATAGCACTGAAAGTGACGACGGCGCTGTACATACAGGGATAAGGATAGTATTATTACATAGCAGTGACAGTGACGGCGGCGCTGTACATACAGGGATAAGGATAGTATTACATAGAACTGACAGTGACGGCGGCGCTGTACATACAGGGATAAGGATTGTATTACATAGCACTGACAGTGAGGGCGGCGCTGTACATACAGGGATAAGGATAGTATTACATAGCACTGACAGTGACGGCGGCGCTGTACACAAAGGGATAAGGATATTATTATTGCATAGCACTGACGGGCATTTACACTGCGCATCTCATTACAGGGGCATTTACACTGCGCATTTCTTTACGGGGCATTTACACTGCGCATCTCATTACAGGGCATTCACACTGCGCATCTCATTACGGGGCATTTACACTGTGCATCTCAATACAGGGGCATTTACACTGTGCATCTCATTACGGGGCATTTACACTGCGCATCTCATTACAGGGCATTTACACTGCGCATCTCATTACGGGGCATTTACACTGCGCTTCTCATGACGGGGCATTTACACTGCGCATCTCATTACGGGGCATTTACACTGCGCTTCTCATTACAGGGGCATTTACACTGCGCATCTCATTACAGGGGCATTTACACTGCGCATCTCATTACAGGGGCATTTACACTGCACATGTCATTACAGGGGCATTTACAATGCGCATCTCATTACAGGGGCATTTACACTGTGCATCTCATTACGGGGCATTTACACTGCGCATCTCATTACAGGGCATTTACACTGTGCATCTCATTAAGGGGCATTTACACTGGGCATCCCATTACGGGGCATTTACACTGCGCATCTCATTACAGGGGCATTTACATTGCGCATCTCATTACAGGGGCCTTTACATGGCGCATCTCATTACAGGGGCCTTTACACGGCGCATCTCATTACAGGGGCCTTTACACTGCGCATCTCATTACAGGGGCCTTTACACTGCGCATCTCATTACAAGAGCCTTTACACTGCGCATCTCATTACAGGGGCATTTACACTGCGCATCTCATTACAGGGGCAATTACACGGCGCATCTCATTACAGGGGCATTTACACTGCGCATTTCATTACAAAGGCCTTTACACGGCGCATATCATTACAGGGGCCTTTACACTGCGCATCTCATTACAGGGGCCTTTACACTGCGCATCTCATTACAGGGGCCTTTACACTGCGCATCTCATTACAGGGGCCTTTACACTGCGCATCTCATTACAGGGGCATTTACACTGCGCATCTCATTACAGGGGCATTTACACTGGGCATCTCATTACAGGGGCATTTACACTGGGCATCTCATTACAGGGGGCATTTACACTGCACATCTCATTAAGGGGCATTTACACTGCGCATCTCAATAAGGGGCATTTACACTGCGCATCTCATTACGGGGCATTTACACTGGGCATCTCATTACAGGGGCCTTTACACTGCGCATCTCATTATGGGGCCTTTACACTGCGCATCTCATTACAGGGGCCTTTACACTGCGCATCTCATTACTGGGCATTTACACTGCGCATCTCATTACAGGGGCATTTACACTGCGCATCTCATTACAGGGGCATTTACACTGCGCATCTCATTACAGGGACATTTACACTGCGCATCTCATTACAGGGACATTTACACTGCGCATCTCATTACAGGGGCATTTACACTGCGCATCTCATTAAAGGGGCCTTTACACTGCGCATCTCATTACGGGGCTTTTACACTGCGCATCTCATTAAAGGGGCCTTTACACTGCGCATCTCATTACGGGTCTTTTACACTGCGCATCTCATTACAGGGGCCTTTACACTGCGCATCTCATTATGGGGCATTTACACTGCGCATCTCATTACAGGGGCCTTTACACTGCGCATCTCATTACAGGGGCATTTACACTGCGCATCTCATTACAGGGGCATTTACACTGGGCATCTCATTACAGGGGCATTTACACTGGGCATCTCATTACAGGGGGCATTTACACTGCACATCTCATTAAGGGGCATTTACACTGCGCATCTCAATAAGGGGCATTTACACTGCGCATCTCATTACGGGGCATTTACACTGGGCATCTCATTACAGGGGCCTTTACACTGCGCATCTCATTATGGGGCCTTTACACTGCGCATCTCATTACAGGGGCCTTTACACTGCGCATCTCATTACTGGGCATTTACACTGCGCATCTCATTACAGGGGCATTTACACTGCGCATCTCATTACAGGGGCATTTACACTGCGCATCTCATTACAGGGACATTTACACTGCGCATCTCATTACGGGGCTTTTACACTGCGCATCTCATTAAAGGGGCCTTTACACTGCGCATCTCATTACGGGTCTTTTACACTGCGCATCTCATTACAGGGGCCTTTACACTGCGCATCTCATTATGGGGCATTTACACTGCGCATCTCATTACAGGGGCATTTACACTGCGCATCTTATTACAGGGGCATTTACACTGGGCATCTCATTACAGGGGCATTTACACTGCGCATCTCAATACAGGGGCATTTACATGGCGCATCTCATTACAGGGGCCTTTACACTGCGCATCTCATTACGGGGCCTTTCCACTGCGCATCTCATTACAGGGGCCTTTACACTGCGCATCTCATTACAGGGGCCTCTACACTGCGCATCTCATTACGGGGCCTCTACACTGCGCATCTCATTACAGGGGCATTTACACTGCGCATCTCATTAAAGGGGCATTTACACTGCGCATCTCATTACAGGGGCATATACACTGCGCATCTCATTACAGGGGCATTTACACTGCACATCTCATTACAGGGGCATTTACACTGCGCATCTCATTACAGGGGCATTTACACTGCGCATCTCATTACAGGGGCATTTACACTGTGCATCTCATTAAGGGGCATTTACACTGGGCATCTCATTACGGTGCATTTTCACTGCGCATCTCATTACAGGGGCATTTATACTGCGCATCTCATTACGGGGGCCTTTACACGGCGCATCTCATTACAGGGGCCTTTACACGGCACATCTCATTACAGGGGCCTTTACACGGCGCATCTCATTACAGGGGCCTTTACACGGCACATCTCATTACAGTGGCATTTACACGGCGCATATCATTACAGGGGCCTTTACACTGTGTATCTCATTACAAGGGCCTTTACACTGCGCATCTCATTACAGGGGCATTTACACTGCACATCTCATTACAGGGGCATTTACACTGCGCATCTCATTACAGGGGCATTTACACGGCGCATCTCATTACAGGGGCATTTACACGGCGCATCTCATTACAGGGGCCTTTACACGGCGCATCTCATTACAGGGGCCTTTACACTGCGCATCTCATTACAGGGGCCTTTACTGTAAGTGCTATGTAATACTATCCTTATCCCTGTGTGTACAGCGCCGCCGTCACTGTCAGTGCTATGTAATAATACTATCCTTATCCCTGTATGTACAGCGCCCCCTGTATGTACAGCGCCGCCGTCACTGTCAGTGCTATGTAATAATATTATCCTTATCCCTGAATGTACAGCACTGCCGTCACTGTCAGTGCTATGTAATAATACTATCCTTATCTCTGTATGTACAGTGACGCCGTCACTGTCAGTGCTATGTAATAATACTATCCTTATCCCTGTATGTACAGCGCCGCCGTCACTGTCACTGCTATGTAATAATACTATCCTTATCCCTGTATGTACAGCGCCGCCGTCACTGTCACTGCTATGTAATAATACTATCCTTATCCCTGTATGTACAGCGCCGCCGTTACATAGCACTGACAGTGACGGCGGCGCTGTACATACATCTCTCTGCGCTCTTTTTCTCTCTCTGCGCTCTTTCTCTCTCTCTGCGCTCTTTCTTTCTCTCTCTGTGCTCTTTCTTTCTCTCTCTGCGCTCTTTCTTTCTCTCTCTCTCTGCGCTCTTTCTTCCTCTCTCTCTCTGCCCTCTTTCTTTCTCTGCGCTCTTTCTCTCTCTCTGCGCTCTTTCTTTCTCTCTCTCTGCGCTCTCTCTCTCTCTCTGCGCTCTCTCTCTCTGGGCTCTCTCTCTGTCTGCGCTCTCTCTCTCTCTGCGCTCTTTCTTTCTCTTTCTCTCTGCGCTCTTTCTCTCTCTCTCTACGCTCTTTCTCTCTCTCTCTCTGTGTGTTCTTTCATCCTCTCTCTCTGCGCTCTCTCTCTCTTTCTGCGCTCTTTCTTTCTTTCTCTCTCTGCGCTCTTTCTTTCTCTCTCTCTCTGCGCTCTTTCTTTCTCTCTCTCTGCACTCTTTCTCTCTCTCTCTGTGCTCTTTCTCTCTCTCTCTGCGCTCTTTCTATCTCTCTCTGCGCTCTTTCTTTCTCTCTCTCTGCGCTCTTTCTCTCTGCGCTCTTTCTTTCTCTCTCTGCGCTCTTTCTTTCTCTCTGCGCTCTTTCTTTCTCTCTCTCTCTGCACTCTTTCTTTCTCTCTCTGTGCTCTTTCTCTCTCTCTGCGCTCTTCCTTTCTCTCTCTGCGCTCTTTCTTGCTCTCTCTCTGCGCTCTTTATTTCTCTCTCTGCGCTCTTTCTCTCTCTCTGCACTCTTTCTTTCTCTCTCTGCGTTCTTTCTTCCTCTCTCTCTCTGCGCTCTTTCTTTCTCTCTCTCTCTGCGCTCTTTCTCTCTCTCTGCGCTCTTTCTTTCTCTCTCTGTGCTCTTTCTTTCTCTCTCTGCGCTCTTTCTTTCTCTCTCTCTCTGCGCTCTTTCTTCCTCTCTCTCTCTGCGCTCTTTCTTTCTCTGCGCTCTTTCTCTCTCTCTGCGCTCTTTCTTTCTCCCTCTCTGCGCTCTCTCTCTCTCTCTGCGCTCTCTCTCTCTGGGCTCTCTGTCTGTCTGCGCTCTCTCTCTCTCTCTGCGCTCTTTCTTTCTCTTTCTCTCTGCGCTCTTTCTCTCTCTCTCTACGCTCTTTCTCTCTCTCTCTGTGTGTTCTTTCATCCTCTCTCTCTGCGCTCTCTCTCTCTTTCTGCGCTCTTTCTTTCTCTCTCTGCGCTCTTTCTTTCTCTCTCTCTCTGCGCTCTTTCTTTCTCTCTCTCTCTGCACTCTTTCTTTCTCTCTCTGTGCTCTTTCTCTCTCTCTGCGCTCTTCCTTTCTCTCTCTGCGCTCTTTCTTGCTCTCTCTCTGCGCTCTTTATCTCTCTCTCTGCGCTCTTTCTCTCTCTCTGCACTCTTTCTTTCTCTCTCTGCGTTCTTTCTTCCTCTCTCTCTCTGCGCTCTTTCTTTCTCTGCGCTTTTTCTCTCTCTCTGCGCTCTTTCTTTCTTTCTCTCTCTGCGCTCTTTCTTTCTCACTCTCTCTGCGCTCTTTCTTTCTCTGCGCTCTTTCTCTCTCTCTGCGCTCTTTCTTTCTCTCTCTCTGCGCTCTCTCTCTCTCTCTCTGCGCTCTCTCTCTCTGGGCTCTCTCTCTGTCTGCGCTCTCTCTCTCTCTGCGCTCTTTTTTTCTCTTTCTCTCTGTGCTCTTTCTCTCTCTCTCTCTGCGCTCTTTCTTTCTTTCTCTCTCTGCGCTCTTTCTCTCTCTCTCTGCGCTCTCTCTCTCTCTGCGCTCTTTCTTTCTTTCTCTCTCTGCGCTCTTTCTCTCTCTCTCTGCGCTCTTTCTCTCTCTCTCTGCGCTCTTTCTCTCTCTCTCTGCGCTCTTTCTTTCTCTCTCTCTGCGCTCTTTCTCTCTGCGCTCTTTCTTTCTCTCTCTGCGCTCTTTCTTTCTCTCTCTGCGCTCTTTCTCTCTCTCTGCGCTCTTTCCTTCTCTCTCTCTCTGCACTCTCTCTCTCTGCGCTCTCTCTGCACTCTTTCTCTCTCTCTGCGCTCTTTCTTTCTCTCTCTCTGCACTCTTTCTTTCTCTCTCTGCGCTCTTTCTCTCTCTCTGCGCTCTTTCTTTTTCTCTCTGCGCTCTTTCTTTCTCTCTCTCTGCGCTCTTTCTCTCTCTCTCTGCGCTCTTTCTCTCTCTCTGCGCTCTTTCTTTCTCTCTCTGCATTCTTTCTTTCTCTCTCTCTCTGCACTCTTTCTTCCTCTCTCTCTCTGCGCTCTTTCTTTCTCTGCGCTTTTTCTCTCTCTCTGCGCTCTTTCTTTCTTTCTCTCTGCGCTCTTTCTTTCTCTCTGCGCTCTTACTTTCTCTCTGCGCTCTTTCTTTCTCTCTGCGCTCTTTCTCTCTCTCTCTCTGCGCTCTTTTTCTCTCTCTCTATGCACTCTTTCTTTCTCAATCTGCGCTCTTTCTTTCTCTCTCTCTCTGCGCTCTTTGTCTCTCTCTGCGCTCTTTCTTTCTCTCTCTGCGCTCTCTCTCTCTCTCTGCGCTCTTTCTTTCTCTATCTCTGCGCTCATTCTTTCTCTATCTCTGCGCTCTTTCTCTCTCTCTGTGCTCTTTCTCTCTCTCTGCGCTCTTTCTCTCTCTCTCTCTCTGCGCTCTTTCTTTCTCTCTCACACACAAGGCACAGCTATCTCTCACTCCCTGTCACACACGAGGCACAGCTATCTCTCACTCCCTGTCACACACGAGGCACAGCTATCTCTCACTCTCTGTCATACATGAGGCACAGTTATCTCTCACTCCCTGTCACACACGAGGCACAGCTATCTCTCACTCCCTGTCACACATGAGGCACAGTTATCTCTCCCTCCCTGTCACACACGAGGCACAGTGATCTGTGCTGATTATTGAGTGACAGCTGCTCCGCCTGCAACAAAACTCTCTAATTAAACAGAAGCATCTGGCTCAGCGGAGAGATCCTCGGCCCCTCACTCATTGCCCCGGGGGGCGGCCCGGGGTACGTCAGGCACTGCCACCTGCCAATATGTAACACCAGCATCTAATATAGAGCAGGGCCGAGTATCATTCCTGCAGGGATTCCTCTTCTCGAGACTTAACCCCTTTTGGGGTTACATTTGACATGACTGTGTCATGACTGTTGACTGTGACATGGAGAGATAGCTGTGCATCGTGTGTGTGATAGTGAGAGATTACTGTTCATCGTGTGTGTGTGACAGTGAGAGATAGTTGTGCATCGTGTGTGTGTGACAGGGAGAGATAGCTGTGCATCGTGTGTGTGACATGGAGAGATTACTGTTCATCGTGTGTGTGTGTGACAGTGAAAGATAGTTGTGCATCGTGTGTGTGTGACAGGGAGAGATAGCTGTGCATCGTGTGTGTGACATGGAGAGATAGCTTTGCATCGTGTGTGTGTGTCAGGGAGTGAGAGATATCTGTGCATCGTGTGTGTGTATGACAGGGAGAGATAGCTGTGCATCGTGTGTGTGTCAGGGAGTAAGAGATAGCTGTGCATCGTGTGTGTGACAGGGAGAGATAGCTGTGCATCGTGTGTGTGTGTCAGGGAGTGAGAGATAGCTGTGCATCGTGTGTGACAGTGATAGATAGCTGTGCATCGTGTGTGTGTGACAGTGAGAGATAGCTGTGCATCGTGTGTGTGTGTGGCAGTGAGAGTTAGCTATGCATCGTGTGCGTGTGACAGGGAGAGATAGCTTTGCATCGTGTGTGTGTGTGTGACAGGGATAAATGCCCCGTAATGAGATGCGCAGTGTAAATGCCCCTTAATGAGATGCACAGTGTAAATGCCCCTTAATGAGATGTGCAGTGTAAATGCCCCCTGTAATGAGATGCCCAGTGTAAATGCCCCTGTAATGAGATGCCCAGTGTAAATGCCCCTGTAATGAGATGCCCAGTGTAAATGCCCCTGTAATGAGATGCGCAGTGTAAATGCCCCTGTAATGAGATGCGCAGTGTAAAGGCCCCTGTAATGAGATGCGCAGTGTAAAGGCCCCTGTAATGAGATGCGCAGTGTAAAGGCCCCTGTAATTAGATGCGCAGTGTAAGGGCCCCTGTAATGAGATGCGCAGTGTAAAGGCCCCTGTAATGAGATGCGCCGTGTATATGCCCCTGTAATGAGATGCGCCGTGTAAATGCCCCTGTAATGAGATGCGCAGTGTAGATGCCCCTGTAATGAGATGCGCAGTGTAAATGCCCCTGTAATGAGATGCGCAGTGTAAAGGCCCTTGTAATGAGATGCGCAGTGTAAAGGCCCCTGTAATGAGATGCGCAGTGTAAAGGCCCCTGTAATGAGATGCGCCGTGTAAAGGCCCCTGTAATGAGATGCGCCGTGTAAAGGCCCCTGTAATGAGATGCGCAGTGTAAAGGCCCCTGTAATGAGATGCGCAGTGTAAAGGCCCCTGTAATGAGATGCGCAGTGTAAAGGCCCCTGTAATGAGATGCGCAGTGTAAGGGCCCCTGTAATGAGATGCGCAGTGTAAAGGCCCCTGTAATGAGATGCGCCGTGTAAAGGCCCCTGTAATGAGATGCGCAATGTAAATGCCCCTGTAATGAGATGCGCAGTGTAAATGCCCCGTAATGGGATGCCCAGTGTAAATGCCCCTTAATGAGATGCACAGTGTAAATGCCCTGAAATGAGATGCGCAGTGTAAAGGCTCCTGTAATGAGATGCGCAGTGTAAAGGCCCCTGTAATGAGATGCACAGTGTAAATGCCCCATCATGAGATGCGCAGTGTAAATGCCCCATCATGAGATGCGCAGTGTAAATGCCCCTGTAATGAGATGCGCAGTGCAAATGCCCCGTAATGAGATGCGCACTGTAAATGCCCTGTAATGAGATGCGCAGTGTAAATGCCCCGTAATGAGATGCGCAGTGTAAAGGCCCCTGTAATGAGATGCGCCATGTAAAGGCCCCTGTAATGAGATGCGCAGTGTAAATGCCACTGTAATGAGATGCACAGTGTAAAGGCCCCTGTAATGAGATGCGCAGTGTAAAGGCCCCTGTAATGAGATGCGCAGTGTAAAGGCCCCTGTAATGAGATGCGCAGTGTAAATGCCCCTGTAATGAGATGCGCAGTGTAAATGCCCCTGTAATGAGATGCGCAGTGTAAATGCCCCTGTAATGAGATGCGCAGTGTAAATGCCCCTGTAATGAGATGCGCAGTGTAAATGCCCCTGTAATGAGATGCGCAGTGTAAATGCCCCTGTAATGAGATGCACCGTGTAAAGGCCCCTGTAATGAGATGCGCAGTGTAAATGCCCCTGTAATGAGATGCCCAGTGTAAATGCCCCTGTAATGAGATGCGCAGTGTAAATGCCCCTGTAATGAGATGCGCAGTGTAAATTCCCCGTAATGAGATGCGCAGTGTAAAGGCCCCTGTAATGAGATGCGCAGTGTAAAGGCCCCTTTAATGAGATGCGCAGTGTAAAGGCCCCTTTAATGAGATGCGCAGTGTAAATGCCCCTGTAATGAGATGAGCACTGTAAATGTCCCTGTAATGAGATGCGCAGTGTAAATGCCCCTGTAATGAGATGCGCAGTGTAAATGCCCCTGTAATGAGATGCGCAGTGTAAATGCCCAGTAATGAGATGTGCAGTGTAAAGGCCCCTGTAATGAGATGCGCAGTGTAAAGGCCCCATAATGAGATGCGCAGTGTAAAGGCCCCTGTAATGAAATGCGCAGTGTAAATGCCCCTGTAATGAGATGCGCAGTGTAAATGCCCCTGTAATGAGATGCGCAGTGTAAATGCCCCCTGTAATGAGATGCCCAGTGTAAATGCCCCTGTAATGAGATGCCCAGTGTAAATGCCCCTGTAATGAGATGCGCAGTGTAAATGCCCCTGTAATGAGATGCACAGTGTAAAGGCCCCTGTAATGAGATGCGCAGTGTAAAGGCCCCTGTAATGAGATGCGCAGTGTAAAGGCCCCTGTAATGAGATGCACCGTGTAAAGGCCCCTGTAATGAGATGCGCCGTGTAAATGCCCCTGTAATGAGATGCGCCGTGTAATTGCCCCTGTAATGAGATGCGCAGTGTAGATGCCCCTGTAATGAGATGCGCAGTGTAAATGCCCCTGTAATGAGATGCGCAGTGTAAAGGCCCTTGTAATGAGATGCGCAGTGTAAAGGCCCCTGTAATGAGATGCGCAGTGTAAAGGCCCCTGTAATAAGATGCGCCGTGTAAAGGCCCCTGTAATGAGATGCGCCGTGTAAAGGCCCCTGTAATGAGATGCGCAGTGTAAAGGCCCCTGTAATGAGATGCGCAGTGTAAATTCCCCTGTAATGAGATGCGCAGTGTAAATGCCCCTGTAATGAGATGCGCAGTGTAAATGCCCCTGTAATGAGATGCGCAGTGTAAATGCCCCTGTAATGAGATGCGCAGTGTAAATGCCCC
The DNA here is from genome assembly GCF_040206685.1 of Ascaphus truei. Taxonomy (NCBI): domain Eukaryota; kingdom Metazoa; phylum Chordata; class Amphibia; order Anura; family Ascaphidae; genus Ascaphus; species Ascaphus truei. Next base: position 1,283,991 of record NC_134493.1, read on the forward strand.
TGTAATTAGATGCGCAGTGTAAATGCCCCTGTAATGAGATGCCCAGTGTAAATGCCCCTGTAATGAGATGCGCAGTGTAAATGCCCCTGTAATAAGATTCGCAGTGTAAATTTCCCGTAATGAGATGCGCAGTGTAAAGGCCCCTGTAATGAGATGCGCAGTGTAAAGGCCCCTTTAATGAGATGCGCAGTGTAAAGGCCCCTTTAATGAGATGCGCAGTGTAAATGCCCCTGTAATGAGATGCGCAGTGTAAATGTCCCTGTAATGAAATGCGCAGTGTAAATGCCCCTGTAATGATATGCGCAGTGTAAATGCCCCTGTATTGAGATGCGCAGTGTAAATGCCCAGTAATGAGATGCGCAGTGTAAAGGCCCTTGTAATGAGATGCGCAGTGTAAAGGCTCCTGTAATGAGATGCGCAGTGTAAAGGCCCCTGTAATGAGATGCGCCGTGTTAAGGCCCCTGTAATGAGATGCGCCGTGTAAAGGCCCCTGTAATGAGATGCGCAGTGTAAAGGCCCCTGTAATGAGATGCGCAGTGGAAATGCCCCTGTAATGAGATGCGCAGTGTAAATGCCCCTGTAATGAGATGCGCAGTGTAAATGCCCCTGTAATGAGATGCGCAGTGTAAATGCCCCTGTAATGAGATGCGCAGTGTAAATGCCCCTGTAATGAGATGCGCAGTGTAAATGCCCCTGTAATGAGATGCCCAGTGTAAATGCCCCTGTAATGAGTTGCGCAGTGTAAATGCCTCTGTAATTAGATACGCAGTGTAAATGCCCCGTAATGAGATGCGCCGTGTAAAGGCCCCTGTAATGAGATGCGCAGTGTAAAGGCCCCTGTAATGAGATGCGCAGTGTAAAGGCCCCTTTAATGAGATGCACAGTGTAAAGGCCCCTTTAATGAGATGCGCAGTGTAAAGGCCCCTGTAATGAGATGCGCAGTGTAAAGGCCCCTGTAATGAGATGCGCAGTGTAAATGCCCCTGTAATGAGATGCGCAGTGTAAATGCCCCTGTAATGAGATGAGCACTGTAAATGTCCCTGTAATGAGATGCGCAGTGTAAATGCCCCTGTAATGAGATGCGCAGTGTAAATGCCCCTGTAATGAGATGCGCAGTGTAAATGCCCAGTAATGAGATGTGCAGTGTAAAGGCCCCTGTAATGAGATGCACAGTGTAAAGGCCCCATAATGAGATGCACAGTGTAAAGGCCCCTGTAATGAGATGCGCAGTGTAAATGCCCCTGTAATGAGATGCGCAGTGTAAATGCCCCTGTAATGAGATGCGCAGTGTAAATGCCCCCTGTAATGAGATGCCCAGTGTAAATGCCCCTGTAATGAGATGCCCAGTGTAAATGCCCCTGTAATGAGATGCGCAGTGTAAATGCCCCTGTAATGAGATGCACAGTGTAAAGGCCCCTGTAATGAGATGCGCAGTGTAAAGGCCCCTGTAATGAGATGCGCAGTGTAAAGGCCCCTGTAATGAGATGCGCAGTGTAAAGGCCCCTGTAATGAGATGCACCGTGTAAAGGCCCCTGTAATGAGATGCGCCGTGTAAATGCCCCTGTAATGAGATGCGCCGTGTAATTGCCCCTGTAATGAGATGCGCAGTGTAGATGCCCCTGTAATGAGATGCGCAGTGTAAATGCCCCTGTAATGAGATGCGCAGTGTAAAGGCCCTTGTAATGAGATGCGCAGTGTAAAGGCCCCTGTAATGAGATGCGCAGTGTAAAGGCCCCTGTAATAAGATGCGCCGTGTAAAGGCCCCTGTAATGAGATGCGCCGTGTAAAGGCCCCTGTAATGAGATGCGCAGTGTAAAGGCCCCTGTAATGAGATGCGCAGTGTAAATTCCCCTGTAATGAGATGCGCAGTGTAAATGCCCCTGTAATGAGATGCGCAGTGTAAATGCCCAGTAATGAGATGCGCAGTGTAAATGCCCCTGTAATGAGATGCGCAGTGTAAATGCCCCTGTAATTAGATGCGCAGTGTAAATGCCCCTGTAATGAGATGCCCAGTGTAAATGCCCCTGTAATGAGATGCGCAGTGTAAATGCCCCTGTAATCAGATGCGCAGTGTAAATTTCCCGTAATGAGATGCGCAGTGTAAAGGCCCCTGTAATGAGATGCGCAGTGTAAAGGCCCCTTTAATGAGATGCGCAGTGTAAAGGCCCCTTTAATGAGATGCGCAGTGTAAATGCCCCTGTAATGAGATGCGCAGTGTAAATGTCCCTGTAATGAAATGCGCAGTGTAAATGCCCCTGTAATGAGATGCGCAGTGTAAATGCCCCTGTATTGAGATGCGCAGTGTAAATGCCCAGTAATGAGATGCGCAGTGTAAAGGCCCTTGTAATGAGATGCGCAGTGTAAAGGCTCCTGTAATGAGATGCGCAGTGTAAAGGCCCCTGTAATGAGATGCGCCGTGTAAAGGCCCCTGTAATGAGATGCGCAGTGTAAAGGCCCCTGTAATGAGATGCGCAGTGTAAAGGCCCCTGTAATGAGATGCGCCGTGTAAACGCCCCTGTAATGAGATGCGCAGTGTAAAGGCCCCTGTAATGAGATGCGCAGTGGAAATGCCCCTGTAATGAGATGCGCAGTGTAAATGCCCCTGTAATGAGATGCGCAGTGTAAATGCCCCTGTAATGAGATGCGCAGTGTAAATGCCCCTGTAATGAGATGCGCAGTGTAAATGCCCCGTAATGAGATGCCCAGTGTAAATGCCCCTGTAATGAGTTGCGCAGTGTAAATGCCCCTGTAATAAGATACGCAGTGTAAATGCCCCGTAATGAGATGCGCAGTGTAAAGGCCCCTGTAATGAGATGCGCAGTGTAAAGGCCCCTTTAATGAGATGCACAGTGTAAAGGCCCCTTTAATGAGATGCGCAGTGTAAAGGCCCCTGTAATGAGATGCGCAGTGTAAAGGCCCCTGTAATGAGATGCGCAGTGTAAATGCCCCTGTAATGAGATGCGCAGTGTAAATGCCCCTGTAATGAGATGCGCAGTGTAAATGCCCCTGTAATGAGATGCGCAGTGTAAATGCCCCGTAATGAGATGCGCAGTGTAAATGCCCCTTAATGAGATGTGCAGTGTAAATGCCCCTTAATGAGATGTGCAGTGTAAATACCCCTGTAATGAGATGCGCAGTGTAAATGCCCCTGTAATGAGATGCGCAGTGTAAATGCCCAGTAATGAGATGCGCAGTGTAAAGGCCCTTGTAATGAGATGCGCAGTGTAAAGGCTCCTGTAATGAGATGCGCAGTGTAAAGGCCCCTGTAATGAGATGCGCCGTGTAAAGGCCCCTGTAATGAGATGCGCCGTGTAAAGGCCCCTGTAATGAGATGCGCAGTGTAAATGCCCCTGTAATGAGATGCGCAGTGTAAATGCCCCTGTAATGAGATGCGCAGTGTAAATGCCCCTGTAATGAGATGCCCAGTGTAAATGCCCCTGTAATGAGTTGCGCAGTGTAAATGTCCCTGTAATGAGATACGCAGTGTAAATGCCCCGTAATGAGATGCGCAGTGTAAAGGCCCCTGTAATGAGATGCGCAGTGTAAAGGCCCCTTTAATGAGATGCGCAGTGTAAAGGCCCCTTTAATGAGATGCGCAGTGTAAATGCCCCTGTAATGAGATGCGCAGTGTAAATGTCCCTGTAATGAGATGCGCAGTGTAATTGTCCCTGTAATGAGATGCGCAGTGTAAATGCCCCTGTAATGAGATGCGCAGTGTAAATGCCCCTGTAATGAGATGCGCAGTGTAAATGCCCAGTAATGAGATGCGCAGTGTAAAGGCCCCTGTAATGAGATGCGCAGTGTAAAGGCCCCTGTAATGAGATGCGCAGTGTAAATGCCCCTGTAATGAGATGCGCAGTGTAAATGCCCAGTAATGAGATGCGCAGTGTAAAGGCCCTTGTAATGAGATGCGCAGTGTAAAGGCTCCTGTAATGAGATGCGCAGTGTAAAGGCCCCTGTAATGAGATGCGCCGTGTAAAGGCCCCTGTAATGAGATGCGCCGTGTAAAGGCCCCTGTAATGAGATGCGCCATGTAAAGGCCCCTGTAATGAGATGCGCAGTGTAAAGGCCCCTGTAATGAGATGCGCAGTGTAAATGCCCCTGTAATGAGATGCGCAGTGTAAATGCCCCTGTAATGAGATGCGCAGTGTAAATGCCCCTGTAATGAGATGCGCAGTGTAAATGCCCCTGTAATGAGATGCGCAGTGTAAATGCCCCTGTAATGAGATGCGCAGTGTAAATGCCCCTGTAATGAGATGCACAGTGTAAATGCCCCTGTAATGAGTTGCGCAGTGTAAATGCCCCTGTAATGAGATACGCAGTGTAAATGCCCCGTAATGAGATGCGCAGTGTAAAGGCCCCTGTAATGTGATGCGCAGTGTAAAGGCCCCTTTAATGAGATGCACAGTGTAAAGGCCCCTTTAATGAGATGCGCAGTGTAAATGCCCCTGTAATGAGATGCGCAGTGTAAATGTCCCTGTAATGAGATGCGCAGTGTAAATGCCCCTGTAATGAGATGCGCAGTATAAATGCCCCTGTAATGAGATGCGCAGTGTAAATGCCCAGTAATGAGATGCGCAGTGTAAAGGCCCCTGTAATGAGATGCGCAGTGTAAAGGCCCCATAATGAGATGCGCAGTGTAAAGGCCCCTGTAATGAGATGCGCAGTGTAAATGCCCCTGTAATGAGATGCGCAGTGTAAATGCCCCTGTAATGAGATGCGCAGTGTAAATGCCCCGTAATGAGATGCGCAGTGTAAATGCCCCGTAATGAGATGAGCATGGTGTAATTGCCCCTTAATGAGATGTGCAGTGTAAATGCCCCCTGTAATGAGATGCCCAGTGTAAATGCCCCTGTAATGAGATGCCCAGTGTAAATGCCCCTGTAATGAGATGCGCAGTGTAAATGCCCCTGTAATGAGATGCGCAGTGTAAAGGCCCCTGTAATGAGATGCGCAGTGTAAAGGCCCCTGTAATGAGATGCGCAGTGTAAAGGCCCCTGTAATGAGATGCGCAGTGTAAAGGCCCCTGTAATGAGATGCGCAGTGTAAAGGCCCCTGTAATGAGATGCGCCGTGTAAAGGCCCCTGTAATGAGATGCGCCGTGTAAATGCCCCTGTAATGAGATGCGCCGTGTAATTGCCCCTGTAATGAGATGCGCAGTGTAGATGCCCCTGTAATGAGATGCGCAGTGTAAATGCCCCTGTAATGAGATGCGCAGTGTAAAGGCCCTTGTAATGAGATGCGCAGTGTAAAGGCCCCTGTAATGAGATGCGCAGTGTAAAGGCCCCTGTAATGAGATGCACCATGTAAAGGCCCCTGTAATGAGATGCGCCGTGTAAAGGCCCCTGTAATGAGATGCGCCGTGTAAAGGCCCCTGTAATGAGATGCGCAATGTAAATGCCCCTGTAACGAGATGCGCAGTGTAAATACCCCGTAATGGGATGCCCAGTGTAAATGCCCCTTAATGAGATGCACAGTGTAAATGCCCTGAAATGAGATGCGCAGTGTAAATGCCCCATCATGAGATGCGCAGTGTAAATGCCCCATCATGAGATGCGCAGTGTAAATGCCCCTGTAATGAGATGCGCAGTGCAAATGCCCCGTAATGAGATGCGCAGTGTAAATGCCCTGTAATGAGATGCGTAGTGTAAATGCCCCGTAATGAGATGCGCAGTGTAAATGCCCCTGTAATGAGATGCGCAGTGTAAATGCCCGTCAGTGCTATGCAATAATAATATCCTTATCCCTTTGTGTACAGCGCCGCCGTCACTGTCAGTGCTGTGTAATACTATCCTTATCCCTGTATGTACAGCACCGCCCTCACTGTCAGTGCTATGTAATACTATCCTTATTCCTGTATGTACAGCGCCGCCGTCACTGTCAGTTCTATGTGATACTATCCTTATCCCTGTATGTACAGCGCCGCCGTCACTGTCACTGCTATGTAATAATACTATCCTTATCCCTGTATGTACAGCGCCGCCGTCACTGCTATGTAATAATAATATCCATATCCCTGTATGTACAGCGCCGTCGTCACTGTCAGTGCTATGTAATACTATCCTTATCCCTGTATGTACAGCGCTGCCGTCACTGTAACTGCTATGTAATAATACTATCCTTATCCCTGTATGTACAGCGCCGCCGTTACATAGCACTGACAGTGACGGCGGCGCTGTACATACAGGGATAAGGATAGTATTATTACATAGCACTGACAGTGACGGCGGCGCTCTACATACAGGGATAAGGATAGTATTATTACATAGCACTGACAGTGATGGTGGCGCTGTACATACAGGGATAAGGATAGTATTATTACATAGCACTGACAGTGACGGCAGCGCTGTACATACAGGGATAAGGATAGTATTATTACATAGCACTGACAGTGACGGCGGCGCTGTACACACAGGGATAAGAATAGTATTATTACATAGCACTGACAGTGACGGCGGCGCTGTACATACAGGGATAAGGATAGTATTACATAGCACTGACAGTGACGGCGGGGCTGTACATACGGGGATAAGAATAGTATTATTGCACAGCACTGACAGTGACGGCGGCGCTGCACATACAGGGTTAAGGATAGCATTATTACATAGAACTGACAGTGACGGCGGTGCTGTACATACAGGGATAAGGATAGTATTACATAGCACTGACAGTGACGGCGGTGCTGTAAATACAGGGATAAGGATAGTATTATTACATAGCACTGACAGTGACGGCGGCGCTGTACATACAGGGATAAGGATTGTATTATTACATAGCACTGACAGTGACGGCGGCGCTGTACATACAGGAATAAGGATAGTATTATTACATAGCACTGACAGTGACGGTGGCGCTGTACATACAGGGATAAGGATAGTATTATTACATAGCACTGACAGTGACGGCGGCGCTGTACACACAGGGATAAGGATAGTATTACATAGCACTGACAGTGACGGCGGCGCTGTACATACAGGGATAAGGATAGTATTACATAGCACTGACAGTGACGGCGGTGCTGTACATACAAGGATAAGGATAGTATTACACAGCACTGACAGTGACGGCGGCGCTGTACATACAGGGATAAGGATAGTATTACATAGCACTGACAGTGACGGCGGCGCTGTACACAAAGGGATAAGGATATTATTATTGCATAGCACTGACAGTGACGGCGGCGCTGTACATACAGGGATAAGGATAGTATTATTACATAGCAGTGACTGTGACGGCGGCGCTGTACATACAGGGTTAAGGATAGTAATACATAGAACTGACAGTGACGGGGGTACTGTACATACAGGGATAAGGATAGTATTATTACATAGCACTGACAGTGACGGCGGCGCTGTACACAAAGGGATAAGGATATTATTATTGCATAGCACTGACAGTGACGGCGGCGCTGTACATACAGGGATAAGGATAGTATTATTACATAGCAGTGACTGTGACGGCGGCTCTGTACATACAGGGATAAGGATAGTAATACATAGAACTGACAGTGACGGGGGTACTGTACATACAGGGATAAGGATAGTATTATTACATAGCACTGACAGTGACGGCGGCGCTGTACACACAGGGATAAGGATAGTATTATTACATAGCACTTACAGTGACGGCGGCGCTGTACATACAGCGATAAGGATAGTATTATTACATAGCACTGACAGTGACGGCGGCGCTGTACATACAGGGATAAGGATAGTATTATTACATAGCACTGACAGTGACGGCGGCGTTGTACATACAGGGATAAGAATAGTATTATTGCATAGCACTGACAGTGACGGCGGCGCTGTACATACAGGGATAAGAATAGTATTATTACATAGCACTGACAGTGATGGCGGCGCTGTACATACAGGGATAAGGATAGTATTATTACATAGCACTGACAGTGACGGCGGCGCTGTACATACAGGAATAAGGATAGTATTATTACATAGCACTGACAGTGACGGCGGCGCTGTACATACAGGGATAAGGATAGTATTATTACATAGCACTGACAGTGACGGCGGCGCTGTACATACAGGGAAAGATAGTATTATTACATAGCACTGACAGTGACGGCGGCGCTGTCACTGCAATGTAATAATACTATCCTTATCCCTGTATGTACAGCGCCGCCATCACTGTCAGTGGGTAGAAAGTACTTTTCTCCACCCCTGTTATTGCCACAGATTTGCTCTTTACAGGTCGCCGCCATCACTGTCAGTGCTATGTAATACTATCCTTATCCCTGTATCTACAGCGCCGCCATCACTGTCACTGCTATGTAATAATACTATCCTTATCCCTGTATGTACAGTGCCGCCGTCACTGTCACTGCTATGCAATAATACTATCCTTATCTCTGTATGTACAGCGCCGCCGTCACTGTCAGTGCTATGTTAAAATACTATCCTTATCCCTGAATGTACAGCGCCGCGGTCACTGTCAGTGCAATGTAATAATACTATTCTTATCCCTGTATGTTCAACACCGCCGTTACTGTCAGTGCTATGTAATTGTACGTACAGGGATAAGGATAGTATTACATAGCACTGACAGTGACGGCGGCGCTGTACATACAGATATAAGGATATTATTATTACATAGCACTGACAGTGACGGCGGCGCTGTACATACAGGGATAAGGATAGTATTATTACATAGCAGTAACAGTGACTTCGGCGCTGTACATACAGGGATAAGGATAGTATTACATAGCACTGTCAGTGACGGCAGCGCTGTACATACAGGGATAAGGATAATATTATTACATAGCACTGACAGTGACGGAGGCGCTGTACATACAGGGGGCGCTGTACATACAGGAATAAGGATAGTATTATTACATAGCACTGACAGTGACGGTGGCGCTGTACATACAGGGATAAGGATAGTATTATTACATAGCACTGACAGTGACGGTGGCACTGTACATACAGGGATAAGGATAGTATTATAACATAGCACTGACAGTGACGGCGGCGCTGTACACACAGGGATAAGGATAGTATTACATAGCACTGACAGTGACGGCGGGGCTGTACATACGGGGATAAGAATAGTATTATTGCACAGCACTGACAGTGACGGCGGCGCTGCACATACAGGGTTAAGGATAGCATTATTACATAGCACTGACAGTGACAGCGGCGCTGTACATACAGGGATAAGGATAGGATATATAAGACAGTACTGACAGTGACGGCGGCACTTATCCCTGTATGTACAGCACCGCCGTCACTGTCAGTGCTATGTAATAATACTATCCTTATCCCTGTATGTACAGCGCCACCATCACTGTCAGTGAGTATAAAGTACTTTTCTCCACCCCTGTTATTGCCACAGACTTGCCCTTTACAGGGCGCCGCCGTCACTGTCAGTGCTATGTAATACTATCCTTATCCCTGTATCTACAGCGCCGCCGTCAAATTCACTGCTATGTAATAATACTATCCTTATACCTGTATGTACAGTGCCGCCGTCACTGTCACTGCTATGCAATAATACTATCCTTATCTCTGTATGTACAGCGCCGCCGTCACTGTCAGTGCTATGTAATAATACTATACTTATCCCTGTATGTACAGCGCCACCGTCACTGTCAGTGCTATGTAATAATACTATCCTTATCCCTGTATGTACAGCGCCACGGTCACTGTCAGTGCTATGTAATAATACTATTCTTATCCCTGTATGTACAACGCCGCCATTACTGTCAGTGCTATGTAATTGTACGTACAGGGATAGGGATAGTATTACATAGAACTGACAGTGACGCCGGTGCTGTACATACAGGGATAAGGATAGTATTACATAGCACTGACAGTGACGGCGGCGCTGTACATACAGGGATAAGGATAGTATTATTACATAGCACTGACAGTGACGGCGGCGCTGTACATACAGGGATAAGGATTGTATTATTACATAGCACTGACAGTGACGGCGGCGCTGTACATACAGGAATAAGGATAGTATTATTACATAGCACTGACAGTGACGGTGGCGCTGTACATACAGGGATAAGGATAGTATTATTACATAGCACTGACAGTGATGGTGGAACTGTACATACAGGGATAAGGATAGTATTATTACATAGCACTGACAGTGACGGCGGCGCTGTACACACAGGGATAAGGATAGTATTACATAGCACTGACAGTGACGGCGGCGCTGTACATACAGGGATAAGGATAGTATTAGATAGCACTGACAGTGACGGCAGTGCTGTACATACAAGGATAAGGATAGTATTACACAGCACTGACAGTGACGGCGGCGCTGTACATACAGGGATAAGGATAGTATTACATAGCACTGACAGTGACGGCGGCGCTGTACACAAAGGGATAAGGATATTATTATTGCATAGCACTGACAGTGACGGCGGCGCTGTACATACAGGGATAAGGATAGTATTATTACATAGCAGTGACTGTGACGGCGGCGCTGTACATACAGGGATAAGGATAGTAATACATAGAACTGACAGTGACGGGGGTACTGTACATACAGGGATAAGGATAGTATTATTACATAGCACTGACAGTGACGGCGGCGCTGTACACACAGGGATAAGGATAGTATTATTACATAGCACTTACAGTGACGGCGGCGCTGTACATACAGCGATAAGGATAGTATTATTACATAGCACTGACAGTGACGGCGGCGCTGTACATACAGGGATAAGGATAGTATTATAACATAGCACTGACAGTGGCGGCGGCGCTGTACATACAGGGATAAGGATAGTATTATTACATAGCACTGACAGTGACGGCGGCGCTGTACATACAGGGATAAGGATAGTATTATTACATAGCACTGACAGTGACGGCGGCGCTGTACATACAGGGAAAGATAGTATTATTACATAGCACTGACAGTGACGGCGGCGCTGTCACTGCTATGTAATAATACTATCCTTATCCCTGTATGTACAGCGCCGCCGTCACTGTCAGTGCTATGTAATAATACTATCCTTATCCCTGTATGTACAGCGCCGCCATCACTGTCAGTGGGTTGAAAGTACTTTTCTCCACCCCTGTTATTGCCACAGATTTGCTCTTTACAGGTCGCCGCCATCACTGTCAGTGCTATGTAATACTATCCTTATCCCTGTATCTACAGTGCCGCCGTCACTGTCACTGCTATGTAATAATACTATCCTTATCCCTGTATGTACAGTGCCACCGTCACTGTCACTGCTATGCAATAATACTATCCTTATCTCTGTATGTACAGCGCCGCCGTCACTGTCAGTGCTATGTAATAATACTATACTTATCCCTGTATGTACAGCGCCACCGTCACTGTCAGTGCTATGTTAAAATACTATCCTTATCCCTGTATGTACAGCGCCGCGGTCACTGTCAGTGCAATGTAATAATACTATTCTTATCCCTGTATGTTCAACACCGCCGTTACTGTCAGTGCTATGTAATTGTACATACAGGGATAAGGATAGTATTACATAGCACTGACAGTGATGGCGGCGCTGTACATACAGATATAAGGATATTATTATTACATAGCACTGACAGTGACGGCGGCGCTGTACATACAGGGATAAGGATAGTATTATTACATAGCAGTAACAGTGACGGCGGCGCTGTACATACAGGGATAGGGATAGTATTACATAGCACTGTCAGTGACGGCAGCGCTGTACATACAGGGATAAGGATAATATTATTACATAGCACTGACAGTGACGGAGGCGCTGTACATACAGGGGGCGCTGTACATACAGGAATAAGGATAGTATTATTACATAGCACTGACAGTGACGGTGGCGCTGTACATACAGGGATAAGGATAGTATTATTACATAGCACTGACAGTGACGGTGGCACTGTACATACAGGGATAAGGATAGTATTATTACATAGCACTGACAGTGACGGTGGCGCTGTACACACAGGGATAAGGATAGTATTACATAGCACTGACAGTGACGCGGCGCTGTACATACAGGGATAAGGATAGTATTACATAGCACTGACAGTGACGGCGGTGCTGTAAATACAGGGATAAGGATAGTATTACACAGCACTGACAGTGACGGCGGCGCTGTACATACAGGGATAAGGATAGTATTACATAGCACTGACAGTGACGGCGGCGCTGTACATACAGGGATAAGGATATTATTATTCGCATAGCACTGACAGTGACGGCGGCGCTGTACATACAAGGATAAGGATAGTATTATTACATAGCAGTGACAGTGACGGCGGCGCTGTACATACAGGGATAAGGATAGTATTACATAGAACTGACAGTGACGGCGGCGCTGTACATACAGGGGGCGCTGTACATACAGGAATAAGGATAGTATTATTACATAGCACTGACAGTGACGGTGGCGCTGTACATACAGGGATAAGGATAGTATTATTACATAGCACTTACAGTGACGGTGGCACTGTACATACAGGGATAAGGATAGTATTATTACATAGCACTGACAGTGACGGCGGCGCTGTACACACAGGGATAAGGATAGTATTACATAGCACTGACAGTGACGCGGCGCTGTACATACAGGGATAAGGATAGTATTACATAGCACTGACAGTGACGGCGGCGCTGTACATACAGGGATAAGGATATTATTATTGCATAGCACTGACAGTGACGGCGGCGCTGTACATACAGGGATAAGGAAAGTATCATTACATAGCAGTGACAGTGACGGAGGCGCTGTACACACAGGGATAAGGATAGTTTTACATAGCACTGACAGTGACGCGGTGCTGTACATACAGGGATAAGGATAGTATTACATAGCACTGACAGTGACGGCGACGCTGTACATACAGGGATAAGGATAGTATTACACAGCACTGACAGTGACGGCGGCGCTGTACATACAGGGATAAGGATAGTATTACATAGAACTGACAGTGACGGCGGCGCTGTACATACAGGGATAAGGATAGTATTACATAGCACTGACAGTGACGGCGGCGCTGTACATACAGGGATAAGAATAGTATTATTACATAGCACTGACAGTGACCGCAGCGCTGTACATACAGGGATAAGGATAGTATTATTACATAGCACTGACAGTGACGGAGGCGCTGTACATACAGGGTTAAGGATAGTGTAATTACATAGCAGTGACAGTGACGGCGGCGCTGTACATACAGGGATAAGAATAGTATTATTACATAGCACTGACAGTGACCGCAGCGCTGTACATACAGGGATAAGGATAGTATTATTACATAGCACTGACAGTGACGGAGGCGCTGTATATACAGGGATAAGGATAATATTATTACATAGCACTGACAGTGACGGAGGCGCTGTACATACAGGGGGCGCTGTACATACAGGAATAAGGATAGTATTATTACATAGCACTGACAGTGACGGTGGCGCTGTACATACAGGGATAAGGATAGTATTATTACATAGCACTGACAGTGACGGTGGCACTGTACATACAGGGATAAGGATAGTATTATTACATAGCACTGACAGTGACGGCGGCGCTGTACACACAGGGATAAGGATAGTATTACATAGCACTGACAGTGACGCGGCGCTGTACATACAGGGATAAGGATAGTTTTACATAGCACTGACAGTGACGGCGGTGCTGTAAATACAGGGATAAGGATAGTATTACACAGCACTGACAGTGACGGCGGCGCTGTACATACAGGGTTAAGGATAGTATTACATAGCACTGACAGTGACGGCGGCGCTGTACATACAGGGACAAGGATATTATTATTCGCATAGCACTGACAGTGACGGCGGCGCTGTACATACAAGGATAAGGATAGTATTATCACATAGCACTGACAGTGACGTGGCGCTGTACATACAGGGATAAGGATAGTATTACATAGAACTGACAGTGACGGCGGCGCTGTACATACAGGGGGCGCTATACATACAGGAATAAGGATAGTATTATTACATAGCACTGACAGTGACGGTGGCGCTGTACATACAGGGATAAGGATAGTATTATTACATAGCACTGACAGTGACGGTGGCGCTGTACACACAGGTATAAGGATAGTATTACATAGCACTGACAGTGACGCGGCGCTGTACATACAGGGATAAGGATAGTATTACATAGCACTGACAGTGACGGCGGCGCTGTACATACAGGGATAAGGATATTATTATTGCCTAGCACTGACAGTGACGGCGGCGCTGTACATACAGGGATAAGGAAAGTATCATTACATAGCAGTGACAGTGACGGCGGCGCTGTACACACAGGGATAAGGATAGTTTTACATAGCACTGACAGTGACGCGGTGCTGTACATACAGGGATAAGGATAGTATTACATAGCACTGACAGTGACGGCGACGCTGTACATACAGGGATAAGGATAGTATTACACAGCACTGACAGTGACGGCGGCGCTGTACATACAGGGATAAGGATAGTATTACTTAGCACTGACAGTGACGGCGGCGCTGTACATACAGGGATAAGGATATTATTATTACATAGCACTGACAGTGACGGCGGCGCTGTACATACAAGGATAAGGATAGTATTATCACATAGCACTGACAGTGACGTGGCGCTTTACATACAGGGATAAGGATAGTATTACATAGAACTGACAGTGACGGCGGCGCTGTACATACAGGGGGCGCTATACATACAGGAATAAGGATAGTATTATTACATAGCACTGACAGTGACGGTGGCGCTGTACATACAGGGATAAGGATAGTATTATTACATAGCACTGACAGTGACGGTGGCGCTGTACACACAGGGATAAGGATAGTATTACATAGCACTGACAGTGACGCGGCGCTGTACATACAGGGATAAGGATAGTATTACATAGCACTGACAGTGACGGCGGCGCTGTACATACAGGGATAAGGATATTATTATTGCCTAGCACTGACAGTGACGGCGGCGCTGTACATACAGGGATAAGGAAAGTATCATTACATAGCAGTGACAGTGACGGCGGCGCTGTACACACAGGGATAAGGATAGTTTTACATAGCACTGACAGTGACGCGGTTCTGTACATACAGGGATAAGGATAGTATTACATAGCACTGACAGTGACGGCGACGCTGTACATACAGGGATAAGGATAGTATTACACAGCACTGACAGTGACGGCGGCGCTGTACATACAGGGATAAGGATAGTATTACTTAGCACTGACAGTGACGGCGGCGCTGTACATACAGGGATAAGGATATTATTATTACATAGCACTGACAGTGACGGCGGCGCTGTACATACAGGGTTAAGGATAGTGTTATTACATAGCAGTGACAGTGACGGCGGCGCTGTACATACAGGGATAAGGATAGTATTACATAGAACTGACAGTGACGGCGGCGCTGTACATACAGGGATAAGGATAGTATTACATAGCACTGACAGTGACGGCGGCGCTGTACATACAGGGATAAGAATAGTATTATTACATAGCACTGACAGTGACCGCGGCGCTGTACATACAGGGATAAGGATAGTATTATTACATAGCACTGACAGTGACGGTGGCGCTGTACATACAGGGATAAGTATAGTATTATTACATAGCACTGACAGTGACGGCGGCGCTGTACATACAGAGATAAGGATAGTATTATTGCATAGCAGTGACAGTGACGGCGGCACTGTACATACAGGGATAAGGATAGTATTATTACATAGCATTGACAGTGACGGCGGCGCTGTAGATACAGTGATAAGGATAGTACTACATAGCACTGACAGTGACGGCGGCGCCCTGTAAAGGGCAAGTCTGTGGCAATAACAGGGGTGGAGAAAAGTACTTTCTACTCACTGACAGTGATGGCGGCGCTGTACATACAGGGATAAGGATAGTATTATTACATACCAGGCTCACTAATAAAGGTCAAGCCACTTGGCTGCCAGAATGCCCTGCTTCAGCACAGACCAGAAAGGCATTGTGATAAGCGTATCCCCGGTATAGTCAGGGGTTAATGGGAGTCGTCCCCGTCCCCCCAGTATACGGCCAGAACCATGGACCCGGTACTTGTGGTTCGGACTGTCTCCAACCAGCCATAATGTTGTGAGAGTGAAATTATGTCTAAGTCCAGCTTTGGTACATTAGAAGCAACTCTGAAACTTAACCTTAGCGTTTTTCGAAGCTACTTTTTAGCTAACTTCTTATAGGAAGGTCTAGGAGCTCTGAAAATGAATGTGCGCGTCTTTCACTCTTCCCGAGAGACTTAGAAGAATTTTGTGATATTTTTTATTAAAATGGTGTATAAGGGTATATATATAAATATATTTTATGCACTGTATATGAGCTGGCGATTTCTAAGTCTGTGGTTCCGAGAGGGGGTAACCAGGCTCACTAATAAAGGTCAAGCCACTTACTATGGGGTGAGGCAGGGGTTAATATGGTGTGAGGCAGGAGTTACTATAGGGTGAGGCAGGGGTTACTATGGGGTGAGACAGGGGTTACTATGGGGTGTGGCAGGGGTTACTATGGGGTGCGGCAGGGGTTACTATAGGTGTGAGGCAGGGGTTACTATGGGGTGAGGCAGGGGTTACTATGGGGTGAGGCTGGGGTTACTATGGGGTGAGGCAGGGGTTAATATGGGGTGAGGCAGGGGTTAGTATGTGGTGAGGCAGGGGTTAATATGGGGTGAGGCAGGGGTTAATATGGGGTGAGGCAGGGGTTACTATGGGGTGAGGCAGGGGTTACTATGGGGTGAGGCAGGGGTTACTATGGGGTGAGGCAGGGGTTACTATGGGGTGCGGCAGGAGTTACTATGGGGTGAGGCTGGGGTTACTATGGGGTGAGGCAGGGGTTACTATGGGGTGAGGCAGGGGTTACTTCTTTCTCTCTCAGGCCTGAGTAACTACAGGCACACCCGCATTAACGTACGCAATGGGACTAAGCTAACAGGCCTGAGTAACTACAGGCATACCCCGCAGTAACGTACGCAATGGGACTAGGCTAACAGGCCTGAGTAACACAGGCATACCCCGCATTAACGTACACAATGGGACTAAGCTAACAGGCCTGAGTAACACAGGCATACCCCGCATTAATGTACGCAATGGGACAAAGCTAACAGGCCTGAGTAACTAAAGGCATACCCCGCATTAACGTACGCAATGGGACTAAGCTAACAGGCCTGAGTAACTACAGGCATACCCCGCATTAACGTACGCGATGGGACTAAGCTAACAAGCCTGAGTAACTACAGGCATACCCTGCATTAACGTACGCAATGGGACTAAGATAACAGGCCTGAGTAACACAGGCATACCCCGCATTAAAGTTCGCAATGGGACCATGGCCTCTACAGTATATCACAAAAGGGGTTAAGTCTCGAGAAGAGGAATCCCTGCAGGAATGATACTCGGCCCTGCTCTATATTAGATGCTGGTGTTACATATTGGCAGGTGGCAGTGCCTGACGTACCCCGGGCCGCCCCCCGGGGCAATGGGTGAGGGGCCGAGGATCTCTCCGCTGAGCCAGATGCTTCTGTTTAATTAGAGAGTTTTGTTGCAGGCGGAGCAGCTGTCACTCAATAATCAGCACAGATCACTGTGCCTCGTGTGTGACAGGGAGGGAGAGATAACTGTGCCTCATGTGTGACAGGGAGTGAGAGATAGCTGTGCCTCGTGTGTGACAGGGAGTGAGAGATGACTGTGCATCGTGTGTGACAGGGAGTGAGAGATAGCTGTGCCTCGTGTGAGTGACAGGGAGTGAGATATAGCTGTGCCTTGTGTGTGACAGGGAGTGAGAGATAGCTGTGCCCCATGTGTGACGGAGTGAGAGATAACTGTGCATCGTGTGTGTGACAGTGAGAGATAGCTGTGCAGCGTGTGTGTGTGACAGGGAGAGATAGCTGTGCATCGTGTGTGTATGACAGGGAGAGATAGCTGTGCATCGTGTGTGTGTGGCGGAGTGAGAGCTGTGCATCGTGTGTGTGTGACAGTGTGAGATAGCTGTGCATCGTGTGTGTGTGACAGTGTGAGATAGCTGTGCATCGTTTGTGTGTGTGACAGTGAGAGAAAGCTGTGCATCGTGTGTGTGTGTGAGACAGTGAGAGATAGCTGTGCATTGTATGTGTGTGACAGGGAGAGATAGCTGTGCATCGTGTGTGTGACAGTGAAAGATAGCTGTGCATCGTGTGTGTGTGTGTGACAGTGAGAGATAGCTGTGCATCGTGTGTGTGACAGGGAGAGATAGCTGCGCATCGTGTGTGTATGACAGGGAGAGATAGCTGTGTATCGTGTATGTGTGACAGGGAGAGATAGCTGTGCATCGTGTGTGTGTGACAGGGAGAGATAGCTGTGCATCGTGTGTGTGTGACAGGGAGAGATAGCTGTGCATCGTGTGTGTGTGTGACAGGGAGAGATAGCTGTGCATCATGTGTGTGTGACAGTGAGAGATAGCTGTGCATCGTTTGTGTGTGTCAGGGAGTGAGAGATAGGTGTGCATCGTGTGTGTGTGACAGGGAGAGATAGCTGTGCATTGTGTGTGTGTGACAGGGAGAGATAGCTGTGCATCGTGTGTGTGTCAGGGAGTGAGAGATAGCTGTGCATCGTGTGTGTGTGTGTGTGACAGGGAAAGATAGCTGTGCATCGTGTGTGTGATAGTGAGAGATTACTGTTCATCGTGTGTGACAGTGAGAGGTAGCTGTGCATCGTGTGTGTGTGACAGGGAGAGATAGCTGTGAATCGTGTGTGTGATACAGGGAGAGATAGCTGTGCATCATGTGTGTGTGACAGAGAGAGGTAGCTGTGCATCGTGTGTGTGTCAGGGAGTGAGAGATAGCTGTGCATCTTGTGTGTGTGACAGGGAATGATAGCTGTGCATCGTGTGTGTGTCAGGGAATGAGAGATAGTTGTGCATCGTGTGTGTGAGACAGTGTGAGATAGCTGTGCATCATGTGTGTGTGTGACATGGAGAGATAGCTGTGCATTGTGTATGTGTGACAGGGAGAGATAGCTGTGCATTGTGTGTGTGTGACAGGGAGAGATAGCTGTGCATTGTGTATGTGTGACAGGGAGAGATAGCTGTGCATTGTGTGTGTTTCAGGGAGTGAGAGATATCTGTGCATCGTGTGTGTGACAGGGAGAGATAGCTGTGCATCGTGTGTGTGTGACAGTGAGACATAGCTGTGCATCATGTGTGTGTGTGTGACAGTGAGACATAGCTGTGCATCGTGTGTGTGTGTGACAGTGAGAGATAGCTGTGCATCGTGTGTGTTTCAAGGAGTGAGAGATAGCTGTGCATTGTGTGCGTGTGTCAGGGAGTGAGAGATAGCTGTGCATCGTGTGTGTGAGAGTGAGAGATAGCTGTGCATTGTTTGTGTGTGTGTGTCAGGGAGTGAGAGATAGCTGTGCATTGTGTGTGTGTGACAGGGAGTGATAGATAGCTGTGCCTCGTGTGTGTGTGACAGTGAGAGTTAGCTGTGCATCGTGTGTGTGTGTGTGTGTGTGTGTGTGTGACAGGAAGAGATAGCTGTGCTGTGTGTGTGTGTGTGTGTGTGTGTGTGTGTGTGTGTGTGTGTGTGTGTGTGTGTGTGTGTGTGTGTGTGTGTGTGTGTGTGTGTGTGTGTGTGTGTGTGTGTGTGTGTGTGTGTGTGTGTGTGACAGTGTGAGATAGCTGTGCATCGTGTGTGTGTGACAAGGAGAGATAGCTGTGCATCGTATGTGTGACAGTGAGAGATGCACACACGATGTACAACTATCTCTCCCTGTCACACACACACATGATGCACAGCTATCTCTCACTCTCTGAAACACACACACGATGCACAGCTTTCTCTCACTCCCTGACACACACACGATGCACAACTATCTCTCACTCAATGACACACACACACACACGATGCACATCTATCTCTCCCTGTCACAGACACACGATGCACAGCTAACTCTCACTGTCACACTCACACGATGCACAGCTATCTATCACTCCCTGAAACACTCACACGATGCACAGCTATCTCTCACTCCCTGACACACACAAGATTCACAACTATCTCTCACTCCTTGACACACACACACACGATGAACAGCTATCTCTCCCTGTCACACACACACACCCGATGCACAGCTATCTCTCAATGTCACACACAATGCACAGCTATCTCTCCCTGTCACACACACATGATGCACAGCTATCTCTCACTCCCTGACACACACACGATGCACAGCTATCTCTCCCTGTCACACACACACACAATGCACAGCTATCTATCCCTGTCACACACACACGATGCACAGCTATCTATCACTGTCACACACACACACGATGCACAGCTATCTCTCACTGTCACACACACATGATGCACCGCTATCTCTCACTGTCACACACACACGATGCACAGCTATCTCTCCCTGTCACACACACACACACGAAGCAATGCTATCTCTCCCTGTCACACGCACACGATGCATAGCTAACTCTCACTGTCACACACACACGATGCACAGCTATCTCTCACTGTCACACACACACGATGCACAGCTATCTATCACTGTCACACACGATGCACAGCTATCTCTCACTCCCTGACACACACACACGATGCACAGCTATCTCTCACTCCCTGACACACACACGATGCACAGCTATCTCTCCCTGTCATACACACACACGATGCACAGCTATCTCTCACTCCCTGACACACACACACGATGCAAAGCTATCTCTCCATGTCACACACACGATGCACAGCTATCTCTCCCTGTCACACACACACGATGCACAACTATCTTTCACTGTCACACACACACACGATGAACAGTAATCTCTCCATGTCACACACACGATGCACAGCTATCTCTCCCTGTCACACACACACGATGCACAACTATCTCTCACTGTCACACACACACGATGAACAGTAATCTCTCACTATCACACACACGATGCACAGCTATCTCTCCATGTCACAGTCAACAGTCATGACACAGTCATGTCAAATGTAACCCCAAAAGGGGTTAAGTCTCGAGAAGAGGAATCCCTGCAGGAATGATACTTGGCCCTGCTCTATATTAGATGCTGGTGTTACATATTGGCAGGTGGCAGTGCCTGACGTACCCCGGGCCGCCCCCCGGGGCAATGAGTGAGGGGCCGAGGATCTCTCCGCTGAGCCAGATGCTTCTGTTTAATTAGAGAGTTTTGTTGCAGGCGGAGCAGCTGTCACTCAATAATCAGCATAGATCACTGTGCCTCGTGTGTGACAGGGAGGGAGAGATAACTGTGCCTCATGTGTGACAGGGAGTGAGAGATAGCTGTGCCTCGTGTGTGACAGGGAGTGAGAGATAACTGTGCCTCATGTATGACAGAGAGTGAGAGATAGCTGTAGCTCGTGTGTGACAGGGAGTGAGAGATAGCTGTGCCTCGTGTGTGACAGGGAGTGAGAGATAGCTGTGCCTTGTGTGTGAGAGAGAAAGAAAGAGCGCAGAGAGAGAGAGAGAGAAAGAGCGCAGAGAGAGAGAAAGAGCACAGAGAGAGAGAAAGAGCGCAGAGATAGAGAAAGAATGAGCGCAGAGATAGAGAAAGAAAGAGCGCAGAGAGAGAGAGAGAGAGCGCAGAGAGAGAGAGAGAAAGAGCGCAGAGAGAAAGAAAGAGCGCAGAGAGAAAGTAAGAGCGCAGAGAGAAAGAAAGAGCGCAGAGAGAGAAAGAAAGAGCGCAGAGAGAGAGAGAGCGCAGAGAGAGAGGATGAAAGAACGCAGAGAGAGAGAGAAAGAGCGCAGAGAGAGAGAGAGAAAGAGCGCAGAGAGAAAGAGAAAAAAAGAGCGCAGAGAGAGAGAGAGAGCGCAGACAGAGAGAGAGCCCAGAGAGAGAGAGCGCAGAGAGAGAGAGAGAGAGCGCAGAGAGAGAGAAAGAAAGAGCGCAGAGAGAGAGAAAGAGCGCAGAGAAAGAAAGAGCGCAGAGAGAGAGAGAAAGAAAGAGCGCACAGAGAGAAAGAAAGAAAGAGCGCAGAGAGAGAGAAAAAGCACAGAGAAAGAAAGAGCGCAGAGAGAGAGAGAGGAAGAAAGAGTGCAGAGAGAGAGAGAGAGCGCAGAGAGAGAGAGAAAGAGCGCAGAGAGAGAGAGAAAGAAAGAGCGCAGAGAGAGAAAGAAAGAGCGCAGAGAGAGAGAAAGAGCGCAGAGAGAGAAAGAAAGAGTGCAGAGAGAGAGAGAAAGAAAGAGCGCAGAGAGAGAGAAAGAGCACAGAGAGAGAGAAAGAGCGCAGAGATAGAGAAAGAATGAGCGCAGAGATAGAGAAAGAAAGAGCGCAGAGAGAGAGAGAGAGAGCGCAGAGAGAGAAAGAAAGAGCGCAGAGAGAGACAAAGAGCGCAGAGAGAGAGAGAAAGAAAGAGCGCAGATTGAGAAAGAAAGAGCGCAGAGAGAGAGAGAAAAAGAGCGCAGAGAGAGAGAGAGAAAGAGCGCAGAGAGAAAGAAAGAGCGCAGAGAGAAAGTAAGAGCGCAGAGAGAAAGAAAGAGCGCAGAGAGAAAGAAAGAAAGAGCGCAGAGAGAGAGAAAAAGCGCAGAGAAAGAAAGAGCGCAGAGAGAGAGAGGAAGAAAGAGTGCAAAGAGAGAGAGAAAGAAAGAACGCAGAGAGAGAAAGAAAGAGCGCAGAGAGAGAGAAAGAGCGCAGAGAGAGAGAGAAAGAGCGCAGAGAGAGAGAAAGAAAGAGCGCAGAGAGAGAGAAAGAGTGCAGAGAGAGCGCAGAGAGAGAGAGTGCAGAGAGAGAGAGAAAGAAAGAGCGCAGAGAGAGAGAAAGAGCGCAGAGAGAGAAAGAAAGAGCGCAGAGAGAAAGAGCGCAGAGAGAGAGAAAGAAAGAGCGCATAGAGAGAGAGAAAGAGCGCAGAGAGAGAGAAAGAGCGCAGAGAGAGAGAGAAAGAGCGCAGAGAGAGAAAGAAAGAAAGAGCGCAGAGAGAGAGAGAGAGCGCAGAGAGAGGATGAAAGAACGCAGAGAGAGAGAGAAAGAGCGCAGAGAGAGAGAGAGAAAGAGCGCAGAGAGAAAGAGAAAAAAAGAGCGCAGAGAGAGAGAGAGAGCGCAGACAGAGAGAGAGCCCAGAGAGAGAGAGCGCAGAGAGAGAGAGAGAGAGCACAGAGAGAGAGAAAGAAAGAGCGCAGAGAGAGAGAAAGAGCGCAGAGAAAGAAAGAGCGCAGAGAGAGAGAGAAAGAAAGAGCGCACAGAGAGAAAGAAAGAAAGAGCGCAGAGAGAGAGAAAAAGCGCAGAGAAAGAAAGAGCGCAGAGAGAGAGAGGAAGAAAGAGTGCAGAGAGAGAGAGAAAGAAAGAACGCAGAGAGAGAAAGAAAGAGAGCAGAGAGAGAGAAAGAGCGCAGAGAGAGAAAGAAAGAGCGCAGAGAGAGAGAAAGAAAGAGCGCAGAGAGAGAAAGAAAGAGCGCAGAGAGAGAGAAAGAGCGCAGAGAGAGAAAGAAAGAGTGCAGAGAGAGAGAGAAAGAAAGAGCGCAGAGAGAGAGAAAGAGCGCAGAGAGAGAAAGAAAGAGCGCAGAGAGAGAGAGAGAGAGCGCAGACAGAGAGAGAGCCCAGAGAGAGAGAGCGCAGAGAGAGAGAGAGAGCACAGAGAGAGAGAAAGAAAGAGCGCAGAGAGAGAGAAAGAGCGCAGAGAGAGAAAAAGAGCGCAGAGAGATGTATGTACAGCGCCGCCGTCACTGTCAGTGCTATGTAACGGCGGCGCTGTACATACAGGGATAAGGATAGTATTATTACATAGCAGTGACAGTGACGGCGGCGCTGTACATACAGGGATAAGGATAGTATTATTACATAGCAGTGACAGTGACGGCGGCGCTGTACATACAGGGATAAGGATAGTATTATTACATAGCACTGACAGTGACGGCGTCACTGTACATATAGAGATAAGGATAGTATTATTACATAGCACTGACAGTGACGGCAGCGCTGTACATACAGGGATAAGGATAATATTATTACATAGCACTGACAGTGACGGCGGCGCTGTACATACAGGGGGCGCTGTACATACAGGGATAAGGATAGTATTATTAAATAGCACTGACAGTGACGGCGGCGCTGTACACACAGGGATAAGGATAGTATTACATAGCACTTACAGTAAAGGCCCCTGTAATGAGATGCGCAGTGTAAAGGCCCCTGTAATGAGATGCGCAGTGTAAAGGCCCCTGTAATGAGATGCGCCGTGTAAAGGCCCCTGTAATGAGATGCGCCCTGTAAATGCCCCTGTAATGAGATGCGCCGTGTAAATGCCCCTGTAATGAGATGCGCAGTGTAAATGCCCCTGTAATGAGATGTGCAGTGTAAATGCCCCTGTAATGAGATGCGCAGTGTAAAGGCCCTTGTAATGAGATGCGCAGTGTAAAGGCCCCTGTAATGAGATGCGCCGTGTAAAGGCCCCTGTAATGAGATGCGCCATGTAAAGGCCCCTGTAATGAGATGTGCCGTGTAAAGGCCCCTGTAATGAGATGCGCCGTGTAAAGGCCCCTGTAATGAGATGCGCCGTGTAAAGGCCCCTGTAATGAGATGCGCAGTATAAATGCCCCTGTAATGAGATGCGCAGTGTAAATGCACCGTAATGAGATGCCCAGTGTAAATGCCCCTTAATTAGATGCACACTGTAAATGCCCCGTAATGAGATCCGCAGTCTAAATGCCCCTGTAATGAGATGCGCAGTGTAAATGCCCCTGTAATGAGATGCGCAGTGTAAATGCCCCTGTAATGAGATGTGCAGGGTAAATGCCCCTGTAATGAGATGCGCAGTGTATATGCCCCTGTAATGAGATGCGCAGTGTAAATGCCCCTTTAATGAGATGCGCAGTGTAAATGCCCCTGTAATGAGATGCGCAGTGTAGAGGCCCCGTAATGAGATGCGCAGTGTAGAGGCCCCTGTAATGAGATGCGCAGTGTAAAGGCCCCTGTAATGAGATGCGCAGTGGAAAGGCCCCTGTAATGAGATGCGCCATGTAAATGCCCCTGTAATGAGATGCGCCATGTAAATGCCCCTGTAATGAGATGCGCAGTGTAAATGCCCCTGTAATGAGATGCCCAGTGTAAATGCCCCTGTAATGAGATGCGCAGTGTAAATGCCCCTGTAATGAGATGCGCAGTGTAAATGCCCCGTAATGAGATGCGCAGTGTAAAGGCCCCTGTAATGAGATGCGCAGTGCAATAGCCCCGTAATGAGATGCGCAGTGTAAAGGCCCCTTTAATGAGATGCGCAGTGTAAAAGCCCCGTAATGAGATGCGCAGTGTAAAGGCCCCTTTAATGAGATGCGCAGTGTAAATGCCCCTGTAATGAGATGCGCAGTGTAAATGTCCCTGTAATGAGATGCGCAGTGTAAATGCCCCTGTAATGAGATGCGCAGTGTAAATGCCCCTGTAATGAGATGCGCAGTGTAAATGCCCAGTAATGAGATGCGCAGTGTAAAGGCCCCTGTAATGAGATGCGCAGTGTAAAGGCCCCATAATGAGATGCGCAGTGTAAAGGCCCCTGTAATGAGATGCGCAGTGTAAATGCCCCTGTAATGAGATGCGCAGTGTAAATGCCCCGTAATGAGATGCGCAGTGTAAATGCCCCTTAATGAGATGCCAAGTGTAAATGCCCCTGTAATGAGATGCGCAGTGTAAATGCCCCTGTAATGAGATGCGCAGTGTAAAGGCCCCTGTAATGAGATGCGCAGTGTAAAGGCCCCTGTAATGAGATGCGCAGTGTAAAGGCCCCTGTAATGAGATGCGCAGTGTAAAGGCCCCTGTAATGATATGCGCCGTGTAAAGGCCCTTGTAATGAGTTGCGCCGTGTAAATGCCCCTGTAATGAGATGCGCCGTGTAATTGCCCCTGTAATGAGATGCGCAGTGTAGATGCCCCTGTAATGAGATGCGCAGTGTAAATGCCCCTGTAATGAGATGCGCAGTGTAAAGGCCCCTGTAATGAGATGCGCAGTGTAAAGGCCCCTGTAATGAGATGCGCCGTGTAACGGCCTATGTAATGAGATGTGCCGTGTAAAGGCCCCTGTAATGAGATGCGCCGTGTAAAGGCCCCTGTAATGAGATGCGCAATGTAAATGCCACTGTAATGAGATGCGCAGTGTAAATGCCCCGTAATGGGATGCCCAGTGTAAATGCCCCTTAATGAGATGCACAGTGTAAATGCCCTGTAATGAGATGCGCAGTGTAAATGCCCCGTAATGAGATGCACATTGTAAATGCCCCTGTAATGAGATGCGCATTGTAAATGCCCCTGTAATGACATGCGCAGTGTAAATGCCCCTGTAATGAGATGCGCAGTGTAAATGCCCCTGTAATGAGAAGCGCAGTGTAAATGCCCCGTAATGAGATGCGCAGTGTAAATGCCCCTTTAATTAGATGCGCAGTGTAAATGCCCCGTAATGAGATGCGCAGTGTAAATGCCCTGTAATGAGATGCGCAGTGTAAATGCCCCGTAATGAGATGCACAGTGTAAATGCCCCTGTAATGAGATGCGCAGTGTAAAGGCCCTTGTAATTAGATGCGCAGTGTAAAGGCCCCTGTAATGAGATGCGCAGTGTAAAGGCCCCTGTAATGAGATGCGCCGTGTAACGGCCTATGTAATGAGATGCGCCGTGTAAAGGCCCCTGTAATGAGATGCGCCGTGTAAAGGCCCCTGTAATGAGATGCGCAATGTAAATGCCACTGTAATGAGATGCGCAGTGTAAATGCCCCGTAATGGGATGCCCAGTGTAAATGCCCCTTAATGAGATGCACAGTGTAAATGCCCTGTAATGAGATGCGCAGTGTAAATGCCCCGTAATGAGATGCACAGTGTAAATGCCCCTGTAATGAGATGCGCATTGTAAATGCCCCTGTAATGACATGCGCAGTGTAAATGCCCCTGTAATGAGATGCGCAGTGTAAATGCCCCTGTAATGAGAAGCGCAGTGTAAATGCCCCGTAATGAGATGCGCAGTGTAAATGCCCCTTTAATGAGATGCGCAGTGTAAATGCTGCGTAATGAGATGCGCAGTGTGAATGCCCTGTAATGAGATGCGCAATGTAAATGCCCCGTAATGAGATGCACAGTGTAAATGCCCCTGTAATGAGATGCGCAGTGTAAATGCCCCGTAATGAGATGCGCAGTGTAAATGCCCTGTAATGAGATGCGCAGTGTAAATGCCCCTGTAATGAGATGCGCAGTGTAAATGCCCGTCAGTGCTATGCAATAATAATATCCTTATCCCTTTGTGTACAGCGCCGCCGTCACTGTCAGTGCTATGTAATACTATCCTTATCCCTGTATGTACAGCGCCGCCGTCACTGTCAGTGCTGTGTATTACTATCCTTATCCCTGTATGTACAGCACCGCCCTCACTGTCAGTGCTATGTAATACTATCCTTATCCCTGTATGTACAGCGCCGCCGTCACTGTCAGTTCTATGTAATACTATCCTTATCCCTGTATGTACAGCGCCACCGTCACTGTCACTGCTATGTAATAATACTATCCTTATCCCTGTATGTACAGCGCCATCGTCACTGTCAGTGCTATGTAATAATAATATCCTTATCCCTGTATGTACAGCGCCGCCGTCACTGTCAGTGCTATGTAATACTATCCTTATCCCTGTATGTACAGCGCCGCCGTCACTGTCAGTGCTGTGTAATACTATCCTTATCCCTGTATGTACAGCGTCGCCGTCACTGTCAGTGCTATGTAATACTATCCTTATCCCTGTATGTACAGCGCCACGTCACTGTCAGTGCTATGTAATACTATCCTTATCCCTGTGTGTACAGCGCCGCCGTCACTGTCAGTGCTATGTAATAATACTATCCTTATCCCGTTATGTACAGTTCCACCATCACTGTCAGTGCTATGTAATAATACTATCCTTATCCCTGTATGTACAGCGCCACGTCACTGTCAGTGCTATGTAATAATACTATCCTTATCCCTGTATGTACAGCGCCGCCGTCACTGTCAGTGCTATGTAATAATACTATCCTTATCCCTGTATGTACAGTGCGCTGTCACTGTCATTGCTATGTAATACTATCCTTATCCCTGTATGTACAATTACATAGCACTGACAGTAATGGCGGCGTTGTACATACAGGGATAAGAATAGTATTATTACATAGCACTGACAGTGACGGCGGCGCTGTACATACAGAGATAAGGATAGTATTATTGCAAAGCAGTGACAGTGACGGCGGCACTGTCCATACAGGGATAAGGATAGTATTATTACATAGCAGTGAATGTGACGGCGGCGCTGTAGATACAGGGATAAGGATTGTATTACATAGCACTGACAGTGACGGCGGCGCCCTGTAAAGGGCAAGTCTGTGGCAATAACAGGGGTGGAGAAAAGTACTTTCTACTCACTGACAGTGATGGCGGCGCTGTACATACAGGGATAAGGATAGTATTATTACATAGCACTGACAGTGACGGCGGCGCTGTACATACAGGGATAAGTGCCGCCGTCACTGTCAGTACTGTCTTATATATCCTATCCTTATCCCTGTATGTACAGCGCCGCCGTCACTGTCAGTGCTATGTAATAATGCTATCCTTAACCCTGTATGTGCAGCGCCGCCGTCACTGTCAGTGCTGTGCAATAATACTATTCTTATCCCTGTATGTACAGCCCCGCCGTCACTGTCAGTGCTATGTAATACTATCCTTATCCCTGTATGTACAACGCCGCCGTCACTGTCAGTGCTATGTAATAATACCATCCTTATCCCTTCCTATAAGAAGTTAGCTAAAAAGTAGCTTCGAAAAACGCTTAGGTTAAGTTTCAGAGTTGCTTCTAATGTACCAAAGCTGGACTTAGACATAATTTCACTCTCACAACATTATGGCTGGTTGGAGACAGTCCGAACCACAAGTACCGGGTCCATGGTTCTGGCCGTATACTGGGGGGACGGGGACGACTCCCATTAACTCCTGACTATACCGGGGATACGCTTATCACAATGCCTTTCTGGTCTGTGCTGAAGCAGGGCATTCTGGCAGCCAAGTGGCTTGACCTTTATTAGTGAGCCTGGTTACCCCCTCTCGGAACCACAGACTTAGAAATCGCCAGCTCATATACAGTGCATAAAATATATTTATATATATACCCTTATACACCATTTTAATAAAAAATATCACAAAATTCTTCTAAGTCCCTCGGGAAGAGTGAAAGACGCGCACGTTCATTTTCAGAGCTCCTAGACCTTCCTATAAGAAGTTAGCTAAAAAGTAGCTTCGAAATACGCTTAGGTTAAGTTTCAGAGTTGCTTCTAATGTACCAAAGCTGGACTTAGACATAATTTCACTCTCACAACATTATGGCTGGTTGGAGACAGTCCGAACCAAAAGTACCGGGTCCATGGTTCTGGCCGTATACTGGGGGGACGGGGACGACTCCCATTAACCCCTGACTATACCGGGGATACGCTTATCACAATGCCTTTCTGGTCTGTGCTGAAGCAGGGCATTCTGGCAGCCAAGTGGCTTGACCTTTATTAGTGAGCCTGGTTACCCCCTCTCGGAACCACAGACTTAGAAATCGCCAGCTCATATATAGTGCATAAAATATATTTATATATATACCCTTATACACCATTTTAATAAAAAATATCACAAAATTCTTCTAAGTCCCTCGGGAAGAGTGAAAGACGCGCACGTTCATTTTCAGAGCTCCTAGACCTTCCTATAAGAAGTTAGCCAAAAAGTTGCTTCGAAAAACGCTTAGGTTAAGTTTCAGAGTTGCTTCTAATGTACCAAAGCTGGACTTAGACATAATTTCACTCTCACAACATTATGGCTGGTTGGAGACAGTCCGAACCACAAGTACCGGGTCCATGGTTCTGGCCGTATACTGGGGGGACGGGGACGACTCCCATTAACCCCTGACTATACCGGGGATACGCTTATCACAATGCCTTTCTGGTCTGTGCTGAAGCAGGGCATTCTGGCAGCCAAGTGGCTTGACCTTTATTAGTGAGCCTGGTTACCCCCTCTCGGAACCACAGACTTAGAAATCGTCAGCTCATATACAGTGCATAAAATATATTTATATATATACCCTTATACACCATTTTAATAAAAAATATCACAAAATTCTTCTAAGTCCCTCGGGAAGAGTGAAAGACGCGCACGTTCATTTTCAGAGCTCCTAGACCTTCCTATAAGAAGTTAGCCAAAAAGTTGCTTCGAAAAACGCTTAGGTTAAGTTTCAGAGTTGCTTCTAATGTACCAAAGCTGGACTTAGACATAATTTCACTCTCACAACATTATGGCTGGTTGGAGACAGTCCGAACCACAAGTACCGGGTCCATGGTTCTGGCCGTATACTGGGGGGACGGGGACGACTCCCATTAACCCCTGACTATACCGGGGATACGTTTATCACAATGCCTTTCTGGTCTGTGCTGAAGCAGGGCATTCTGGCAGCCAAGTGGCTTGACCTTTATTAGTGAGCCTGGTTACCCCCTCTCGGAACCACAGACTTAGAAATCGTCAGCTCATATACAGTGCATAAAATATATTTATATATATACCCTTATACACCATTTTAATAAAAAATATTACAAAATTCTTCTAAGTCCCTCGGGAAGAGTGAAAGACGCGTACGTTCATTTTCAGAGCTCCTAGACCTTCCTATAAGAAGTTAGCCAAAAAGTAGCTTCGAAAAACGCTTAGGTTAAGTTTCAGAGTTGCTTCTAATGTACCAAAGCTGGACTTAGACATAATTTCACTCTCACAACATTATGGCTGGTTGGAGAGGGTCCGAACCACAAGTACCGGGTCCATGGTTCTGGCCGTATACTGGGGGGACGGGGACGACTCCCATTTACCCCTGACTATACCGGGGATACGCTTATCACAATGCCTTTCTGGTCTGTGCTGAAGCAGGGCATTCTGGCAGCCAAGTGGCTTGACCTTTATTAGTGAGCCTGGTTACCCCCTCTCGGAACCACAGACTTAGAAATCGCCAGCTCATATACAGTGCATAAAATATATTTATATATATACCCTTATACACCATTTTAATAAAAAATATCACAAAATTCTTCTAAGTCCCTCGGGAAGAGTGAAAGACGCGTACGTTCATTTTCAGAGCTCCTAGACCTTCCTATAAGAAGTTAGCCAAAAAGTAGCTTCGAAAAACGCTTAGGTTAAGTTTCAGAGTTGCTTCTAATGTACCAAAGCTGGACCTAGACATTATTTCACTCACAACATTATGGCTGGTTGGAGACAGTCCGAACCACAAGTAACGGGTCCATGGTTCTGGCCGTATACTGGGGGGACGGGGACGACTCCCATTAACCCCTGACTATACCGGGGATACGCTTATCACAATGCCTTTCTGGTCTGTGCTGAAGCAGGGCATTCTGGCAGCCAAGTGGCTTGACCTTTATTAGTGAGCCTGGTTACCCCCTCTCGGAACCACAGACTTAGAAATCGCCAGCTCATATACAGTGCATAAAATATATTTATATATATACCCTTATACACCATTTTAATAAAAAATATCACAAAATTCTTCTAAGTCCCTCGGGAAGAGTGAAAGACGCGCACGTTCATTTTCAGAGCTCCTAGACCTTCCTATAAGAAGTTAGCCAAAAAGTTGCTTCGAAAAACGCTTAGGTTAAGTTTCAGAGTTGCTTCTAATGTACCAAAGCTGGACTAAGACATAATTTCACTCTCACAACATTATGGCTGGTTGGAGACAGTCCGAACCACAAGTACCGGGTCCATGGTTCTGGCCGTATACTGGGGGGACGGGGACGACTCCCATTAACCCCTGACTATACCGGGGATACGTTTATCACAATGCCTTTCTGGTCTGTGCTGAAGCAGGGCATTCTGGCAGCCAAGTGGCTTGACCTTTATTAGTGAGCCTGGTTACCCCCTCTCGGAACCACAGACTTAGAAATCGCCAGCTCATATACAGTGCATAAAATATATTTATATATATACCCTTATACACCATTTTAATAAAAAATATCACAAAATTCTTCTAAGTCCCTCGGGAAGAGTGAAAGACGCGTACGTTCATTTTCAGAGCTCCTAGACCTTCCTATAAGAAGTTAGCCAAAAAGTAGCTTCGAAAAACGCTTAGGTTAAGTTTCAGAGTTGCTTCTAATGTACCAAAGCTGGACTTAGACATAATTTCACTCTCACAACATTATGGCTGGTTGGAGAGGGTCCGAACCACAAGTACCGGGTCCATGGTTCTGGCCGTATACTGGGGGGACGGGGACGACTCCCATTAACCCCTGACTATACCGGGGATACGCTTATCACAATTCTGGTCTGTGCTGAAGCAGGGCATTCTGGCAGCCAAGTGGCTTGACCTTTATTAGTGAGCCTGGTTACCCCCTCTCGGAACCACAGACTTAGAAATCGCCAGCTCATATACAGTGCATAAAATATATTTATATATATACCCTTATACACCATTTTAATAAAAAATATCACAAAATTCTTCTAAGTCCCTCGGAAAGAATGAAAGACGCGCACGTTCATTTTCAGAGCTCCTAGACCATCCTATAAGAAGTTAGCCAAAAAGTAGCTTCGAAAAACGCTTAGGTTAAGTTTCAGAGTTGCTTCTAATGTACCAAAGCTGGACTTAGACATAATTTCACTCTCACAACATTATGGCTGGTTGGAGACAGTCCGAACCACAAGTACCGGGTCCATGGTTCTGGCCGTATACTGGGGGGACGGGGACGACTCCCATTAACCCCTGACTATACCGGGGATACGTTTATCCAATGCCTTTCTGGTCTGTGCTGAAGCAGGGCATTCTGGCAGCCAAGTGGCTTGACCTTTATTAGTGAGCCTGGTTACCCCCTCTCGGAACCACAGACTTAGAAATCGCCAGCTCATATACAGTGCATAAAATATATTTATATATATACCCTTATACACCATTTTAATAAAAAATATCACAAAATTCTTCTAAGTCCCTCGGGAAGAGTGAAAGACGCGCACGTTCATTTTCAGAGCTCCTAGACCTTCCTATAAGAAGTTAGCCAAAAAGTAGCTTCGAAAAACGCTTAGGTTAAGTTTCAGAGTTGCTTCTAATGTACCAAAGCTGGACTTAGATATAATTTCACTCTCACAACATTATGGCTGGTTGGAGACGGTCCGAACCACAAGTACCGGGTCCATGGTTCTGGCCGTATACTGGGGGGACGGGGACGACTCCCATTAACCCCTGACTATACCGGGGATACGCTTATCACAATGCCTTTCTGGTCTGTGCTGAAGGAGGGCATTCTGGCAGCCAAGTGGTTTGACCTTTACTAGTGAGCCTGGTTACCCCCTCTCGGAACCACAGACTTAGAAATCGCCAGTTCATATACAGTGCATAAAATATATTTATATATATACCCTTATACACCATTTTAATAAAAAATATCACAAAATTCTTCTAAGTCCCTCGGGAAGAGTGAAAGACGCGCACGTTCATTTTCAGCAACTTTTTTACACAAAGTTAACAACACATTTGAAGCTCAATATTTCATGGGCTGAAGCGGGAAAGATAGAAAACGTGTGCCCTGTAAAGGCGAAGTCTGTGGCATTAACAGGAAGGGAGAAAAAGTACTTTTTCCCATTTTTATGTTCAGCGGTAAAATGGCAAGTTTCTATGGAACTGCATCTCGGCTTGTGACTGTGGTTTTCCCGGTCACACAAAAATGCTGAAATTCGACTTATACAGTGTTTTTGCTTATTAAACTTGATGAATTCTCTCCTCTTGACTGTAGAATAGTGTGTTAAGCAAAGCACAATACATTCCTATGTGTAGAAGAAAAGATATACGCGATTTCACAATGTGTTCCTAGAACAGCTGTGAGCAACTTTTTTACACAATGTTAACAACACATTTGAAGCTCAATATTTCATGGGCTGAAGCGGGGAAGATAGAAAACGTGTGCCCTGTAAAGGCCAAGTCTGTGGCATTAACAGGAAGGGAGAAAAAGTACTTTCTACCCCTTTTTAGGTTCAGCGGTAAAATGGCAAGTTTCTATGGAACTGCATCTCGGCTTGTGACTGTGGTTTTCCCGGTCACACAAAAATGCTGAAATTCGACTTATACAGTGTTTGTGCTTATTAAACTTGATGAATTCTCTCCTCTTGACTGTAGAATAGTGTGTAAAGCAAAGCACAATACATTCCTATGTGTAGAAGCAAAGATATACGCGATTTCACAATGTGTTCCTAGAACAGCTGTGAGCAACTTTTTTACACAATGTTAACAACACATTTGAAGCTCAATATTTCATGGGCTGAAGCGGGGAAGATAGAAAACGTGTGCCCTGTAAAGGCGAAGTCTGTGGCATTAACAGGAAGGGAGAAAAAGTACTTTCTACCCATTTTTAGGTTCAGCGGTAAAATGGCAAGTTTCTATGGAACTGCATCTCGGCTTGTGACTGTGGTTTTCCCGGTCACACAATAATGCTGAAAATTGACTTATACAGTGTTTTTGCTTATTAAACTTGATGAATTCTCTCCTCTTGACTGTAGAATAGTGTGTAAAGCAAAGCACAATACATTGCTATGTGTAGAAGCAAAGATATACGCGATTTCACAATGTGTTCCTAGAACAGCTGTGAGCAACTTTACTACACCACGTTAAAAACAGATTTGAAGCTCAATATTTCATGGGCTGAAGCGGGGAAGATAGAAAACGTGTGCCCTGTAAAGGCGAAGTCTGTGGCATTAACAGGAAGGGAGAAAAAGTACTTTCTACCCATTTTTAGGTTCAGCGGTAAAATGGCAAGTTTCTATGGAACTGCATCTCGGCTTGTGACTGTGGTTTTCCCGGTCACACAAAAATGCTGAAATTCGACTTATACAGTGTTTTTGCTTATTAAACTTGATGAATTCTCTCCTCTTGACTGTAGAATAGTGTGTAAAGCAAAGCACAATACATTCCTATGTGTAGAAGCAAAGATATACGCGATTTCACAATGTGTTCCTAGAACAGCTGTGAGCAACTTTTTTACACAATGTTAACAACACATTTGAAGCTCAATATTTCATGGGCTGAAGCGGGGAAGATAGAAAACGTGTGCCCTGTAAAGGCGAAGTCTGTGGCATTAACAGGAAGGGAGAAAAAGTACTTTCTACCCATTTTTAGGTTCAGCGGTAAAACGGCAAGTTTCTATGGAACTGCATCTCGGCTTGTGACTGTGGTTTTCCCGGTCACACAAAAATGCTGAAATTCGACTTATACAGAGTTTTTGCTTATTAAACTTGATGAATTCTCTCCTCTTGACTGTAGAATAGTGTGTAAAGCAAAGCACAATACATTCCTATGTGTAGAAGAAAAGATATACAGTACGCGATTTCACAATGTGTTCCTAGAACAGCTGTGAGCAACTTTTTTACACAACGTTAACAACAGATTTGAAGCTCAATATTTCATGGGCTGAAGCGGGGAAGATAGAAAACGTGTGCCCTGTAAAGGCGAAGTCTGTGGCATTAACAGGAAGGGAGAAAAAGTACTTTCTACCCATTTTTAGGTTCAGCGGTAAAATGGCAAGTTTCTATGGAACTGCATCTCGGCTTGTGACTGTGGTTTTCCCGGTCACACAAAAATGCTGAAATTCGACTTATACAGTGTTTTTGCTTATTAAACTTGATGAATTCTCTCCTCTTGACTGTAGAATAGTGTGTAAAGCAAAGCACAATACATTGCTATGTGTAGAAGCAAAGATATACGCGATTTCACAATGTGTTCCTAGAACAGCTGTGAGCAACTTTTTTACACCACGTTAACAACAGATTTGAATCTCAATATTTCATGGGCTGAAGCGGGGAAGATAGAAAACGTGTGCCCTGTAAAGGCGAAGTCTGTGGCATTAACAGGAAGGGAGAAAAAGTACTTTCTACCCATTTTTAGGTTCAGCGGTAAAACGGCAAGTTTCTATGGAACTGCATCTCGACTTGTGACTGTGGTTTTCCCGGTCACACAAAAATGCTGAAATTCGACTTATACAGTGTTTTTGCTTATTAAACTTGATGAATTCTCTCCTCTTGACTGTAGAATAGTGTGTAAAGCAAAGCACAATACATTCCTATGTGTAGAAGCAAAGATATACGCGATTTCACAATGTGTTCCTAGAACAGCTGTGTGCAACTTTTTTACACAATGTTAACAACACATTTGAAGCTCAATATTTCATGGGCTGAAGCGGGGAAGATAGAAAACGTGTGCCCTGTAAAGGCGAAGTCTGTGGCATTAACAGGAAGGGAGAAAAAGTACTTTCTACCCATTTTTAGGTTCAGCGGTAAAACGGCAAGTTTCTATGGAACTGCATCTCGGCTTGTGACTGTGGTTTACCCGGTCACACAAAAATGCTGAAATTCGACTTATACAGAGTTTTTGCTTATTAAACTTGATGAATTCTCTCCTCTTGACTGTAGAATAGTGTGTTAAGCAAAGCACAATACATTCCTATGTGTAGAAGAAAAGATATACGCGATTTCACAATGTGTTCCTAGAACAGCTGTGAGCAACTTTTTTACACAATGTTAACAACACATTTGAAGCTCAATATTTCATGGGCTGAAGCGGGGAAGATAGAAAACGTGTGCCCTGTAAAGGCGAAGTCTGTGGCATTAACAGGAAGGGAGAAAAAGTACTTTCTACCCATTTTTAGGTTCAGCGGTAAAATGGCAAGTTTCTATGGAACTGCATCTCGGCTTGTGACTGTGGTTTTCCCGGTCACACAAAAATGCTGAAATTCGACTTATACAGTGTTTGTGCTTATTAAACTTGATGAATTCTCTCCTCTTGACTGTAGAATAGTGTGTAAAGCAAAGCACAATACATTCCTATGTGTAGAAGCAAAGATATACGCGATTTCACAATGTGTTCCTAGAACAGCTGTGAGCAACTTTTTTACACAATGTTAACAACACATTTGAAGCTCAATATTTCATGAGCTTAAGCGGGGAAGATAGAAAACGTGTGCCCTGTAAAGGCCAAGTCTGTGGCATTAACAGGAAGGGAGAAAAAGTACTTTCTACCCATTTTTAGGTTCAGCGGTAAAATGGCAAGTTTCTATGGAACTGCATCTCGGCTTGTGACTGTGGTTTTCCCGGTCACACAAAAATGCTGAAATTCGACTTATACAGTGTTTTTGCTTATTAAACTTGATGAATTCTCTCCTCTTGACTGTAGAATAGTGTGTAAAGCAAAGCACAATACATTGCTATGTGTAGAAGCAAAGATATACGCGATTTCACAATGTGTTCCTAGAACAGCTGTGAGCAACTTTTTTACACCACGTTAACAACAGATTTGAAGCTCAATATTTCATGGGCTGAAGCGGGGAAGATAGAAAACGTGTGCCCTGTAAAGGCGAAGTCTGTGGCATTAACAGGAAGGGAGAAAAAGTACTTTCTACCCATTTTTAGGTTCAGCGGTAAAATGGCAAGTTTCTATGGAACTGCATCTCGGCTTGTGACTGTGGTTTTCCCGGTCACACAAAAATGCTGAAATTCGACTTATACAGTGTTTTTGCTTATTAAACTTGATGAATTCTCTCCTCTTGACTGTAGAATAGTGTGTAAAGCAAAGCACAATACATTCCTATGTGTAGAAGCAAAGATATACGCGATTTCACAATGTGTTCCTAGAACAGCTGTGAGCAACTTTTTTACACAATGTTAACAACACATTTGAAGCTCAATATTTCATGGGCTGAAGCGGGGAAGATAGAAAACGTGTGCCCTGTAAAGGCGAAGTCTGTGGCATTAACAGGAAGGGAGAAAAAGTACTTTCTACCCATTTTTAGGTTCAGCGGTAAAACGGCAAGTTTCTATGGAACTGCATCTCGGCTTGTGACTGTGGTTTTCCCGGTCACACAAAAATGCTGAAATTCGACTTATACAGAGTTTTTGCTTATTAAACTTGATGAATTCTCTCCTCTTGACTGTAGAATAGTGTGTAAAGCAAAGCACAATACATTCCTATGTGTAGAAGAAAAGATATACAGTACGCGATTTCACAATGTGTTCCTAGAACAGCTGTGAGCAACTTTTTTACACAACGTTAACAACACATTTGAAGCTCAATATTTCATGGGCTGAAGCGGGGAAGATAGAAAACGTGTGCCCTGTAAAGGCGAAGTCTGTGGCATTAACAGGAAGGGAGAAAAAGTACTTTCTACCCATTTTTAGGTTCAGCGGTAAAATGGCAAGTTTCTATGGAACTGCATCTCGGCTTGTGACTGTGGTTTTCCCGGTCACACAAAAATGCTGAAATTCGACTTATACAGTGTTTTTGCTTATTAAACTTGATGAATTCTCTCCTCTTGACTGTAGAATAGTGTGTAAAGCAAAGCACAATACATTGCTATGTGTAGAAGCAAAGATATACTCGATTTCACAATGTGTTCCTAGAACAGCTGTGAGCAACTTTTTTACACCACGTTAACAACAGATTTGAAGCTCAATATTTCATGGGCTGAAGCGGGGAAGATAGAAAACGTGTGCCCTATAAAGGCGAAGTCTGTGGCATTAACAGGAAGGGAGAAAAAGTACTTTCTACCCATTTTTAGGTTCAGAGGTAAAATGGCAAGTTTCTATGGAACTGCATCTCGGCTTGTGACTGTGGTTTTCCCGGTCACACAAAAATGCTGAAATTCGACTTATACAGTGTTTTTGCTTATTAAACTTGATGAATTCTCTCCTCTTGACTGTAGAATAGTGTGTAAAGCAAAGCACAATACATTCCTATGTGTAGAAGCAAAGATATACGCGATTTCACAATGTGTTCCTAGAACAGCTGTGAGCAACTTTTTTACACAATGTTAACAACACATTTGAAGCTCAATATTTCATGGGCTGAAGCGGGGAAGATAGAAAACGTGTGCCCTGTAAAGGCGAAGTCTGTGGCATTAACAGGAAGGGAGAAAAAGTACTTTCTACCCATTTTTAGGTTCAGCGGTAAAATGGCAAGTTTCTATGGAACTGCATCTCGGCTTGTGACTGTGGTTTTCCCGGTCACACAAAAATGCTGAAATTCGACTTATACAGTGTTTTTGCTTATTAAACTTGATGAATTCTCTCCTCTTGACTGTAGAATAGTGTGTAAAGCAAAGCACAATACATTCCTATGTGTAGAAGCAAAGATATACGCGATTTCACAATGTGTTCCTAGAACAGCTGTGAGCAACTTTTTAACACAATGTTAACAACACATTTGAAGCTCAATATTTCATGGGCTGAAGCGGGGAAGATAGAAAACGTGTGCCCTGTAAAGGCGAAGTCTTTGGCATTAACAGGAAGGGAGAAAAAGTACTTTCTACCCATTTTTAGGTTCAGCGGTAAAACGGCAAGTTTCTATGGAACTGCATATCGTCTTGTGACTGTGGTTTTCCCGGTCACACAAAAATGCTGAAATTCGACTTATACAGAGTTTTTGCTTATTAAACTTGATGAATTCTCTCCTCTTGACTGTAGAATAGTGTGTAAAGCAAAGCACAATACATTCCTATGTGTAGAAGAAAAGATATACAGTACGCGATTTCACAATGTGTTCCTAGAACAGCTGTGAGCAACTTTTTTACACAACGTTAACAACACATTTGAAGCTCAATATTTCATGGGCTGAAGCGGGGAAGATAGAAAACGTGTGCCCTGTAAAGGCGAAGTCTGTGGCATTAACAGGAAGGGAGAAAAAGTACTTTCTACCCATTTTTAGGTTCAGCGGTAAAATGGCAAGTTTCTATGGAACTGCATCTCGGCTTGTGACTGTGGTTTTCCCGGTCACACAAAAATGCTGAAATTCGACTTATACAGTGTTTTTGCTTATTAAACTTGATGAATTCTCTCCTCTTGACTGTAGAATAGTGTGTAAAGCAAAGCACAATACATTGCTATGTGTAGAAGCAAAGATATACGCGATTTCACAATGTGTTCCTAGAACAGCTGTGAGCAACTTTTTTACACCACGTTAACAACAGATTTGAATCTCAATATTTCATGGGCTGAAGCGGGGAAGATAGAAAACGTGTGCCCTGTAAAGGCGAAGTCTGTGGCATTAACAGGAAGGGAGAAAAAGTACTTTCTACCCATTTTTAGGTTCAGCGGTAAAACGGCAAGTTTCTATGGAACTGCATCTCGGCTTGTGACTGTGGTTTTCCCGGTCACACAAAAATGCTGAAATTCGACTTATACAGTGTTTTTGCTTATTAAACTTGATGAATTCTCTCCTCTTGACTGTAGAATAGTGTGTAAAGCAAAGCACAATACATTCCTATGTGTAGAAGCAAAGATATACGCGATTTCACAATGTGTTCCTAGAACAGCTGTGAGCAACTTTTTTACACAATGTTAACAACACATTTGAAGCTCAATATTTCATGGGCTGAAGCGGGGAAGATAGAAAACGTGTGCCCTGTAAAGGCGAAGTCTGTGGCATTAACAGGAAGGGAGAAAAAGTACTTTCTACCCATTTTTAGGTTCAGCGGTTAAACGGCAAGTTTCTATGGAACTGCATCTCGGCTTGTGACTGTGGTTTTCCCGGTCACACAAAAATGCTGAAATTCGACTTATACAGAGTTTTTGCTTATTAAACTTGATGAATTCTCTCCTCTTGACTGTAGAATAGTGTGTAAAGCAAAGCACAATACATTGCTATGTGTAGAAGCAAAGATATACGCGATTTCACAATGTGTTCCTAGAACAGCTGTGAGCAACTTTTTTACACAATGTTAACAACACATTTGAAGCTCAATATTTCATGGGCTGAAGCGGGGAAGATAGAAAACGTGTGCCCTGTAAAGGCGAAGTCTGTGGCATTAACAGGAAGGGAGAAAAAGTACTTTCTACCCATTTTTAGGTTCAGCGGTTAAACGGCAAGTTTCTATGGAACTGCATCTCGGCTTGTGACTGTGGTTTACCCGGTCACACAAAAATGCTGAAATTCGACTTATACAGAGTTTTTGCTTATTAAACTTGATGAATTCTCTCCTCTTGACTGTAGAATAGTGTGTAAAGCAAAGCACAATACATTGCTATGTGTAGAAGCAAAGATATACGCGATTTCACAATGTGTTCCTAGAACAGCTGTGAGCAACTTTTTTACACCACGTTAACAACAGATTTGAATCTCAATATTTCATGGGCTGAAGCGGGGAAGATAGAAAACGTGTGCCCTGTAAAGGCGAAGTCTGTGGCATTAACAGGAAGGGAGAAAAAGTACTTTCTACCCATTTTTAGGTTCAGCGGTAAAACGGCAAGTTTCTATGGAACTGCATCTCGGCTTGTGACTGTGGTTTTCCCGGTCACACAAAAATGCTGAAATTCGACTTATACAGTGTTTTTGCTTATTAAACTTGATGAATTCTCTCCTCTTGACTGTAGAATATTGTGTAAAGCAAAGCACAATACATTCCTATGTGTAGAAGCAAAGATATACGCGATTTCACAATGTGTTCCTAGAACAGCTGTGAGCAACTTTTTTACACAATGTTAACAACACATTTGAAGCTCAATATTTCATGGGCTGAAGCGGGGAAGATAGAAAACGTGTGCCCTGTAAAGGCGAAGTCTGTGGCATTAACAGGAAGGGAGAAAAAGTACTTTCTACCCATTTTTAGGTTCAGCGGTAAAACGGCAAGTTTCTATGGAACTGCATCTCGGCTTGTGACTGTGGTTTACCCGGTCACACAAAAATGCTGAAATTCGACTTATACAGAGTTTTTGCTTATTAAACTTGATGAATTCTCTCCTCTTGACTGTAGAATAGTGTGTAAAGCAAAGCACAATACATTGCTATGTGTAGAAGCAAAGATATACGCGATTTCACAATGTGTTCCTAGAACAGCTG
The DNA here is from genome assembly GCF_040206685.1 of Ascaphus truei. Classification (NCBI taxonomy): domain Eukaryota; kingdom Metazoa; phylum Chordata; class Amphibia; order Anura; family Ascaphidae; genus Ascaphus; species Ascaphus truei. The sequence goes on from NC_134493.1 coordinate 1,325,793, forward strand.
TGAGCAACTTTTTTACACCACGTTAACAACACATTTGAAGCTCAATATTTCATGGGCTGAAGCGGGGAAGATAGAAAACGTGTGCCCTGTAAAGGCGAAGTCTGTGGCATTAACAGGAAGGGAGAAAAAGTACTTTCTACCCATTTTTAGGTTCCGCGGTAAAATGGCAAGTTCCTATGGAACTGAATCTCGGCTTGTGACTGTGGTTTTCCCGGTCACACAAAAATGCTGAAATTCGACTTATACAGTGTTTTTGCTTATTAAACTTGATGAATTCTCTCCTCTTGACTGTAGAATAGTGTGTAAAGCAAAGCACAATACATTCCTATGTGTAGAAGCAAAGATATACGCGATTTCACAATGTGTTCCTAGAACAGCTGTGAGCAACTTTTTTACACAATGTTAACAACACATTTGAAGCTCAATATTTCATGGGCTGAAGCGGGGAAGATAGAAAACGTGTGCCCTGTAAAGGCGAAGTCTGTGGCATTAACAGGAAGGGAGAAAAAGTACTTTCTACCCATTTTTAGGTTCAGCGGTTAAACGGCAAGTTTCTATGGAACTGCATCTCGGCTTGTGACTGTGGTTTACCCGGTCACACAAAAATGCTGAAATTCGACTTATACAGAGTTTTTGCTTATTAAACTTGATGAATTCTCTCCTCTTGACTGTAGAATAGTGTGTAAAGCAAAGCACAATACATTGCTATGTGTAGAAGCAAAGATATACGCGATTTCACAATGTGTTCCTAGAACAGCTGTGAGCAACTTTTTTACACCACGTTAACAACACATTTGAAGCTCAATATTTCATGGGCTGAAGCGGGGAAGATAGAAAACGTGTGCCCTGTAAAGGCGAAGTCTGTGGCATTAACAGGAAGGGAGAAAAAGTACTTTCTACCCATTTTTAGGTTCCGCGGTAAAATGGCAAGTTCCTATGGAACTGAATCTCGGCTTGTGACTGTGGTTTTCCCGGTCACACAAAAATGCTGAAATTCGACTTATACAGTGTTTTTGCTTATTAAACTTGATGAATTCTCTCCTCTTGACTGTAGAATAGTGTGTAAAGCAAAGCACAATACATTCCTATGTGTAGAAGCAAAGATATACGCGATTTCACAATGTGTTCCTAGAACAGCTGTGAGCAACTTTTTTACACAATGTTAACAACACATTTGAAGCTCAATATTTCATGGGCTGAAGCGGGGAAGATAGAAAACGTGTGCCCTGTAAAGGCGAAGTCTGTGGCATTAACAGGAAGGGAGAAAAAGTACTTTCTACCCATTTTTAGGTTCAGCGGTAAAATGGCAAGTTTCTATGGAACTGCATCTCGTCTTGTGACTGTGGTTTTCCCGGTCACACAAAAATGCTGAAATTCGACTTATACAGTGTTTTTGCTTATTAAACTTGATGAATTCTCTCCTCTTGACTGTAGAATAGTGTGTAAAGCAAAGCACAATACATTCCTATGTGTAGAAGCAAAGATATACGCGATTTCACAATGTGTTCCTAGAACAGCTGTGAGCAACTTTTTTACACAATGTTAACAACACATTTGAAGCTCAATATTTCATGGGCTGAAGCGGGGAAGATAGAAAACGTGTGCCCTGTAAAGGCGAAGTCTGTGGCATTAACAGGAAGGGAGAAAAAGTACTTTCTACCCATTTTTAGGTTCAGCGGTAAAATGGCAAGTTTCTATGGAACTGCATCTCGGCTTGTGACTGTGGTTTTCCCGGTCACACAAAAATGCTGAAATTCGACTTATACAGTGTTTTTGCTTATTAAACTTGATGAATTCTCTCCTCTTGACTGTAGAATAGTGTGTAAAGCAAAGCACAATACATTGCTATGTGTAGAAGCAAAGATATACGCGATTTCACAATGTGTTCCTAGAACAGCTGTGAGCAACTTTTTTACACCACGTTAACAACACATTTGAAGCTCAATATTTCATGGGCTGAAGCGGGGAAGATAGAAAACGTGTGCCCTGTAAAGGCGAAGTCTGTGGCATTAACAGGAAGGGAGAAAAAGTACTTTCTACCCATTTTTAGGTTCCGCGGTAAAATGGCAAGTTCCTATGGAACTGAATCTCGGCTTGTGACTGTGGTTTTCCCGGTCACACAAAAATGCTGAAATTCGACTTATACAGTGTTTTTGCTTATTAAACTTGATGAATTCTCTCCTCTTGACTGTAGAATAGTGTGTTAAGCAAAGCACAATACATTCCTATGTGTAGAAGAAAAGATATACGCGATTTCACAATGTGTTCCTAGAACAGCTGTGAGCAACTTTTTTACACAATGTTAACAACACATTTGAAGCTCAATATTTCATGGGCTGAAGCGGGGAAGATAGAAAACGTGTGCCCTGTAAAGGCGAAGTCTGTGGCATTAACAGGAAGGGAGAAAAAGTACTTTCTACCCATTTTTAGGTTCAGCGGTAAAATGGCAAGTTTCTATGGAACTGCATCTTGTCTTGTGACTGTGGTTTTCCCGGTCACACAAAAATGCTGAAATTCGACTTATACAGTGTTTTTGCTTATTAAACTTGATGAATTCTCTCCTCTTGACTGTAGAATAGTGTGTAAAGCAAAGCACAATACATTCCTATGTGTAGAAGAAAAGATATACAGTACGCGATTTCACAATGTGTTCCTAGAACAGCTGTGAGCAACTTTTTTACACAACGTTAACAACACATTTGAAGCTCAATATTTCATGGGCTGAAGCGGGGAAGATAGAAAACGTGTGCCCTGTAAAGGCGAAGTCTGTGGCATTAACAGGAAGGGAGAAAAAGTACTTTCTACCCATTTTTAGGTTCAGCGGTAAAATGGCAAGTTTCTATGGAACTGCATCTCGGCTTGTGACTGTGGTTTTCCCGGTCACACAAAAATGCTGAAATTCGACTTATACAGTGTTTTTGCTTATTAAATTTGATGAATTCTCTCCTCTTGACTGTAAAATAGTGTGTAAAGCAAAGCACAATACATTCCTATGTGTAGAAGAAAAGATATACGCGATTTCACAATGTGTTCCTAGAACAGCTGTGAGCAACTTTTTTACACCACGTTAACAACAGATTTGAATCTCAATATTTCATGGGCTGAAGCGGGGAAGATAGAAAACGTGTGCCCTGTAAAGGCGAAGTCTGTGGCATTAACAGGAAGGGAGAAAAAGTACTTTCTACCCATTTTTAGGTTCAGCGGTAAAATGGCAAGTTTCTATGGAACTGCATCTCGGCTTGTGACTGTGGTTTTCCCGGTCACACAAAAATGCTGAAATTCGACTTATACAGTGTTTTTGCTTATTAAACTTGATGAATTCTCTCCTCTTGACTGTAGAATAGTGTGTAAAGCAAAGCACAATACATTGCTATGTGTAGAAGCAAAGATATACGCGATTTCACAATGTGTTCCTAGAACAGCTGTGAGCAACTTTTTTACACCACGTTAACAACAGATTTGAAGCTCAATATTTCATGGGCTGAAGCGGGGAAGATAGAAAACGTGTGCCCTGTAAAGGCGAAGTCTGTGGCATTAACAGGAAGGGAGAAAAAGTACTTTCTACCCATTTTTAGGTTCAGAGGTAAAATGGCAAGTTTCTATGGAACTGCATCTCGGCTTGTGACTGTGGTTTTCCCGGTCACACAAAAATGCTGAAATTCGACTTATACAGTGTTGTTGCTTATTAAACTTGATGAATTCTCTCCTCTTGACTGTAGAATAGTGTGTAAAGCAAAGCACAATACATTGCTATGTGTAGAAGCAAAGATATACGCGATTTCACAATGTGTTCCTAGAACAGCTGTGAGCAACTTTTTTACACAACGTTAACAACACATTTGAAGCTCAATATTTCATGGGCTGAAGCGGGGAAGATAGAAAACGTGTGCCCTGTAAAGGCGAAGTCTGTGGCATTAACAGGAAGGGAGAAAAAGTACTTTCTACCCATTTTTAGGTTCAGCGGTAAAATGGCAAGTTTCTATGGAACTGCATCTCGGCTTGTGACTGTGGTTTTCCCGGTCACACAAAAATGCTGAAATTCGACTTATACAGTGTTTTTGCTTATTAAACTTGATGAATTCTCTCCTCTTGACTGTAGAATAGTGTGTAAAGCAAAGCACAATACATTGCTATGTGTAGAAGCAAAGATATACGCGATTTCACAATGTGTTCCTAGAACAGCTGTGAGCAACTTTTTTACACAATGTTAACAACACATTTGAAGCTCAATATTTCATGGGCTGAAGCGGGGAAGATAGAAAACGTGTGCCCTGTAAAGGCGAAGTCTGTGGCATTAACAGGAAGGGAGAAAAAGTACTTTCTACCCATTTTTAGGTTCCGCGGTAAAATGGCAAGTTCCTATGGAACTGAATCTCGGCTTGTGACTGTGGTTTTCCCGGTCACACAAAAATGCTGAAATTCGACTTATACAGTGTTTTTGCTTATTAAACTTGATGAATTCTCTCCTCTTGACTGTAGAATAGTGTGTTAAGCAAAGCACAATACATTCCTATGTGTAGAAGAAAAGATATACGCGATTTCACAATGTGTTCCTAGAACAGCTGTGAGCAACTTTTTTACACAATGTTAACAACACATTTGAAGCTCAATATTTCATGGGCTGAAGCGGGGAAGATAGAAAACGTGTGCCCTGTAAAGGCGAAGTCTGTGGCATTAACAGGAAGGGAGAAAAAGTACTTTCTACCCATTTTTAGGTTCAGCGGTAAAATGGCAAGTTTCTATGGAACTGCATCTTGTCTTGTGACTGTGGTTTTCCCGGTCACACAAAAATGCTGAAATTCGACTTATACAGTGTTTTTGCTTATTAAACTTGATGAATTCTCTCCTCTTGACTGTAGAATAGTGTGTTAAGCAAAGCACAATACATTCCTATGTGTAGAAGAAAAGATATACGCGATTTCACAATGTGTTCCTAGAACAGCTGTGAGCAACTTTTTTACACAATGTTAACAACACATTTGAAGCTCAATATTTCATGGGCTGAAGCGGGGAAGATAGAAAACGTGTGCCCTGTAAAGGCGAAGTCTGTGGCATTAACAGGAAGGGAGAAAAAGTACTTTCTACCCATTTTTAGGTTCAGCGGTAAAATGGCAAGTTTCTATGGAACTGCATCTTGTCTTGTGACTGTGGTTTTCCCGGTCACACAAAAATGCTGAAATTCGACTTATACAGTGTTTTTGCTTATTAAACTTGATGAATTCTCTCCTCTTGACTGTAGAATAGTGTGTAAAGCAAAGCACAATACATTCCTATGTGTAGAAGAAAAGATATACGCGATTTCACAATGTGTTCCTAGAACAGCTGTGAGCAACTTTTTTACACCACGTTAACAACAGATTTGAATCTCAATATTTCATGGGCTGAAGCGGGGAAGATAGAAAACGTGTGCCCTGTAAAGGCGAAGTCTGTGGCATTAACAGGAAGGGAGAAAAAGTACTTTCTACCCATTTTTAGGTTCAGCGGTAAAATGGCAAGTTTCTATGGAACTGCATCTCGGCTTGTGACTGTGGTTTTCCCGGTCACACAAAAATGCTGAAATTCGACTTATACAGTGTTTTTGCTTATTAAACTTGATGAATTCTCTCCTCTTGACTGTAGAATAGTGTGTAAAGCAAAGCACAATACATTGCTATGTGTAGAAGCAAAGATATACGCGATTTCACAATGTGTTCCTAGAACAGCTGTGAGCAACTTTTTTACACCACGTTAACAACAGATTTGAAGCTCAATATTTCATGGGCTGAAGCGGGGAAGATAGAAAACGTGTGCCCTGTAAAGGCGAAGTCTGTGGCATTAACAGGAAGGGAGAAAAAGTACTTTCTACCCATTTTTAGGTTCAGAGGTAAAATGGCAAGTTTCTATGGAACTGCATCTCGGCTTGTGACTGTGGTTTTCCCGGTCACACAAAAATGCTGAAATTCGACTTATACAGTGTTGTTGCTTATTAAACTTGATGAATTCTCTCCTCTTGACTGTAGAATAGTGTGTAAAGCAAAGCACAATACATTGCTATGTGTAGAAGCAAAGATATACGCGATTTCACAATGTGTTCCTAGAACAGCTGTGAGCAACTTTTTTACACAACGTTAACAACACATTTGAAGCTCAATATTTCATGGGCTGAAGCGGGGAAGATAGAAAACGTGTGCCCTGTAAAGGCGAAGTCTGTGGCATTAACAGGAAGGGAGAAAAAGTACTTTCTACCCATTTTTAGGTTCAGCGGTAAAATGGCAAGTTTCTATGGAACTGCATCTCGGCTTGTGACTGTGGTTTTCCCGGTCACACAAAAATGCTGAAATTCGACTTATACAGTGTTTTTGCTTATTAAACTTGATGAATTCTCTCCTCTTGACTGTAGAATAGTGTGTAAAGCAAAGCACAATACATTGCTATGTGTAGAAGCAAAGATATACGCGATTTCACAATGTGTTCCTAGAACAGCTGTGAGCAACTTTTTTACACAATGTTAACAACACATTTGAAGCTCAATATTTCATGGGCTGAAGCGGGGAAGATAGAAAACGTGTGCCCTGTAAAGGCGAAGTCTGTGGCATTAACAGGAAGGGAGAAAAAGTACTTTCTACCCATTTTTAGGTTCCGCGGTAAAATGGCAAGTTCCTATGGAACTGAATCTCGGCTTGTGACTGTGGTTTTCCCGGTCACACAAAAATGCTGAAATTCGACTTATACAGTGTTTTTGCTTATTAAACTTGATGAATTCTCTCCTCTTGACTGTAGAATAGTGTGTAAAGCAAAGCACAATACATTGCTATGTGTAGAAGCAAAGATATACGCGATTTCACAATGTGTTCCTAGAACAGCTGTGAGCAACTTTTTTACACCACGTTAACAACAGATTTGAAGCTCAATATTTCATGGGCTGAAGCGGGGAAGATAGAAAACGTGTGCCCTGTAAAGGCGAAGTCTGTGGCATTAACAGGAAGGGAGAAAAAGTACTTTCTACCCATTTTTAGGTTCAGCGGTAAAACGGCAAGTTTCTATGGAACTGCATCTCGGCTTGTGACTGTGGTTTTCCCGGTCACACAAAAATGCTGAAATTCGACTTATACAGTGTTTTTGCTTATTAAACTTGATGAATTCTCTCCTCTTGACTGTAGAATAGTGTGTAAAGCAAAGCACAATACATTCCTATGTGTAGAAGCAAAGATATACGCGATTTCACAATGTGTTCCTAGAACAGCTGTGAGCAACTTTTTTACACAATGTTAACAACACATTTGAAGCTCAATATTTCATGGGCTGAAGCGGGGAAGATAGAAAACGTGTGCCCTGTAAAGGCGAAGTCTGTGGCATTAACAGGAAGGGAGAAAAAGTACTTTCTACCCATTTTTAGGTTCAGCGGTAAAACGGCAAGTTTCTATGGAACTGCATCTCGGCTTGTGACTGTGGTTTACCCGGTCACACAAAAATGCTGAAATTCGACTTATACAGAGTTTTTGCTTATTAAACTTGATGAATTCTCTCCTCTTGACTGTAGAATAGTGTGTAAAGCAAAGCACAATACATTGCTATGTGTAGAAGCAAAGATATACGCGATTTCACAATGTGTTCCTAGAACAGCTGTGAGCAACTTTTTTACACCACGTTAACAACACATTTGAAGCTCAATATTTCATGGGCTGAAGCGGGGAAGATAGAAAACGTGTGCCCTGTAAAGGCGAAGTCTGTGGCATTAACAGGAAGGGAGAAAAAGTACTTTCTACCCATTTTTAGGTTCCGCGGTAAAATGGCAAGTTCCTATGGAACTGAATCTCGGCTTGTGACTGTGGTTTTCCCGGTCACACAAAAATGCTGAAATTCGACTTATACAGTGTTTTTGCTTATTAAACTTGATGAATTCTCTCCTCTTGACTGTAGAATAGTGTGTAAAGCAAAGCACAATACATTCCTATGTGTAGAAGCAAAGATATACGCGATTTCACAATGTGTTCCTAGAACAGCTGTGAGCAACTTTTTTACACAATGTTAACAACACATTTGAAGCTCAATATTTCATGGGCTGAAGCGGGGAAGATAGAAAACGTGTGCCCTGTAAAGGCGAAGTCTGTGGCATTAACAGGAAGGGAGAAAAAGTACTTTCTACCCATTTTTAGGTTCAGCGGTAAAACGGCAAGTTTCTATGGAACTGCATCTCGGCTTGTGACTGTGGTTTTCCCGGTCACACAAAAATGCTGAAATTCGACTTATACAGAGTTTTTGCTTATTAAACTTGATGAATTCTCTCCTCTTGACTGTAGAATAGTGTGTAAAGCAAAGCACAATACATTCCTATGTGTAGAAGAAAAGATATACGCGATTTCACAATGTGTTCCTAGAACAGCTGTGAGCAACTTTTTTACACAACGTTAACAACACATTTGAAGCTCAATATTTCATGGGCTGAAGCGGGGAAGATAGAAAACGTGTGCCCTGTAAAGGCGAAGTCTGTGGCATTAACAGGAAGGGAGAAAAAGTACTTTCTACCCATTTTTAGGTTCAGCGGTAAAACGGCAAGTTTCTATGGAACTGCATCTCGGCTTGTGACTGTGGTTTTCCCGGTCACACAAAAATGCTGAAATTCGACTTATACAGAGTTTTTGCTTATTAAACTTGATGAATTCTCTCCTCTTGACTGTAGAATAGTGTGTAAAGCAAAGCACAATACATTCCTATGTGTAGAAGAAAAGATATACGCGATTTCACAATGTGTTCCTAGAACAGCTGTGAGCAACTTTTTTACACAACGTTAACAACACATTTGAAGCTCAATATTTCATGGGCTGAAGCGGGGGGAAGATAGAAAACGTGTGCCCTGTAAAGGCGAAGTCTGTGGCATTAACAGGAAGGGAGAAAAAGTACTTTCTACCCATTTTTAGGTTCAGCGGTAAAATGGCAAGTTTCTATGGAACTGCATCTCGGCTTGTGACTGTGGTTTTCCCGGTCACACAATAATGCTGAAAATCGACTTATACAGTGTTTTTGCTTATTAAACTTGATGAATTCTCTCCTCTTGACTGTAGAATAGTGTGTAAAGCAAAGCACAATACATTGCTATGTGTAGAAGCAAAGATATACGCGATTTCACAATGTGTTCCTAGAACAGCTGTGAGCAACTTTTTTACACCACGTTAACAACACATTTGAAGCTCAATATTTCATGGGCTGAAGCGGGGAAGATAGAAAACGTGTGCCCTGTAAAGGCGAAGTCTGTGGCATTAACAGGAAGGGAGAAAAAGTACTTTCTACCCATTTTTAGGTTCCGCGGTAAAATGGCAAGTTCCTATGGAACTGAATCTCGGCTTGTGACTGTGGTTTTCCCGGTCACACAAAAATGCTGAAATTCGACTTATACAGTGTTTTTGCTTATTAAACTTGATGAATTCTCTCCTCTTGACTGTAGAATAGTGTGTTAAGCAAAGCACAATACATTCCTATGTGTAGAAGAAAAGATATACGCGATTTCACAATGTGTTCCTAGAACAGCTGTGAGCAACTTTTTTACACAATGTTAACAACACATTTGAAGCTCAATATTTCATGGGCTGAAGCGGGGAAGATAGAAAACGTGTGCCCTGTAAAGGCGAAGTCTGTGGCATTAACAGGAAGGGAGAAAAAGTACTTTCTACCCATTTTTAGGTTCAGCGGTAAAATGGCAAGTTTCTATGGAACTGCATCTTGTCTTGTGACTGTGGTTTTCCCGGTCACACAAAAATGCTGAAATTCGACTTATACAGTGTTTTTGCTTATTAAACTTGATGAATTCTCTCCTCTTGACTGTAGAATAGTGTGTAAAGCAAAGCACAATACATTCCTATGTGTAGAAGAAAAGATATACAGTACGCGATTTCACAATGTGTTCCTAGAACAGCTGTGAGCAACTTTTTTACACAACGTTAACAACACATTTGAAGCTCAATATTTCATGGGCTGAAGCGGGGAAGATAGAAAACGTGTGCCCTGTAAAGGCGAAGTCTGTGGCATTAACAGGAAGGGAGAAAAAGTACTTTCTACCCATTTTTAGGTTCAGCGGTAAAATGGCAAGTTTCTATGGAACTGCATCTCGGCTTGTGACTGTGGTTTTTCCGGTCACACAAAAATGCTGAAATTCGACTTATACAGTGTTTTTGCTTATTAAACTTGATGAATTCTCTCCTCTTGACTGTAGAATAGTGTGTAAAGCAAAGCACAATACATTGCTATGTGTAGAAGCAAAGATATACGCGATTTCACAATGTGTTCCTAGAACAGCTGTGAGCAACTTTTTTACACCACGTTAACAACAGATTTGAAGCTCAATATTTCATGGGCTGAAGCGGGGAAGATAGAAAACGTGTGCCCTGTAAAGGCGAAGTCTGTGGCATTAACAAGAAGGGAGAAAAAGTACTTTCTACCCATTTTTAGGTTCAGAGGTAAAATGGCAAGTTTCTATGGAACTGCATCTCGGCTTGTGACTGTGGTTTTCCCGGTCACACAAAAATGCTGAAATTCGACTTATACAGTGTTTTTGCTTATTAAACTTGATGAATTCTCTCCTCTTGACTGTAGAATAGTGTGTAAAGCAAAGCACAATACATTCCTATGTGTAGAAGCAAAGATATACGCGATTTCACAATGTGTTCCTAGAACAGCTGTGAGCAACTTTTTTACACAATGTTAACAACACATTTGAAGCTCAATATTTCATGGGCTGAAGCGGGGAAGATAGAAAACGTGTGCCCTGTAAAGGCGAAGTCTGTGGCATTAACAGGAAGGGAGAAAAAGTACTTTCTACCCATTTTTAGGTTCAGCGGTAAAACGGCAAGTTTCTATGGAACTGCATCTCGTCTTGTGACTGTGGTTTTCCCGGTCACACAAAAATGCTGAAATTCGACTTATACAGAGTTTTTGCTTATTAAACTTGATGAATTCTCTCCTCTTGACTGTAGAATAGTGTGTAAAGCAAAGCACAATACATTCCTATGTGTAGAAGAAAAGATATACGCGATTTCACAATGTGTTCCTAGAACAGCTGTGAGCAACTTTTTTACACCACGTTAACAACAGATTTGAAGCTCAATATTTCATGGGCTGAAGCGGGGAAGATAGAAAACGTGTGCCCTGTAAAGGCGAAGTCTGTGGCATTAACAGGAAGGGAGAAAAAGTACTTTCTACCCATTTTTAGGTTCAGCGGTAAAATGGCAAGTTTCTATGGAACTGCATCTCGTCTTGTGACTGTGGTTTTCCCGGTCACACAAAAATGCTGAAATTCGACTTATACAGTGTTTTTGCTTATTAAACTTGATGAATTCTCTCCTCTTGACTGTAGAATAGTGTGTAAAGCAAAGCACAATACATTCCTATGTGTAGAAGCAAAGATATACGCGATTTCACAATGTGTTCCTAGAACAGCTGTGAGCAACTTTTTTACACAATGTTAACAACACATTTGAAGCTCAATATTTCATGGGCTGAAGCGGGGAAGATAGAAAACGTGTGCCCTGTAAAGGCGAAGTCTGTGGCATTAACAGGAAGGGAGAAAAAGTACTTTCTACCCATTTTTAGGTTCAGCGGTAAAACGGCAAGTTTCTATGGAACTGCATCTCGGCTTGTGACTGTGGTTTACCCGGTCACACAAAAATGCTGAAATTCGACTTATACAGAGTTTTTGCTTATTAAACTTGATGAATTCTCTCCTCTTGACTGTAGAATAGTGTGTAAAGCAAAGCACAATACATTGCTATGTGTAGAAGCAAAGATATACGCGATTTCACAATGTGTTCCTAGAACAGCTGTGAGCAACTTTTTTACACCACGTTAACAACACATTTGAAGCTCAATATTTCATGGGCTGAAGCGGGGAAGATAGAAAACGTGTGCCCTGTAAAGGCGAAGTCTGTGGCATTAACAGGAAGGGAGAAAAAGTACTTTCTACCCATTTTTAGGTTCCGCGGTAAAATGGCAAGTTCCTATGGAACTGAATCTCGGCTTGTGACTGTGGTTTTCCCGGTCACACAAAAATGCTGAAATTCGACTTATACAGTGTTTTTGCTTATTAAACTTGATGAATTCTCTCCTCTTGACTGTAGAATAGTGTGTAAAGCAAAGCACAATACATTCCTATGTGTAGAAGCAAAGATATACGCGATTTCACAATGTGTTCCTAGAACAGCTGTGAGCAACTTTTTTACACAATGTTAACAACACATTTGAAGCTCAATATTTCATGGGCTGAAGCGGGGAAGATAGAAAACGTGTGCCCTGTAAAGGCGAAGTCTGTGGCATTAACAGGAAGGGAGAAAAAGTACTTTCTACCCATTTTTAGGTTCAGCGGTAAAACGGCAAGTTTCTATGGAACTGCATCTCGGCTTGTGACTGTGGTTTTCCCGGTCACACAAAAATGCTGAAATTCGACTTATACAGAGTTTTTGCTTATTAAACTTGATGAATTCTCTCCTCTTGACTGTAGAATAGTGTGTTAAGCAAAGCACAATACATTCCTATGTGTAGAAGAAAAGATATACGCGATTTCACAATGTGTTCCTAGAACAGCTGTGAGCAACTTTTTTACACAATGTTAACAACACATTTGAAGCTCAATATTTCATGGGCTGAAGCGGGGAAGATAGAAAACGTGTGCCCTGTAAAGGCGAAGTCTGTGGCATTAACAGGAAGGGAGAAAAAGTACTTTCTACCCATTTTTAGGTTCAGCGGTAAAATGGCAAGTTTCTATGGAACTGCATCTTGTCTTGTGACTGTGGTTTTCCCGGTCACACAAAAATGCTGAAATTCGACTTATACAGTGTTTTTGCTTATTAAACTTGATGAATTCTCTCCTCTTGACTGTAGAATAGTGTGTAAAGCAAAGCACAATACATTCCTATGTGTAGAAGAAAAGATATACAGTACGCGATTTCACAATGTGTTCCTAGAACAGCTGTGAGCAACTTTTTTACACAACGTTAACAACACATTTGAAGCTCAATATTTCATGGGCTGAAGCGGGGAAGATAGAAAACGTGTGCCCTGTAAAGGCGAAGTCTGTGGCATTAACAGGAAGGGAGAAAAAGTACTTTCTACCCATTTTTAGGTTCAGCGGTAAAATGGCAAGTTTCTATGGAACTGCATCTCGGCTTGTGACTGTGGTATTCCCGGTCACACAAAAATGCTGAAATTCGACTTATACAGTGTTTTTGCTTATTAAACTTGATGAATTCTCTCCTCTTGACTGTAGAATAGTGTGTAAAGCAAAGCACAATACATTGCTATGTGTAGAAGCAAAGATATACGCGATTTCACAATGTGTTCCTAGAACAGCTGTGAGCAACTTTTTTACACCACGTTAACAACACATTTGAAGCTCAATATTTCATGGGCTGAAGCGGGGAAGATAGAAAACGTGTGCCCTGTAAAGGCGAAGTCTGTGGCATTAACAGGAAGGGAGAAAAAGTACTTTCTACCCATTTTTAGGTTCCGCGGTAAAATGGCAAGTTCCTATGGAACTGAATCTCGGCTTGTGACTGTGGTTTTCCCGGTCACACAAAAATGCTGAAATTCGACTTATACAGTGTTTTTGCTTATTAAACTTGATGAATTCTCTCCTCTTGACTGTAGAATAGTGTGTTAAGCAAAGCACAATACATTCCTATGTGTAGAAGAAAAGATATACGCGATTTCACAATGTGTTCCTAGAACAGCTGTGAGCAACTTTTTTACACAATGTTAACAACACATTTGAAGCTCAATATTTCATGGGCTGAAGCGGGGAAGATAGAAAACGTGTGCCCTGTAAAGGCGAAGTCTGTGGCATTAACAGGAAGGGAGAAAAAGTACTTTCTACCCATTTTTAGGTTCAGCGGTAAAATGGCAAGTTTCTATGGAACTGCATCTTGTCTTGTGACTGTGGTTTTCCCGGTCACACAAAAATGCTGAAATTCGACTTATACAGTGTTTTTGCTTATTAAACTTGATGAATTCTCTCCTCTTGACTGTAGAATAGTGTGTAAAGCAAAGCACAATACATTCCTATGTGTAGAAGAAAAGATATACGCGATTTCACAATGTGTTCCTAGAACAGCTGTGAGCAACTTTTTTACACAACGTTAACAACACATTTGAAGCTCAATATTTCATGGGCTGAAGCGGGGAAGATAGAAAACGTGTGCCCTGTAAAGGCGAAGTCTGTGTCATTAACAGGAAGGGAGAAAAAGTACTTTCTACCCATTTTTAGGTTCCGCGGTAAAATGGCAAGTTCCTATGGAACTGAATCTCGGCTTGTGACTGTGGTTTTCCCGGTCACACAAAAATGCTGAAATTCGACTTATACAGTGTTTTTGCTTATTAAACTTGATGAATTCTCTCCTCTTGACTGTAGAATAGTGTGTTAAGCAAAGCACAATACATTCCTATGTGTAGAAGAAAAGATATACGCGATTTCACAATGTGTTCCTAGAACAGCTGTGAGCAACTTTTTTACACAATGTTAACAACACATTTGAAGCTCAATATTTCATGGGCTGAAGCGGGGAAGATAGAAAACGTGTGCCCTGTAAAGGCGAAGTCTGTGGCATTAACAGGAAGGGAGAAAAAGTACTTTCTACCCATTTTTAGGTTCAGCGGTAAAATGGCAAGTTTCTATGGAACTGCATCTTGTCTTGTGACTGTGGTTTTCCCGGTCACACAAAAATGCTGAAATTCGACTTATACAGTGTTTTTGCTTATTAAACTTGATGAATTCTCTCCTCTTGACTGTAGAATAGTGTGTAAAGCAAAGCACAATACATTCCTATGTGTAGAAGAAAAGATATACAGTACGCGATTTCACAATGTGTTCCTAGAACAGCTGTGAGCAACTTTTTTACACAACGTTAACAACACATTTGAAGCTCAATATTTCATGGGCTGAAGCGGGGAAGATAGAAAACGTGTGCCCTGTAAAGGCGAAGTCTGTGGCATTAACAGGAAGGGAGAAAAAGTACTTTCTACCCATTTTTAGGTTCAGCGGTAAAATGGCAAGTTTCTATGGAACTGCATCTCGGCTTGTGACTGTGGTTTTCCCGGTCACACAAAAATGCTGAAATTCGACTTATACAGTGTTTTTGCTTATTAAACTTGATGAATTCTCTCCTCTTGACTGTAGAATAGTGTGTAAAGCAAAGCACAATACATTGCTATGTGTAGAAGCAAAGATATACGCGATTTCACAATGTGTTCCTAGAACAGCTGTGAGCAACTTTTTTACACCACGTTAACAACACATTTGAAGCTCAATATTTCATGGGCTGAAGCGGGGAAGATAGAAAACGTGTGCCCTGTAAAGGCGAAGTCTGTGGCATTAACAGGAAGGGAGAAAAAGTACTTTCTACCCATTTTTAGGTTCCGCGGTAAAATGGCAAGTTCCTATGGAACTGAATCTCGGCTTGTGACTGTGGTTTTCCCGGTCACACAAAAATGCTGAAATTCGACTTATACAGTGTTTTTGCTTATTAAACTTGATGAATTCTCTCCTCTTGACTGTAGAATAGTGTGTTAAGCAAAGCACAATACATTCCTATGTGTAGAAGAAAAGATATACGCGATTTCACAATGTGTTCCTAGAACAGCTGTGAGCAACTTTTTTACACAATGTTAACAACACATTTGAAGCTCAATATTTCATGGGCTGAAGCGGGGAAGATAGAAAACGTGTGCCCTGTAAAGGCGAAGTCTGTGGCATTAACAGGAAGGGAGAAAAAGTACTTTCTACCCATTTTTAGGTTCAGCGGTAAAATGGCAAGTTTCTATGGAACTGCATCTCGGCTTGTGACTGTGGTTTTCCCGGTCACACAAAAATGCTGAAATTCGACTTATACAGTGTTTTTGCTTATTAAATTTGATGAATTCTCTCCTCTTGACTGTAAAATAGTGTGTAAAGCAAAGCACAATACATTCCTATGTGTAGAAGAAAAGATATACGCGATTTCACAATGTGTTCCTAGAACAGCTGTGAGCAACTTTTTTACACCACGTTAACAACAGATTTGAATCTCAATATTTCATGGGCTGAAGCGGGGAAGATAGAAAACGTGTGCCCTGTAAAGGCGAAGTCTGTGGCATTAACAGGAAGGGAGAAAAAGTACTTTCTACCCATTTTTAGGTTCAGCGGTAAAATGGCAAGTTTCTATGGAACTGCATCTCGGCTTGTGACTGTGGTTTTCCCGGTCACACAAAAATGCTGAAATTCGACTTATACAGTGTTTTTGCTTATTAAACTTGATGAATTCTCTCCTCTTGACTGTAGAATAGTGTGTAAAGCAAAGCACAATACATTCCTATGTGTAGAAGCAAAGATATACGCGATTTCACAATGTGTTCCTAGAACAGCTGTGAGCAACTTTTTTACACAATGTTAACAACACATTTGAAGCTCAATATTTCATGGGCTGAAGCGGGGAAGATAGAAAACGTGTGCCCTGTAAAGGCGAAGTCTGTGGCATTAACAGGAAGGGAGAAAAAGTACTTTCTACCCATTTTTAGGTTCAGCGGTAAAACGGCAAGTTTCTATGGAACTGCATCTCGACTTGTGACTGTGGTTTTCCCGGTCACACAAAAATGCTGAAATTCGACTTATACAGAGTTTTTGCTTATTAAACTTGATGAATTCTCTCCTCTTGACTGTAGAATAGTGTGTAAAGCAAAGCACAATACATTCCTATGTGTAGAAGAAAAGATATACGCGATTTCACAATGTGTTCCTAGAACAGCTGTGAGCAACTTTTTTACACAACGTTAACAACACATTTGAAGCTCAATATTTCATGGGCTGAAGCGGGGAAGATAGAAAACGTGTGCCCTGTAAAGGCGAAGTCTGTGGCATTAACAGGAAGGGAGAAAAAGTACTTTCTACCCATTTTTAGGTTCAGCGGTAAAATGGCAAGTTTCTATGGAACTGCATCTCGTCTTGTGACTGTGGTTTTCCCGGTCACACAAAAATGCTGAAATTCGACTTATACAGTGTTTTTGCTTATTAAACTTGATGAATTCTCTCCTCTTGACTGTAGAATAGTGTGTAAAGCAAAGCACAATACATTGCTATGTGTAGAAGCAAAGATATACGCGATTTCACAATGTGTTCCTAGAACAGCTGTGAGCAACTTTTTTACACAACGTTAACAACAGATTTGAATCTCAATATTTCATGGGCTGAAGCGGGGAAGATAGAAAACGTGTGCCCTGTAAAGGCGAAGTCTGTGGCATTAACAGGAAGGGAGAAAAAGTTATTTCTACCCATTTTTAGGTTCAGCGGTAAAATGGCAAGTTTCTATGGAACTGCATCTCGGCTTGTGACTGTGGTTTTCCCGGTCACACAAAAATGCTGAAATTCGACTTATACAGTGTTTTTGCTTATTAAACTTGATGAATTCTCTCCTCTTGACTGTAGAATAGTGTGTAAAGCAAAGCACAATACATTCCTATGTGTAGAAGCAAAGATATACGCGATTTCACAATGTGTTCCTAGAACAGCTGTGAGCAACTTTTTTACACAATGTTAACAACACATTTGAAGCTCAATATTTCATGGGCTGAAGCGGGGAAGATAGAAAACGTGTGCCCTGTAAAGGCGAAGTCTGTGGCATTAACAGGAAGGGAGAAAAAGTACTTTCTACCCATTTTTAGGTTCAGCGGTAAAATGGCAAGTTTCTATGGAACTGCATCTCGTCTTGTGACTGTGGTTTTCCCGGTCACACAAAAATGCTGAAATTCGACTTATACAGTGTTTTTGCTTATTAAACTTGATGAATTCTCTCCTCTTGACTGCAGAATAGTGTGTAAAGCAAAGCACAATACATTGCTATGTGTAGAAGCAAAGATATACGCGATTTCACAATGTGTTCCTAGAACAGCTGTGAGCAACTTTTTTACACCACGTTAACAACACATTTGAAGCTCAATATTTCATGGGCTGAAGCGGGGAAGATAGAAAACGTGTGCCCTGTAAAGGCGAAGTCTGTGGCATTAACAGGAAGGGAGAAAAAGTACTTTCTACCCATTTTTAGGTTCAGCGGTAAAACGGCAAGTTTCTATGGAACTGCATCTCGGCTTGTGACTGTGGTTTTCCCGGTCACACAAAAATGCTGAAATTCGACTTATACAGTGTTTTTGCTTATTAAACTTGATGAATTCTCTCCTCTTGACTGTAGAATAGTGTGTAAAGCAAAGCACAATACATTGCTATGTGTAGAAGCAAAGATATACGCGATTTCACAATGTGTTCCTAGAACAGCTGTGAGCAACTTTTTTACACAACGTTAACAACAGATTTGAATCTCAATATTTCATGGGCTGAAGCGGGGAAGATAGAAAACGTGTGCCCTGTAAAGGCGAAGTCTGTGGCATTAACAGGAAGGGAGAAAAAGTTATTTCTACCCATTTTTAGGTTCAGCGGTAAAATGGCAAGTTTCTATGGAACTGCATCTCGGCTTGTGACTGTGGTTTTCCCGGTCACACAAAAATGCTGAAATTCGACTTATACAGTGTTTTTGCTTATTAAACTTGATGAATTCTCTCCTCTTGACTGTAGAATAGTGTGTAAAGCAAAGCACAATACATTCCTATGTGTAGAAGCAAAGATATACGCGATTTCACAATGTGTTCCTAGAACAGCTGTGAGCAACTTTTTTACACAATGTTAACAACACATTTGAAGCTCAATATTTCATGGGCTGAAGCGGGGAAGATAGAAAACGTGTGCCCTGTAAAGGCGAAGTCTGTGGCATTAACAGGAAGGGAGAAAAAGTACTTTCTACCCATTTTTAGGTTCAGCGGTAAAATGGCAAGTTTCTATGGAACTGCATCTCGTCTTGTGACTGTGGTTTTCCCGGTCACACAAAAATGCTGAAATTCGACTTATACAGTGTTTTTGCTTATTAAACTTGATGAATTCTCTCCTCTTGACTGCAGAATAGTGTGTAAAGCAAAGCACAATACATTGCTATGTGTAGAAGCAAAGATATACGCGATTTCACAATGTGTTCCTAGAACAGCTGTGAGCAACTTTTTTACACCACGTTAACAACACATTTGAAGCTCAATATTTCATGGGCTGAAGCGGGGAAGATAGAAAACGTGTGCCCTGTAAAGGCGAAGTCTGTGGCATTAACAGGAAGGGAGAAAAAGTACTTTCTACCCATTTTTAGGTTCCGCGGTAAAATGGCAAGTTCCTATGAAACTGAATCTCGGCTTGTGACTGTGGTTTTCCCGGTCACACAAAAATGCTGAAATTCGACTTATACAGTGTTTTTGCTTATTAAACTTGATGAATTCTCTCCTCTTGACTGTAGAATAGTGTGTTAAGCAAAGCACAATACATTCCTATGTGTAGAAGAAAAGATATACGCGATTTCACAATGTGTTCCTAGAACAGCTGTGAGCAACTTTTTTACACCACGTTAACAACACATTTGAAGCTCAATATTTCATGGGCTGAAGCGGGGAAGATAGAAAACGTGTGCCCTGTAAAAGCGAAGTCTGTGGCATTAACAGGAAGGGAGAAAAAGTACTTTCTACCCATTTTTAGGTTCCGCGGTAAAATGGCAAGTTCCTATGGAACTGAATCTCGGCTTGTGACTGTGGTTTTCCCGGTCACACAAAAATGCTGAAATTCGACTTATACAGTGTTTTTGCTTATTAAACTTGATGAATTCTCTCCTCTTGACTGTAGAATAGTGTGTTAAGCAAAGCACAATACATTCCTATGTGTAGAAGAAAAGATATACGCGATTTCACAATGTGTTCCTAGAACAGCTGTGAGCAACTTTTTTACACAATGTTAACAACACATTTGAAGCTCAATATTTCATGGGCTGAAGCGGGGAAGATAGAAAACGTGTGCCCTGTAAAGGCGAAGTCTGTGGCATTAACAGGAAGGGAGAAAAAGTACTTTCTACCCATTTTTAGGTTCAGCGGTAAAATGGCAAGTTTCTATGGAACTGCATCTCGTCTTGTGACTGTGGTTTTCCCGGTCACACAAAAATGCTGAAATTCGACTTATACAGTGTTTTTGCTTATTAAACTTGATGAATTCTCTCCTCTTGACTGTAGAATAGTGTGTTAAGCAAAGCACAATACATTCCTATGTGTAGAAGAAAAGATATACGCGATTTCACAATGTGTTCCTAGAACAGCTGTGAGCAACTTTTTTACACAATGTTAACAACACATTTGAAGCTCAATATTTCATGGGCTGAAGCGGGGAAGATAGAAAACGTGTGCCCTGTAAAGGCGAAGTCTGTGGCATTAACAGGAAGGGAGAAAAAGTACTTTCTACCCATTTTTAGGTTCAGCGGTAAAACGGCAAGTTTCTATGGAACTGCATCTCGGCTTGTGACTGTGGTTTTCCCGGTCACACAAAAATGCTGAAATTCGACTTATACAGTGTATTTGCTTATTAAACTTGATGAATTCTCTCCTCTTGACTGTAGAATAGTGTGTAAAGCAAAGCACAATACATTGCTATGTGTAGAAGCAAAGATATACGCGATTTCACAATGTGTTCCTAGAACAGCTGTGAGCAACTTTTTTACACCACGTTAACAACAGATTTGAAGCTCAATATTTCATGGGCTGAAGCGGGGAAGATAGAAAACGTGTGCCCTGTAAAGGCGAAGTCTGTGGCATTAACAGGAAGGGAGAAAAAGTTCTTTCTACCCATTTTTAGGTTCAGCGGTAAAATGGCAAGTTTCTATGGAACTGCATCTCGTCTTGTGACTGTGGTTTTCCCGGTCACACAAAAATGCTGAAATTCGACTTATACAGAGTTTTTGCTTATTAAACTTGATGAATTCTCTCCTCTTGACTGTAGAATAGTGTGTAAAGCAAAGCACAATACATTCCTATGTGTAGAAGAAAAGATATACGCGATTTCACAATGTGTTCCTAGAACAGCTGTGAGCAACTTTTTTACACAACGTTAACAACACATTTGAAGCTCAATATTTCATGGGCTGAAGCGGGGAAGATAGAAAACGTGTGCCCTGTAAAGGCGAAGTCTGTGGCATTAACAGGAAGGGAGAAAAAGTACTTTCTACCCATTTTTAGGTTCAGCGGTAAAATGGCAAGTTTCTATGGAACTGCATCTCGGCTTGTGACTGTGGTTTTCCCGGTCACACAAAAATGCTGAAATTCGACTTATACAGTGTTTTTGCTTATTAAACTTGATGAATTCTCTCCTCTTGACTGTAGAATAGTGTGTAAAGCAAAGCACAATACATTGCTATGTGTAGAAGCAAAGATATACGCGATTTCACAATGTGTTCCTAGAACAGCTGTGAGCAACTTTTTTACACCACGTTAACAACAGATTTGAAGCTCAATATTTCATGGGCTGAAGCGGGGAAGATAGAAAACGTGTGCCCTGTAAAGGCGAAGTCTGTGGCATTAACAAGAAGGGAGAAAAAGTACTTTCTACCCATTTTTAGGTTCAGAGGTAAAATGGCAAGTTTCTATGGAACTGCATCTCGGCTTGTGACTGTGGTTTTCCCGGTCACACAAAAATGCTGAAATTCGACTTATACAGTGTTTTTGCTTATTAAACTTGATGAATTCTCTCCTCTTGACTGTAGAATAGTGTGTAAAGCAAAGCACAATACATTCCTATGTGTAGAAGCAAAGATATACGCGATTTCACAATGTGTTCCTAGAACAGCTGTGAGCAACTTTTTTACACAATGTTAACAACACATTTGAAGCTCAATATTTCATGGGCTGAAGCGGGGAAGATAGAAAACGTGTGCCCTGTAAAGGCGAAGTCTGTGGCATTAACAGGAAGGGAGAAAAAGTACTTTCTACCCATTTTTAGGTTCAGCGGTAAAACGGCAAGTTTCTATGGAACTGCATCTCGTCTTGTGACTGTGGTTTTCCCGGTCACACAAAAATGCTGAAATTCGACTTATACAGAGTTTTTGCTTATTAAACTTGATGAATTCTCTCCTCTTGACTGTAGAATAGTGTGTAAAGCAAAGCACAATACATTCCTATGTGTAGAAGAAAAGATATACGCGATTTCACAATGTGTTCCTAGAACAGCTGTGAGCAACTTTTTTACACCACGTTAACAACAGATTTGAAGCTCAATATTTCATGGGCTGAAGCGGGGAAGATAGAAAACGTGTGCCCTGTAAAGGCGAAGTCTGTGGCATTAACAGGAAGGGAGAAAAAGTACTTTCTACCCATTTTTAGGTTCAGCGGTAAAATGGCAAGTTTCTATGGAACTGCATCTCGTCTTGTGACTGTGGTTTTCCCGGTCACACAAAAATGCTGAAATTCGACTTATACAGAGTTTTTGCTTATTAAACTTGATGAATTCTCTCCTCTTGACTGTAGAATAGTGTGTAAAGCAAAGCACAATACATTCCTATGTGTAGAAGAAAAGATATACGCGATTTCACAATGTGTTCCTAGAACAGCTGTGAGCAACTTTTTTACACAACGTTAACAACACATTTGAAGCTCAATATTTCATGGGCTGAAGCGGGGAAGATAGAAAACGTGTGCCCTGTAAAGGCGAAGTCTGTGGCATTAACAGGAAGGGAGAAAAAGTACTTTCTACCCATTTTTAGGTTCAGCGGTAAAATGGCAAGTTTCTATGGAACTGCATCTCGGCTTGTGACTGTGGTTTTCCCGGTCACACAAAAATGCTGAAATTCGACTTATACAGTGTTTTTGCTTATTAAACTTGATGAATTCTCTCCTCTTGACTGTAGAATAGTGTGTAAAGCAAAGCACAATACATTGCTATGTGTAGAAGCAAAGATATACGCGATTTCACAATGTGTTCCTAGAACAGCTGTGAGCAACTTTTTTACACCACGTTAACAACAGATTTGAAGCTCAATATTTCATGGGCTGAAGCGGGGAAGATAGAAAACGTGTGCCCTGTAAAGGCGAAGTCTGTGGCATTAACAGGAAGGGAGAAAAAGTACTTTCTACCCATTTTTAGGTTCAGAGGTAAAATGGCAAGTTTCTATGGAACTGCATCTCGGCTTGTGACTGTGGTTTTCCCGGTCACACAAAAATGCTGAAATTCGACTTATACAGTGTTTTTGCTTATTAAACTTGATGAATTCTCTCCTCTTGACTGTAGAATAGTGTGTAAAGCAAAGCACAATACATTCCTATGTGTAGAAGCAAAGATATACGCGATTTCACAATGTGTTCCTAGAACAGCTGTGAGCAACTTTTTTACACAATGTTAACAACACATTTGAAGCTCAATATTTCATGGGCTGAAGCGGGGAAGATAGAAAACGTGTGCCCTGTAAAGGCGAAGTCTGTGGCATTAACAGGAAGGGAGAAAAAGTACTTTCTACCCATTTTTAGGTTCAGCGGTAAAACGGCAAGTTTCTATGGAACTGCATATCGTCTTGTGACTGTGGTTTTCCCGGTCACACAAAAATGCTGAAATTCGACTTATACAGAGTTTTTGCTTATTAAACTTGATGAATTCTCTCCTCTTGACTGTAGAATAGTGTGTAAAGCAAAGCACAATACATTCCTATGTGTAGAAGAAAAGATATACGCGATTTCACAATGTGTTCCTAGAACAGCTGTGAGCAACTTTTTTACACAACGTTAACAACACATTTGAAGCTCAATATTTCATGGGCTGAAGCGGGGAAGATAGAAAACGTGTGCCCTGTAAAGGCGAAGTCTGTGGCATTAACAGGAAGGGAGAAAAAGTACTTTCTACCCATTTTTAGGTTCAGCGGTAAAACGGCAAGTTTCTATGGAACTGCATCTCGTCTTGTGACTGTGGTTTTCCCGGTCACACAAAAATGCTGAAATTCGACTTATACAGAGTTTTTGCTTATTAAACTTGATGAATTCTCTCCTCTTGACTGTAGAATAGTGTGTAAAGCAAAGCACAATACATTCCTATGTGTAGAAGAAAAGATATACGCGATTTCACAATGTGTTCCTAGAACAGCTGTGAGCAACTTTTTTACACCACGTTAACAACAGATTTGAAGCTCAATATTTCATGGGCTGAAGCGGGGAAGATAGAAAACGTGTGCCCTGTAAAGGCGAAGTCTGTGGCATTAACAGGAAGGGAGAAAAAGTACTTTCTACCCATTTTTAGGTTCAGCGGTAAAATGGCAAGTTTCTATGGAACTGCATCTCGTCTTGTGACTGTGGTTTTCCCGGTCACACAAAAATGCTGAAATTCGACTTATACAGAGTTTTTGCTTATTAAACTTGATGAATTCTCTCCTCTTGACTGTAGAATAGTGTGTAAAGCAAAGCACAATACATTCCTATGTGTAGAAGAAAAGATATACGCGATTTCACAATGTGTTCCTAGAACAGCTGTGAGCAACTTTTTTACACAACGTTAACAACACATTTGAAGCTCAATATTTCATGGGCTGAAGCGGGGAAGATAGAAAACGTGTGCCCTGTAAAGGCGAAGTCTGTGGCATTAACAGGAAGGGAGAAAAAGTACTTTCTACCCATTTTTAGGTTCAGCGGTAAAATGGCAAGTTTCTATGGAACTGCATCTCGGCTTGTGACTGTGGTTTTCCCGGTCACACAAAAATGCTGAAATTCGACTTATACAGTGTTTTTGCTTATTAAACTTGATGAATTCTCTCCTCTTGACTGTAGAATAGTGTGTAAAGCAAAGCACAATACATTGCTATGTGTAGAAGCAAAGATATACGCGATTTCACAATGTGTTCCTAGAACAGCTGTGAGCAACTTTTTTACACCACGTTAACAACAGATTTGAAGCTCAATATTTCATGGGCTGAAGCGGGGAAGATAGAAAACGTGTGCCCTGTAAAGGCGAAGTCTGTGGCATTAACAGGAAGGGAGAAAAAGTACTTTCTACCCATTTTTAGGTTCAGAGGTAAAATGGCAAGTTTCTATGGAACTGCATCTCGGCTTGTGACTGTGGTTTTCCCGGTCACACAAAAATGCTGAAATTCGACTTATACAGTGTTTTTGCTTATTAAACTTGATGAATTCTCTCCTCTTGACTGTAGAATAGTGTGTAAAGCAAAGCACAATACATTCCTATGTGTAGAAGCAAAGATATACGCGATTTCACAATGTGTTCCTAGAACAGCTGTGAGCAACTTTTTTACACAATGTTAACAACACATTTGAAGCTCAATATTTCATGGGCTGAAGCGGGGAAGATAGAAAACGTGTGCCCTGTAAAGGCGAAGTCTGTGGCATTAACAGGAAGGGAGAAAAAGTACTTTCTACCCATTTTTAGGTTCAGCGGTAAAACGGCAAGTTTCTATGGAACTGCATATCGTCTTGTGACTGTGGTTTTCCCGGTCACACAAAAATGCTGAAATTCGACTTATACAGAGTTTTTGCTTATTAAACTTGATGAATTCTCTCCTCTTGACTGTAGAATAGTGTGTAAAGCAAAGCACAATACATTCCTATGTGTAGAAGAAAAGATATACGCGATTTCACAATGTGTTCCTAGAACAGCTGTGAGCAACTTTTTTACACAACGTTAACAACACATTTGAAGCTCAATATTTCATGGGCTGAAGCGGGGAAGATAGAAAACGTGTGCCCTGTAAAGGCGAAGTCTGTGGCATTAACAGGAAGGGAGAAAAAGTACTTTCTACCCATTTTTAGGTTCAGCGGTAAAATGGCAAGTTTCTATGGAACTGCATCTCGGCTTGTGACTGTGGTTTTCCCGGTCACACAAAAATGCTGAAATTCGACTTATACAGTGTTTTTGCTTATTAAACTTGATGAATTCTCTCCTCTTGACTGTAGAATAGTGTGTAAAGCAAAGCACAATACATTCCTATGTGTAGAAGCAAAGATATACGCGATTTCACAATGTGTTCCTAGAACAGCTGTGAGCAACTTTTTTACACAATGTTAACAACACATTTGAAGCTCAATATTTCATGGGCTGAAGCGGGGAAGATAGAAAACGTGTGCCCTGTAAAGGCGAAGTCTGTGGCATTAACAGGAAGGGAGAAAAAGTACTTTCTACCCATTTTTAGGTTCAGCGGTAAAATGGCAAGTTTCTATGGAACTGCATCTCGGCTTGTGACTGTGGTTTTCCCGGTCACACAAAAATGCTGAAATTGGCCCCTGTAATGAGATGCGCCGTGTAAAGGCCCCTGTAATGAGATGCGCCATGTAAAGGCCCCTGTAATGAGATGCGCAGTGTAAAGGCCCCTGTAATGAGATGCGCCGTGTAAATGCCCCTGTAATGAGATGCGCAGTGTAAATGCCCCTGTAATGAGATGCGCAGTGTAAATGCCCCTGTAATGAGATGCGCAGTGTAAATGCCCCTGTAATGAGATGCGCAGTGTAAATGCCCCTGTAATGAGATGCGCAGTGTAAATGCCCCTGTAATGAGATGCGCAGTGTAAATGCCCCTGTAATGAGATGCGCAGTGTAAATGCCCCTGTAATGAGATGCACAGTGTAAATGCCCCTGTAATGAGTTGCGCAGTGTAAATGCCCCTGTAATGAGATACGCAGTGTAAATGCCTCGTAATGAGATGCGCAGTGTAAAGGCCCCTGTAATGTGAAGCGCAGTGTAAAGGCCCCTTTAATGAGATGCACAGTGTAAAGGCCCCTTTAATGAGATGCGCAGTGTAAATGCCCCTGTAATGAGATGCGCAGTGTAAATGTCCCTGTAATGAGATGCGCAGTGTAAATGCCCCTGTAATGAGATGCGCAGTGTAAATGCCCCTGTAATGAGATGCGCAGTGTAAATGCCCAGTAATGAGATGCGCAGTGTAAAGGCCCTGTAATGAGATACGCAGTGTAAAGGCCCCATAATGAGATGCGCAGTGTAAAGGCCCCTGTAATGAGATGCGCAGTGTAAATGCCCCTGTAATGAGATGCGCAGTGTAAATGCCCCTGTAATGAGATGCGCAGTGTAAATGCCCCGTAATGAGATGCGCAGTGTAAATGCCCCGTAATGAGATGAGCATGGTGTAATTGCCCCTTAATGAGATGTGCAGTGTAAATGCCCCCTGTAATGAGATGCCCAGTGTAAATGCCCCTGTAATGAGATGCCCAGTGTAAATGCCCCTGTAATGAGATGCGCAGTGTAAATGCCCCTGTAATGAGATGCGCAGTGTAAAGGCCCCTGTAATGAGATGCGCAGTGTAAAGGCCCCTGTAATGAGATGCGCAGTGTAAAGGCCCCTGTAATGAGATGCGCAGTGTAAAGGCCCCTGTAATGAGATGCGCCGTGTAAAGGCCCCTGTAATGAGATGCGCCGTGTAAATGCCCCTGTAATGAGATGCGCCGTGTAATTGCCCCTGTAATGAGATGCGCAGTGTAGATGCCCCTGTAATGAGATGCGCAGTGTAAATGCCCCTGTAATGAGATGCGCAGTGTAAAGGCCCTTGTAATGAGATGCGCAGTGTAAAGGCCCCTGTAATGAGATGCGCAGTGTAAAGGCCCCTGTAATGAGATGCACCATGTAAAGGCCCCTGTAATGAGATGCGCCGTGTAAAGGCCCCTGTAATGAGATGCGCCGTGTAAAGGCCCCTGTAATGAGATGCGCAATGTAAATGCCCCTGTAACGAGATGCGCAGTGTAAATACCCCGTAATGGGATGCCCAGTGTAAATGCCCCTTAATGAGATGCACAGTGTAAATGCCCTGAAATGAGATGCGCAGTGTAAATGCCCCATCATGAGATGCGCAGTGTAAATGCCCCATCATGAGATGCGCAGTGTAAATGCCCCTGTAATGAGATGCGCAGTGCAAATGCCCTGTAATGAGATGCGTAGTGTAAATGCCCCGTAATGAGATGCGCAGTGTAAATGCCCCTGTAATGAGATGCGCAGTGTAAATGCCCGTCAGTGCTATGCAATAATAATATCCTTATCCCTTTGTGTACAGCGCCGCCGTCACTGTCAGTGCTGTGTAATTCTATCCTTATCCCTGTATGTACAGCACCGCCCTCACTGTCAGTGCTATGTAATACTATCCTTATTCCTGTATGTACAGCGCCGCCGTCACTGTCAGTTCTATGTGATACTATCCTTATCCCTGTATGTACAGCGCCGCCGTCACTGTCACTGCTATGTAATAATACTATCCTTATCCCTGTATGTACAGCGCCGCCGTCACTGCTATGTAATAATAATATCCTTATCCCTGTATGTACAGCGCCGTCGTCACTGTCAGTGCTATGTAATACTATCCTTATCCCTGTATGTACAGCGCTGCCGTCACTGTAACTGCTATGTAATAATACTATCCTTATCCCTGTATGTACAGCGCCGCCGTTACATAGCACTGACAGTGACGGCGGCGCTGTACATACAGGGATAAGGATAGTATTATTACATAGCACTGACAGTGACGGCGGCGCTCTACATACAGGGATAAGGATAGTATTATTACATAGCACTGACAGTGATGGTGGCGCTGTACATACAGGGAGAAGGATAGTATTATTACATAGCACTGACAGTGACGGCAGCGCTGTACATACAGGGATAAGGATAGTATTATTACATAGCACTGACAGTGACGGCGGCGCTGTACATACAGGGATAAGAATAGTATTATTACATAGCACTGACAGTGACGGCGGCGCTGTACATACAGGGATAAGGATAGTATTTCATAGCACTGACAGTGACGGCGGGGCTGTACATACGGGGATAAGAATAGTATTATTGCACAGCACTGACAGTGACGGCGGCGCTGCACATACAGGGTTAAGGATAGCATTATTACATAGAACTGACAGTGACGGCGGTGCTGTACATACAGGGATAAGGATAGTATTACATAGCACTGACAGTGACGGCGGTGCTGTAAATACAGGGATAAGGATAGTATTATTACATAGCACTGACAGTGACGGCGGCGCTGTACATACAGGGATAAGGATTGTATTATTACATAGCACTGACAGTGACGGCGGCGCTGTACATACAGGAATAAGGATAGTATTATTACATAGCACTGACAGTGACGGTGGCGCTGTACATACAGGGATAAGGATAGTATTATTACATAGCACTGACAGTGATGGTGGAACTGTACATACAGGGATAAGGATAGTATTATTACATAGCACTGACAGTGACAGCGGCGCTGTACACACAGGGATAAGGATAGTATTACATAGCACTGACAGTGACGGCGGCGCTGTACATACAGGGATAAGGATAGTATTACATAGCACTGACAGTGACGGCGGTGCTGTACATACAAGGATAAGGATAGTATTACACAGCACTGACAGTGACGGCGGCGCTGTGCATACAGGGATAAGGATAGTATTACATAGCACTGACAGTGACGGCGGCGCTGTACACAAAGGGATAAGGATATTATTATTGCATAGCACTGACAGTGACGGCGGCGCTGTACATACAGGGATAAGGATAGTATTATTACATAGCAGTGACTGTGACGGCGGCGCTGTACATACAGGGATAAGGATAGTAATACATAGAACTGACAGTGACGGGGGTACTGTACATACAGGGATAAGGATAGTATTATTACATAGCACTGACAGTGACGGCGGCGCTGTACACAAAGGGATAAGGATATTATTATTGCATAGCACTGACAGTGACGGCGGCGCTGTACATACAGGGATAAGGATAGTATTATTACATAGCAGTGACTGTGACGGCGGCTCTGTACATACAGGAATAAGGATAGTAATACATAGAACTGACAGTGACGGGGGTACTGTACATACAGGGATAAGGATAGTATTATTACATAGCACTGACAGTGACGGCGGCGCTGTACACAAAGGGATAAGGATATTATTATTGCATAGCACTGACAGTGACGGCGGCGCTGTACATACAGGGATAAGGATAGTATTATTACATAGCAGTGACTGTGACGGCGGCTCTGTACATACAGGGATAAGGATAGTAATACATAGAACTGACAGTGACGGGGGTACTGTACATACAGGGATAAGGATAGTATTATTACATAGCACTGACAGTGACGGTGGCGCTGTACATACAGGGATAAGGATAGTATTATTACATAGCACTGACAGTGACGGTGGCGCTGTACACACAGGGATAAGGATAGTATTACATAGCACTGACAGTGACGCGGCGCTGTACACAAAGGGATAAGGATATTATTATTGCATAGCACTGACAGTGACGGCGGCGCTGTACATACAGGGATAAGGATAGTATTATTACATAGCAGTGACTGTGACGGCGGCGCTGTACATACAGGGATAAGGATAGTAATACATAGAACTGACAGTGACGGGGGTACTGTACATACAGGGATAAGGATAGTATTATTACATAGCACTGACAGTGACGGCGGCGCTGTACACAAAGGGATAAGGATATTATTATTGCATAGCACTGACAGTGACGGCGGCGCTGTACATACAGGGATAAGGATAGTATTATTACATAGCAGTGACTGTGACGGCGGCTCTGTACATACAGGGATAAGGATAGTAATACATAGAACTGACAGTGACGGGGGTACTGTACATACAGGGATAAGGATAGTATTATTACATAGCACTGACAGTGACGGTGGCACTGTACATACAGGGATAAGGATAGTATTATTACATAGCACTGACAGTGACGGCGGCGCTGTACACACAGGGATAAGGATAGTATTACATAGCACTGACAGTGACGCGGCGCTGTACATACAGGGATAAGGATAGTATTACATAGCACTGACAGTGACGGCGGTGCTGTAAATACAGGGATAAGGATAGTATTACACAGCACTGACAGTGACGGCGGCGCTGTACATACAGGGTTAAGGATTGTATTACATAGCACTGACAGTGACGGCGGCGCTGTACATACTAGGATAAGGATAGTATTATCACATAGCACTGACAGTGACGTGGCGCTGTACATACAGGGATAAGGATAGTATTACATAGAACTGACAGTGACGGCGGCGCTGTACATACAGGGGGCGCTATACATACAGGAATAAGGATAGTATTATTACATAGCACTGACAGTGACGGTGGCGCTGTACATACAGGGATAAGGATAGTATTATTACATAGCACTGACAGTGACGGTGGCGCTGTACACACAGGGATAAGGATAGTATTACATAGCACTGACAGTGACGCGGCGCTGTACACAAAGGGATAAGGATATTATTATTGCATAGCACTGACAGTGACGGCGGCGCTGTACATACAGGGATAAGGATAGTATTATTACATAGCAGTGACTGTGACGGCGGCGCTGTACATACAGGGATAAGGATAGTAATACATAGAACTGACAGTGACGGGGCTACTGTACATACAGGGATAAGGATAGTATTATTACATAGCACTGACAGTGACGGCGGCGCTGTACACAAAGGGATAAGGATATTATTATTGCATAGCACTGACAATGACGGCGGCGCTGTACATACAGGGATAAGGATAGTATTATTACATAGCAGTGACTGTGACGGCGGCTCTGTACATACAGGGATAAGGATAGTAATACATAGAACTGACAGTGACGGGGGTACTGTACATACAGGGATAAGGATAGTATTATTACATAGCACTGACAGTGACGGCGGCGCTGTACACACAGGGATAAGGATAGTATTATTACATAGCACTTACAGTGACGGCGGCGCTGTACATACAGCGATAAGGATAGTATTATTACATAGCACTGACAGTGACGGCGGCGCTGTACATACAGGGATAAGGATAGTATTATTACATAGCACTGACAGTGATGGCGGCGTTGTACATACAGGGATAAGAATAGTATTATTGCATAGCACTGACAGTGACGGCGGCGCTGTACATACAGGGATAAGAATAGTATTATTACATAGCACTGACAGTGATGGCGGCGCTGTACATACAGGGATAAGGATAGTATTATTACATAGCACTGACAGTGACGGCGGCGCTGTACATACAGGGATAAGGATAGTATTATTACATAGCACTGACAGTGACGGCGGCGCTGTACATACAGGGTAAGGATAGTATTATTACATAGCACTGACAGTGACGGCGGCGCTGTACATACAGGGAAAGATAGTATTATTACATAGCACTGACAGTGACGGCGGCGCTGTCACTGCAATGTAATAATACTATCCTTATCCCTGTATGTACAGCGCCGCCATCACTGTCAGTGGGTAGAAAGTACTTTTCTCCACCCCTGTTATTGCCACAGATTTGCTCTTTACAGGTCGCCGCCATCACTGTCAGTGCTATGTAATACTATCCTTATCCCTGTATCTACAGCGCCGCCATCACTGTCACTGCTATGTAATAATACTATCCTTATCCCTGTATGTACAGTGCTGCCGTCACTGTCACTGCTATGCAATAATACTATCCTTATCTCTGTATGTACAGCGCCGCCGTCACTGTCAGTGCTATGTTAAAATACTATCCTTATCCCTGTATGTACAGCGCCGCGGTCACTGTCAGTGCAATGTAATAATACTATTCTTATCCCTGTATGTTCAACACCGCCGTTACTGTCAGTGCTATGTAATTGTACGTACAGGGATAAGGATAGTATTACATAGCACTGACAGTGACGGCGGCGCTGTACATACAGATATAAGGATATTATTATTACATAGCACTGACAGTGACGGCGGCGCTGTACATACAGGGTTAAGGATAGTGTAATTACATAGCAGTGACAGTGACGGCGGCGCTGTACATACAGGGATAAGGATAGTATTACATAGAACTGACAGTGACGGCGGCGCTGTACATACAGGGATAAGGATAGTATTACATAGCACTGACAGTGACGGCGGCGCTGTACATACAGGGATAAGAATAGTATTATTACATAGCACTGACAGTGACCGCAGCGCTGTACATACAGGGATAAGGATAGTATTATTACATAGCACTGACAGTGACGGAGGCGCTGTACATACAGGGATAAGGATAATATTATTACATAGCACTGACAGTGACGGAGGCGCTGTACATACAGGGGGCGCTGTACATACAGGAATAAGGATAGTATTATTACATAGCACTGACAGTGACGGTGGCGCTGTACATACAGGGATAAGGATAGTATTATTACATAGCACTGACAGTGACGGTGGCACTGTACATACAGGGATAAGGATAGTATTATTACATAGCACTGACAGTGACGGCGGCGCTGTACACACAGGGATAAGGATAGTATTACATAGCACTGACAGTGACGCGGCGCTGTACATACAGGGATAAGGATAGTATTACATAGCACTGACAGTGACGGCGGTGCTGTAAATACAGGGATAAGGATAGTATTACACAGCACTGACAGTGACGGCGGCGCTGTACATACAGGGTTAAGGATTGTATTACATAGCACTGACAGTGACGGCGGCGCTGTACATACAAGGATAAGGATAGTATTATCACATAGCACTGACAGTGACGTGGCGCTGTACATACAGGGATAAGGATAGTATTACATAGAACTGACAGTGACGGCGGTGCTGTACATACAGGGGGCGCTATACATACAGGAATAAGGACAGTATTATTACATAGCACTGACAGTGACGGTGGCGCTGTACATACAGGGATAAGGATAGTATTATTACATAGCACTGACAGTGACGGTGGCGCTGTACACACAGGGATAAGGATAGTATTACATAGCACTGACAGTGACGCGGCGCTGTACACAAAGGGATAAGGATATTATTATTGCATAGCACTGACAGTGACGGCGGCGCTGTACATACAGGGATAAGGATAGTATTATTACATAGCACTTACAGTGACGGCGGCGCTGTACATACAGCGATAAGGATAGTATTATTACATAGCACTGACAGTGACGGCGGCGCTGTACATACAGGGATAAGGATAGTATTATTACATAGCACTGACAGTGATGGCGGCGTTGTACATACAGGGATAAGAATAGTATTATTGCATAGCACTGACAGTGACGGCGGCGCTGTACATACAGGGATAAGAATAGTATTATTACATAGCACTGACAGTGATGGCGGCGCTGTACATACAGGGATAAGGATAGTATTATTACATAGCACTGACAGTGACGGCGGCGCTGTACATACAGGGATAAGGATAGTATTATTACATAGCACTGACAGTGACGGCGGCGCTGTACATACAGGGTAAGGATAGTATTATTACATAGCACTGACAGTGACGGCGGCGCTGTACATACAGGGAAAGATAGTATTATTACATAGCACTGACAGTGACGGCGGCGCTGTCACTGCAATGTAATAATACTATCCTTATCCCTGTATGTACAGCGCCGCCATCACTGTCAGTGGGTAGAAAGTACTTTTCTCCAACCCTGTTATTGCCACAGATTTGCTCTTTACAGGTCGCCGCCATCACTGTCAGTGCTATGTAATACTATCCTTATCCCTGTATCTACAGCGCCGCCATCACTGTCACTGCTATGTAATAATACTATCCTTATCCCTGTATGTACAGTGCTGCCGTCACTGTCACTGCTATGCAATAATACTATCCTTATCTCTGTATGTACAGCGCCGCCGTCACTGTCAGTGCTATGTTAAAATACTATCCTTATCCCTGTATGTACAGCGCCGCGGTCACTGTCAGTGCAATGTAATAATACTATTCTTATCCCTGTATGTTCAACACCGCCGTTACTGTCAGTGCTATGTAATTGTACGTACAGGGATAAGGATAGTATTACATAGCACTGACAGTGACGGCGGCGCTGTACATACAGATATAAGGATATTATTATTACATAGCACTGACAGTGACGGCGGCGCTGTACATACAGGGTTAAGGATAGTGTAATTACATAGCAGTGACAGTGACGGCGGCGCTGTACATACAGGGATAAGGATAGTATTACATAGAACTGACAGTGACGGCGGCGCTGTACATACAGGGATAAGGATAGTATTACATAGCACTGACAGTGACGGCGGCGCTGTACATACAGGGATAAGAATAGTATTATTACATAGCACTGACAGTGACCGCAGCGCTGTACATACAGGGATAAGGATAGTATTATTACATAGCACTGACAGTGACGGAGGCGCTGTACATACAGGGATAAGGATAATATTATTACATAGCACTGACAGTGACGGAGGCGCTGTACATACAGGGGGCGCTGTACATACAGGAATAAGGATAGTATTATTACATAGCACTGACAGTGACGGTGGCGCTGTACATACAGGGATAAGGATAGTATTATTACATAGCACTGACAGTGACGGTGGCACTGTACATACAGGGATAAGGATAGTATTATTACATAGCACTGACAGTGACGGCGGCGCTGTACACACAGGGATAAGGATAGTATTACATAGCACTGACAGTGACGCGGCGCTGTACATACAGGGATAAGGATAGTATTACATAGCACTGACAGTGACGGCGGTGCTGTAAATACAGGGATAAGGATAGTATTACACAGCACTGACAGTGACGGCGGCGCTGTACATACAGGGTTAAGGATTGTATTACATAGCACTGACAGTGACGGCGGCGCTGTACATACAAGGATAAGGATAGTATTATCACATAGCACTGACAGTGACGTGGCGCTGTACATACAGGGATAAGGATAGTATTACATAGAACTGACAGTGACGGCGGCGCTGTACATACAGGGGGCGCTATACATACAGGAATAAGGATAGTATTATTACATAGCACTGACAGTGACGGTGGCGCTGTACATACAGGGATAAGGATAGTATTATTACATAGCACTGACAGTGACGGTGGCGCTGTACACACAGGGATAAGGATAGTATTACATAGCACTGACAGTGACGCGGCGCTGTACACAAAGGGATAAGGATATTATTATTGCATAGCACTGACAGTGACGGCGGCGCTGTACATACAGGGATAAGGATAGTATTATTACATAGCAGTGACTGTGACGGCGGCGCTGTACATACAGGGATAAGGATAGTAATACATAGAACTGACAGTGACGGGGGTACTGTACATACAGGGATAAGGATAGTATTATTACATAGCACTGACAGTGACGGCGGCGCTGTACACAAAGGGATAAGGATATTATTATTGCATAGCACTGACAGTGACGGCGGCGCTGTACATACAGGGATAAGGATAGTATTATTACATAGCAGTGACTGTGACGGCGGCTCTGTACATACAGGGATAAGGATAGTAATACATAGAACTGACAGTGACGGGGGTACTGTACATACAGGGATAAGGATAGTATTATTACATAGCACTGACAGTGACGGCGGCGCTGTACACACAGGGAT
Organism: Ascaphus truei; assembly: GCF_040206685.1. NCBI lineage: Eukaryota > Metazoa > Chordata > Amphibia > Anura > Ascaphidae > Ascaphus > Ascaphus truei. Next base: position 1,362,045 of record NC_134493.1, read on the forward strand.
AAGGATAGTATTATTACATAGCACTTACAGTGACGGCGGCGCTGTACATACAGCGATAAGGATAGTATTATTACATAGCACTGACAGTGACGGCGGCCCTGTACATACAGGGATAAGGATAGTATTATTACATAGCACTGACAGTGATGGCGACGTTGTACATACAGGGATAAGAATAGTATTATTGCATAGCACTGACAGTGACGGCGGCGCTGTACATACAGGGATAAGAATAGTATTATTACATAGCACTGACAGTGATGGCGGCGCTGTACATACAGGGATAAGGATAGTATTATTACATAGCACTGACAGTGACGGCGGCGCTGTACATACAGGGATAAGGATAGTATTATTACATAGCACTGACAGTGACGGCGGCGCTGTACATACAGGGATAAGGATAGTATTATTACATAGCACTGACAGTGACGGCGGCGCTGTACATACAGGGAAAGATAGTATTATTACATAGCACTGACAGTGACGGCGGCGCTGTCACTGCAATGTAATAATACTATCCTTATCCCTGTATGTACAGCGCCGCCATCACTGTCAGTGGGTAGAAAGTACTTTTCTCCACCCCTGTTATTGCCACAGATTTGCTCTTTACAGGTCGCCGCCATCACTGTCAGTGCTATGTAATACTATCCTTATCCCTGTATCTACAGCGCCGCCATCACTGTCACTGCTATGTAATAATACTATCCTTATCCCTGTATGTACAGTGCTGCCGTCACTGTCACTGCTATGCAATAATACTATCCTTATCTCTGTATGTACAGCGCCGCCGTCACTGTCAGTGCTATGTTAAAATACTATCCTTATCCCTGTATGTACAGCGCCGCGGTCACTGTCAGTGCAATGTAATAATACTATTCTTATCCCTGTATGTTCAACACCGCCGTTACTGTCAGTGCTATGTAATTGTACGTACAGGGATAAGGATAGTATTACATAGCACTGACAGTGACGGCGGCGCTGTACATACAGATATAAGGATATTATTATTACATAGCACTGACAGTGACGGCGGCGCTGTACATACAGGGTTAAGGATAGTGTAATTACATAGCAGTGACAGTGACGGCGGCGCTGTACATACAGGGATAAGGATAGTATTACATAGAACTGACAGTGACGGCGGCGCTGTACATACAGGGATAAGGATAGTATTACATAGCACTGACAGTGACGGCGGCGCTGTACATACAGGGATAAGAATAGTATTATTACATAGCACTGACAGTGACCGCAGCGCTGTACATACAGGGATAAGGATAGTATTATTACATAGCACTGACAGTGACGGAGGCGCTGTACATACAGGGATAAGGATAATATTATTACATAGCACTGACAGTGACGGAGGCGCTGTACATACAGGGGGCGCTGTACATACAGGAATAAGGATAGTATTATTACATAGCACTGACAGTGACGGTGGCGCTGTACATACAGGGATAAGGATAGTATTATTACATAGCACTGACAGTGACGGTGGCACTGTACATACAGGGATAAGGATAGTATTATTACATAGCACTGACAGTGACGGCGGCGCTGTACACACAGGGATAAGGATAGTATTACATAGCACTGACAGTGACGCGGCGCTGTACATACAGGGATAAGGATAGTATTACATAGCACTGACAGTGACGGCGGTGCTGTAAATACAGGGATAAGGATAGTATTACACAGCACTGACAGTGACGGCGGCGCTGTACATACAGGGTTAAGGATTGTATTACATAGCACTGACAGTGACGGCGGCGCTGTACATACAAGGATAAGGATAGTATTATCACATAGCACTGACAGTGACGTGGCGCTGTACATACAGGGATAAGGATAGTATTACATAGAACTGACAGTGACGGCGGCGCTGTACATACAGGGGGCGCTATACATACAGGAATAAGGATAGTATTATTACATAGCACTGACAGTGACGGTGGCGCTGTACATACAGGGATAAGGATAGTATTATTACATAGCACTGACAGTGACGGTGGCACTGTACATACAGGGATAAGGATAGTATTATTACATAGCACTGACAGTGACGGTGGCGCTGTACACACAGGGATAAGGATAGTATTACATAGCACTGACAGTGACGCGGCGCTGTACATACAGGGATAAGGATAGTATTACATAGCACTGACAGTGACGGCGGTGCTGTAAATACAGGGATAAGGATAGTATTACACAGCACTGACAGTGACGGCGGCGCTGTACATACAGGGATAAGGATAGTATTACATAGCACTGACAGTGACGGCGGCGCTGTACATACAGGGATAAGGATATTATTATTCGCATAGCACTGACAGTGACGGCGGCGCTGTACATACAGGGATAAGGATAGTATTATTACATAGCACTGACAGTGACGGCGGCGCTGTACATACAGGGATAAGGATAGTATTATTACATAGCACTGACAGTGACGGCGGCGCTGTACATACAGGGAAAGATAGTATTATTACATAGCACTGACAGTGACGGCGGCGCTGTCACTGCAATGTAATAATACTATCCTTATCCCTGTATGTACAGCGCCGCCATCACTGTCAGTGGGTAGAAAGTACTTTTCTCCACCCCTGTTATTGCCACAGATTTGCTCTTTACAGGTCGCCGCCATCACTGTCAGTGCTATGTAATACTATCCTTATCCCTGTATCTACAGCGCCGCCATCACTGTCACTGCTATGTAATAATACTATCCTTATCCCTGTATGTACAGTGCTGCCGTCACTGTCACTGCTATGCAATAATACTATCCTTATCTCTGTATGTACAGCGCCGCCGTCACTGTCAGTGCTATGTTAAAATACTATCCTTATCCCTGTATGTACAGCGCCGCGGTCACTGTCAGTGCAATGTAATAATACTATTCTTATCCCTGTATGTTCAACACCGCCGTTACTGTCAGTGCTATGTAATTGTACGTACAGGGATAAGGATAGTATTACATAGCACTGACAGTGACGGCGGCGCTGTACATACAGATATAAGGATATTATTATTACATAGCACTGACAGTGACGGCGGCGCTGTACATACAGGGTTAAGGATAGTGTAATTACATAGCAGTGACAGTGACGGCGGCGCTGTACATACAGGGATAAGGATAGTATTACATAGAACTGACAGTGACGGCGGCGCTGTACATACAGGGATAAGGATAGTATTACATAGCACTGACAGTGACGGCGGCGCTGTACATACAGGGATAAGAATAGTATTATTACATAGCACTGACAGTGACCGCAGCGCTGTACATACAGGGATAAGGATAGTATTATTACATAGCACTGACAGTGACGGAGGCGCTGTACATACAGGGATAAGGATAATATTATTACATAGCACTGACAGTGACGGAGGCGCTGTACATACAGGGGGCGCTGTACATACAGGAATAAGGATAGTATTATTACATAGCACTGACAGTGACGGTGGCGCTGTACATACAGGGATAAGGATAGTATTATTACATAGCACTGACAGTGACGGCGGCGCTGTACACACAGGGATAAGGATAGTATTACATAGCACTGACAGTGACGCGGCGCTGTACATACAGGGATAAGGATAGTATTACATAGCACTGACAGTGACGGCGGTGCTGTAAATACAGGGATAAGGATAGTATTACACAGCACTGACAGTGACGGCGGCGCTGTACATACAGGGTTAAGGATTGTATTACATAGCACTGACAGTGACGGCGGCGCTGTACATACAAGGATAAGGATAGTATTATCACATAGCACTGACAGTGACGTGGCGCTGTACATACAGGGATAAGGATAGTATTACATAGAACTGACAGTGACGGCGGCGCTGTACATACAGGGGGCGCTATACATACAGGAATAAGGATAGTATTATTACATAGCACTGACAGTGACGGTGGCACTGTACATACAGGGATAAGGATAGTATTATTACATAGCACTGACAGTGACGGTGGCGCTGTACACACAGGGATAAGGATAGTATTACTTAGCACTGACAGTGACGCGGCGCTGTACACAAAGGGATAAGGATATTATTATTGCATAGCACTGACAGTGACGGCGGCGCTGTACATACAGGGATAAGGATAGTATTATTACATAGCAGTGACTGTGACGGCGGCGCTGTACATACAGGGATAAGGATAGTAATACATAGAACTGACAGTGACGGGGGTACTGTACATACAGGGATAAGGATAGTATTATTACATAGCACTGACAGTGACGGCGGCGCTGTACACAAAGGGATAAGGATATTATTATTGCATAGCACTGACAGTGACGGCGGCGCTGTACATACAGGGATAAGGATAGTATTATTACATAGCAGTGACTGTGACGGCGGCTCTGTACATACAGGGATAAGGATAGTAATACATAGAACTGACAGTGACGGGGGTACTGTACATACAGGGATAAGGATAGTATTATTACATAGCACTGACAGTGACGGCGGCGCTGTACACACAGGGATAAGGATAGTATTATTACATAACACTTACAGTGACGGCGGCGCTGTACATACAGCGATAAGGATAGTATTATTACATAGCACTGACAGTGACGGCGGCGCTGTACATACAGGGATAAGGATAGTATTATTACATAGCACTGACAGTGATGGCGGCGTTGTACATACAGGGATAAGAATAGTATTATTGCATAGCACTGACAGTGACGGCGGCGCTGTACATACAGGGATAAGAATAGTATTATTACATAGCACTGACAGTGATGGCGGCGCTGTACATACAGGGATAAGGATAGTATTATTACATAGCACTGACAGTGACGGCGGCGCTGTACATACAGGGATAAGGATAGTATTATTACATAGCACTGACAGTGACGGCGGCGCTGTACATACAGGGATAAGGATAGTATTATTACATAGCACTGACAGTGACGGCGGCGCTGTACATACAGGGAAAGATAGTATTATTACATAGCACTGACAGTGACGGCGGCGCTGTCACTGCAATGTAATAATACTATCCTTATCCCTGTATGTACAGCGCCGCCATCACTGTCAGTGGGTAGAAAGTACTTTTCTCCACCCCTGTTATTGCCACAGATTTGCTCTTTACAGGTCGCCGCCATCACTGTCAGTGCTATGTAATACTATCCTTATCCCTGTATCTACAGCGCCGCCATCACTGTCAGTGCTGTCAGTGCTATGTAATTGTACGTACAGGGATAAGGATAGTATTACATAGCACTGACAGTGACGGCGGCGCTGTACATACAGATATAAGGATATTATTATTACATAGCACTGACAGTGACGGCGGCGCTGTACATACAGGGATAAGGATAGTATTATTACATAGCAGTAACAGTGACTTCGGCGCTGTACATACAGGGATAAGGATAGTATTACATAGCACTGTCAGTGACGGCAGCGCTGTACATACAGGGATAAGGATAATATTATTACATAGCACTGACAGTGATGGAGGCGCTGTACATACAGGGGGCGCTGTACATACAGGAATAAGGATAGTATTATTACATAGCACTGACAGTGACGGTGGCGCTGTACATACAGGGATAAGGATAGTATTATTACATAGCACTGACAGTGACGGTGGCACTGTACATACAGGGATAAGGATAGTATTATAACATAGCACTGACAGTGACGGCGGCGCTGTACACACAGGGATAAGGATAGTATTACATAGCACTGATAGTGACGGCGGGGCTGTACATACGGGGATAAGAATAGTATTATTGCACAGCACTGACAGTGACGGCGGCGCTGCACATACAGGGTTAAGGATAGCATTATTACATAGCACTGACAGTGACAGCGGCGCTGTACATACAGGGATAAGGATAGGATATATAAGACAGTACTGACAGTGACGGCGGCACTTATCCCTGTATGTACAGCACCGCCGTCACTGTCAGTGCTATGTAATAATACTATCCTTATCCCTGTATGTACAGCGCCACCATCACTGTCAGTGAGTATAAAGTACTTTTCTCCACCCCTGTTATTGCCACAGACTTGCCCTTTACAGGGCGCCGCCGTCACTGTCAGTGCTATGTAATACTATCCTTATCCCTGTATCTACAGCGCCGCCGTCAAATTCACTGCTATGTAATAATACTATCCTTATACCTGTATGTACAGTGCCGCCGTCACTGTCACTGCTATGCAATAATACTATCCTTATCTCTGTATGTACAGCGCCGCCGTCACTGTCAGTGCTATGTAATAATACTATACTTATCCCTGTATGTACAGCGCCACCGTCACTGTCAGTGCTATGTAATAATACTATCCTTATCCCTGTATGTACAGCGCCACGGTCACTGTCAGTGCTATGTAATAATACTATTCTTATCCCTGTATGTACAACGCCGCCATTACTGTCAGTGCTATGTAATTGTACGTACAGGGATAGGGATAGTATTACATAGAACTGACAGTGACGGCGGTGCTGTACATACAGGGATAAGGATAGTATTACATAGCACTGACAGTGACGGCGGCGCTGTACATACAGGGATAAGGATAGTATTATTACATAGCAGTGACAGTGACGGCGGCGCTGTACATACAGGGATAAGGATAGTATTACATAGAACTGACAGTGACGGCGGCGCTGTACATACAGGGGGCGCTGTACATACAGGAATAAGGATAGTATTATTACATAGCACTGACAGTGACGGTGGCGCTGTACATACAGGGATAAGGATAGTATTATTACATAGCACTTACAGTGACGGTGGCACTGTACATACAGGGATAAGGATAGTATTATTACATAGCACTGACAGTGACGGCGGCGCTGTACACACAGGGATAAGGATAGTATTACATAGCACTGACAGTGACGCGGCGCTGTACATACAGGGATAAGGATAGTATTACATAGCACTGACAGTGACGGCGGCGCTGTACATACAGGGATAAGGATATTATTATTGCATAGCACTGACAGTGACGGCGGCGCTGTACATACAGGGATAAGGATATTATTATTGCATAGCACTGACAGTGACGGAGGAGCTGTACACACAGGGATAAGGATAGTTTTACATAGCACTGACAGTGACGCGGTGCTGTACATACAGGGATAAGGATAGTATTACATAGCACTGACAGTGACGGCGACGCTGTACATACAGGGATAAGGATAGTATTACACAGCACTGACAGTGACGGCGGCGCTGTACATACAGGGATAAGGATAGTATTACTTAGCACTGACAGTGACGGCGGCGCTGTACATACAGGGATAAGGATATTATTATTACATAGCACTGACAGTGATGGCGGCGCTGTACATACAGGGTTAAGGATAGTGTAATTACATAGCAGTGACAGTGACGGCGGCGCTGTACATACAGGGATAAGGATAGTATTACATAGAACTGACAGTGACGGCGGCGCTGTACATACAGGGATAAGGATAGTATTACATAGCACTGACAGTGACGGCGGCGCTGTACATACAGGGATAAGAATAGTATTATTACATAGCACTGACAGTGACCGCAGCGCTGTACATACAGGGATAAGGATAGTATTATTACATAGCACTGACAGTGACGGAGGCGCTGTACATACAGGGATAAGGATAATATTATTACATAGCACTGACAGTGACGGAGGCGCTGTACATACAGGGGGCGCTGTACATACAGGAATAAGGATAGTATTATTACATAGCACTGACAGTGACGGTGGCGCTGTACATACAGGGATAAGGATAGTATTATTACATAGCACTGACAGTGACGGTGGCACTGTACATACAGGGATAAGGATAGTATTATTACATAGCACTGACAGTGACGGCGGCGCTGTACACACAGGGATAAGGATAGTATTACATAGCACTGACAGTGACGCGGCGCTGTACATACAGGGATAAGGATAGTATTACATAGCACTGACAGTGACGGCGGTGCTGTAAATACAGGGATAAGGATAGTATTACACAGCACTGACAGTGACGGCGGCGCTGTACATACAGGGTTAAGGATTGTATTACATAGCACTGACAGTGACGGCGGCGCTGTACATACAAGGATAAGGATAGTATTATCACATAGCACTGACAGTGACGTGGCGCTGTACATACAGGGATAAGGATAGTATTACATAGAACTGACAGTGACGGCGGCGCTGTACATACAGGGGGCGCTATACATACAGGAATAAGGATAGTATTATTACATAGCACTGACAGTGACGGTGGCGCTGTACACACAGGGATAAGGATAGTATTACATAGCACTGACAGTGACGCGGCGCTGCACATACAGGGATAAGGATAGTATTACATAGCACTGACAGTGACGGCGGCGCTGTACATACAGGGATAAGGATATTATTATTGCCTAGCACTGACAGTGACGGCGGCGCTGTACATACAGGGATAAGGAAAGTATCATTACATAGCAGTGACAGTGACGGCGGCGCTGTACACACAGGGATAAGGATAGTTTTACATAGCACTGACAGTGACGCGGTGCTGTACATACAGGGATAAGGATAGTATTACATAGCACTGACAGTGACGGCGACGCTGTACATACAGGGATAAGGATAGTATTACACAGCACTGACAGTGACGGCGGCGCTGTACATACAGGGATAAGGATAGTATTACTTAGCACTGACAGTGACGGCGGCGCTGTACATACAGGGATAAGGATATTATTATTACATAGCACTGACAGTGACCGCAGCGCTCTACATACAGGGTTAAGGATAGTGTTATTACATAGCAGTGACAGTGACGGCGGCGCTGTACATACAGGGATAAGGATAGTATTACATAGAACTGACAGTGACGGCGGCGCTGTACATACAGGGATAAGGATAGTATTACATAGCACTGACAGTGACGGCGGCGCTGTACATACAGGGATAAGAATAGTATTATTACATAGCACTGACAGTGACCGCAGCGCTGTACATACAGGGATAAGGATAGTATTATTACATAGCACTGACAGTGACGGAGGCGCTGTACATACAGGGATAAGGATAATATTATTACATAGCACTGACAGTGACGGAGGCGCTGTACATACAGGGGGCGCTGTACATACAGGAATAAGGATAGTATTATTACATAGCACTGACAGTGACGGTGGCGCTGTACATACAGGGATAAGGATAGTATTATTACATAGCACTGACAGTGACGGTGGCACTGTACATACAGGGATAAGGATAGTATTATTACATAGCACTGACAGTGACGGCGGCGCTGTACACACAGGGATAAGGATAGTATTACATAGCACTGACAGTGACGCGGCGCTGTACATACAGGGATAAGGATAGTATTACATAGCACTGACAGTGACGGCGGTGCTGTAAATACAGGGATAAGGATAATATTACACAGCACTGACAGTGACGGCGGCGCTGTACATACAGGGTTAAGGATTGTATTACATAGCACTTACAGTGACGGCGGCGCTGTACATACAAGGATAAGGATAGTATTATCACATAGCACTGACAGTGACGTGGCGCTGTACATACAGGGATAAGGATAGTATTACATAGAACTGACAGTGACGGCGGCGCTGTACATACAGGGGGCGCTATACATACAGGAATAAGGATAGTATTATTACATAGCACTGACAGTGACGGTGGCGCTGTACATACAGGGATAAGGATAGTATTATTACATAGCACTGACAGTGACGGTGGCGCTGTACACACAGGGATAAGGATAGTATTACATAGCACTGACAGTGACGCGGCGCTGTACATACAGGGATAAGGATAGTATTACATAGCACTGACAGTGACGGCGGCGCTGTACATACAGGGATAAGGATATTATTATTGCCTAGCACTGACAGTGACGGCGGCGCTGTACATACAGGGATAAGGAAAGTATCATTACATAGCAGTGACAGTGACGGCGGCGCTGTACACACAGGGATAAGGATAGTTTTACATAGCACTGACAGTGACGCGGTGCTGTACATACAGGGATAAGGATAGTATTACATAGCACTGACAGTGACGGCGACGCTGTACATACAGGGATAAGGATAGTATTACACAGCACTGACAGTGACGGCGGCGCTGTACATACAGGGATAAGGATAGTATTACTTAGCACTGACAGTGACGGCGGCGCTGTACATACAGGGATAAGGATATTATTATTACATAGCACTGACAGTGACGGCGGCGCTGTACATACAGGGTTAAGGATAGTGTTATTACATAGCAGTGACAGTGACGGCGGCGCTGTACATACAGGGATAAGGATAGTATTACATAGAACTGACAGTGACGGCGGCGCTGTACATACAGGGATAAGAATAGTATTATTACATAGCACTGACAGTGACCGCGGCGCTGTACATACAGGGATAAGGATAGTATTATTACATAGCACTGACAGTGACGGTGGCGCTGTACATACAGGGATAAGTATAGTATTATTACATAGCACTGACAGTGACGGCGGCGCTGTACATACAGAGATAAGGATAGTATTATTGCATAGCAGTGACAGTGACGGCGGCACTGTACATACAGGGATAAGGATAGTATTATTACATAGCAGTGACAGTGACGGCGGCGCTGTAGATACAGTGATAAGGATAGTACTACATAGCACTGACAGTGACGGCGGCGCCCTGTAAAGGGCAAGTCTGTGGCAATAACAGGGGTGGAGAAAAGTACTTTCTACTCACTGACAGTGATGGCAGCGCTGTACATACAGGGATAAGGATAGTATTATTACATACCAGGCTCACTAATAAAGGTCAAGCCACTTGGCTGCCAGAATGCCCTGCTTCAGCACAGACCAGAAAGGCATTGTGTTAAGCGTATCCCCGGTATAGTCAGGGGTTAATGGGAGTCGTCCCCGTCCCCCCAGTATACGGCCAGAACCATGGACCCGGTACTTGTGGTTCGGACTGTCTCCAACCAGCCATAATGTTGTGAGAGTGAAATTATGTCTAAGTCCAGCTTTGGTACATTAGAAGCAACTCTGAAACTTAACCTTAGCGTTTTTCGAAGCTACTTTTTAGCTAACTTCTTATAGGAAGGTCTAGGAGCTCTGAAAATGAACGTGCGCGTCTTTCACTCTTCCCGAGAGACTTAGAAGAATTTTGTGATATTTTTTATTAAAATGGTGTATAAGGGTATATATATAAATATATTTTATGCACTGTATATGAGCTGGCGATTTCTAAGTCTGTGGTTCCGAGAGGGGGTAACCAGGCTCACTAATAAAGGTCAAGCCACTTACTATGGGGTGAGGCAGGGGTTAATATGGTGTGAGGCAGGAGTTACTATAGGGTGAGGCAGGGGTTACTATGGGGTGAGACAGGGGTTACTATGGGGTGTGGCAGGGGTTACTATGGGGTGCGGCAGGGGTTACTATAGGTGTGAGGCAGGGGTTACTATGGGGTGAGGCAGGGGTTACTATGGGGTGACGCTGGGGTTACTATGGGGTGAGGCAGGGGTTAATATGGGGTGAGGCAGGGGTTAGTATGTGGTGAGGCAGGGGTTAATATGGGGTGAGGCAGGGGTTAATATGGGGTGAGGCAGGGGTTACTATGGGGTGAGGCAGGGGTTACTATGGGGTGAGGCAGGGGTTACTATGGGGTGAGGCAGGGGTTACTATGGGGTGCGGCAGGAGTTACTATGGGGTGAGGCTGGGGTTACTATGGGGTGAGGCAGGGGTTACTATGGGGTGAGGCAGGGGTTACTTCTTTCTCTCTCAGGCCTGAGTAACTACAGGCACACCCGCATTAACGTACGCAATGGGACTAAGCTAACAGGCCTGAGTAACTACAGGCATACCCCGCAGTAACGTACGCAATGGGACTAGGCTAACAGGCCTGAGTAACACAGGCATACCCCGCATTAACGTACACAATGGGACTAAGCTAACAGGCCTGAGTAACACAGGCATACCCCGCATTAATGTACGCAATGGGACAAAGCTAACAGGCCTGAGTAACTAAAGGCATACCCCGCATTAACGTACGCAATGGGACTAAGCTAACAGGCCTGAGTAACTACAGGCATACCCCGCATTAACGTACGCGATGGGACTAAGCTAACAGGCCTGAGTAACACAGGCATACCCTGCATTAACGTACGCAATGGGACTAAGATAACAGGCCTGAGTAACACAGGCATACCCCGCATTAAAGTTCGCAATGGGACCATGGCCTCTACAGTATATCACAAAAGGGGTTAAGTCTCGAGAAGAGGAATCCCTGCAGGAATGATACTCGGCCCTGCTCTATATTAGATGCTGGTGTTACATATTGGCAGGTGGCAGTGCCTGACGTACCCCGAGCCGCCCCCCGGGGCAATGGGTGAGGGGCCGAGGATCTCTCCGCTGAGCCAGATGCTTCTGTTTAATTAGAGAGTTTTGTTGCAGGCGGAGCAGCTGTCACTCAATAATCAGCACAGATCACTGTGCCTCGTGTGTGACAGGGAGGGAGAGATAACTGTGCCTCATGTGTGACAGGGAGTGAGAGATAGCTGTGCCTCGTGTGTGACAGGGAGTGAGAGATGACTGTGCATCGTGTGTGACAGGGAGTGAGAGATAGCTGTGCCTCGTGTGTGTGACAGGGAGTGAGATATAGCTGTGCCTTGTGTGTGACAGGGAGTGAGAGATAGCTGTGCCCCATGTGTGACGGAGTGAGAGATAACTGTGCATCGTGTGTGTGACAGTGAGAGATAGCTGTGCAGCGTGTGTGTGTGACAGGGAGAGATAGCTGTGCATCGTGTGTGTATGACAGGGAGAGATAGCTGTGCATCGTGTGTGTGTGGCGGAGTGAGAGCTGTGCATCGTGTGTGTGTGACAGTGTGAGATAGCTGTGCATCGTGTGTGTGTGACAGTGTGAGATAGCTGTGCATCGTTTGTGTGTGTGACAGTGAGAGAAAGCTGTGCATCGTGTGTGTGTGTGAGACAGTGAGAGATAGCTGTGCATTGTATGTGTGTGACAGGGAGAGATAGCTGTGCATCGTGTGTGTGACAGTGAAAGATAGCTGTGCATCGTGTGTGTGTGTGTGACAGTGAGAGATAGCTGTGCATCGTGTGTGTGACAGGGAGAGATAGCTGCGCATCGTGTGTGTATGACAGGGAGAGATAGCTGTGTATCGTGTATGTGTGACAGGGAGAGATAGCTGTGCATCGTGTGTGTGTGACAGGGAGAGATAGCTGTGCATCGTGTGTGTGTGACAGGGAGAGATAGCTGTGCATCGTGTGTGTGTGTGACAGGGAGAGATAGCTGTGCATCATGTGTGTGTGACAGTGAGAGATAGCTGTGCATCGTTTGTGTGTGTCAGGGAGTGAGAGATAGGTGTGCATCGTGTGTGTGTGACAGGGAGAGATAGCTGTGCATTGTGTGTGTGTGACAGGGAGAGATAGCTGTGCATCGTGTGTGTGTCAGGGAGTGAGAGATAGCTGTGCATCGTGTGTGTGTGTGTGTGACAGGGAAAGATAGCTGTGCATCGTGTGTGTGATAGTGAGAGATTACTGTTCATCGTGTGTGACAGTGAGAGGTAGCTGTGCATCGTGTGTGTGTGACAGGGAGAGATAGCTGTGAATCGTGTGTGTGATACAGGGAGAGATAGCTGTGCATCATGTGTGTGTGACAGAGAGAGGTAGCTGTGCATCGTGTGTGTGTCAGGGAGTGAGAGATAGCTGTGCATCTTGTGTGTGTGACAGGGAATGATAGCTGTGCATCGTGTGTGTGTCAGGGAGTGAGAGATAGTTGTGCATCGTGTGTGTGAGACAGTGTGAGATAGCTGTGCATCATGTGTGTGTGTGTGTGACATGGAGAGATAGCTGTGCATTGTGTATGTGTGACAGGGAGAGATAGCTGTGCATTGTGTGTGTGTGACAGGGAGAGATAGCTGTGCATTGTGTATGTGTGACAGGGAGAGATAGCTGTGCATTGTGTGTGTTTCAGGGAGTGAGAGATATCTGTGCATCGTGTGTGTGTGACAGTGAGACATAGCTGTGCATCATGTGTGTGTGTGTGACAGTGAGACATAGCTGTGCATCGTGTGTGTGTGACAGTGAGAGATAGCTGTGCATCGTGTGTGTTTCAAGGAGTGAGAGATAGCTGTGCATTGTGTGCGTGTGTCAGGGAGTGAGAGATAGCTGTGCATCGTGTGTGTGAGAGTGAGAGATAGCTGTGCATTGTTTGTGTGTGTGTGTCAGGGAGTGAGAGATAGCTGTGCATTGTGTGTGTGTGACAGGGAGTGATAGATAGCTGTGCCTCGTGTGTGTGTGACAGTGAGAGTTAGCTGTGCATCGTGTGTGTGTGTGTGTGTGTGTGTGTGTGTGTGTGTGACAGGAAGAGATAGCTGTGCCGTGTGTGTGTGTGTGTGTGTGTGTGTGTGTGTGTGTGTGTGTGTGTGTGTGTGTGTGTGTGTGTGTGTGTGTGTGTGTGTGTGTGTGTGTGTGTGTGTGTGTGTGTGTGTGTGTGTGTGTGTGTGTGTGTGTGTGTGTGTGTGTGTGACAGTGTGAGATAGCTGTGCATCGTGTGTGTGTGACAAGGAGAGATAGCTGTGCATCGTATGTGTGACAGTGAGAGATGCACACACGATGTACAACTATCTCTCCCTGTCACACACACACATGATGCACAGCTATCTCTCACTCCCTGAAACACACACACGATGCACAGCTTTCTCTCACTCCCTGACACACACACGATGCACAACTATCTCTCACTCAATGACACACACACACACACACGATGAACAGCTATCTCTCCCTGTCACACACACACGATGCACAGATATCTCTCACTGTCACACACACACACAATGCACAGCTATCTTTCCCTGTCACACACACATGATGCACAGCTATCTCTCACTCCCTGACACACACACGATGCACAGCTATCTCTCCCTGTCACACACACACGATGCACAGCTATCTCTCACTGTCACACACACACAATGCACAGCTATCTCTCACTGTCTCACACACACGATGCACAACTATCTCTCACTCCCTGACACACACACGATGCACAGCTATCTCTCCCTTTCACACACACACAATGCACAGCTATCTCTCCCTGTCACACACACACACGATGCACAGCTATCTCTCACTCCCTGACACACACACGATGCACAGCTATCTCTCTCTGTCACACACACACGATGCAAAGCTATCTCTCCCTGTCTCACACACACGATGCACAGCTATCTCTCCCTGTCACACACACACAATGCACAGCTATCTCTCCCTGTCACACACACGATGCACATCTATCTCTCCCTGTCACAGACACACGATGCACAGCTAACTCTCACTGTCACACTCACACGATGCACAGCTATCTATCACTCCCTGAAACACTCACACGATGCACAGCTATCTCTCACTCCCTGACACACAC
The DNA here is from genome assembly GCF_040206685.1 of Ascaphus truei. Classification (NCBI taxonomy): domain Eukaryota; kingdom Metazoa; phylum Chordata; class Amphibia; order Anura; family Ascaphidae; genus Ascaphus; species Ascaphus truei. The sequence continues at coordinate 1,377,473 of NC_134493.1, forward strand.
AAGATTCACAACTATCTCTCACTCCTTGACACACACACACACACGATGAACAGCTATCTCTCCCTGTCACACACACACACCCGATGCACAGCTATCTCTCAATGTCACACACAATGCACAGCTATCTCTCCCTGTCACACACACATGATGCACAGCTATCTCTCACTCCCTGACACACACACGATGCACAGCTATCTCTCCCTGTCACACACACACACAATGCACAGCTATCTATCCCTGTCACACACACACGATGCACAGCTATCTATCACTGTCACACACACACACGATGCACAGCTATCTCTCACTGTCACACACACATGATGCACCGCTATCTCTCACTGTCACACACACACGATGCACAGCTATCTCTCCCTGTCACACACACACACACGAAGCAATGCTATCTCTCCCTGTCACACGCACACGATGCATAGCTAACTCTCACTGTCACACACACACGATGCACAGCTATCTCTCACTGTCACACACACACGATGCACAGCTATCTATCACTGTCACACACGATGCACAGCTATCTCTCACTCCCTGACACACACACACGATGCACAGCTATCTCTCACTCCCTGACACACACACGATGCACAGCTATCTCTCCCTGTCATACACACACACGATGCACAGCTATCTCTCACTCCCTGACACACACACACGATGCAAAGCTATCTCTCCATGTCACACACACGATGCACAGCTATCTCTCCCTGTCACACACACACGATGCACAACTATCTTTCACTGTCACACACACACACGATGAACAGTAATCTCTCCATGTCACACACACGATGCACAGCTATCTCTCCCTGTCACACACACACGATGCACAACTATCTCTCACTGTCACACACACACGATGAACAGTAATCTCTCACTATCACACACACGATGCACAGCTATCTCTCCATGTCACAGTCAACAGTCATGACACAGTCATGTCAAATGTAACCCCAAAAGGGGTTAAGTCTCGAGAAGAGGAATCCCTGCAGGAATGATACTCGGCCCTGCTCTATATTAGATGCTGGTGTTACATATTGGCAGGTGGCAGTGCCTGACGTACCCCGGGCCGCCCCCCGGGGCAATGAGTGAGGGGCCGAGGATCTCTCCGCTGAGCCAGATGCTTCTGTTTAATTAGAGAGTTTTGTTGCAGGCGGAGCAGCTGTCACTCAATAATCAGCACAGATCACTGTGCCTCGTGTGTGACAGGGAGGGAGAGATAACTGTGCCTCATGTGTGACAGGGAGTGAGAGATAGCTGTGCCTCGTGTGTGACAGGGAGTGAGAGATAACTGTGCCTCATGTATGACAGAGAGTGAGAGATAGCTGTAGCTCGTGTGTGACAGGGAGTGAGAGATAGCTGTGCCTCGTGTGTGACAGGGAGTGAGAGATAGCTGTGCCTTGTGTGTGAGAGAGAAAGAAAGAGCGCAGAGAGAGAGAGAGAGAAAGAGCGCAGAGAGAGAGAAAGAGCACAGAGAGAGAGAAAGAGCGCAGAGATAGAGAAAGAATGAGCGCAGAGATAGAGAAAGAAAGAGCGCAGAGAGAGAGAGAGAGAGCGCAGAGAGAAAAAGAAAGAGTGCAGAGAGAGACAAAGAGCGCAGAGAGAGAGAGAAAGAAAGAGCGCAGATTGAGAAAGAAAGAGTGCATAGAGATAGAGAAAAAGAGCGCAGAGAGAGAGAGAGAAAGAGCGCAGAGAGAAAGAAAGAGCGCAGAGAGAAAGTAAGAGCGCAGAGAGAAAGAAAGAGCGCAGAGAGAAAGAAAGAAAGAGCGCAGAGAGAAAGAAAGAAAGAGCGCAGAGAGAGAGAAAAAGCGCAGAGAAAGAAAGAGCGCAGAGAGAGAGAGGAAGAAAGAGTGCAAAGAGAGAGAGAAAGAAAGAACGCAGAGAGAGAAAGAAAGAGCGCAGAGAGAGAGAAAGAGCGCAGAGAGAGAGAGAAAGAGCGCAGAGAGAGAGAAAGAAAGAGCGCAGAGAGAGAAAGAAAGAGCGCAGAGAGAGAGAAAGAGCGCAGAGAGAGAAAGAAAGAGTGCAGAGAGAGAGAAAGAAAGAGCGCAGAGAGAGAGAAAGAGTGCAGAGAGAGCGCAGAGAGAGAGAGTGCAGAGAGAGAGAGAAAGAAAGAGCGCAGAGAGAGAGAAAGAGCGCAGAGAGAGAAAGAAAGAGCGCAGAGAGAAAGAGCGCAGAGAGAGAGAAAGAAATAGCGCATAGAGAGAGAGAAAGAGCGCAGAGAGAGAGAAAGAGCGCAGAGAGAGAGAGAAAGAGCGCAGAGAGAGAAAGAAAGAAAGAGCGCAGAGAGAGAGCGCAGAGAGAGAGGATGAAAGAACGCAGAGAGAGAGAGAAAGAGCGCAGAGAGAGAGAGAGAAAGAGCGCAGAGAGAAAGAGAAAAAAAGAGCGCAGAGAGAGAGAGAGAGCGCAGACAGAGAGAGAGCCCAGAGAGAGAGAGCGCAGAGAGAGAGAGAGAGAGCGCAGAGAGAGAGAAAGAAAGAGCGCAGAGAGAGAGAAAGAGCGCAGAGAAAGAAAGAGCGCAGAGAGAGAGAAAGAAAGAGCGCACAGAGAGAAAGAAAGAAAGAGCGCAGAGAGAGAGAAAAAGCACAGAGAAAGAAAGAGCGCAGAGAGAGAGAGGAAGAAAGAGTGCAGAGAGAGAGAGAGAGCGCAGAGAGAGAGAGAAAGAGCGCAGAGAGAGAGAAAGAAAGAGCGCAGAGAGAGAAAGAAAGAGCGCAGAGAGAGAGAAAGAGCGCAGAGAGAGAAAGAAAGAGTGCAGAGAGAGAGAGAGAAAGAAAGAGCGCAGAGAGAGAGAAAGAGCACAGAGAGAGAGAAAGAGCGCAGAGATAGAGAAAGAATGAGCGCAGAGATAGAGAAAGAAAGAGCGCAGAGAGAGAGAGAGAGAGAGCGCAGAGAGAGAAAGAAAGAGCGCAGAGAGAGACAAAGAGCGCAGAGAGAGAGAGAAAGAAAGAGCGCAGATTGAGAAAGAAAGAGCGCAGAGAGAGAGAGAAAAAGAGCGCAGAGAGAGAGAGAGAAAGAGCGCAGAGAGAAAGAAAGAGCGCAGAGAGAAAGTAAGAGCGCAGAGAGAAAGAAAGAGCGCAGAGAGAAAGAAAGAAAGAGCGCAGAGAGAGAGAAAAAGCGCAGAGAAAGAAAGAGCGCAGAGAGAGAGAGGAAGAAAGAGTGCAAAGAGAGAGAGAAAGAAAGAACGCAGAGAGAGAAAGAAAGAGCGCAGAGAGAGAGAAAGAGCGCAGAGAGAGAGAGAAAGAGCGCAGAGAGAGAGAAAGAAAGAGCGCAGAGAGAGAGAAAGAGTGCAGAGAGAGCGCAGAGAGAGAGAGTGCAGAGAGAGAGAGAAAGAAAGAGCGCAGAGAGAGAGAAAGAGCGCAGAGAGAGAAAGAAAGAGCGCAGAGAGAAAGAGCGCAGAGAGAGAGAAAGAAAGAGCGCATAGAGAGAGAGAAAGAGCGCAGAGAGAGAGAAAGAGCGCAGAGAGAGAGAGAGAGCGCAGAGAGAGGATGAAAGAACGCAGAGAGAGAGAGAAAGAGCGCAGAGAGAGAGAGAGAAAGAGCGCAGAGAGAAAGAGAAAAAAAGAGCGCAGAGAGAGAGAGAGAGCGCAGACAGAGAGAGAGCCCAGAGAGAGAGAGCGCAGAGAGAGAGAGAGCGCAGAGAGAGAGAAAGAAAGAGCGCAGAGAGAGAGAAAGAGCGCAGAGAAAGAAAGAAAGAGCGCAGAGAGAGAGAGAAAGAAAGAGCGCACAGAGAGAAAGAAAGAAAGAGCGCAGAGAGAGAGAGAAAGCGCAGAAAAAGAAAGAGCGCAGAGAGAGAGAGAGGAAGAAAGAGTGCAGAGAGAGAGAGAAAGAAAGAACGCAGAGAGAGAAAGAAAGAGAGCAGAGAGAGAGAAAGAGCGCAGAGAGAGAAAGAAAGAGCGCAGAGAGAGAGAAAGAAAGAGCGCAGAGAGAGAAAGAAAGAGCGCAGAGAGAGAGAAAGAGCGCAGAGAGAGAAAGAAAGAGTGCAGAGAGAGAGAGGAAGAAAGAGCGCAGAGAGAGAGAAAGAGCGCAGAGAGAGAAAGAAAGAGCGCAGAGAGAGAGAGAGAGAGCGCAGACAGAGAGAGAGCCCAGAGAGAGAGAGCGCAGAGAGAGAGAGAGAGCACAGAGAGAGAGAAAGAAAGAGCGCAGAGAGAGAGAAAGAGCGCAGAGAGAGAAAAAGAGCGCAGAGAGATGTATGTACAGCGCCGCCGTCACTGTCAGTGCTATGTAACGGCGGCGCTGTACATACAGGGATAAGGATAGTATTATTACATAGCAGTGACAGTGACGGCGGCGCTGTACATACAGGGATAAGGATAGTATTATTACATAGCAGTGACAGTGACGGCGGCGCTGTACATACAGGGATAAGGATAGTATTATTACATAGCACTGACAGTGACGGCAGCGCTGTACATACAGGGATAAGGATAATATTATTACATAGCACTGACAGTGACGGCGGCGCTGTACATACAGGGGGCGCTGTACATACAGGGATAAGGATAGTATTATTACATAGCACTGACAGTGACGGCGGCGCTGTACACACAGGGATAAGGATAGTATTACATAGCACTTACAGTAAAGGCCCCTGTAATGAGATGCGCAGTGTAAAGGACCCTGTAATGAGATGCGCCGTGTAAAGGCCCCTGTAATGAGATGCGCCCTGTAAATGCCCCTGTAATGAGATGCGCCGTGTAAATGCCCCTGTAATGAGATGCGCAGTGTAAATGCCCCTGTAATGAGATGTGCAGTGTAAATGCCCCTGTAATGAGATGCGCAGTGTAAAGGCCCTTGTAATGAGATGCGCAGTGTAAAGGCCCCTGTAATGAGATGCGCCGTGTAAAGGCCCCTGTAATGAGATGCGCCATGTAAAGGCCCCTGTAATGAGATGTGCCATGTAAAGGCCCCTGTAATGAGATGCGCCGTGTAAAGGCCCCTGTAATGAGATGTGCCGTGTAAAGGCCCCTGTAATGAGATGCGCAGTATAAATGCCCCTGTAATGAGATGCGCAGTGTAAATGCACCGTAATGAGATGCCCAGTGTAAATGCCCCTTAATGAGATGCACAGTGTAAATGCCCCGTAATGAGATGCGCAGTCTAAATGCCCCTGTAATGAGATGTGCAGTGTAAATGCCCCTGTAATGAGATGCGCAGTGTAAATGCCCCTGTAATGAGATGTGCAGTGTAAATGCCCCTGTAATGAGATGCGCAGTGTATATGCCCCTGTAATGAGATGCGCAGTGTAAATGCCCCTTTAATGAGATGCGCAGTGTAAATGCCCCTGTAATGAGATGCGCAGTGTAGAGGCCCCGTAATGAGATGCGCAGTGTAGAGGCCCCTGTAATGAGATGCGCAGTGTAAAGGCCCCTGTAATGAGATGCGCAGTGGAAAGGCCCCTGTAATGAGATGCGCCATGTAAATGCCCCTGTAATGAGATGCACAGTGTAAATGCCCCTGTAATGAGATGCCCAGTGTAAATGCCCCTGTAATGAGATGCGCAGTGTAAATGCCCCTGTAATGAGATGCGCAGTGTAAATGCCCCGTAATGAGATGCGCAGTGTAAAGGCCCCTGTAATGAGATGCGCAGTGCAAAAGCCCCGTAATGAGATGCGCAGTGTAAAGGCCCCTTTAATGAGATGCGCAGTGTAAAAGCCCCGTAATGAGATGCGCAGTGTAAAGGCCCCTTTAATGAGATGCGCAGTGTAAATGCCCTGAAATGAGATGCGCAGTGTAAATGTCCCGTAATGAGATGCGCAGTGTAAATGCCCCTGTAATGAGATGCGCAGTGTAAATGCCCCTGTAATGAGATGCGCAGTGCAAATGCCCTGTAATGAGATGCGTAGTGTAAATGCCCCGTAATGAGATGCGCAGTGTAAATGCCCCTGTAATGAGATGCGCAGTGTAAATGCCCGTCAGTGCTATGCAATAATAATATCCTTATCCCTTTGTGTACAGCGCCGCCGTCACTGTCAGTGCTGTGTAATTCTATCCTTATCCCTGTATGTACAGCACCGCCCTCACTGTCAGTGCTATGTAATACTATCCTTATTCCTGTATGTACAGCGCCGCCGTCACTGTCAGTTCTATGTGATACTATCCTTATCCCTGTATGTACAGCGCCGCCGTCACTGTCACTGCTATGTAATAATACTATCCTTATCCCTGTATGTACAGCGCCGCCGTCACTGCTATGTAATAATAATATCCTTATCCCTGTATGTACAGCGCCGTCGTCACTGTCAGTGCTATGTAATACTATCCTTATCCCTGTATGTACAGCGCTGCCGTCACTGTAACTGCTATGTAATAATACTATCCTTATCCCTGTATGTACAGCGCCGCCGTTACATAGCACTGACAGTGACGGCGGCGCTGTACATACAGGGATAAGGATAGTATTATTACATAGCACTGACAGTGACGGCGGCGCTCTACATACAGGGATAAGGATAGTATTATTACATAGCACTGACAGTGATGGTGGCGCTGTACATACAGGGAGAAGGATAGTATTATTACATAGCACTGACAGTGACGGCAGCGCTGTACATACAGGGATAAGGATAGTATTATTACATAGCACTGACAGTGACGGCGGCGCTGTACATACAGGGATAAGAATAGTATTATTACATAGCACTGACAGTGACGGCGGCGCTGTACATACAGGGATAAGGATAGTATTACATAGCACTGACAGTGACGGCGGGGCTGTACATACGGGGATAAGAATAGTATTATTGCACAGCACTGACAGTGACGGCGGCGCTGCACATACAGGGTTAAGGATAGCATTATTACATAGAACTGACAGTGACGGCGGTGCTGTACATACAGGGATAAGGATAGTATTACATAGCACTGACAGTGACGGCGGTGCTGTAAATACAGGGATAAGGATAGTATTATTACATAGCACTGACAGTGACGGCGGCGCTGTACATACAGGGATAAGGATTGTATTATTACATAGCACTGACAGTGACGGCGGCGCTGTACATACAGGAATAAGGATAGTATTATTACATAGCACTGACAGTGACGGTGGCGCTGTACATACAGGGATAAGGATAGTATTATTACATAGCACTGACAGTGATGGTGGAACTGTACATACAGGGATAAGGATAGTATTATTACATAGCACTGACAGTGACGGCGGCGCTGTACACACAGGGATAAGGATAGTATTACATAGCACTGACAGTGACGGCGGCGCTGTACATACAGGGATAAGGATAGTATTACATAGCACTGACAGTGACGGCGGTGCTGTACATACAAGGATAAGGATAGTATTACACAGCACTGACAGTGACGGCGGCGCTGTGCATACAGGGATAAGGATAGTATTACATAGCACTGACAGTGACGGCGGCGCTGTACACAAAGGGATAAGGATATTATTATTGCATAGCACTGACAGTGACGGCGGCGCTGTACATACAGGGATAAGGATAGTATTATTACATAGCAGTGACTGTGACGGCGGCGCTGTACATACAGGGATAAGGATAGTAATACATAGAACTGACAGTGACGGGGGTACTGTACATACAGGGATAAGGATAGTATTATTACATAGCACTGACAGTGACGGCGGCGCTGTACACAAAGGGATAAGGATATTATTATTGCATAGCACTGACAGTGACGGCGGCGCTGTACATACAGGGATAAGGATAGTATTATTACATAGCAGTGACTGTGACGGCGGCTCTGTACATACAGGAATAAGGATAGTAATACATAGAACTGACAGTGACGGGGGTACTGTACATACAGGGATAAGGATAGTATTATTACATAGCACTGACAGTGACGGCGGCGCTGTACACAAAGGGATAAGGATATTATTATTGCATAGCACTGACAGTGACGGCGGCGCTGTACATACAGGGATAAGGATAGTATTATTACATAGCAGTGACTGTGACGGCGGCTCTGTACATACAGGGATAAGGATAGTAATACATAGAACTGACAGTGACGGGGGTACTGTACATACAGGGATAAGGATAGTATTATTACATAGCACTGACAGTGACGGTGGCGCTGTACATACAGGGATAAGGATAGTATTATTACATAGCACTGACAGTGACGGTGGCGCTGTACACACAGGGATAAGGATAGTATTACATAGCACTGACAGTGACGCGGCGCTGTACACAAAGGGATAAGGATATTATTATTGCATAGCACTGACAGTGACGGCGGCGCTGTACATACAGGGATAAGGATAGTATTATTACATAGCAGTGACTGTGACGGCGGCGCTGTACATACAGGGATAAGGATAGTAATACATAGAACTGACAGTGACGGGGGTACTGTACATACAGGGATAAGGATAGTATTATTACATAGCACTGACAGTGACGGCGGCGCTGTACACAAAGGGATAAGGATATTATTATTGCATAGCACTGACAGTGACGGCGGCGCTGTACATACAGGGATAAAGATAGTATTATTACATAGCAGTGACTGTGACGGCGGCTCTGTACATACAGGGATAAGGATAGTAATACATAGAACTGACAGTGACGGGGGTACTGTACATACAGGGATAAGGATAGTATTATTACATAGCACTGACAGTGACGGTGGCACTGTACATACAGGGATAAGGATAGTATTATTACATAGCACTGACAGTGACGGCGGCGCTGTACACACAGGGATAAGGATAGTATTACATAGCACTGACAGTGACGCGGCGCTGTACATACAGGGATAAGGATAGTATTACATAGCACTGACAGTGACGGCGGTGCTGTAAATACAGGGATAAGGATAGTATTACACAGCACTGACAGTGACGGCGGCGCTGTACATACAGGGTTAAGGATTGTATTACATAGCACTGACAGTGACGGCGGCGCTGTACATACTAGGATAAGGATAGTATTATCACATAGCACTGACAGTGACGTGGCGCTGTACATACAGGGATAAGGATAGTATTACATAGAACTGACAGTGACGGCGGCGCTGTACATACAGGGGGCGCTATACATACAGGAATAAGGATAGTATTATTACATAGCACTGACAGTGACGGTGGCGCTGTACATACAGGGATAAGGATAGTATTATTACATAGCACTGACAGTGACGGTGGCGCTGTACACACAGGGATAAGGATAGTATTACATAGCACTGACAGTGACGCGGCGCTGTACACAAAGGGATAAGGATATTATTATTGCATAGCACTGACAGTGACGGCGGCGCTGTACATACAGGGATAAGGATAGTATTATTACATAGCAGTGACTGTGACGGCGGCGCTGTACATACAGGGATAAGGATAGTAATACATAGAACTGACAGTGACGGGGGTACTGTACATACAGGGATAAGGATAGTATTATTACATAGCACTGACAGTGACGGCGGCGCTGTACACAAAGGGATAAGGATATTATTATTGCATAGCACTGACAGTGACGGCGGCGCTGTACATACAGGGATAAGGATAGTATTATTACATAGCAGTGACTGTGACGGCGGCTCTGTACATACAGGGATAAGGATAGTAATACATAGAACTGACAGTGACGGGGGTACTGTACATACAGGGATAAGGATAGTATTATTACATAGCACTGACAGTGACGGCGGCGCTGTACACACAGGGATAAGGATAGTATTATTACATAGCACTTACAGTGACGGCGGCGCTGTACATACAGCGATAAGGATAGTATTATTACATAGCACTGACAGTGACGGCGGCGCTGTACATACAGGGATAAGGATAGTATTATTACATAGCACTGACAGTGATGGCGGCGTTGTACATACAGGGATAAGAATAGTATTATTGCATAGCACTGACAGTGACGGCGGCGCTGTACATACAGGGATAAGAATAGTATTATTACATAGCACTGACAGTGATGGCGGCGCTGTACATACAGGGATAAGGATAGTATTATTACATAGCACTGACAGTGACGGCGGCGCTGTACATACAGGGATAAGGATAGTATTATTACATAGCACTGACAGTGACGGCGGCGCTGTACATACAGGGTAAGGATAGTATTATTACATAGCACTGACAGTGACGGCGGCGCTGTACATACAGGGAAAGATAGTATTATTACATAGCACTGACAGTGACGGCGGCGCTGTCACTGCAATGTAATAATACTATCCTTATCCCTGTATGTACAGCGCCGCCATCACTGTCAGTGGGTAGAAAGTACTTTTCTCCACCCCTGTTATTGCCACAGATTTGCTCTTTACAGGTCGCCGCCATCACTGTCAGTGCTATGTAATACTATCCTTATCCCTGTATCTACAGCGCCGCCATCACTGTCACTGCTATGTAATAATACTATCCTTATCCCTGTATGTACAGTGCTGCCGTCACTGTCACTGCTATGCAATAATACTATCCTTATCTCTGTATGTACAGCGCCGCCGTCACTGTCAGTGCTATGTTAAAATACTATCCTTATCCCTGTATGTACAGCGCCGCGGTCACTGTCAGTGCAATGTAATAATACTATTCTTATCCCTGTATTTTCAACACCGCCGTTACTGTCAGTGCTATGTAATTGTACGTACAGGGATAAGGATAGTATTACATAGCACTGACAGTGACGGCGGCGCTGTACATACAGATATAAGGATATTATTATTACATAGCACTGACAGTGACGGCGGCGCTGTACATACAGGGTTAAGGATAGTGTAATTACATAGCAGTGACAGTGACGGCGGCGCTGTACATACAGGGATAAGGATAGTATTACATAGAACTGACAGTGACGGCGGCGCTGTACATACAGGGATAAGGATAGTATTACATAGCACTGACAGTGACGGCGGCGCTGTACATACAGGGATAAGAATAGTATTATTACATAGCACTGACAGTGACCGCAGCGCTGTACATACAGGGATAAGGATAGTATTATTACATAGCACTGACAGTGACGGAGGCGCTGTACATACAGGGATAAGGATAATATTATTACATAGCACTGACAGTGACGGAGGCGCTGTACATACAGGGGGCGCTGTACATACAGGAATAAGGATAGTATTATTACATAGCACTGACAGTGACGGTGGCGCTGTACATACAGGGATAAGGATAGTATTATTACATAGCACTGACAGTGACGGTGGCACTGTACATACAGGGATAAGGATAGTATTATTACATAGCACTGACAGTGACGGCGGCGCTGTACACACAGGGATAAGGATAGTATTACATAGCACTGACAGTGACGCGGCGCTGTACATACAGGGATAAGGATAGTATTACATAGCACTGACAGTGACGGCGGTGCTGTAAATACAGGGATAAGGATAGTATTACACAGCACTGACAGTGACGGCGGCGCTGTACATACAGGGTTAAGGATTGTATTACATAGCACTGACAGTGACGGCGGCGCTGTACATACAAGGATAAGGATAGTATTATCACATAGCACTGACAGTGACGTGGCGCTGTACATACAGGGATAAGGATAGTATTACATAGAACTGACAGTGACGGCGGTGCTGTACATACAGGGGGCGCTATACATACAGGAATAAGGACAGTATTATTACATAGCACTGACAGTGACGGTGGCGCTGTACATACAGGGATAAGGATAGTATTATTACATAGCACTGACAGTGACGGTGGCGCTGTACACACAGGCATAAGGATAGTATTACATAGCACTGACAGTGACGCGGCGCTGTACACAAAGGGATAAGGATATTATTATTGCATAGCACTGACAGTGACGGCGGCGCTGTACATACAGGGATAAGGATAGTATTATTACATAGCACTTACAGTGACGGCGGCGCTGTACATACAGCGATAAGGATAGTATTATTACATAGCACTGACAGTGACGGCGGCGCTGTACATACAGGGATAAGGATAGTATTATTACATAGCACTGACAGTGATGGCGGCGTTGTACATACAGGGATAAGAATAGTATTATTGCATAGCACTGACAGTGACGGCGGCGCTGTACATACAGGGATAAGAATAGTATTATTACATAGCACTGACAGTGATGGCGGCGCTGTACATACAGGGATAAGGATAGTATTATTACATAGCACTGACAGTGACGGCGGCGCTGTACATACAGGGATAAGGATAGTATTATTACATAGCACTGACAGTGACGGCGGCGCTGTACATACAGGGTAAGGATAGTATTATTACATAGCACTGACAGTGACGGCGGCGCTGTACATACAGGGAAAGATAGTATTATTACATAGCACTGACAGTGACGGCGGCGCTGTCACTGCAATGTAATAATACTATCCTTATCCCTGTATGTACAGCGCCGCCATCACTGTCAGTGGGTAGAAAGTACTTTTCTCCAACCCTGTTATTGCCACAGATTTGCTCTTTACAGGTCGCCGCCATCACTGTCAGTGCTATGTAATACTATCCTTATCCCTGTATCTACAGCGCCGCCATCACTGTCACTGCTATGTAATAATACTATCCTTATCCCTGTATGTACAGTGCTGCCGTCACTGTCACTGCTATGCAATAATACTATCCTTATCTCTGTATGTACAGCGCCGCCGTCACTGTCAGTGCTATGTTAAAATACTATCCTTATCCCTGTATGTACAGCGCCGCGGTCACTGTCAGTGCAATGTAATAATACTATTCTTATCCCTGTATGTTCAACACCGCCGTTACTGTCAGTGCTATGTAATTGTACGTACAGGGATAAGGATAGTATTACATAGCACTGACAGTGACGGCGGCGCTGTACATACAGATATAAGGATATTATTATTACATAGCACTGACAGTGACGGCGGCGCTGTACATACAGGGTTAAGGATAGTGTAATTACATAGCAGTGACAGTGACGGCGGCGCTGTACATACAGGGATAAGGATAGTATTACATAGAACTGACAGTGACGGCGGCGCTGTACATACAGGGATAAGGATAGTATTACATAGCACTGACAGTGACGGCGGCGCTGTACATACAGGGATAAGAATAGTATTATTACATAGCACTGACAGTGACCGCAGCGCTGTACATACAGGGATAAGGATAGTATTATTACATAGCACTGACAGTGACGGAGGCGCTGTACATACAGGGATAAGGATAATATTATTACATAGCACTGACAGTGACGGAGGCGCTGTACATACAGGGGGCGCTGTACATACAGGAATAAGGATAGTATTATTACATAGCACTGACAGTGACGGTGGCGCTGTACATACAGGGATAAGGATAGTATTATTACATAGCACTGACAGTGACGGTGGCACTGTACATACAGGGATAAGGATAGTATTATTACATAGCACTGACAGTGACGGCGGCGCTGTACACACAGGGATAAGGATAGTATTACATAGCACTGACAGTGACGCGGCGCTGTACATACAGGGATAAGGATAGTATTACATAGCACTGACAGTGACGGCGGTGCTGTAAATACAGGGATAAGGATAGTATTACACAGCACTGACAGTGACGGCGGCGCTGTACATACAGGGTTAAGGATTGTATTACATAGCACTGACAGTGACGGCGGCGCTGTACATACAAGGATAAGGATAGTATTATCACATAGCACTGACAGTGACGTGGCGCTGTACATACAGGGATAAGGATAGTATTACATAGAACTGACAGTGACGGCGGCGCTGTACATACAGGGGGCGCTATACATACAGGAATAAGGATAGTATTATTACATAGCACTGACAGTGACGGTGGCGCTGTACATACAGGGATAAGGATAGTATTATTACATAGCACTGACAGTGACGGTGGCGCTGTACACACAGGGATAAGGATAGTATTACATAGCACTGACAGTGACGCGGCGCTGTACACAAAGGGATAAGGATATTATTATTGCATAGCACTGACAGTGACGGCGGCGCTGTACATACAGGGATAAGGATAGTATTATTACATAGCAGTGACTGTGACGGCGGCGCTGTACATACAGGGATAAGGATAGTAATACATAGAACTGACAGTGACGGGGGTACTGTACATACAGGGATAAGGATAGTATTATTACATAGCACTGACAGTGACGGCGGCGCTGTACACAAAGGGATAAGGATATTATTATTGCATAGCACTGACAGTGACGGCGGCGCTGTACATACAGGGATAAGGATAGTATTATTACATAGCAGTGACTGTGACGGCGGCTCTGTACATACAGGGATAAGGATAGTAATACATAGTACTGACAGTGACGGGGGTACTGTACATACAGGGATAAGGATAGTATTATTACATAGCACTGACAGTGACGGCGGCGCTGTACACACAGGGATAAGGATAGTATTATTACATAGCACTTACAGTGACGGCGGCGCTGTACATACAGCGATAAGGATAGTATTATTACATAGCACTGACAGTGACGGCGGCCCTGTACATACAGGGATAAGGATAGTATTATTACATAGCACTGACAGTGATGGCGGCGTTGTACATACAGGGATAAGAATAGTATTATTGCATAGCACTGACAGTGACGGCGGCGCTGTACATACAGGGATAAGAATAGTATTATTACATAGCACTGACAGTGATGGCGGCGCTGTACATACAGGGATAAGGATAGTATTATTACATAGCACTGACAGTGACGGCGGCGCTGTACATACAGGGATAAGGATAGTATTATTACATAGCACTGACAGTGACGGCGGCGCTGTACATACAGGGATAAGGATAGTATTATTACATAGCACTGACAGTGACGGCGGCGCTGTACATACAGGGAAAGATAGTATTATTACATAGCACTGACAGTGACGGCGGCGCTGTCACTGCAATGTAATAATACTATCCTTATCCCTGTATGTACAGCGCCGCCATCACTGTCAGTGGGTAGAAAGTACTTTTCTCCACCCCTGTTATTGCCACAGATTTGCTCTTTACAGGTCGCCGCCATCACTGTCAGTGCTATGTAATACTATCCTTATCCCTGTATCTACAGCGCCGCCATCACTGTCACTGCTATGTAATAATACTATCCTTATCCCTGTATGTACAGTGCTGCCGTCACTGTCACTGCTATGCAATAATACTATCCTTATCTCTGTATGTACAGCGCCGCCGTCACTGTCAGTGCTATGTTAAAATACTATCCTTATCCCTGTATGTACAGCGCCGCGGTCACTGTCAGTGCAATGTAATAATACTATTCTTATCCCTGTATGTTCAACACCGCCGTTACTGTCAGTGCTATGTAATTGTACGTACAGGGATAAGGATAGTATTACATAGCACTGACAGTGACGGCGGCGCTGTACATACAGATATAAGGATATTATTATTACATAGCACTGACAGTGACGGCGGCGCTGTACATACAGGGTTAAGGATAGTGTAATTACATAGCAGTGACAGTGACGGCGGCGCTGTACATACAGGGATAAGGATAGTATTACATAGAACTGACAGTGACGGCGGCGCTGTACATACAGGGATAAGGATAGTATTACATAGCACTGACAGTGACGGCGGCGCTGTACATACAGGGATAAGAATAGTATTATTACATAGCACTGACAGTGACCGCAGCGCTGTACATACAGGGATAAGGATAGTATTATTACATAGCACTGACAGTGACGGAGGCGCTGTACATACAGGGATAAGGATAATATTATTACATAGCACTGACAGTGACGGAGGCGCTGTACATACAGGGGGCGCTGTACATACAGGAATAAGGATAGTATTATTACATAGCACTGACAGTGACGGTGGCGCTGTACATACAGGGATAAGGATAGTATTATTACATAGCACTGACAGTGACGGTGGCACTGTACATACAGGGATAAGGATAGTATTATTACATAGCACTGACAGTGACGGCGGCGCTGTACACACAGGGATAAGGATAGTATTACATAGCACTGACAGTGACGCGGCGCTGTACATACAGGGATAAGGATAGTATTACATAGCACTGACAGTGACGGCGGTGCTGTAAATACAGGGATAAGGATAGTATTACACAGCACTGACAGTGACGGCGGCGCTGTACATACAGGGTTAAGGATTGTATTACATAGCACTGACAGTGACGGCGGCGCTGTACATACAAGGATAAGGATAGTATTATCACATAGCACTGACAGTGACGTGGCGCTGTACATACAGGGATAAGGATAGTATTACATAGAACTGACAGTGACGGCGGCGCTGTACATACAGGGGGCGCTATACATACAGGAATAAGGATAGTATTATTACATAGCACTGACAGTGACGGTGGTGCTGTACATACAGGGATAAGGATAGTATTATTACATAGCACTGACAGTGACGGTGGCACTGTACATACAGGGATAAGGATAGTATTATTACATAGCACTGACAGTGACGGTGGCGCTGTACACACAGGGATAAGGATAGTATTACATAGCACTGACAGTGACGCGGCGCTGTACATACAGGGATAAGGATAGTATTACATAGCACTGACAGTGACGGCGGTGCTGTAAATACAGGGATAAGGATAGTATTACACAGCACTGACAGTGACGGCGGCGCTGTACATACAGGGATAAGGATAGTATTACATAGCACTGACAGTGACGGCGGCGCTGTACATACAGGGATAAGGATATTATTATTCGCATAGCACTGACAGTGACGGCGGCGCTGTACATACAGGGATAAGGATAGTATTATTACATAGCACTGACAGTGACGGCGGCGCTGTACATACAGGGATAAGGATAGTATTATTACATAGCACTGACAGTGACGGCGGCGCTGTACATACAGGGAAAGATAGTATTATTACATAGCACTGACAGTGACGGCGGCGCTGTCACTGCAATGTAATAATACTATCCTTATCCCTGTATGTACAGCGCCGCCATCACTGTCAGTGGGTAGAAAGTACTTTTCTCCACCCCTGTTATTGCCACAGATTTGCTCTTTACAGGTCGCCGCCATCACTGTCAGTGCTATGTAATACTATCCTTATCCCTGTATCTACAGCGCCGCCATCACTGTCACTGCTATGTAATAATACTATCCTTATCCCTGTATGTACAGTGCTGCCGTCACTGTCACTGCTATGCAATAATACTATCCTTATCTCTGTATGTACAGCGCCGCCGTCACTGTCAGTGCTATGTTAAAATACTATCCTTATCCCTGTATGTACAGCGCCGCGGTCACTGTCAGTGCAATGTAATAATACTATTCTTATCCCTGTATGTTCAACACCGCCGTTACTGTCAGTGCTATGTAATTGTACGTACAGGGATAAGGATAGTATTACATAGCACTGACAGTGACGGCGGCGCTGTACATACAGATATAAGGATATTATTATTACATAGCACTGACAGTGACGGCGGCGCTGTACATACAGGGTTAAGGATAGTGTAATTACATAGCAGTGACAGTGACGGCGGCGCTGTACATACAGGGATAAGGATAGTATTACATAGAACTGACAGTGACGGCGGCGCTGTACATACAGGGATAAGGATAGTATTACATAGCACTGACAGTGACGGCGGCGCTGTACATACAGGGATAAGAATAGTATTATTACATAGCACTGACAGTGACCGCAGCGCTGTACATACAGGGATAAGGATAGTATTATTACATAGCACTGACAGTGACGGAGGCGCTGTACATACAGGGATAAGGATAATATTATTACATAGCACTGACAGTGACGGAGGCGCTGTACATACAGGGGGCGCTGTACATACAGGAATAAGGATAGTATTATTACATAGCACTGACAGTGACGGTGGCGCTGTACATACAGGGATAAGGATAGTATTATTACATAGCACTGACAGTGACGGTGGCACTGTACATACAGGGATAAGGATAGTATTATTACATAGCACTGACAGTGACGGCGGCGCTGTACACACAGGGATAAGGATAGTATTACATAGCACTGACAGTGACGCGGCGCTGTACATACAGGGATAAGGATAGTATTACATAGCACTGACAGTGACGGCGGTGCTGTAAATACAGGGATAAGGATAGTATTACACAGCACTGACAGTGACGGCGGCGCTGTACATACAGGGTTAAGGATTGTATTACATAGCACTGACAGTGACGGCGGCGCTGTACATACAAGGATAAGGATAGTATTATCACATAGCACTGACAGTGACGTGGCGCTGTACATACAGGGATAAGGATAGTATTACATAGAACTGACAGTGACGGCGGCGCTGTACATACAGGGGGCGCTATACATACAGGAATAAGGATAGTATTATTACATAGCACTGACAGTGACGGTGGCACTGTACATACAGGGATAAGGATAGTATTATTACATAGCACTGACAGTGACGGTGGCGCTGTACACACAGGGATAAGGATAGTATTACTTAGCACTGACAGTGACGCGGCGCTGTACACAAAGGGATAAGGATATTATTATTGCATAGCACTGACAGTGACGGCGGCGCTGTACATACAGGGATAAGGATAGTATTATTACATAGCAGTGACTGTGACGGCGGCGCTGTACATACAGGGATAAGGATAGTAATACATAGAACTGACAGTGACGGGGGTACTGTACATACAGGGATAAGGATAGTATTATTACATAGCACTGACAGTGACGGCGGCGCTGTACACAAAGGGATAAGGATATTATTATTGCATAGCACTGACAGTGACGGCGGCGCTGTACATACAGGGATAAGGATAGTATTATTACATAGCAGTGACTGTGACGGCGGCTCTGTACATACAGGGATAAGGATAGTAATACATAGAACTGACAGTGACGGGGGTACTGTACATACAGGGATAAGGATAGTATTATTACATAGCACTGACAGTGACGGCGGCGCTGTACACACAGGGATAAGGATAGTATTATTACATAACACTTACAGTGACGGCGGCGCTGTACATACAGCGATAAGGATTGTATTATTACATAGCACTGACAGTGACGGCGGCGCTGTACATACAGGGATAAGGATAGTATTATTACATAGCACTGACAGTGATGGCGGCGTTGTACATACAGGGATAAGAATAGTATTATTGCATAGCACTGACAGTGACGGCGGCGCTGTACATACAGGGATAAGAATAGTATTATTACATAGCACTGACAGTGATGGCGGCGCTGTACATACAGGGATAAGGATAGTATTATTACATAGCACTGACAGTGACGGCGGCGCTGTACATACAGGGATAAGGATAGTATTATTACATAGCACTGACAGTGACGGCGGCGCTGTACATACAGGGATAAGGATAGTATTATTACATAGCACTGACAGTGACGGCGGCGCTGTACATACAGGGAAAGATAGTATTATTACATAGCACTGACAGTGACGGCGGCGCTGTCACTGCAATGTAATAATACTATCCTTATCCCTGTATGTACAGCGCCGCCATCACTGTCAGTGGGTAGAAAGTACTTTTCTCCACCCCTGTTATTGCCACAGATTTGCTCTTTACAGGTCGCCGCCATCACTGTCAGTGCTATGTAATACTATCCTTATCCCTGTATCTACAGCGCCGCCATCACTGTCAGTGCTGTCAGTGCTATGTAATTGTACGTACAGGGATAAGGATAGTATTACATAGCACTGACAGTGACGGCGGCGCTGTACATACAGATATAAGGATATTATTATTACATAGCACTGACAGTGACGGCGGCGCTGTACATACAGGGATAAGGATAGTATTATTACATAGCAGTAACAGTGACTTCGGCGCTGTACATACAGGGATAAGGATAGTATTACATAGCACTGTCAGTGACGGCAGCGCTGTACATACAGGGATAAGGATAATATTATTACATAGCACTGACAGTGATGGAGGCGCTGTACATACAGGGGGCGCTGTACATACAGGAATAAGGATAGTATTATTACATAGCACTGACAGTGACGGTGGCGCTGTACATACAGGGATAAGGATAGTATTATTACATAGCACTGACAGTGACGGTGGCACTGTACATACAGGGATAAGGATAGTATTATAACATAGCACTGACAGTGACGGCGGCGCTGTACACACAGGGATAAGGATAGTATTACATAGCACTGATAGTGACGGCGGGGCTGTACATACGGGGATAAGAATAGTATTATTGCACAGCACTGACAGTGACGGCGGCGCTGCACATACAGGGTTAAGGATAGCATTATTACATAGCACTGACAGTGACAGCGGCGCTGTACATACAGGGATAAGGATAGGATATATAAGACAGTACTGACAGTGACGGCGGCACTTATCCCTGTATGTACAGCACCGCCGTCACTGTCAGTGCTATGTAATAATACTATCCTTATCCCTGTATGTACAGCGCCACCATCACTGTCAGTGAGTATAAAGTACTTTTCTCCACCCCTGTTATTGCCACAGACTTGCCCTTTACAGGGCGCCGCCGTCACTGTCAGTGCTATGTAATACTATCCTTATCCCTGTATCTACAGCGCCGCCGTCAAATTCACTGCTATGTAATAATACTATCCTTATACCTGTATGTACAGTGCCGCCGTCACTGTCACTGCTATGCAATAATACTATCCTTATCTCTGTATGTACAGCGCCGCCGTCACTGTCAGTGCTATGTAATAATACTATACTTATCCCTGTATGTACAGCGCCACCGTCACTGTCAGTGCTATGTAATAATACTATCCTTATCCCTGTATGTACAGCGCCACGGTCACTGTCAGTGCTATGTAATAATACTATTCTTATCCCTGTATGTACAACGCCGCCATTACTGTCAGTGCTATGTAATTGTATGTACAGGGATAGGGATAGTATTACATAGAACTGACAGTGACGGCGGTGCTGTACATACAGGGATAAGGATAGTATTACATAGCACTGACAGTGACGGCGGCGCTGTACATACAGGGATAAGGATAGTATTATTACATAGCACTGACAGTGACGGCGGCGCTGTACATACAGGGATAAGGATTGTATTATTACATAGCACTGACAGTGACGGCGGCGCTGTACATACAGGAATAAGGATAGTATTATTACATAGCACTGACAGTGACGGTGGCGCTGTACATACAGGGATAAGGATAGTATTATTACATAGCACTGACAGTGATGGTGGAACTGTACATACAGGGATAAGGATAGTATTATTACATAGCACTGACAGTGACGGCGGCGCTGTACACACAGGGATAAGGATAGTATTACATAGCACTGACAGTGACGGCGGCGCTGTACATACAGGGATAAGGATAGTATTACATAGCACTGACAGTGACGGCAGTGCTGTACATACAAGGATAAGGATAGTATTACACAGCACTGACAGTGACGGCGGCGCTGTACATACAGGGATAAGGATAGTATTACATAGCACTGACAGTGACGGCGGCGCTGTACACAAAGGGATAAGGATATTATTATTGCATAGCACTGACAGTGACGGCGGCGCTGTACATACAGGGATAAGGAAAGTATTATTACATAGCAGTGACTGTGACGGCGGTGCTGTACATACAGGGATAAGGATAGTAATACATAGAACTGACAGTGACGGGGGTACTGTACATACAGGGATAAGGATAGTATTATTACATAGCACTGACAGTGACGGCGGCGCTGTACACACAGGGATAAGGATAGTATTATTACATAGCACTTACAGTGACGGCGGCGCTGTACATACAGCGATAAGGATAGTATTATTACATAGCACTGACAGTGACGGCGGCGCTGTACATACAGGGATAAGGATAGTATTATTACATAGCACTGACAGTGACGGCGGCGCTGTACATACAGGGATAAGGATAGTATTATTACATAGCACTGACAGTGACGGCGGCGCTGTACATACAGGGATAAGGATAGTATTATTACATAGCACTGACAGTGACGGCGGCGCTGTACATACAGGGAAAGATAGTATTATTACATAGCACTGACAGTGACGGCGGCGCTGTCACTGCTATGTAATAATACTATCCTTATCCCTGTATGTACAGCGCCGCCGTCACTGTCAGTGCTATGTAATAATACTATCCTTATCCCTGTATGTACAGCGCCGCCATCACTGTCAGTGGGTTGAAAGTACTTTTCTCCACCCCTGTTATTGCCACAGATTTGCTCTTTACAGGTCGCCGCCATCACTGTCAGTGCTATGTAATACTATCCTTATCCCTGTATCTACAGTGCCGCCGTCACTGTCACTGCTATGTAATAATACTATCCTTATCCCTGTATGTACAGTGCCACCGTCACTGTCACTGCTATGCAATAATACTATCCTTATCTCTGTATGTACAGCGCCGCCGTCACTGTCAGTGCTATGTAATAATACTATACTTATCCCTGTATGTACAGCGCCACCGTCACTGTCAGTGCTATGTTAAAATACTATCCTTATCCCTGTATGTACAGCGCCGCGGTCACTGTCAGTGCAATGTAATAATACTATTCTTATCCCTGTATGTTCAACACCGCCGTTACTGTCAGTGCTATGTAATTGTACATACAGGGATAAGGATAGTATTACATAGCACTGACAGTGACGGCGGCGCTGTACATACAGATATAAGGATATTATTATTACATAGCACTGACAGTGACGGCGGCGCTGTACATACAGGGATAAGGATAGTATTATTACATAGCAGTAACAGTGACGGCGGCGC
Source organism: Ascaphus truei (assembly GCF_040206685.1). Taxonomy (NCBI): domain Eukaryota; kingdom Metazoa; phylum Chordata; class Amphibia; order Anura; family Ascaphidae; genus Ascaphus; species Ascaphus truei. The sequence continues at coordinate 1,400,191 of NC_134493.1, forward strand.
TGTACATACAGGGATAGGGATAGTATTACATAGCACTGTCAGTGACGGCAGCGCTGTACATACAGGGATAAGGATAATATTATTACATAGCACTGACAGTGACGGAGGCGCTGTACATACAGGGGGCGCTGTACATACAGGAATAAGGATAGTATTATTACATAGCACTGACAGTGACGGTGGCGCTGTACATACAGGGATAAGGATAGTATTATTACATAGCACTGACAGTGACAGTGGCACTGTACATACAGGGATAAGGATAGTATTATTACATAGCACTGACAGTGACGGCGGCGCTGTACACACAGGGATAAGGATAGTATTACATAGCACTGACAGTGACGCGGCGCTGTACATACAGGGATAAGGATAGTATTACATAGCACTGACAGTGACGGCGGTGCTGTAAATACAGGGATAAGGATAGTATTACACAGCACTGACAGTGACGGCGGCGCTGTACATACAGGGATAAGGATAGTATTACATAGCACTGACAGTGACGGCGGCGCTGTACATACAGGGATAAGGATATTATTATTCGCATAGCACTGACAGTGACGGCGGCGCTGTACATACAAGGATAAGGATAGTATTATTACATAGCAGTGACAGTGACGGCGGCGCTGTACATACAGGGATAAGGATAGTATTACATAGAACTGACAGTGACGGCGGCGCTGTACATACAGGGGGCGCTGTACATACAGGAATAAGGATAGTATTATTACATAGCACTGACAGTGACGGTGGCGCTGTACATACAGGGATAAGGATAGTATTATTACATAGCACTTACAGTGACGGTGGCACTGTACATACAGGGATAAGGATAGTATTATTACATAGCACTGACAGTGACGGCGGCGCTGTACACACAGGGATAAGGATAGTATTACATAGCACTGACAGTGACGCGGCGCTGTACATACAGGGATAAGGATAGTATTACATAGCACTGACAGTGACGGCGGCGCTGTACATACAGGGATAAGGATATTATTATTGCATAGCACTGACAGTGACGGCGGCGCTGTACATACAGGGATAAGGATATTATTATTGCATAGCACTGACAGTGACGGAGGAGCTGTACACACAGGGATAAGGATAGTTTTACATAGCACTGACAGTGACGCGGTGCTGTACATACAGGGATAAGGATAGTATTACATAGCACTGACAGTGACGGCGACGCTGTACATACAGGGATAAGGATAGTATTACACAGCACTGACAGTGACGGCGGCGCTGTACATACAGGGATAAGGATAGTATTACTTAGCACTGACAGTGACGGCGGCGCTGTACATACAGGGATAAGGATATTATTATTACATAGCACTGACAGTGATGGCGGCGCTGTACATACAGGGTTAAGGATAGTGTAATTACATAGCAGTGACAGTGACGGCGGCGCTGTACATACAGGGATAAGGATAGTATTACATAGAACTGACAGTGACGGCGGCGCTGTACATACAGGGATAAGGATAGTATTACATAGCACTGACAGTGACGGCGGCGCTGTACATACAGGGATAAGAATAGTATTATTACATAGCACTGACAGTGACCGCAGCGCTGTACATACAGGGATAAGGATAGTATTATTACATAGCACTGACAGTGACGGAGGCGCTGTACATACAGGGATAAGGATAATATTATTACATAGCACTGACAGTGACGGAGGCGCTGTACATACAGGGGGCGCTGTACATACAGGAATAAGGATAGTATTATTACATAGCACTGACAGTGACGGTGGCGCTGTACATACAGGGATAAGGATAGTATTATTACATAGCACTGACAGTGACGGTGGCACTGTACATACAGGGATAAGGATAGTATTATTACATAGCACTGACAGTGACGGCGGCGCTGTACACACAGGGATAAGGATAGTATTACATAGCACTGACAGTGACGCGGCGCTGTACATACAGGGATAAGGATAGTATTACATAGCACTGACAGTGACGGCGGTGCTGTAAATACAGGGATAAGGATAGTATTACACAGCACTGACAGTGACGGCGGCGCTGTACATACAGGGTTAAGGATTGTATTACATAGCACTGACAGTGACGGCGGCGCTGTACATACAAGGATAAGGATAGTATTATCACATAGCACTGACAGTGACGTGGCGCTGTACATACAGGGATAAGGATAGTATTACATAGAACTGACAGTGACGGCGGCGCTGTACATACAGGGGGCGCTATACATACAGGAATAAGGATAGTATTATTACATAGCACTGACAGTGACGGTGGCGCTGTACACACAGGGATAAGGATAGTATTACATAGCACTGACAGTGACGCGGCGCTGTACATACAGGGATAAGGATAGTATTACATAGCACTGACAGTGACGGCGGCGCTGTACATACAGGGATAAGGATATTATTATTGCCTAGCACTGACAGTGACGGCGGCGCTGTACATACAGGGATAAGGAAAGTATCATTACATAGCAGTGACAGTGACGGCGGCGCTGTACACACAGGGATAAGGATAGTTTTACATAGCACTGACAGTGACGCGGTGCTGTACATACAGGGATAAGGATAGTATTACATAGCACTGACAGTGACGGCGACGCTGTACATACAGGGATAAGGATAGTATTACACAGCACTGACAGTGACGGCGGCGCTGTACATACAGGGATAAGGATAGTATTACTTAGCACTGACAGTGACGGCGGCGCTGTACATACAGGGATAAGGATATTATTATTACATAGCACTGACAGTGACCGCAGCGCTCTACATACAGGGTTAAGGATAGTGTTATTACATAGCAGTGACAGTGACGGCGGCGCTGTACATACAGGGATAAGGATAGTATTACATAGAACTGACAGTGACGGCGGCGCTGTACATACAGGGATAAGGATAGTATTACATAGCACTGACAGTGACGGCGGCGCTGTACATACAGGGATAAGAATAGTATTATTACATAGCACTGACAGTGACCGCAGCGCTGTACATACAGGGATAAGGATAGTATTATTACATAGCACTGACAGTGACGGAGGCGCTGTACATACAGGGATAAGGATAATATTATTACATAGCACTGACAGTGACGGAGGCGCTGTACATACAGGGGGCGCTGTACATACAGGAATAAGGATAGTATTATTACATAGCACTGACAGTGACGGTGGCGCTGTACATACAGGGATAAGGATAGTATTATTACATAGCACTGACAGTGACGGTGGCACTGTACATACAGGGATAAGGATAGTATTATTACATAGCACTGACAGTGACGGCGGCGCTGTACACACAGGGATAAGGATAGTATTACATAGCACTGACAGTGACGCGGCGCTGTACATACAGGGATAAGGATAGTATTACATAGCACTGACAGTGACGGCGGTGCTGTAAATACAGGGATAAGGATAATATTACACAGCACTGACAGTGACGGCGGCGCTGTACATACAGGGTTAAGGATTGTATTACATAGCACTTACAGTGACGGCGGCGCTGTACATACAAGGATAAGGATAGTATTATCACATAGCACTGACAGTGACGTGGCGCTGTACATACAGGGATAAGGATAGTATTACATAGAACTGACAGTGACGGCGGCGCTGTACATACAGGGGGCGCTATACATACAGGAATAAGGATAGTATTATTACATAGCACTGACAGTGACGGTGGCGCTGTACATACAGGGATAAGGATAGTATTATTACATAGCACTGACAGTGACGGTGGCGCTGTACACACAGGGATAAGGATAGTATTACATAGCACTGACAGTGACGCGGCGCTGTACATACAGGGATAAGGATAGTATTACATAGCACTGACAGTGACGGCGGCGCTGTACATACAGGGATAAGGATATTATTATTGCCTAGCACTGACAGTGACGGCGGCGCTGTACATACAGGGATAAGGAAAGTATCATTACATAGCAGTGACAGTGACGGCGGCGCTGTACACACAGGGATAAGGATAGTTTTACATAGCACTGACAGTGACGCGGTGCTGTACATACAGGGATAAGGATAGTATTACATAGCACTGACAGTGACGGCGACGCTGTACATACAGGGATAAGGATAGTATTACACAGCACTGACAGTGACGGCGGCGCTGTACATACAGGGATAAGGATAGTATTACTTAGCACTGACAGTGACGGCGGCGCTGTACATACAGGGATAAGGATATTATTATTACATAGCACTGACAGTGACGGCGGCGCTGTACATACAGGGTTAAGGATAGTGTTATTACATAGCAGTGACAGTGACGGCGGCGCTGTACATACAGGGATAAGGATAGTATTACATAGAACTGACAGTGACGGCGGCGCTGTACATACAGGGATAAGAATAGTATTATTACATAGCACTGACAGTGACCGCGGCGCTGTACATACAGGGATAAGGATAGTATTATTACATAGCACTGACAGTGACGGTGGCGCTGTACATACAGGGATAAGTATAGTATTATTACATAGCACTGACAGTGACGGCGGCGCTGTACATACAGAGATAAGGATAGTATTATTGCATAGCAGTGACAGTGACGGCGGCACTGTACATACAGGGATAAGGATAGTATTATTACATAGCAGTGACAGTGACGGCGGCGCTGTAGATACAGTGATAAGGATAGTACTACATAGCACTGACAGTGACGGCGGCGCCCTGTAAAGGGCAAGTCTGTGGCAATAACAGGGGTGGAGAAAAGTACTTTCTACTCACTGACAGTGATGGCAGCGCTGTACATACAGGGATAAGGATAGTATTATTACATACCAGGCTCACTAATAAAGGTCAAGCCACTTGGCTGCCAGAATGCCCTGCTTCAGCACAGACCAGAAAGGCATTGTGATAAGCGTATCCCCGGTATAGTCAGTGGTTAATGGGAGTCGTCCCCGTCCCCCCAGTATACGGCCAGAACCATGGACCCGGTACTTGTGGTTCGGACTGTCTCCAACCAGCCATAATGTTGTGAGAGTGAAATTATGTCTAAGTCCAGCTTTGGTACATTAGAAGCAACTCTGAAACTTAACCTTAGCGTTTTTCGAAGCTACTTTTTAGCTAACTTCTTATAGGAAGGTCTAGGAGCTCTGAAAATGAACGTGCGCGTCTTTCACTCTTCCCGAGAGACTTAGAAGAATTTTGTGATATTTTTTATTAAAATGGTGTATAAGGGTATATATATAAATATATTTTATGCACTGTATATGAGCTGGCGATTTCTAAGTCTGTGGTTCCGAGAGGGGGTAACCAGGCTCACTAATAAAGGTCAAGCCACTTACTATGGGGTGAGGCAGGGGTTAATATGGTGTGAGGCAGGAGTTACTATAGGGTGAGGCAGGGGTTACTATGGGGTGAGACAGGGGTTACTATGGGGTGTGGCAGGGGTTACTATGGGGTGCGGCAGGGGTTACTATAGGTGTGAGGCAGGGGTTACTATGGGGTGAGGCAGGGGTTACTATGGGGTGACGCTGGGGTTACTATGGGGTGAGGCAGGGGTTAATATGGGGTGAGGCAGGGGTTAGTATGTGGTGAGGCAGGGGTTAATATGGGGTGAGGCAGGGGTTAATATGGGGTGAGGCAGGGGTTACTATGGGGTGAGGCAGGGGTTACTATGGGGTGAGGCAGGGGTTACTATGGGGTGAGGCAGGGGTTACTATGGGGTGCGGCAGGAGTTACTATGGGGTGAGGCTGGGGTTACTATGGGGTGAGGCAGGGGTTACTATGGGGTGAGGCAGGGGTTACTTCTTTCTCTCTCAGGCCTGAGTAACTACAGGCACACCCGCATTAACGTACGCAATGGGACTAAGCTAACAGGCCTGAGTAACTACAGGCATACCCCGCAGTAACGTACGCAATGGGACTAGGCTAACAGGCCTGAGTAACACAGGCATACCCCGCATTAACGTACACAATGGGACTAAGCTAACAGGCCTGAGTAACACAGGCATACCCCGCATTAATGTACGCAATGGGACAAAGCTAACAGGCCTGAGTAACTAAAGGCATACCCCGCATTAACGTACGCAATGGGACTAAGCTAACAGGCCTGAGTAACTACAGGCATACCCCGCATTAACGTACGCGATGGGACTAAGCTAACAGGCCTGAGTAACACAGGCATACCCTGCATTAACGTACGCAATGGGACTAAGATAACAGGCCTGAGTAACACAGGCATACCCCGCATTAAAGTTCGCAATGGGACCATGGCCTCTACAGTATATCACAAAAGGGGTTAAGTCTCGAGAAGAGGAATCCCTGCAGGAATGATACTCGGCCCTGCTCTATATTAGATGCTGGTGTTACATATTGGCAGGTGGCAGTGCCTGACGTACCCCGAGCCGCCCCCGGGGCAATGGGTGAGGGGCCGAGGATCTCTCCGCTGAGCCAGATGCTTCTGTTTAATTAGAGAGTTTTGTTGCAGGCGGAGCAGCTGTCACTCAATAATCAGCACAGATCACTGTGCCTCGTGTGTGACAGGGAGGGAGAGATAACTGTGCCTCATGTGTGACAGGGAGTGAGAGATAGCTGTGCCTCGTGTGTGACAGGGAGTGAGAGATGACTGTGCATCGTGTGTGACAGGGAGTGAGAGATAGCTGTGCCTCGTGTGTGTGACAGGGAGTGAGATATAGCTGTGCCTTGTGTGTGACAGGGAGTGAGAGATAGCTGTGCCCCATGTGTGACGGAGTGAGAGATAACTGTGCATCGTGTGTGTGACAGTGAGAGATAGCTGTGCAGCGTGTGTGTGTGACAGGGAGAGATAGCTGTGCATCGTGTGTGTATGACAGGGAGAGATAGCTGTGCATCGTGTGTGTGTGGCGGAGTGAGAGCTGTGCATCGTGTGTGTGTGACAGTGTGAGATAGCTGTGCATCGTGTGTGTGTGACAGTGTGAGATAGCTGTGCATCGTTTGTGTGTGTGACAGTGAGAGAAAGCTGTGCATCGTGTGTGTGTGTGAGACAGTGAGAGATAGCTGTGCATTGTATGTGTGTGACAGGGAGAGATAGCTGTGCATCGTGTGTGTGACAGTGAAAGATAGCTGTGCATCGTGTGTGTGTGTGTGACAGTGAGAGATAGCTGTGCATCGTGTGTGTGACAGGGAGAGATAGCTGCGCATCGTGTGTGTATGACAGGGAGAGATAGCTGTGTATCGTGTATGTGTGACAGGGAGAGATAGCTGTGCATCGTGTGTGTGTGACAGGGAGAGATAGCTGTGCATCGTGTGTGTGTGACAGGGAGAGATAGCTGTGCATCGTGTGTGTGTGTGACAGGGAGAGATAGCTGTGCATCATGTGTGTGTGACAGTGAGAGATAGCTGTGCATCGTTTGTGTGTGTCAGGGAGTGAGAGATAGGTGTGCATCGTGTGTGTGTGACAGGGAGAGATAGCTGTGCATTGTGTGTGTGTGACAGGGAGAGATAGCTGTGCATCGTGTGTGTGTCAGGGAGTGAGAGATAGCTGTGCATCGTGTGTGTGTGTGTGTGACAGGGAAAGATAGCTGTGCATCGTGTGTGTGATAGTGAGAGATTACTGTTCATCGTGTGTGACAGTGAGAGGTAGCTGTGCATCGTGTGTGTGTGACAGGGAGAGATAGCTGTGAATCGTGTGTGTGATACAGGGAGAGATAGCTGTGCATCATGTGTGTGTGACAGAGAGAGGTAGCTGTGCATCGTGTGTGTGTCAGGGAGTGAGAGATAGCTGTGCATCTTGTGTGTGTGACAGGGAATGATAGCTGTGCATCGTGTGTGTGTCAGGGAGTGAGAGATAGTTGTGCATCGTGTGTGTGAGACAGTGTGAGATAGCTGTGCATCATGTGTGTGTGTGTGACATGGAGAGATAGCTGTGCATTGTGTATGTGTGACAGGGAGAGATAGCTGTGCATTGTGTGTGTGTGACAGGGAGAGATAGCTGTGCATTGTGTATGTGTGACAGGGAGAGATAGCTGTGCATTGTGTGTGTTTCAGGGAGTGAGAGATATCTGTGCATCGTGTGTGTGTGACAGTGAGACATAGCTGTGCATCATGTGTGTGTGTGTGACAGTGAGACATAGCTGTGCATCGTGTGTGTGTGACAGTGAGAGATAGCTGTGCATCGTGTGTGTTTCAAGGAGTGAGAGATAGCTGTGCATTGTGTGCGTGTGTCAGGGAGTGAGAGATAGCTGTGCATCGTGTGTGTGAGAGTGAGAGATAGCTGTGCATTGTTTGTGTGTGTGTGTCAGGGAGTGAGAGATAGCTGTGCATTGTGTGTGTGTGACAGGGAGTGATAGATAGCTGTGCCTCGTGTGTGTGTGACAGTGAGAGTTAGCTGTGCATCGTGTGTGTGTGTGTGTGTGTGTGTGTGTGTGTGTGACAGGAAGAGATAGCTGTGCCGTGTGTGTGTGTGTGTGTGTGTGTGTGTGTGTGTGTGTGTGTGTGTGTGTGTGTGTGTGTGTGTGTGTGTGTGTGTGTGTGTGTGTGTGTGTGTGTGTGTGTGTGTGTGTGTGTGTGTGTGTGTGTGTGTGTGTGACAGTGTGAGATAGCTGTGCATCGTGTGTGTGTGACAAGGAGAGATAGCTGTGCATCGTATGTGTGACAGTGAGAGATGCACACACGATGTACAACTATCTCTCCCTGTCACACACACACATGATGCACAGCTATCTCTCACTCCCTGAAACACACACACGATGCACAGCTTTCTCTCACTCCCTGACACACACACGATGCACAACTATCTCTCACTCAATGACACACACACACACACACGATGAACAGCTATCTCTCCCTGTCACACACACACGATGCACAGATATCTCTCACTGTCACACACACACACAATGCACAGCTATCTTTCCCTGTCACACACACATGATGCACAGCTATCTCTCACTCCCTGACACACACACGATGCACAGCTATCTCTCCCTGTCACACACACACGATGCACAGCTATCTCTCACTGTCACACACACACAATGCACAGCTATCTCTCACTGTCTCACACACACGATGCACAACTATCTCTCACTCCCTGACACACACACGATGCACAGCTATCTCTCCCTTTCACACACACACAATGCACAGCTATCTCTCCCTGTCACACACACACACGATGCACAGCTATCTCTCACTCCCTGACACACACACGATGCACAGCTATCTCTCTCTGTCACACACACACGATGCAAAGCTATCTCTCCCTGTCTCACACACACGATGCACAGCTATCTCTCCCTGTCACACACACACAATGCACAGCTATCTCTCCCTGTCACACACACGATGCACATCTATCTCTCCCTGTCACAGACACACGATGCACAGCTAACTCTCACTGTCACACTCACACGATGCACAGCTATCTATCACTCCCTGAAACACTCACACGATGCACAGCTATCTCTCACTCCCTGACACACACAAGATTCACAACTATCTCTCACTCCTTGACACACACACACACACGATGAACAGCTATCTCTCCCTGTCACACACACACACCCGATGCACAGCTATCTCTCAATGTCACACACAATGCACAGCTATCTCTCCCTGTCACACACACATGATGCACAGCTATCTCTCACTCCCTGACACACACACGATGCACAGCTATCTCTCCCTGTCACACACACACACAATGCACAGCTATCTATCCCTGTCACACACACACGATGCACAGCTATCTATCACTGTCACACACACACACGATGCACAGCTATCTCTCACTGTCACACACACATGATGCACCGCTATCTCTCACTGTCACACACACACGATGCACAGCTATCTCTCCCTGTCACACACACACACACGAAGCAATGCTATCTCTCCCTGTCACACGCACACGATGCATAGCTAACTCTCACTGTCACACACACACGATGCACAGCTATCTCTCACTGTCACACACACACGATGCACAGCTATCTATCACTGTCACACACGATGCACAGCTATCTCTCACTCCCTGACACACACACACGATGCACAGCTATCTCTCACTCCCTGACACACACACGATGCACAGCTATCTCTCCCTGTCATACACACACACGATGCACAGCTATCTCTCACTCCCTGACACACACACACGATGCAAAGCTATCTCTCCATGTCACACACACGATGCACAGCTATCTCTCCCTGTCACACACACACGATGCACAACTATCTTTCACTGTCACACACACACACGATGAACAGTAATCTCTCCATGTCACACACACGATGCACAGCTATCTCTCCCTGTCACACACACACGATGCACAACTATCTCTCACTGTCACACACACACGATGAACAGTAATCTCTCACTATCACACACACGATGCACAGCTATCTCTCCATGTCACAGTCAACAGTCATGACACAGTCATGTCAAATGTAACCCCAAAAGGGGTTAAGTCTCGAGAAGAGGAATCCCTGCAGGAATGATACTCGGCCCTGCTCTATATTAGATGCTGGTGTTACATATTGGCAGGTGGCAGTGCCTGACGTACCCCGGGCCGCCCCCCGGGGCAATGAGTGAGGGGCCGAGGATCTCTCCGCTGAGCCAGATGCTTCTGTTTAATTAGAGAGTTTTGTTGCAGGCGGAGCAGCTGTCACTCAATAATCAGCACAGATCACTGTGCCTCGTGTGTGACAGGGAGGGAGAGATAACTGTGCCTCATGTGTGACAGGGAGTGAGAGATAGCTGTGCCTCGTGTGTGACAGGGAGTGAGAGATAACTGTGCCTCATGTATGACAGAGAGTGAGAGATAGCTGTAGCTCGTGTGTGACAGGGAGTGAGAGATAGCTGTGCCTCGTGTGTGACAGGGAGTGAGAGATAGCTGTGCCTTGTGTGTGAGAGAGAAAGAAAGAGCGCAGAGAGAGAGAGAGAGAAAGAGCGCAGAGAGAGAGAAAGAGCACAGAGAGAGAGAAAGAGCGCAGAGATAGAGAAAGAATGAGCGCAGAGATAGAGAAAGAAAGAGCGCAGAGAGAGAGAGAGAGAGCGCAGAGAGAAAAAGAAAGAGTGCAGAGAGAGACAAAGAGCGCAGAGAGAGAGAGAAAGAAAGAGCGCAGATTGAGAAAGAAAGAGTGCATAGAGATAGAGAAAAAGAGCGCAGAGAGAGAGAGAGAAAGAGCGCAGAGAGAAAGAAAGAGCGCAGAGAGAAAGTAAGAGCGCAGAGAGAAAGAAAGAGCGCAGAGAGAAAGAAAGAAAGAGCGCAGAGAGAAAGAAAGAAAGAGCGCAGAGAGAGAGAAAAAGCGCAGAGAAAGAAAGAGCGCAGAGAGAGAGAGGAAGAAAGAGTGCAAAGAGAGAGAGAAAGAAAGAACGCAGAGAGAGAAAGAAAGAGCGCAGAGAGAGAGAAAGAGCGCAGAGAGAGAGAGAAAGAGCGCAGAGAGAGAGAAAGAAAGAGCGCAGAGAGAGAAAGAAAGAGCGCAGAGAGAGAGAAAGAGCGCAGAGAGAGAAAGAAAGAGTGCAGAGAGAGAGAAAGAAAGAGCGCAGAGAGAGAGAAAGAGTGCAGAGAGAGCGCAGAGAGAGAGAGTGCAGAGAGAGAGAGAAAGAAAGAGCGCAGAGAGAGAGAAAGAGCGCAGAGAGAGAAAGAAAGAGCGCAGAGAGAAAGAGCGCAGAGAGAGAGAAAGAAATAGCGCATAGAGAGAGAGAAAGAGCGCAGAGAGAGAGAAAGAGCGCAGAGAGAGAGAGAAAGAGCGCAGAGAGAGAAAGAAAGAAAGAGCGCAGAGAGAGAGCGCAGAGAGAGAGGATGAAAGAACGCAGAGAGAGAGAGAAAGAGCGCAGAGAGAGAGAGAGAAAGAGCGCAGAGAGAAAGAGAAAAAAAGAGCGCAGAGAGAGAGAGAGAGCGCAGACAGAGAGAGAGCCCAGAGAGAGAGAGCGCAGAGAGAGAGAGAGAGAGCGCAGAGAGAGAGAAAGAAAGAGCGCAGAGAGAGAGAAAGAGCGCAGAGAAAGAAAGAGCGCAGAGAGAGAGAAAGAAAGAGCGCACAGAGAGAAAGAAAGAAAGAGCGCAGAGAGAGAGAAAAAGCACAGAGAAAGAAAGAGCGCAGAGAGAGAGAGGAAGAAAGAGTGCAGAGAGAGAGAGAGAGCGCAGAGAGAGAGAGAAAGAGCGCAGAGAGAGAGAAAGAAAGAGCGCAGAGAGAGAAAGAAAGAGCGCAGAGAGAGAGAAAGAGCGCAGAGAGAGAAAGAAAGAGTGCAGAGAGAGAGAGAGAAAGAAAGAGCGCAGAGAGAGAGAAAGAGCACAGAGAGAGAGAAAGAGCGCAGAGATAGAGAAAGAATGAGCGCAGAGATAGAGAAAGAAAGAGCGCAGAGAGAGAGAGAGAGAGAGCGCAGAGAGAGAAAGAAAGAGCGCAGAGAGAGACAAAGAGCGCAGAGAGAGAGAGAAAGAAAGAGCGCAGATTGAGAAAGAAAGAGCGCAGAGAGAGAGAGAAAAAGAGCGCAGAGAGAGAGAGAGAAAGAGCGCAGAGAGAAAGAAAGAGCGCAGAGAGAAAGTAAGAGCGCAGAGAGAAAGAAAGAGCGCAGAGAGAAAGAAAGAAAGAGCGCAGAGAGAGAGAAAAAGCGCAGAGAAAGAAAGAGCGCAGAGAGAGAGAGGAAGAAAGAGTGCAAAGAGAGAGAGAAAGAAAGAACGCAGAGAGAGAAAGAAAGAGCGCAGAGAGAGAGAAAGAGCGCAGAGAGAGAGAGAAAGAGCGCAGAGAGAGAGAAAGAAAGAGCGCAGAGAGAGAGAAAGAGTGCAGAGAGAGCGCAGAGAGAGAGAGTGCAGAGAGAGAGAGAAAGAAAGAGCGCAGAGAGAGAGAAAGAGCGCAGAGAGAGAAAGAAAGAGCGCAGAGAGAAAGAGCGCAGAGAGAGAGAAAGAAAGAGCGCATAGAGAGAGAGAAAGAGCGCAGAGAGAGAGAAAGAGCGCAGAGAGAGAGAGAGAGCGCAGAGAGAGGATGAAAGAACGCAGAGAGAGAGAGAAAGAGCGCAGAGAGAGAGAGAGAAAGAGCGCAGAGAGAAAGAGAAAAAAAGAGCGCAGAGAGAGAGAGAGAGCGCAGACAGAGAGAGAGCCCAGAGAGAGAGAGCGCAGAGAGAGAGAGAGCGCAGAGAGAGAGAAAGAAAGAGCGCAGAGAGAGAGAAAGAGCGCAGAGAAAGAAAGAGCGCAGAGAGAGAGAGAAAGAAAGAGCGCACAGAGAGAAAGAAAGAAAGAGCGCAGAGAGAGAGAGAAAGCGCAGAAAAAGAAAGAGCGCAGAGAGAGAGAGAGGAAGAAAGAGTGCAGAGAGAGAGAGAAAGAAAGAACGCAGAGAGAGAAAGAAAGAGAGCAGAGAGAGAGAAAGAGCGCAGAGAGAGAAAGAAAGAGCGCAGAGAGAGAGAAAGAAAGAGCGCAGAGAGAGAAAGAAAGAGCGCAGAGAGAGAGAAAGAGCGCAGAGAGAGAAAGAAAGAGTGCAGAGAGAGAGAGGAAGAAAGAGCGCAGAGAGAGAGAAAGAGCGCAGAGAGAGAAAGAAAGAGCGCAGAGAGAGAGAGAGAGAGCGCAGACAGAGAGAGAGCCCAGAGAGAGAGAGCGCAGAGAGAGAGAGAGAGCACAGAGAGAGAGAAAGAAAGAGCGCAGAGAGAGAGAAAGAGCGCAGAGAGAGAAAAAGAGCGCAGAGAGATGTATGTACAGCGCCGCCGTCACTGTCAGTGCTATGTAACGGCGGCGCTGTACATACAGGGATAAGGATAGTATTATTACATAGCAGTGACAGTGACGGCGGCGCTGTACATACAGGGATAAGGATAGTATTATTACATAGCAGTGACAGTGACGGCGGCGCTGTACATACAGGGATAAGGATAGTATTATTACATAGCACTGACAGTGACGGCAGCGCTGTACATACAGGGATAAGGATAATATTATTACATAGCACTGACAGTGACGGCGGCGCTGTACATACAGGGGGCGCTGTACATACAGGGATAAGGATAGTATTATTACATAGCACTGACAGTGACGGCGGCGCTGTACACACAGGGATAAGGATAGTATTACATAGCACTTACAGTAAAGGCCCCTGTAATGAGATGCGCAGTGTAAAGGACCCTGTAATGAGATGCGCCGTGTAAAGGCCCCTGTAATGAGATGCGCCCTGTAAATGCCCCTGTAATGAGATGCGCCGTGTAAATGCCCCTGTAATGAGATGCGCAGTGTAAATGCCCCTGTAATGAGATGTGCAGTGTAAATGCCCCTGTAATGAGATGCGCAGTGTAAAGGCCCTTGTAATGAGATGCGCAGTGTAAAGGCCCCTGTAATGAGATGCGCCGTGTAAAGGCCCCTGTAATGAGATGCGCCATGTAAAGGCCCCTGTAATGAGATGTGCCGTGTAAAGGCCCCTGTAATGAGATGCGCCGTGTAAAGGCCCCTGTAATGAGATGTGCCGTGTAAAGGCCCCTGTAATGAGATGCGCAGTATAAATGCCCCTGTAATGAGATGCGCAGTGTAAATGCACCGTAATGAGATGCCCAGTGTAAATGCCCCTTAATGAGATGCACAGTGTAAATGCCCCGTAATGAGATGCGCAGTCTAAATGCCCCTGTAATGAGATGCGCAGTGTAAATGCCCCTGTAATGAGATGCGCAGTGTAAATGCCCCTGTAATGAGATGTGCAGTGTAAATGCCCCTGTAATGAGATGCGCAGTGTATATGCCCCTGTAATGAGATGCGCAGTGTAAATGCCCCTTTAATGAGATGCGCAGTGTAAATGCCCCTGTAATGAGATGCGCAGTGTAGAGGCCCCGTAATGAGATGCGCAGTGTAGAGGCCCCTGTAATGAGATGCGCAGTGTAAAGGCCCCTGTAATGAGATGCGCAGTGGAAAGGCCCCTGTAATGAGATGCGCCATGTAAATGCCCCTGTAATGAGATGCACAGTGTAAATGCCCCTGTAATGAGATGCCCAGTGTAAATGCCCCTGTAATGAGATGCGCAGTGTAAATGCCCCTGTAATGAGATGCGCAGTGTAAATGCCCCGTAATGAGATGCGCAGTGTAAAGGCCCCTGTAATGAGATGCGCAGTGCAAAAGCCCCGTAATGAGATGCGCAGTGTAAAGGCCCCTTTAATGAGATGCGCAGTGTAAAAGCCCCGTAATGAGATGCGCAGTGTAAAGGCCCCTTTAATGAGATGCGCAGTGTAAATGCCCCTGTAATGAGATGCGCAGTGTAAATGTCCCTGTAATGAGATGCGCAGTGTAAATGCCCCTGTAATGAGATGCGCAGTGTAAATGCCCCTGTAATGAGATGCGCAGTGTAAATGCCCAGTAATGAGATGCGCAGTGTAAAGGCCCCTGTAATGAGATGCGCAGTGTAAAGGCCCCATAATGAGATGCGCAGTGTAAAGGCCCCTGTAATGAGATGCGCAGTGTAAATGCCCCTGTAATGAGATGCGCAGTGTAAATGCCCCGTAATGAGATGCGCAGTGTAAATGCCCCTTAATGAGATGCGCAGTGTAAATGCCCCTTAATGAGATGTGCAGTGTAAATGCCCCCTGTAATGAGATGCCCAGTGTAAATGCCCCTGTAATGAGATGCCAAGTGTAAATGCCCCTGTAATGAGATGCGCAGTGTAAATGCCCCTGTAATGAGATGCGCAGTGTAAAGGCCCCTGTAATGAGATGCGCAGTGTAAAGGCCCCTGTAATGAGATGCGCAGTGTAAAGGCCCCTGTAATGAGATGCGCAGTGTAAAGGCCCCTGTAATGATATGCGCCGTGTAAAGGCCCTTGTAATGAGTTGCGCCGTGTAAATGCCCCTGTAATGAGATGCGCCGTGTAATTGCCCCTGTAATGAGATGCGCAGTGTAGATGCCCCTGTAATGAGATGCGCAGTGTAAATGCCCCTGTAATGAGATGCGCAGTGTAAAGGCCCTTGTAATTAGATGCGCAGTGTAAAGGCCCCTGTAATGAGATGCGCAGTGTAAAGGCCCCTGTAATGAGATGCGCCGTGTAACGGCCTATGTAATGAGATGCGCCGTGTAAAGGCCCCTGTAATGAGATGCGCCGTGTAAAGGCCCCTGTAATGAGATGCGCAATGTAAATGCCACTGTAATGAGATGCGCAGTGTAAATGCCCCGTAATGGGATGCCCAGTGTAAATGCCCCTTAATGAGATGCACAGTGTAAATGCCCTGTAATGAGATGCGCAGTGTAAATGCCCCGTAATGAGATGCACATTGTAAATGCCCCTGTAATGAGATGCGCATTGTAAATGCCCCTGTAATGACATGCGCAGTGTAAATGCCCCTGTAATGAGATGCGCAGTGTAAATGCCCCTGTAATGAGAAGCGCAGTGTAAATGCCCCGTAATGAGATGCGCAGTGTAAATGCCCCTTTAATGAGATGCGCAGTGTAAATGCCCCGTAATGAGATGCGCAGTGTAAATGCCCTGTAATGAGATGCGCAGTGTAAATGCCCCGTAATGAGATGCACAGTGTAAATGCCCCTGTAATGAGATGCGCAGTGTAAAGGCCCTTGTAATTAGATGCGCAGTGTAAAGGCCCCTGTAATGAGATGCGCAGTGTAAAGGCCCCTGTAATGAGATGCGCCGTGTAACGGCCTATGTAATGAGATGCGCCGTGTAAAGGCCCCTGTAATGAGATGCGCCGTGTAAAGGCCCCTGTAATGAGATGCGCAATGTAAATGCCCCTGTAATGAGATGCGCATTGTAAATGCCCCTGTAATGACATGCGCAGTGTAAATGCCCCTGTAATGACATGCGCAGTGTAAATGCCCCTGTAATGAGAAGCGCAGTGTAAATGCCCCGTAATGAGATGCGCAGTGTAAATGCCCCTTTAATGAGATGCGCAGTGTAAATGCTGCGTAATGAGATGCGCAGTGTAAATGCCCTGTAATGAGATGCGCAGTGTAAATGCCCCGTAATGAGATGCACAGTGTAAATGCCCCTGTAATGAGATGCGCAGTGTAAATGCCCCGTAATGAGATGCGCAGTGTAAATGCCCTGTAATCAGATGCGCAGTGTAAATGCCCCTGTAATGAGATGCGCAGTGTAAATGCCCGTCAGTGCTATGCAATAATAATATCCTTATCCCTTTGTGTACAGCGCCGCCGTCACTGTCAGTGCTATGTAATACTATCCTTATCCCTGTATGTACAGCGCCGCCGTCACTGTCAGTGCTGTGTATTACTATCCTTATCCCTGTATGTACAGCACCGCCCTCACTGTCAGTGCTATGTAATACTATCCTTATCCCTGTATGTACAGCGCCGCCGTCACTGTCAGTTCTATGTAATACTATCCTTATCCCTGTATGTACAGCGCCACCGTCACTGTCACTGCTATGTAATAATACTATCCTTATCCCTGTATGTACAGCGCCATCGTCACTGTCAGTGCTATGTAATAATAATATCCTTATCCCTGTATGTACAGCGCCGCCGTCACTGTCAGTGCTATGTAATACTATCCTTATCCCTGTATGTACAGCGCCGCCGTCACTGTCAGTGCTGTGTAATACTATCCTTATCCCTGTATGTACAGCGTCGCCGTCACTGTCAGTGCTATGTAATACTATACTTATCCCTGTATGTACAGCGCCACGTCACTGTCAGTGCTATGTAATACTATCCTTATCCCTGTGTGTACAGCGCCGCCGTCACTGTCAGTGCTATGTAATAATACTATCCTTATCCCGTTATGTACAGTTCCACCATCACTGTCAGTGCTATGTAATAATACTATCCTTATCCCTGTATGTACAGCGCCACGTCACTGTCAGTGCTATGTAATAATACTATCCTTATCCCTGTATGTACAGCGCCGCCGTCACTGTCAGTGCTATGTAATAATACTATCCTTATCCCTGTATGTACAGCGCCGCCGTCACTGTCAGTGCTATGTAATAATAATATCCTTATCCCTGTATGTACAGTGCGCTGTCACTGTCATTGCTATGTAATACTATCCTTATCCCTGTATGTACAATTACATAGCACTGACAGTGACGGCGGCGCTGTACATACAGAGATAAGGATAGTATTATTGCAAAGCAGTGACAGTGACGGCGGCACTGTCCATACAGGGATAAGGATAGTATTATTACATAGCAGTGAATGTGACGGCGGCGCTGTAGATACAGGGATAAGGATTGTATTACATAGCACTGACAGTGACGGTGGCGCCCTGTAAAGGGCAAGTCTGTGGCAATAACAGGGGTGGAGAAAAGTACTTTCTACTCACTGACATTGATGGCGGCGCTGTACATACAGGGATAAGGATAGTATTATTACATAGCACTGACAGTGACGGCGGCGCTGTACATACAGGGATAAGTGCCGCCGTCACTGTCAGTACTGTCTTATATATCCTATCCTTATCCCTGTATGTACAGCGCCGCCGTCACTGTCAGTGCTATGTAATAATGCTATCCTTAACCCTGTATGTGCAGCGCCGCCGTCACTGTCAGTGCTGTGCAATAATACTATTCTTATCCCTGTATGTACAGCCCCGCCGTCACTGTCAGTGCTATGTAATACTATCCTTATCCCTGTATGTACAACGCCGCCGTCACTGTCAGTGCTATGTAATAATACCATCCTTATCCCTTCCTATAAGAAGTTAGCTAAAAAGTAGCTTCGAAAAACGCTTAGGTTAAGTTTCAGAGTTGCTTCTAATGTACCAAAGCTGGACTTAGACATAATTTCACTCTCACAACATTATGGCTGGTTGGAGACAGTCCGAACCACAAGTACCGGGTCCATGGTTCTGGCCGTATACTGGGGGGACGGGGACGACTCCCATTAACTCCTGACTATACCGGGGATATGCTTATCACAATGCCTTTCTGGTCTGTGCTGAAGCAGGGCATTCTGGCAGCCAAGTGGCTTGACCTTTATTAGTGAGCCTGGTTACCCCCTCTCGGAACCACAGACTTAGAAATCGCCAGCTCATATACAGTGCATAAAATATATTTATATATATACCCTTATACACCATTTTAATAAAAAATATCACAAAATTCTTCTAAGTCCCTCAGGAAGAGTGAAAGACGCGCACGTTCATTTTCAGAGCTCCTAGACCTTCCTATAAGAAGTTAGCTAAAAAGTAGCTTCGAAATACGCTTAGGTTAAGTTTCAGAGTTGCTTCTAATGTACCAAAGCTGGACTTAGACATAATTTCACTCTCACAACATTATGGCTGGTTGGAGACAGTCCGAACCAAAAGTACCGGGTCCATGGTTCTGGCCGTATACTGGGGGGACGGGGACGACTCCCATTAACCCCTGACTATACCGGGGATACGCTTATCACAATGCCTTTCTGGTCTGTGCTGAAGCAGGGCATTCTGGCAGCCAAGTGGCTTGACCTTTATTAGTGAGCCTGGTTACCCCCTCTCGGAACCACAGACTTAGAAATCGCCAGCTCATATACAGTGCATAAAATATATTTATATATATACCCTTATACACCATTTTAATAAAAAATATCACAAAATTCTTCTAAGTCCCTCGGGAAGAGTGAAAGACGCGTACGTTCATTTTCAGAGCTCCTAGACCTTCCTATAAGAAGTTAGCCAAAAAGTAGCTTCGAAAAACGCTTAGGTTAAGTTTCAGAGTTGCTTCTAATGTACCAAAGCTGGACTTAGACATAATTTCACTCTCACAACATTATGGCTGGTTGGAGAGGGTCCGAACCACAAGTACCGGGTCCATGGTTCTGGCCGTATACTGGGGGGACGGGGACGACTCCCATTAACCCCTGACTATACCGGGGATACGCTTATCACAATGCCTTTCTGGTCTGTGCTGAAGCAGGGCATTCTGGCAGCCAAGTGGCTTGACCTTTATTAGTGAGCCTGGTTACCCCCTCTCGGAACCACAGACTTAGAAATCGCCAGCTCATATACAGTGCATAAAATATATTTATATATATACCCTTATACACCATTTTAATAAAAAATATCACAAAATTCTTCTAAGTCCCTCGGAAAGAGTGAAAGACGCGCACGTTCATTTTCAGAGCTCCTAGACCTTCCTATAAGAAGTTAGCCAAAAAGTAGCTTCGAAAAACGCTTAGGTTAAGTTTCAGAGTTGCTTCTAATGTACCAAAGCTGGACTTAGACATAATTTCACTCTCACAACATTATGGCTGGTTGGAGACAGTCCGAACCACAAGTACCGGGTCCATGGTTCTGGCCGTATACTGGGGGGACGGGGACGACTCCCATTAACCCCTGACTATACCGGGGATACGTTTATCCAATGCCTTTCTGGTCTGTGCTGAAGCAGGGCATTCTGGCAGCCAAGTGGCTTGACCTTTATTAGTGAGCCTGGTTACCCCCTCTCGGAACCACAGACTTAGAAATCGCCAGCTCATATACAGTGCATAAAATATATTTATATATATACCCTTATACACCATTTTAATAAAAAATATCACAAAATTCTTCTAAGTCCCTCGGGAAGAGTGAAAGACGCGCGCGTTCATTTTCAGAGCTCCTAGACCTTCCTATAAGAAGTTAGCTAAAAAGTAGCTTCGAAATACGCTTAGGTTAAGTTTCAGAGTTGCTTCTAATGTACCAAAGCTGGACTTAGACATAATTTCACTCTCACAACATTATGGCTGGTTGGAGACAGTCCGAACCAAAAGTACCGGGTCCATGGTTCTGGCCGTATACTGGGGGGACGGGGACGACTCCCATTAACCCCTGACTATACCGGGGATACGCTTATCACAATGCCTTTCTGGTCTGTGCTGAAGCAGGGCATTCTGGCAGCCAAGTGGCTTGACCTTTATTAGTGAGCCTGGTTACCCCCTCTCGGAACCACAGACTTAGAAATCGCCAGCTCATATACAGTGCATAAAATATATTTATATATATACCCTTATACACCATTTTAATAAAAAATATCACAAAATTCTTCTAAGTCCCTCGGGAAGAGTGAAAGACGCGTACGTTCATTTTCAGAGCTCCTAGACCTTCCTATAAGAAGTTAGCCAAAAAGTAGCTTCGAAAAACGCTTAGGTTAAGTTTCAGAGTTGCTTCTAATGTACCAAAGCTGGACTTAGACATAATTTCACTCTCACAACATTATGGCTGGTTGGAGAGGGTCCGAACCACAAGTACCGGGTCCATGGTTCTGGCCGTATACTGGGGGGACGGGGACGACTCCCATTAACCCCTGACTATACCGGGGATACGCTTATCACAATGCCTTTCTGGTCTGTGCTGAAGCAGGGCATTCTGGCAGCCAAGTGGCTTGACCTTTATTAGTGAGCCTGGTTACCCCCTCTCGGAACCACAGACTTAGAAATCGCCAGCTCATATACAGTGCATAAAATATATTTATATATATACCCTTATACACCATTTTAATAAAAAATATCACAAAATTCTTCTAAGTCCCTCGGAAAGAGTGAAAGACGCGCACGTTCATTTTCAGAGCTCCTAGACCTTCCTATAAGAAGTTAGCCAAAAAGTAGCTTCGAAAAACGCTTAGGTTAAGTTTCAGAGTTGCTTCTAATGTACCAAAGCTGGACTTAGACATAATTTCACTCTCACAACATTATGGCTGGTTGGAGACAGTCCGAACCACAAGTACCGGGTCCATGGTTCTGGCCGTATACTGGGGGGACGGGGACGACTCCCATTAACCCCTGACTATACCGGGGATACGTTTATCCAATGCCTTTCTGGTCTGTGCTGAAGCAGGGCATTCTGGCAGCCAAGTGGCTTGACCTTTATTAGTGAGCCTGGTTACCCCCTCTCGGAACCACAGACTTAGAAATCGCCAGCTCATATACAGTGCATAAAATATATTTATATATATACCCTTATACACCATTTTAATAAAAAATATCACAAAATTCTCCTAAGTCCCTCGGGAAGAGTGAAAGACGCTTACGTTCATTTTCAGAGCTCCTAGACCTTCCTATAAGAAGTTAGCCAAAAAGTAGCTTCGAAAAACGCTTAGGTTAAGTTTCAGAGTTGCTTCTAATGTACCAAAGCTGGACTTAGACATAATTTCACTCTCACAACATTATGGCTGGTTGGAGAGGGTCCGAACCACAAGTACCGGGTCCATGGTTCTGGCCGTATACTGGGGGGACGGGGACGACTCCCATTAACCCCTGACTATACCGGGGATACGCTTATCACAATGCCTTTCTGGTCTGTGCTGAAGCAGGGCATTCTGGCAGCCAAGTGGCTTGACCTTTATTAGTGAGCCTGGTTACCCCCTCTCGGAACCACAGACTTAGAAATCGCCAGCTCATATACAGTGCATAAAATATATTTATATATATACCCTTATACACCATTTTAATAAAAAATATCACAAAATTCTTCTAAGTCCCTCGGAAAGAGTGAAAGACGCGCACGTTCATTTTCAGAGCTCCTAGACCTTCCTATAAGAAGTTAGCCAAAAAGTAGCTTCGAAAAACGCTTAGGTTAAGTTTCAGAGTTGCTTCTAATGTACCAAAGCTGGACTTAGACATAATTTCACTCTCACAACATTATGGCTGGTTGGAGACAGTCCGAACCACAAGTACCGGGTCCATGGTTCTGGCCGTATACTGGGGGGACGGGGACGACTCCCATTAACCCCTGACTATACCGGGGATACGCTTATCACAATGCCTTTCTGGTCTGTGCTGAAGCAGGGCATTCTGGCAGCCAAGTGGCTTGACCTTTATTAGTGAGCCTGGTTACCCCCTCTCGGAACCACAGACTTAGAAATCGCCAGCTCATATACAGTGCATAAAATATATTTATATATATACCCTTATACACCATTTTAATAAAAAATATCACAAAATTCTTCTAAGTCCCTCGGAAAGAGTGAAAGACGCGCACGTTCATTTTCAGAGCTCCTAGACCTTCCTATAAGAAGTTAGCCAAAAAGTAGCTTCGAAAAACGCTTAGGTTAAGTTTCAGAGTTGCTTCTAATGTACCAAAGCTGGACTTAGACATAATTTCACTCTCACAACATTATGGCTGGTTGGAGACAGTCCGAACCACAAGTACCGGGTCCATGGTTCTGGCCGTATACTGGGGGGACGGGGACGACTCCCATTAACCCCTGACTATACCGGGGATACGTTTATCCAATGCCTTTCTGGTCTGTGCTGAAGCAGGGCATTCTGGCAGCCAAGTGGCTTGACCTTTATTAGTGAGCCTGGTTACCCCCTCTCGGAACCACAGACTTAGAAATCGCCAGCTCATATACAGTGCATAAAATATATTTATATATATACCCTTATACACCATTTTAATAAAAAATATCACAAAATTCTTCTAAGTCCCTCGGGAAGAGTGAAAGACGCTTACGTTCATTTTCAGAGCTCCTAGACCTTCCTATAAGAAGTTAGCCAAAAAGTAGCTTCGAAAAACGCTTAGGTTAAGTTTCAGAGTTGCTTCTAATGTACCAAAGCTGGACTTAGACATAATTTCACTCTCACAACATTATGGCTGGTTGGAGAGGGTCCGAACCACAAGTACCGGGTCCATGGTTCTGGCCGTATACTGGGGGGACGGGGACGACTCCCATTAACCCCTGACTATACCGGGGATACGCTTATCACAATGCCTTTCTGGTCTGTGCTGAAGCAGGGCATTCTGGCAGCCAAGTGGCTTGACCTTTATTAGTGAGCCTGGTTACCCCCTCTCGGAACCACAGACTTAGAAATCGCCAGCTCATATACAGTGCATAAAATATATTTATATATATACCCTTATACACCATTTTAATAAAAAATATCACAAAATTCTTCTAAGTCCCTCGGAAAGAGTGAAAGACGCGCACGTTCATTTTCAGAGCTCCTAGACCTTTCTATAAGAAGTTAGCCAAAAAGTAGCTTCGAAAAACGCTTAGGTTAAGTTTCAGAGTTGCTTCTAATGTACCAAAGCTGGACTTAGACATAATTTCACTCTCACAACATTATGGCTGGTTGGAGACAGTCCGAACCACAAGTACCGGGTCCATGGTTCTGGCCGTATACTGGGGGGACGGGGACGACTCCCATTAACCCCTGACTATACCGGGGATACGTTTATCCAATGCCTTTCTGGTCTGTGCTGAAGCAGGGCATTCTGGCAGCCAAGTGGCTTGACCTTTATTAGTGAGCCTGGTTACCCCCTCTCGGAACCACAGACTTAGAAATCGCCAGCTCATATACAGTGCATAAAATATATTTATATATATACCCTTATACACCATTTTAATAAAAAATATCACAAAATTCTTCTAAGTCCCTCGGGAAGAGTGAAAGACGCGCGCGTTCATTTTCAGAGCTCCTAGACCTTCCTATAAGAAGTTAGCTAAAAAGTAGCTTCGAAATACGCTTAGGTTAAGTTTCAGAGTTGCTTCTAATGTACCAAAGCTGGACTTAGACATAATTTCACTCTCACAACATTATGGCTGGTTGGAGACAGTCCGAACCAAAAGTACCGGGTCCATGGTTCTGGCCGTATACTGGGGGGACGGGGACGACTCCCATTAACCCCTGACTATACCGGGGATACGCTTATCACAATGCCTTTCTGGTCTGTGCTGAAGCAGGGCATTCTGGCAGCCAAGTGGCTTGACCTTTATTAGTGAGCCTGGTTACCCCCTCTCGGAACCACAGACTTAGAAATCGCCAGCTCATATACAGTGCATAAAATATATTTATATATATACCCTTATACACCATTTTAATAAAAAATATCACAAAATTCTTCTAAGTCCCTCGGGAAGAGTGAAAGACGCGTACGTTCATTTTCAGAGCTCCTAGACCTTCCTATAAGAAGTTAGCCAAAAAGTAGCTTCGAAAAACGCTTAGGTTAAGTTTCAGAGTTGCTTCTAATGTACCAAAGCTGGACTTAGACATAATTTCACTCTCACACCATTATGGCTGGTTGGAGACAGTCCGAACCACAAGTACCGGGTCCATGGTTCTGGCCGTATACTGGGGGGACGGGGACGACTCCCATTAACCCCTGACTATACCGGGGATACGTTTATCCAATGCCTTTCTGGTCTGTGCTGAAGCAGGGCATTCTGGCAGCCAAGTGGCTTGACCTTTATTAGTGAGCCTGGTTACCCCCTCTCGGAACCACAGACTTAGAAATCGCCAGCTCATATACAGTGCATAAAATATATTTATATATATACCCTTATACACCATTTTAATAAAAAATATCACAAAATTCTTCTAAGTCCCTCGGGAAGAGTGAAAGACGCGCGCGTTCATTTTCAGAGCTCCTAGACCTTCCTATAAGAAGTTAGCTAAAAAGTAGCTTCGAAATACGCTTAGGTTAAGTTTCAGAGTTGCTTCTAATGTACCAAAGCTGGACTTAGACATAATTTCACTCTCACAACATTATGGCTGGTTGGAGACAGTCCGAACCAAAAGTACCGGGTCCATGGTTCTGGCCGTATACTGGGGGGACGGGGACGACTCCCATTAACCCCTGACTATACCGGGGATACGCTTATCACAATGCCTTTCTGGTCTGTGCTGAAGCAGGGCATTCTGGCAGCCAAGTGGCTTGACCTTTATTAGTGAGCCTGGTTACCCCCTCTCGGAACCACAGACTTAGAAATCGCCAGCTCATATACAGTGCATAAAATATATTTATATATATACCCTTATACACCATTTAAATAAAAAATATCACAAAATTCTTCTAAGTCCCTCGGGAAGAGTGAAAGACGCGCACGTTCATTTTCAGAGCTCCTAGACCTTCCTATAAGAAGTTAGCTAAAAAGTAGCTTCGAAATACGCTTAGGTTAAGTTTCAGAGTTGCTTCTAATGTACCAAAGCTGGACTTAGACATAATTTCACTCTCACAACATTATGGCTGGTTGGAGACAGTCCGAACCAAAAGTACCGGGTCCATGGTTCTGGCCGTATACTGGGGGGACGGGGACGACTCCCATTAACCCCTGACTATACCGGGGATACGCTTATCACAATGCCTTTCTGGTCTGTGCTGAAGCAGGGCATTCTGGCAGCCAAGTGGCTTGACCTTTATTAGTGAGCCTGGTTACCCCCTCTCGGAACCACAGACTTAGAAATCGCCAGCTCATATACAGTGCATAAAATATATTTATATATATACCCTTATACACCATTTTAATAAAAAATATCACAAAATTCTTCTAAGTCCCTCGGGAAGAGTGAAAGACGCGTACGTTCATTTTCAGAGCTCCTAGACCTTCCTATAAGAAGTTAGCCAAAAAGTAGCTTCGAAAAACGCTTAGGTTAAGTTTCAGAGTTGCTTCTAATGTACCAAAGCTGGACTTAGACATAATTTCACTCTCACAACATTATGGCTGGTTGGAGAGGGTCCGAACCACAAGTACCGGGTCCATGGTTCTGGCCGTATACTGGGGGGACGGGGACGACTCCCATTAACCCCTGACTATACCGGGGATACGCTTATCACAATGCCTTTCTGGTCTGTGCTGAAGCAGGGCATTCTGGCAGCCAAGTGGCTTGACCTTTATTAGTGAGCCTGGTTACCCCCTCTCGGAACCACAGACTTAGAAATCGCCAGCTCATATACAGTGCATAAAATATATTTATATATATACCCTTATACACCATTTTAATAAAAAATATCACAAAATTCTTCTAAGTCCCTCGGAAAGAGTGAAAGACGCGCACGTTCATTTTCAGAGCTCCTAGACCTTCCTATAAGAAGTTAGCCAAAAAGTAGCTTCGAAAAACGCTTAGGTTAAGTTTCAGAGTTGCTTCTAATGTACCAAAGCTGGACTTAGACATAATTTCACTCTCACAACATTATGGCTGGTTGGAGACAGTCCGAACCACAAGTACCGGGTCCATGGTTCTGGCCGTATACTGGGGGGACGGGGACGACTCCCATTAACCCCTGACTATACCGGGGATACGTTTATCCAATGCCTTTCTGGTCTGTGCTGAAGCAGGGCATTCTGGCAGCCAAGTGGCTTGACCTTTATTAGTGAGCCTGGTTACCCCCTCTCGGAACCACAGACTTAGAAATCGCCAGCTCATATACAGTGCATAAAATATATTTATATATATACCCTTATACACCATTTTAATAAAAAATATCACAAAATTCTTCTAAGTCCCTCGGGAAGAGTGAAAGACGCGCGCGTTCATTTTCAGAGCTCCTAGACCTTCCTATAAGAAGTTAGCTAAAAAGTAGCTTCGAAATACGCTTAGGTTAAGTTTCAGAGTTGCTTCTAATGTACCAAAGCTGGACTTAGACATAATTTCACTCTCACAACATTATGGCTGGTTGGAGACAGTCCGAACCAAAAGTACCGGGTCCATGGTTCTGGCCGTATACTGGGGGGACGGGGACGACTCCCATTAACCCCTGACTATACCGGGGATACGCTTATCACAATGCCTTTCTGGTCTGTGCTGAAGCAGGGCATTCTGGCAGCCAAGTGGCTTGACCTTTATTAGTGAGCCTGGTTACCCCCTCTCGGAACCACAGACTTAGAAATCGCCAGCTCATATACAGTGCATAAAATATATTTATATATATACCCTTATACACCATTTTAATAAAAAATATCACAAAATTCTTCTAAGTCCCTCGGGAAGAGTGAAAGACGCGTACGTTCATTTTCAGAGCTCCTAGACCTTCCTATAAGAAGTTAGCCAAAAAGTAGCTTCGAAAAACGCTTAGGTTAAGTTTCAGAGTTGCTTCTAATGTACCAAAGCTGGACTTAGACATAATTTCACTCTCACAACATTATGGCTGGTTGGAGAGGGTCCGAACCACAAGTACCGGGTCCATGGTTCTGGCCGTATACTGGGGGGACGGGGACGACTCCCATTAACCCCTGACTATACCGGGGATACGCTTATCACAATGCCTTTCTGGTCTGTGCTGAAGCAGGGCATTCTGGCAGCCAAGTGGCTTGACCTTTATTAGTGAGCCTGGTTACCCCCTCTCGGAACCACAGACTTAGAAATCGCCAGCTCATATACAGTGCATAAAATATATTTATATATATACCCTTATACACCATTTTAATAAAAAATATCACAAAATTCTTCTAAGTCCCTCGGAAAGAGTGAAAGACGCGCACGTTCATTTTCAGAGCTCCTAGACCTTCCTATAAGAAGTTAGCCAAAAAGTAGCTTCGAAAAACGCTTAGGTTAAGTTTCAGAGTTGCTTCTAATGTACCAAAGCTGGACTTAGACATAATTTCACTCTCACAACATTATGGCTGGTTGGAGACAGTCCGAACCACAAGTACCGGGTCCATGGTTCTGGCCGTATACTGGGGGGACGGGGACGACTCCCATTAACCCCTGACTATACCGGGGATACGTTTATCCAATGCCTTTCTGGTCTGTGCTGAAGCAGGGCATTCTGGCAGCCAAGTGGCTTGACCTTTATTAGTGAGCCTGGTTACCCCCTCTCGGAACCACAGACTTAGAAATCGCCAGCTCATATACAGTGCATAAAATATATTTATATATATACCCTTATACACCATTTTAATAAAAAATATCACAAAATTCTTCTAAGTCCCTCGGGAAGAGTGAAAGACGCGCGCGTTCATTTTCAGAGCTCCTAGACCTTCCTATAAGAAGTTAGCTAAAAAGTAGCTTCGAAATACGCTTAGGTTAAGTTTCAGAGTTGCTTCTAATGTACCAAAGCTGGACTTAGACATAATTTCACTCTCACAACATTATGGCTGGTTGGAGACAGTCCGAACCAAAAGTACCGGGTCCATGGTTCTGGCCGTATACTGGGGGGACGGGGACGACTCCCATTAACCCCTGACTATACCGGGGATACGCTTATCACAATGCCTTTCTGGTCTGTGCTGAAGCAGGGCATTCTGACAGCCAAGTGGCTTGACCTTTATTAGTGAGCCTGGTTACCCCCTCTCGGAACCACAGACTTAGAAATCGCCAGCTCATATACAGTGCATAAAATATATTTATATATATACCCTTATACACCATTTTAATAAAAAATATCACAAAATTCTTCTAAGTCCCTCGGGAAGAGTGAAAGACGCGTACGTTCATTTTCAGAGCTCCTAGACCTTCCTATAAGAAGTTAGCCAAAAAGTAGCTTCGAAAAACGCTTAGGTTAAGTTTCAGAGTTGCTTCTAATGTACCAAAGCTGGACTTAGACATAATTTCACTCTCACAACATTATGGCTGGTTGGAGAGGGTCCGAACCACAAGTACCGGGTCCATGGTTCTGGCCGTATACTGGGGGGACGGGGACGACTCCCATTAACCCCTGACTATACCGGGGATACGCTTATCACAATGCCTTTCTGGTCTGTGCTGAAGCAGGGCATTCTGGCAGCCAAGTGGCTTGACCTTTATTAGTGAGCCTGGTTACCCCCTCTCGGAACCACAGACTTAGAAATCGCCAGCTCATATACAGTGCATAAAATATATTTATATATATACCCTTATACACCATTTTAATAAAAAATATCACAAAATTCTTCTAAGTCCCTCGGAAAGAGTGAAAGACGCGCACGTTCATTTTCAGAGCTCCTAGACCTTCCTATAAGAAGTTAGCCAAAAAGTAGCTTCGAAAAACGCTTAGGTTAAGTTTCAGAGTTGCTTCTAATGTACCAAAGCTGGACTTAGACATAATTTCACTCTCACAACATTATGGCTGGTTGGAGACAGTCCGAACCACAAGTACCGGGTCCATGGTTCTGGCCGTATACTGGGGGGACGGGGACGACTCCCATTAACCCCTGACTATACCGGGGATACGTTTATCCAATGCCTTTCTGGTCTGTGCTGAAGCAGGGCATTCTGGCAGCCAAGTGGCTTGACCTTTATTAGTGAGCCTGGTTACCCCCTCTCGGAACCACAGACTTAGAAATCGCCAGCTCATATACAGTGCATAAAATATATTTATATATATACCCTTATACACCATTTTAATAAAAAATATCACAAAATTCTCCTAAGTCCCTCGGGAAGAGTGAAAGACGCTTACGTTCATTTTCAGAGCTCCTAGACCTTCCTATAAGAAGTTAGCCAAAAAGTAGCTTCGAAAAACGCTTAGGTTAAGTTTCAGAGTTGCTTCTAATGTACCAAAGCTGGACTTAGACATAATTTCACTCTCACAACATTATGGCTGGTTGGAGAGGGTCCGAACCACAAGTACCGGGTCCATGGTTCTGGCCGTATACTGGGGGGACGGGGACGACTCCCATTAACCCCTGACTATACCGGGGATACGCTTATCACAATGCCTTTCTGGTCTGTGCTGAAGCAGGGCATTCTGGCAGCCAAGTGGCTTGACCTTTATTAGTGAGCCTGGTTACCCCCTCTCGGAACCACAGACTTAGAAATCGCCAGCTCATATACAGTGCATAAAATATATTTATATATATACCCTTATACACCATTTTAATAAAAAATATCACAAAATTCTTCTAAGTCCCTCGGAAAGAGTGAAAGACGCGCACGTTCATTTTCAGAGCTCCTAGACCTTCCTATAAGAAGTTAGCCAAAAAGTAGCTTCGAAAAACGCTTAGGTTAAGTTTCAGAGTTGCTTCTAATGTACCAAAGCTGGACTTAGACATAATTTCACTCTCACAACATTATGGCTGGTTGGAGACAGTCCGAACCACAAGTACCGGGTCCATGGTTCTGGCCGTATACTGGGGGGACGGGGACGACTCCCATTAACCCCTGACTATACCGGGGATACGTTTATCCAATGCCTTTCTGGTCTGTGCTGAAGCAGGGCATTCTGGCAGCCAAGTGGCTTGACCTTTATTAGTGAGCCTGGTTACCCCCTCTCGGAACCACAGACTTAGAAATCGCCAGCTCATATACAGTGCATAAAATATATTTATATATATACCCTTATACACCATTTTAATAAAAAATATCACAAAATTCTTCTAAGTCCCTCGGGAAGAGTGAAAGACGCTTACGTTCATTTTCAGAGCTCCTAGACCTTCCTATAAGAAGTTAGCCAAAAAGTAGCTTCGAAAAACGCTTAGGTTAAGTTTCAGAGTTGCTTCTAATGTACCAAAGCTGGACTTAGACATAATTTCACTCTCACAACATTATGGCTGGTTGGAGAGGGTCCGAACCACAAGTACCGGGTCCATGGTTCTGGCCGTATACTGGGGGGACGGGGACGACTCCCATTAACCCCTGACTATACCGGGGATACGCTTATCACAATGCCTTTCTGGTCTGTGCTGAAGCAGGGCATTCTGGCAGCCAAGTGGCTTGACCTTTATTAGTGAGCCTGGTTACCCCCTCTCGGAACCACAGACTTAGAAATCGCCAGCTCATATACAGTGCATAAAATATATTTATATATATACCCTTATACACCATTTTAATAAAAAATATCACAAAATTCTTCTAAGTCCCTCGGAAAGAGTGAAAGACGCGCACGTTCATTTTCAGAGCTCCTAGACCTTCCTATAAGAAGTTAGCCAAAAAGTAGCTTCGAAAAACGCTTAGGTTAAGTTTCAGAGTTGCTTCTAATGTACCAAAGCTGGATTTAGACATAATTTCACTCTCACAACATTATGGCTGGTTGGAGACAGTCCGAACCACAAGTACCGGGTCCATGGTTCTGGCCGTATACTGGGGGGACGGGGACGACTCCCATTAACCCCTGACTATACCGGGGATACGTTTATCCAATGCCTTTCTGGTCTGTGCTGAAGCAGGGCATTCTGGCAGCCAAGTGGCTTGACCTTTATTAGTGAGCCTGGTTACCCCCTCTCGGAACCACAGACTTAGAAATCGCCAGCTCATATACAGTGCATAAAATATATTTATATATATACCCTTATACACCATTTTAATAAAAAATATCACAAAATTCTTCTAAGTCCCTCGGGAAGAGTGAAAGACGCGCGCGTTCATTTTCAGAGCTCCTAGACCTTCCTATAAGAAGTTAGCCAAAAAGTAGCTTCGAAAAACGCTTAGGTTAAGTTTCAGAGTTGCTTCTAATGTACCAAAGCTGGACTTAGACATAATTTCACTCTCACAACATTATGGCTGGTTGGAGACAGTCCGAACCACAAGTACCGGGTCCATGGTTCTGGCCGTATACTGGGGGGACGGGGACGACTCCCATTAACCCCTGACTATACCGGGGATACGTTTATCCAATGCCTTTCTGGTCTGTGCTGAAGCAGGGCATTCTGGCAGCCAAGTGGCTTGACCTTTATTAGTGAGCCTGGTTACCCCCTCTCGGAACCACAGACTTAGAAATCGCCAGCTCATATACAGTGCATAAAATATATTTATATATATACCCTTATACACCATTTTAATAAAAAATATCACAAAATTCTTCTAAGTCCCTCGGGAAGAGTGAAAGACGCGCGCGTTCATTTTCAGAGCTCCTAGACCTTCCTATAAGAAGTTAGCTAAAAAGTAGCTTCGAAATACGCTTAGGTTAAGTTTCAGAGTTGCTTCTAATGTACCAAAGCTGGACTTAGACATAATTTCACTCTCACAACATTATGGCTGGTTGGAGACAGTCCGAACCAAAAGTACCGGGTCCATGGTTCTGGCCGTATACTGGGGGGACGGGGACGACTCCCATTAACCCCTGACTATACCGGGGATACGCTTATCACAATGCCTTTCTGGTCTGTGCTGAAGCAGGGCATTCTGGCAGCCAAGTGGCTTGACCTTTATTAGTGAGCCTGGTTACCCCCTCTCGGAACCACAGACTTAGAAATCGCCAGCTCATATACAGTGCATAAAATATATTTATATATATACCCTTATACACCATTTTAATAAAAAATATCACAAAATTCTTCTAAGTCCCTCGGGAAGAGTGAAAGACGCGTACGTTCATTTTCAGAGCTCCTAGACCTTCCTATAAGAAGTTAGCCAAAAAGTAGCTTCGAAAAACGCTTAGGTTAAGTTTCAGAGTTGCTTCTAATGTACCAAAGCTGGACTTAGACATAATTTCACTCTCACAACATTATGGCTGGTTGGAGAGGGTCCGAACCACAAGTACCGGGTCCATGGTTCTGGCCGTATACTGGGGGGACGGGGACGACTCCCATTAACCCCTGACTATACCGGGGATACGCTTATCACAATGCCTTTCTGGTCTGTGCTGAAGCAGGGCATTCTGGCAGCCAAGTGGCTTGACCTTTATTAGTGAGCCTGGTTACCCCCTCTCGGAACCACAGACTTAGAAATCGCCAGCTCATATACAGTGCATAAAATATATTTATATATATACCCTTATACACCATTTTAATAAAAAATATCACAAAATTCTTCTAAGTCCCTCGGGAAGAGTGAAAGACGCGCACGTTCATTTTCAGAGCTCCTAGACCTTCCTATAAGAAGTTAGCTAAAAAGTAGCTTCGAAATACGCTTAGGTTAAGTTTCAGAGTTGCTTCTAATGTACCAAAGCTGGACTTAGACATAATTTCACTCTCACAACATTATGGCTGGTTGGAGACAGTCCGAACCAAAAGTACCGGGTCCATGGTTCTGGCCGTATACTGGGGGGACGGGGACGACTCCCATTAACCCCTGACTATACCGGGGATACGCTTATCACAATGCCTTTCTGGTCTGTGCTGAAGCAGGGCATTCTGGCAGCCAAGTGGCTTGACCTTTATTAGTGAGCCTGGTTACCCCCTCTCGGAACCACAGACTTAGAAATCGCCAGCTCATATACAGTGCATAAAATATATTTATATATATACCCTTATACACCATTTTAATAAAAAATATCACAAAATTCTTCTAAGTCCCTCGGGAAGAGTGAAAGACGCGTACGTTCATTTTCAGAGCTCCTAGACCTTCCTATAAGAAGTTAGCCAAAAAGTAGCTTCGAAAAACGCTTAGGTTAAGTTTCAGAGTTGCTTCTAATGTACCAAAGCTGGACTTAGACATAATTTCACTCTCACAACATTATGGCTGGTTGGAGAGGGTCCGAACCACAAGTACCGGGTCCATGGTTCTGGCCGTATACTGGGGGGACGGGGACGACTCCCATTAACCCCTGACTATACCGGGGATACGCTTATCACAATGCCTTTCTGGTCTGTGCTGAAGCAGGGCATTCTGGCAGCCAAGTGGCTTGACCTTTATTAGTGAGCCTGGTTACCCCCTCTCGGAACCACAGACTTAGAAATCGCCAGCTCATATACAGTGCATAAAATATATTTATATATATACCCTTATACACCATTTTAATAAAAAATATCACAAAATTCTTCTAAGTCCCTCGGAAAGAGTGAAAGACGCGCACGTTCATTTTCAGAGCTCCTAGACCTTCCTATAAGAAGTTAGCCAAAAAGTAGCTTCGAAAAACGCTTAGGTTAAGTTTCAGAGTTGCTTCTAATGTACCAAAGCTGGACTTAGACATAATTTCACTCTCACAACATTATGGCTGGTTGGAGACAGTCCGAACCACAAGTACCGGGTCCATGGTTCTGGCCGTATACTGGGGGGACGGGGACGACTCCCATTAACCCCTGACTATACCGGG
This sequence comes from Ascaphus truei, assembly GCF_040206685.1. NCBI lineage: Eukaryota > Metazoa > Chordata > Amphibia > Anura > Ascaphidae > Ascaphus > Ascaphus truei. Next base: position 1,434,654 of record NC_134493.1, read on the forward strand.
GATACGTTTATCCAATGCCTTTCTGGTCTGTGCTGAAGCAGGGCATTCTGGCAGCCAAGTGGCTTGACCTTTATTAGTGAGCCTGGTTACCCCCTCTCGGAACCACAGACTTAGAAATCGCCAGCTCATATACAGTGCATAAAATATATTTATATATATACCCTTATACACCATTTTAATAAAAAATATCACAAAATTCTTCTAAGTCCCTCGGGAAGAGTGAAAGACGCGTACGTTCATTTTCAGAGCTCCTAGACCTTCCTATAAGAAGTTAGCCAAAAAGTAGCTTCGAAAAACGCTTAGGTTAAGTTTCAGAGTTGCTTCTAATGTACCAAAGCTGGACTTAGACATAATTTCACTCTCACAACATTATGGCTGGTTGGAGAGGGTCCGAACCACAAGTACCGGGTCCATGGTTCTGGCCGTATACTGGGGGGACGGGGACGACTCCCATTAACCCCTGACTATACCGGGGATACGCTTATCACAATGCCTTTCTGGTCTGTGCTGAAGCAGGGCATTCTGGCAGCCAAGTGGCTTGACCTTTATTAGTGAGCCTGGTTACCCCCTCTCGGAACCACAGACTTAGAAATCGCCAGCTCATATACAGTGCATAAAATATATTTATATATATACCCTTATACACCATTTTAATAAAAAATATCACAAAATTCTTCTAAGTCCCTCGGAAAGAGTGAAAGACGCGCACGTTCATTTTCAGAGCTCCTAGACCTTCCTATAAGAAGTTAGCCAAAAAGTAGCTTCGAAAAACGCTTAGGTTAAGTTTCAGAGTTGCTTCTAATGTACCAAAGCTGGACTTAGACATAATTTCACTCTCACAACATTATGGCTGGTTGGAGACAGTCCGAACCACAAGTACCGGGTCCATGGTTCTGGCCGTATACTGGGGGGACGGGGACGACTCCCATTAACCCCTGACTATACCGGGGATACGTTTATCCAATGCCTTTCTGGTCTGTGCTGAAGCAGGGCATTCTGGCAGCCAAGTGGCTTGACCTTTATTAGTGAGCCTGGTTACCCCCTCTCGGAACCACAGACTTAGAAATCGCCAGCTCATATACAGTGCATAAAATATATTTATATATATACCCTTATACACCATTTTAATAAAAAATATCACAAAATTCTTCTAAGTCCCTCGGAAAGAGTGAAAGACGCGCACGTTCATTTTCAGAGCTCCTAGACCTTCCTATAAGAAGTTAGCCAAAAAGTAGCTTCGAAAAACGCTTAGGTTAAGTTTCAGAGTTGCTTCTAATGTACCAAAGCTGGACTTAGACATAATTTCACTCTCACAACATTATGGCTGGTTGGAGACAGTCCGAACCACAAGTACCGGGTCCATGGTTCTGGCCGTATACTGGGGGGACGGGGACGACTCCCATTAACCCCTGACTATACCGGGGATACGTTTATCCAATGCCTTTCTGGTCTGTGCTGAAGCAGGGCATTCTGGCAGCCAAGTGGCTTGACCTTTATTAGTGAGCCTGGTTACCCCCTCTCGGAACCACAGACTTAGAAATCGCCAGCTCATATACAGTGCATAAAATATATTTATATATATACCCTTATACACCATTTTAATAAAAAATATCACAAAATTCTTCTAAGTCCCTCGGGAAGAGTGAAAGACGCGCGCGTTCATTTTCAGAGCTCCTAGACCTTCCTATAAGAAGTTAGCTAAAAAGTAGCTTCGAAATACGCTTAGGTTAAGTTTCAGAGTTGCTTCTAATGTACCAAAGCTGGACTTAGACATAATTTCACTCTCACAACATTATGGCTGGTTGGAGACAGTCCGAACCAAAAGTACCGGGTCCATGGTTCTGGCCGTATACTGGGGGGACGGGGACGACTCCCATTAACCCCTGACTATACCGGGGATACGCTTATCACAATGCCTTTCTGGTCTGTGCTGAAGCAGGGCATTCTGGCAGCCAAGTGGCTTGACCTTTATTAGTGAGCCTGGTTACCCCCTCTCGGAACCACAGACTTAGAAATCGCCAGCTCATATACAGTGCATAAAATATATTTATATATATACCCTTATACACCATTTTAATAAAAAATATCACAAAATTCTTCTAAGTCCCTCGGGAAGAGTGAAAGACGCGTACGTTCATTTTCAGAGCTCCTAGACCTTCCTATAAGAAGTTAGCCAAAAAGTAGCTTCGAAAAACGCTTAGGTTAAGTTTCAGAGTTGCTTCTAATGTACCAAAGCTGGACTTAGACATAATTTCACTCTCACACCATTATGGCTGGTTGGAGACAGTCCGAACCACAAGTACCGGGTCCATGGTTCTGGCCGTATACTGGGGGGACGGGGACGACTCCCATTAACCCCTGACTATACCGGGGATACGTTTATCCAATGCCTTTCTGGTCTGTGCTGAAGCAGGGCATTCTGGCAGCCAAGTGGCTTGACCTTTATTAGTGAGCCTGGTTACCCCCTCTCGGAACCACAGACTTAGAAATCGCCAGCTCATATACAGTGCATAAAATATATTTATATATATACCCTTATACACCATTTTAATAAAAAATATCACAAAATTCTTCTAAGTCCCTCGGGAAGAGTGAAAGACGCGCGCGTTCATTTTCAGAGCTCCTAGACCTTCCTATAAGAAGTTAGCTAAAAAGTAGCTTCGAAATACGCTTAGGTTAAGTTTCAGAGTTGCTTCTAATGTACCAAAGCTGGACTTAGACATAATTTCACTCTCACAACATTATGGCTGGTTGGAGACAGTCCGAACCAAAAGTACCGGGTCCATGGTTCTGGCCGTATACTGGGGGGACGGGGACGACTCCCATTAACCCCTGACTATACCGGGGATACGCTTATCACAATGCCTTTCTGGTCTGTGCTGAAGCAGGGCATTCTGGCAGCCAAGTGGCTTGACCTTTATTAGTGAGCCTGGTTACCCCCTCTCGGAACCACAGACTTAGAAATCGCCAGCTCATATACAGTGCATAAAATATATTTATATATATACCCTTATACACCATTTTAATAAAAAATATCACAAAATTCTTCTAAGTCCCTCGGGAAGAGTGAAAGACGCGTACGTTCATTTTCAGAGCTCCTAGACCTTCCTATAAGAAGTTAGCCAAAAAGTAGCTTCGAAAAACGCTTAGGTTAAGTTTCAGAGTTGCTTCTAATGTACCAAAGCTGGACTTAGACATAATTTCACTCTCACAACATTATGGCTGGTTGGAGAGGGTCCGAACCACAAGTACCGGGTCCATGGTTCTGGCCGTATACTGGGGGGACGGGGACGACTCCCATTAACCCCTGACTATACCGGGGATACGCTTATCACAATGCCTTTCTGGTCTGTGCTGAAGCAGGGCATTCTGGCAGCCAAGTGGCTTGACCTTTATTAGTGAGCCTGGTTACCCCCTCTCGGAACCACAGACTTAGAAATCGCCAGCTCATATACAGTGCATAAAATATATTTATATATATACCCTTATACACCATTTTAATAAAAAATATCACAAAATTCTTCTAAGTCCCTCGGAAAGAGTGAAAGACGCGCACGTTCATTTTCAGAGCTCCTAGACCTTCCTATAAGAAGTTAGCCAAAAAGTAGCTTCGAAAAACGCTTAGGTTAAGTTTCAGAGTTGCTTCTAATGTACCAAAGCTGGACTTAGACATAATTTCACTCTCACAACATTATGGCTGGTTGGAGACAGTCCGAACCACAAGTACCGGGTCCATGGTTCTGGCCGTATACTGGGGGGACGGGGACGACTCCCATTAACCCCTGACTATACCGGGGATACGTTTATCCAATGCCTTTCTGGTCTGTGCTGAAGCAGGGCATTCTGGCAGCCAAGTGGCTTGACCTTTATTAGTGAGCCTGGTTACCCCCTCTCGGAACCACAGACTTAGAAATCGCCAGCTCATATACAGTGCATAAAATATATTTATATATATACCCTTATACACCATTTTAATAAAAAATATCACAAAATTCTTCTAAGTCCCTCGGGAAGAGTGAAAGACGCGCGCGTTCATTTTCAGAGCTCCTAGACCTTCCTATAAGAAGTTAGCTAAAAAGTAGCTTCGAAATACGCTTAGGTTAAGTTTCAGAGTTGCTTCTAATGTACCAAAGCTGGACTTAGACATAATTTCACTCTCACAACATTATGGCTGGTTGGAGACAGTCCGAACCAAAAGTACCGGGTCCATGGTTCTGGCCGTATACTGGGGGGACGGGGACGACTCCCATTAACCCCTGACTATACCGGGGATACGCTTATCACAATGCCTTTCTGGTCTGTGCTGAAGCAGGGCATTCTGGCAGCCAAGTGGCTTGACCTTTATTAGTGAGCCTGGTTACCCCCTCTCGGAACCACAGACTTAGAAATCGCCAGCTCATATACAGTGCATAAAATATATTTATATATATACCCTTATACACCATTTTAATAAAAAATATCACAAAATTCTTCTAAGTCCCTCGGGAAGAGTGAAAGACGCGTACGTTCATTTTCAGAGCTCCTAGACCTTCCTATAAGAAGTTAGCCAAAAAGTAGCTTCGAAAAACGCTTAGGTTAAGTTTCAGAGTTGCTTCTAATGTACCAAAGCTGGACTTAGACATAATTTCACTCTCACACCATTATGGCTGGTTGGAGACAGTCCGAACCACAAGTACCGGGTCCATGGTTCTGGCCGTATACTGGGGGGACGGGGACGACTCCCATTAACCCCTGACTATACCGGGGATACGTTTATCCAATGCCTTTCTGGTCTGTGCTGAAGCAGGGCATTCTGGCAGCCAAGTGGCTTGACCTTTATTAGTGAGCCTGGTTACCCCCTCTCGGAACCACAGACTTAGAAATCGCCAGCTCATATACAGTGCATAAAATATATTTATATATATACCCTTATACACCATTTTAATAAAAAATATCACAAAATTCTTCTAAGTCCCTCGGGAAGAGTGAAAGACGCGCGCGTTCATTTTCAGAGCTCCTAGACCTTCCTATAAGAAGTTAGCTAAAAAGTAGCTTCGAAATACGCTTAGGTTAAATTTCAGAGTTGCTTCTAATGTACCAAAGCTGGACTTAGACATAATTTCACTCTCACAACATTATGGCTGGTTGGAGACAGTCCGAACCAAAAGTACCGGGTCCATGGTTCTGGCCGTATACTGGGGGGACGGGGACGACTCCCATTAACCCCTGACTATACCGGGGATACGCTTATCACAATGCCTTTCTGGTCTGTGCTGAAGCAGGGCATTCTGGCAGCCAAGTGGCTTGACCTTTATTAGTGAGCCTGGTTACCCCCTCTCGGAACCACAGACTTAGAAATCGCCAGCTCATATACAGTGCATAAAATATATTTATATATATACCCTTATACACCATTTTAATAAAAAATATCACAAAATTCTTCTAAGTCCCTCGGGAAGAGTGAAAGACGCGTACGTTCATTTTCAGAGCTCCTAGACCTTCCTATAAGAAGTTAGCCAAAAAGTAGCTTCGAAAAACGCTTAGGTTAAGTTTCAGAGTTGCTTCTAATGTACCAAAGCTGGACTTAGACATAATTTCACTCTCACAACATTATGGCTGGTTGGAGAGGGTCCGAACCACAAGTACCGGGTCCATGGTTCTGGCCGTATACTGGGGGGACGGGGACGACTCCCATTAACCCCTGACTATACCGGGGATACGCTTATCACAATGCCTTTCTGGTCTGTGCTGAAGCAGGGCATTCTGGCAGCCAAGTGGCTTGACCTTTATTAGTGAGCCTGGTTACCCCCTCTCGGAACCACAGACTTAGAAATCGCCAGCTCATATACAGTGCATAAAATATATTTATATATATACCCTTATACACCATTTTAATAAAAAATATCACAAAATTCTTCTAAGTCCCTCGGAAAGAGTGAAAGACGCGCACGTTCATTTTCAGAGCTCCTAGACCTTCCTATAAGAAGTTAGCCAAAAAGTAGCTTCGAAAAACGCTTAGGTTAAGTTTCAGAGTTGCTTCTAATGTACCAAAGCTGGACTTAGACATAATTTCACTCTCACAACATTATGGCTGGTTGGAGACAGTCCGAACCACAAGTACCGGGTCCATGGTTCTGGCCGTATACTGGGGGGACGGGGACGACTCCCATTAACCCCTGACTATACCGGGGATACGCTTATCACAATGCCTTTCTGGTCTGTGCTGAAGCAGGGCATTCTGGCAGCCAAGTGGCTTGACCTTTATTAGTGAGCCTGGTTACCCCCTCTCGGAACCACAGACTTAGAAATCGCCAGCTCATATACAGTGCATAAAATATATTTATATATATACCCTTATACACCATTTTAATAAAAAATATCACAAAATTCTTCTAAGTCCCTCGGGAAGAGTGAAAGACGCGTACGTTCATTTTCAGAGCTCCTAGACCTTCCTATAAGAAGTTAGCCAAAAAGTAGCTTCGAAAAACGCTTAGGTTAAGTTTCAGAGTTGCTTCTAATGTACCAAAGCTGGACTTAGACATAATTTCACTCTCACAACATTATGGCTGGTTGGAGAGGGTCCGAACCACAAGTACCGGGTCCATGGTTCTGGCCGTATACTGGGGGGACGGGGACGACTCCCATTAACCCCTGACTATACCGGGGATACGCTTATCACAATGCCTTTCTGGTCTGTGCTGAAGCAGGGCATTCTGGCAGCCAAGTGGCTTGACCTTTATTAGTGAGCCTGGTTACCCCCTCTCGGAACCACAGACTTAGAAATCGCCAGCTCATATACAGTGCATAAAATATATTTATATATATACCCTTATACACCATTTTAATAAAAAATATCACAAAATTCTTCTAAGTCCCTCGGAAAGAGTGAAAGACGCGCACGTTCATTTTCAGAGCTCCTAGACCTTCCTATAAGAAGTTAGCCAAAAAGTAGCTTCGAAAAACGCTTAGGTTAAGTTTCAGAGTTGCTTCTAATGTACCAAAGCTGGACTTAGACATAATTTCACTCTCACAACATTATGGCTGGTTGGAGACAGTCCGAACCACAAGTACCGGGTCCATGGTTCTGGCCGTATACTGGGGGGACGGGGACGACTCCCATTAACCCCTGACTATACCGGGGATACGTTTATCCAATGCCTTTCTGGTCTGTGCTGAAGCAGGGCATTCTGGCAGCCAAGTGGCTTGACCTTTATTAGTGAGCCTGGTTACCCCCTCTCGGAACCACAGACTTAGAAATCGCCAGCTCATATACAGTGCATAAAATATATTTATATATATACCCTTATACACCATTTTAATAAAAAATATCACAAAATTCTTCTAAGTCCCTCGGGAAGAGTGAAAGACGCTTACGTTCATTTTCAGAGCTCCTAGACCTTCCTATAAGAAGTTAGCCAAAAAGTAGCTTCGAAAAACGCTTAGGTTAAGTTTCAGAGTTGCTTCTAATGTACCAAAGCTGGACTTAGACATAATTTCACTCTCACAACATTATGGCTGGTTGGAGACAGTCCGAACCAAAAGTACCGGGTCCATGGTTCTGGCCGTATACTGGGGGGACGGGGACGACTCCCATTAACCCCTGACTATACCGGGGATACGCTTATCACAATGCCTTTCTGGTCTGTGCTGAAGCAGGGCATTCTGGCAGCCAAGTGGCTTGACCTTTATTAGTGAGCCTGGTTACCCCCTCTCGGAACCACAGACTTAGAAATCGCCAGCTCATATACAGTGCATAAAATATATTTATATATATACCCTTATACACCATTTTAATAAAAAATATCACAAAATTCTTCTAAGTCCCTCGGAAAGAGTGAAAGACGCGCACGTTCATTTTCAGAGCTCCTAGACCTTCCTATAAGAAGTTAGCCAAAAAGTAGCTTCGAAAAACGCTTAGGTTAAGTTTCAGAGTTGCTTCTAATGTACCAAAGCTGGACTTAGACATAATTTCACTCTCACAACATTATGGCTGGTTGGAGACAGTCCGAACCACAAGTACCGGGTCCATGGTTCTGGCCGTATACTGGGGGGACGGGGACGACTCCCATTAACCCCTGACTATACCGGGGATACGCTTATCACAATGCCTTTCTGGTCTGTGCTGAAGCAGGGCATTCTGGCAGCCAAGTGGCTTGACCTTTATTAGTGAGCCTGGTTACCCCCTCTCGGAACCACAGACTTAGAAATCGCCAGCTCATATACAGTGCATAAAATATATTTATATATATACCCTTATACACCATTTTAATAAAAAATATCACAAAATTCTTCTAAGTCCCTCGGGAAGAGTGAAAGACGCGTACGTTCATTTTCAGAGCTCCTAGACCTTCCTATAAGAAGTTAGCCAAAAAGTAGCTTCGAAAAACGCTTAGGTTAAGTTTCAGAGTTGCTTCTAATGTACCAAAGCTGGACTTAGACATAATTTCACTCTCACAACATTATGGCTGGTTGGAGAGGGTCCGAACCACAAGTACCGGGTCCATGGTTCTGGCCGTATACTGGGGGGACGGGGACGACTCCCATTAACCCCTGACTATACCGGGGATACGCTTATCACAATGCCTTTCTGGTCTGTGCTGAAGCAGGGCATTCTGGCAGCCAAGTGGCTTGACCTTTATTAGTGAGCCTGGTTACCCCCTCTCGGAACCACAGACTTAGAAATCGCCAGCTCATATACAGTGCATAAAATATATTTATATATATACCCTTATACACCATTTTAATAAAAAATATCACAAAATTCTTCTAAGTCCCTCGGAAAGAGTGAAAGACGCGCACGTTCATTTTCAGAGCTCCTAGACCTTCCTATAAGAAGTTAGCCAAAAAGTAGCTTCGAAAAACGCTTAGGTTAAGTTTCAGAGTTGCTTCTAATGTACCAAAGCTGGACTTAGACATAATTTCACTCTCACAACATTATGGCTGGTTGGAGACAGTCCGAACCACAAGTACCGGGTCCATGGTTCTGGCCGTATACTGGGGGGACGGGGACGACTCCCATTAACCCCTGACTATACCGGGGATACGTTTATCCAATGCCTTTCTGGTCTGTGCTGAAGCAGGGCATTCTGGCAGCCAAGTGGCTTGACCTTTATTAGTGAGCCTGGTTACCCCCTCTCGGAACCACAGACTTAGAAATCGCCAGCTCATATACAGTGCATAAAATATATTTATATATATACCCTTATACACCATTTTAATAAAAAATATCACAAAATTCTTCTAAGTCCCTCGGGAAGAGTGAAAGACGCTTACGTTCATTTTCAGAGCTCCTAGACCTTCCTATAAGAAGTTAGCCAAAAAGTAGCTTCGAAAAACGCTTAGGTTAAGTTTCAGAGTTGCTTCTAATGTACCAAAGCTGGACTTAGACATAATTTCACTCTCACAACATTATGGCTGGTTGGAGAGGGTCCGAACCAAAAGTACCGGGTCCATGGTTCTGGCCGTATACTGGGGGGACGGGGACGACTCCCATTAACCCCTGACTATACCGGGGATACGCTTATCACAATGCCTTTCTGGTCTGTGCTGAAGCAGGGCATTCTGGCAGCCAAGTGGCTTGACCTTTATTAGTGAGCCTGGTTACCCCCTCTCGGAACCACAGACTTAGAAATCGCCAGCTCATATACAGTGCATAAAATATATTTATATATATACCCTTATACACCATTTTAATAAAAAATATCACAAAATTCTTCTAAGTCCCTCGGGAAGAGTGAAAGACGCGTACGTTCATTTTCAGAGCTCCTAGACCTTCCTATAAGAAGTTAGCCAAAAAGTAGCTTCGAAAAACGCTTAGGTTAAGTTTCAGAGTTGCTTCTAATGTACCAAAGCTGGACCTAGACATAATTTCACTCACAACATTATGGCTGGTTGGAGACAGTCCGAACCACAAGTAACGGGTCCATGGTTCTGGCCGTATACTGGGGGGACGGGGACGACTCCCATTAACCCCTGACTATACCGGGGATACGCTTATCACAATGCCTTTCTGGTCTGTGCTGAAGGAGGGCATTCTGGCAGCCAAGTGGCTTGACCTTTACTAGTGAGCCTGGTTACCCCCTCTCGGAACCACAGACTTAGAAATCGCCAGCTCATATACAGTGCATAAAATATATTTATATATATACCCTTATACACCATTTTAATAAAAAATATCACAAAATTCTTCTATGTCCCTCGGGAAGAGTGAAAGACGCGTACGTTCATTTTCAGAGCTCCTAGACCTTCCTATAAGAAGTTAGCCAAAAAGTAGCTTCGAAAAACGCTTAGGTTAAGTTTCAGAGTTGCTTCTAATGTACCAAAGCTGGACCTAGACATAATTTCACTCACAACATTATGGCTGGTTGGAGACAGTCCGAACCACAAGTAACGGGTCCATGGTTCTGGCCGTATACTGGGGGGACGGGGACGACTCCCATTAACCCCTGACTATACCGGGGATACGCTTATCACAATGCCTTTCTGGTCTGTGCTGAAGGAGGGCATTCTGGCAGCCAAGTGGCTTGACCTTTACTAGTGAGCCTGGTTACCCCCTCTCGGAACCACAGACTTAGAAATCGCCAGCTCATATACAGTGCATAAAATATATTTATATATATACCCTTATACACCATTTTAATAAAAAATATCACAAAATTCTTCTATGTCCCTCGGGAAGAGTGAAAGACGCGTACGTTCATTTTCAGAGCTCCTAGACCTTCCTATAAGAAGTTAGCCAAAAAGTAGCTTCGAAAAACGCTTAGGTTAAGTTTCAGAGTTGCTTCTAATGTACCAAAGCTGGACCTAGACATAATTTCACTCACAACATTATGGCTGGTTGGAGACAGTCCGAACCACAAGTAACGGGTCCATGGTTCTGGCCGTATACTGGGGGGACGGGGACGACTCCCATTAACCCCTGACTATACCGGGGATACGCTTATCACAATGCCTTTCTGGTCTGTGCTGAAGGAGGGCATTCTGGCAGCCAAGTGGCTTGACCTTTACTAGTGAGCCTGGTTACCCCCTCTCGGAACCACAGACTTAGAAATCGCCAGCTCATATACAGTGCATAAAATATATTTATATATATACCCTTATACACCATTTTAATAAAAAATATCACAAAATTCTTCTATGTCCCTCGGGAAGAGTGAAAGACGCGCACGTTCATTTTCAGCAACTTTTTTACACAAAGTTAACAACACATTTGAAGCTCAATATTTCATGGGCTGAAGCGGGGAAGATAGAAAACGTGTGCCCTGTAAAGGCGAAGTCTGTGGCATTAACAGGAAGGGAGAAAAAGTACTTTTTCCCATTTTTAGGTTCAGCGGTAAAATGGCAAGTTTCTATGGAACTGCATCTCGGCTTGTGACTGTGGTTTTCCCGGTCACACAAAAATGCTGAAATTCGACTTATACAGTGTTTTTGCTTATTAAACTTGATGAATTCTCTCCTCTTGACTGTAGAATAGTGTGTAAAGCAAAGCACAATACATTGCTATGTGTAGAAGCAAAGATATACGCGATTTCACAATGTGTTCCTAGAACAGCTGTGAGCAACTTTTTTACACCACGTTAACAACACATTTGAAGCTCAATATTTCATGGGCTGAAGCGGGGAAGATAGAAAACGTGTGCCCTGTAAAGGCGAAGTCTGTGGCATTAACAGGAAGGGAGAAAAAGTACTTTCTACCCATTTTTAGGTTCAGCGGTAAAATGGCAAGTTTCTATGGAACTGCATCTCGGCTTGTGACTGTGGTTTTCCCGGTCACACAAAAATGCTGAAATTCGACTTATACAGTGTTTTTGCATATTAAACTTGATGAATTCTCTCCTCTTGACTGTAGAATAGTGTGTAAAGCAAAGCACAATACATTCCTATGTGTAGAAGCAAAGATATACGCGATTTCACAATGTGTTCCTAGAACAGCTGTGAGCAACTTTTTTACACAATGTTAACAACACATTTGAAGCTCAATATTTCATGGGCTGAAGCGGGGAAGATAGAAAACGTGTGCCCTGTAAAGGCGAAGTCTGTGGCATTAACAGGAAGGGAGAAAAAGTACTTTCTACCCATTTTTAGGTTCAGCGGTAAAACGGCAAGTTTCTATGGAACTGCATCTCGGCTTGTGACTGTGGTTTTCCCGGTCACACAAAAATGCTGAAATTCGACTTATACAGTGTTTTTGCTTATTAAACTTGATGAATTCTCTCCTCTTGACTGTAGAATAGTGTGTAAAGCAAAGCACAATACATTCCTATGTGTAGAAGAAAAGATATACGCGATTTCACAATGTGTTCCTAGAACAGCTGTGAGCAACTTTTTTACACAATGTTAACAACACATTTGAAGCTCAATATTTCATGGGCTTAAGCGGGGAAGATAGAAAACGTGTGCCCTGTAAAGGCCAAGTCTGTGGCATTAACAGGAAGGGAGAAAAAGTACTTTCTACCCATTTTTAGGTTCAGCGGTAAAATGGCAAGTTTCTATGGAACTGCATCTCGGCTTGTGACTGTGGTTTTCCCGGTCACACAAAAATGCTGAAATTCGACTTATACAGTGTTTTTGCTTATTAAACTTGATGAATTCTCTCCTCTTGACTGTAGAATAGTGTGTAAAGCAAAGCACAATACATTCCTATGTGTAGAAGCAAAGATATACGCGATTTCACAATGTGTTCCTAGAACAGCTGTGAGCAACTTTTTTACACCACGTTAACAACACATTTGAAGCTCAATATTTCATGGGCTGAAGCGGGGAAGATAGAAAACGTGTGCCCTGTAAAGGCGAAGTCTGTGGCATTAACAGGAAGGGAGAAAAAGTACTTTCTACCCATTTTTAGGTTCAGCGGTAAAATGGCAAGTTTCTATGGAACTGCATCTCGGCTTGTGACTGTGGTTTTCCCGGTCACACAAAAATGCTGAAATTCGACTTATACAGTGTTTTTGCTTATTAAACTTGATGAATTCTCTCCTCTTGACTGTAGAATAGTGTGTAAAGCAAAGCACAATACATTCCTATGTGTAGAAGCAAAGATATACGCGATTTCACAATGTGTTCCTAGTACAGCTGTGAGCAACTTTTTTACACAATGTTAACAACACATTTGAAGCTCAATATTTCATGGGCTGAAGCGGGGAAGATAGAAAACGTGTGCCCTGTAAAGGCGAAGTCTGTGGCATTAACAGGAAGGGAGAAAAAGTACTTTCTACCCATTTTTAGGTTCAGCGGTAAAACGGCAAGTTTCTATGGAACTGCATCTCGGCTTGTGACTGTGGTTTTCCCGGTCACACAAAAATGCTGAAATTCGACTTATACAGAGTTTTTGCTTATTAAACTTGATGAATTCTCTCCTCTTGACTGTAGAATAGTGTGTAAAGCAAAGCACAATACATTGCTATGTGTAGAAGAAAAGATATACGCGATTTCACAATGTGTTCCTAGAACAGCTGTGAGCAACTTTTTTACACCACGTTAACAACACATTTGAAGCTCAATATTTCATGGGCTGAAGCGGGGAAGATAGAAAACGTGTGCCCTGTAAAGGCGAAGTCTGTGGCATTAACAGGAAGGGAGAAAAAGTACTTTCTACCCATTTTTAGGTTCAGCGGTAAAATGGCAAGTTTCTATGGAACTGCATCTCGTCTTGTGACTGTGGTTTTCCCGGTCACACAAAAATGCTGAAATTCGACTTATACAGTGTTTTTGCTTATTAAACTTGATGAATTCTCTCCTCTTGACTGTAGAATAGTGTGTAAAGCAAAGCACAATACATTCCTATGTGTAGAAGAAAAGATATACGCGATTTCACAATGTGTTCCTAGACCAGCTGTGAGCAACTTTTTTACACAATGTTAACAACAGATTTGAAGCTCAATATTTCATGGGCTGAAGCGGGGAAGATAGAAAACGTGTGCCCTGTAAAGGCGAAGTCTGTGGCATTAACAGGAAGGGAGAAAAAGTACTTTCTACCCATTTTTAGGTTCAGCGGTAAAATGGCAAGTTTCTATAGAACTGCATCTCGGTTTGTGACTGTGGTTTTCCCGGTCACACAAAAATGCTGAAATTCGACTTATACAGTGTTTTTGCTTTTTAAACTTGATGAATTCTCTCCTCTTGACTGTAGAATAGTGTGTAAAGCAAAGCACAATACATTCCTATGTGTAGAAGCAAAGATATACGCGATTTCACAATGTGTTCCTAGAACAGCTGTGAGCAACTTTTTTACACAACGTTAACAACACATTTGAAGCTCAATATTTCATGGGCTGAAGCGGGGAAGATAGAAAACGTGTGCCCTGTAAAGGCGAAGTCTGTGGCATTAACAGGAAGGGAGAAAAAGTACTTTCTACCCATTTTTAGGTTCAGCGGTAAAACGGCAAGTTTCTATGGAACTGCATCTCGGCTTGTGACTGTGGTTTTCCCGGTCACACAAAAATGCTGAAATTCGACTTATACAGTGTTTTTGCTTATTAAACTTGATGAATTCTCTCCTCTTGACTGTAGAATAGTGTGTAAAGCAAAGCACAATACATTCCTATGTGTAGAAGCAAAGATATACGCGATTTCACAATGTGTTCCTAGAACAGCTGTGAGCAACTTTTTTTACACAATGTTAACAACACATATGAAGCTCAATTTTTCATGGGCTGAAGCGGGGAAGATAGAAAACGTGTGCCCTGTAAAGGCGAAGTCTGTGGCATTAACAGGAAGGGAGAAAAAGTACTTTCTACCCATTTTTAGGTTCAGCGGTAAAATGGCAAGTTTCTATGGAACTGCATCTCGGCTTGTGACTGTGGTTTTCCCGGTCACACAAAAATGCTGAAATTCGACTTATACAGTGTTTTTGCTTATTAAACTTGATGAATTCTCTCCTCTTGACTGTAGAATAGTGTGTAAAGCAAAGCACAATACATTCCTATGTGTAGAAGAAAAGATATACGCGATTTCACAATGTGTTCCTAGAACAGCTGTGAGCAACTTTTTTACACCACGTTAACAACACATTTGAAGCTCAATATTTCATGGGCTGAAGCGGGGAAGATAGAAAACGTGTGCCCTGTAAAGGCGAAGTCTGTGGCATTAACAGGAAGGGAGAAAAAGTACTTTCTACCCATTTTTAGGTTCAGCGGTAAAATGGCAAGTTTCTATGGAACTGCATCTCGGCTTGTGACTGTGGTTTTCCCGGTCACACAAAAATGCTGAAATTCGACTTATACAGAGTTTTTGCTTATTAAACTTGATGAATTCTCTCCTCTTGACTGTAGAATAGTGTGTAAAGCAAAGCACAATACATTGCTATGTGTAGAAGAAAAGATATACGCGATTTCACAATGTGTTCCTAGAACAGCTGTGAGCAACTTTTTTACACCACGTTAACAACACATTTGAAGCTCAATATTTCATGGGCTGAAGCGGGGAAGATAGAAAACGTGTGCCCTGTAAAGGCGAAGTCTGTGGCATTAACAGGAAGGGAGAAAAAGTACTTTCTACCCATTTTTAGGTTCAGCGGTAAAATGGCAAGTTTCTATGGAACTGCATCTCGTCTTGTGACTGTGGTTTTCCCGGTCACACAAAAATGCTGAAATTCGACTTATACAGTGTTTTTGCTTATTAAACTTGATGAATTCTCTCCTCTTGACTGTAGAATAGTGTGTAAAGCAAAGCACAATACATTCCTATGTGTAGAAGAAAAGATATACGCGATTTCACAATGTGTTCCTAGACCAGCTGTGAGCAACTTTTTTACACAATGTTAACAACAGATTTGAAGCTCAATATTTCATGGGCTGAAGCGGGGAAGATAGAAAACGTGTGCCCTGTAAAGGCGAAGTCTGTGGCATTAACAGGAAGGGAGAAAAAGTACTTTCTACCCATTTTTAGGTTCAGCGGTAAAATGGCAAGTTTCTATAGAACTGCATCTCGGTTTGTGACTGTGGTTTTCCCGGTCACACAAAAATGCTGAAATTCGACTTATACAGTGTTTTTGCTTTTTAAACTTGATGAATTCTCTCCTCTTGACTGTAGAATAGTGTGTAAAGCAAAGCACAATACATTCCTATGTGTAGAAGCAAAGATATACGCGATTTCACAATGTGTTCCTAGAACAGCTGTGAGCAACTTTTTTACACAACGTTAACAACACATTTGAAGCTCAATATTTCATGGGCTGAAGCGGGGAAGATAGAAAACGTGTGCCCTGTAAAGGCGAAGTCTGTGGCATTAACAGGAAGGGAGAAAAAGTACTTTCTACCCATTTTTAGGTTCAGCGGTAAAACGGCAAGTTTCTATGGAACTGCATCTCGGCTTGTGACTGTGGTTTTCCCGGTCACACAAAAATGCTGAAATTCGACTTATACAGTGTTTTTGCTTATTAAACTTGATGAATTCTCTCCTCTTGACTGTAGAATAGTGTGTAAAGCAAAGCACAATACATTCCTATGTGTAGAAGCAAAGATATACGCGATTTCACAATGTGTTCCTAGAACAGCTGTGAGCAACTTTTTTTACACAATGTTAACAACACATATGAAGCTCAATTTTTCATGGGCTGAAGCGGGGAAGATAGAAAACGTGTGCCCTGTAAAGGCGAAGTCTGTGGCATTAACAGGAAGGGAGAAAAAGTACTTTCTACCCATTTTTAGGTTCAGCGGTAAAATGGCAAGTTTCTATGGAACTGCATCTCGGCTTGTGACTGTGGTTTTCCCGGTCACACAAAAATGCTGAAATTCGACTTATACAGTGTTTTTGCTTATTAAACTTGATGAATTCTCTCCTCTTGACTGTAGAATAGTGTGTAAAGCAAAGCACAATACATTCCTATGTGTAGAAGAAAAGATATACGCGATTTCACAATGTGTTCCTAGAACAGCTGTGAGCAACTTTTTTACACCACGTTAACAACACATTTGAAGCTCAATATTTCATGGGCTGAAGCGGGGAAGATAGAAAACGTGTGCCCTGTAAAGGCGAAGTCTGTGGCATTAACAGGAAGGGAGAAAAAGTACTTTCTACCCATTTTTAGGTTCAGCGGTAAAATGGCAAGTTTCTATGGAACTGCATCTCGGCTTGTGACTGTGGTTTTCCCGGTCACACAAAAATGCTGAAATTCGACTTATACAGAGTTTTTGCTTATTAAACTTGATGAATTCTCTCCTCTTGACTGTAGAATAGTGTGTAAAGCAAAGCACAATACATTGCTATGTGTAGAAGAAAAGATATACGCGATTTCACAATGTGTTCCTAGAACAGCTGTGAGCAACTTTTTTACACCACGTTAACAACACATTTGAAGCTCAATATTTCATGGGCTGAAGCGGGGAAGATAGAAAACGTGTGCCCTGTAAAGGCGAAGTCTGTGGCATTAACAGGAAGGGAGAAAAAGTACTTTCTACCCATTTTTAGGTTCAGCGGTAAAATGGCAAGTTTCTATGGAACTGCATCTCGTCTTGTGACTGTGGTTTTCCCGGTCACACAAAAATGCTGAAATTCGACTTATACAGTGTTTTTGCTTATTAAACTTGATGAATTCTCTCCTCTTGACTGTAGAATAGTGTGTAAAGCAAAGCACAATACATTCCTATGTGTAGAAGAAAAGATATACGCGATTTCACAATGTGTTCCTAGAACAGCTGTGAGCAACTTTTTTACACAATGTTAACAACAGATTTGAAGCTCAATATTTCATGGGCTGAAGCGGGGAAGATAGAAAACGTGTGCCCTGTAAAGGCGAAGTCTGTGGCAATAACAGGAAGGGAGAAAAAGTACTTTCTACCCATTTTTAGGTTCAGCGGTAAAATGGCAAGTTTCTATGGAACTGCATCTCGGCTTGTGACTGTGGTTTTCCCGGTCACACAAAAATGCTGAAATTCGACTTATACAGTGTTTTTGCTTATTAAACTTGATGAATTCTCTCCTCTTGACTGTAGAATAGTGTGTAAAGCAAAGCACAATACATTCCTATGTGTAGAAGCAAAGATATACGCGATTTCACAATGTGTTCCTAGAACAGCTGTGAGCAACTTTTTTACACAACGTTAACAACACATTTGAAGCTCAATATTTCATGGGCTGAAGCGGGGAAGATAGAAAACGTGTGCCCTGTAAAGGCGAAGTCTGTGGCATTAACAGGAAGGGAGAAAAAGTACTTTCTACCCATTTTTAGGTTCAGCGGTAAAACGGCAAGTTTCTATGGAACTGCATCTCGGCTTGTGACTGTGGTTTTCCCGGTCACACAAAAATGCTGAAATTCGACTTATACAGTGTTTTTGCTTATTAAACTTGATGAATTCTCTCCTCTTGACTGTAGAATAGTGTGTAAAGCAAAGCACAATACATTCCTATGTGTAGAAGCAAAGATATACGCGATTTCACAATGTGTTCCTAGAACAGCTGTGAGCAACTTTTTTACACAATGTTAACAACACATATGAAGCTCAATTTTTCATGGGCTGAAGCGGGGAAGATAGAAAACGTGTGCCCTGTAAAGGCGAAGTCTGTGGCATTAACAGGAAGGGAGAAAAAGTACTTTCTACCCATTTTTAGGTTCAGCGGTAAAATGGCAAGTTTCTATGGAACTGCATCTCGGCTTGTGACTGTGGTTTTCCCGGTCACACAAAAATGCTGAAATTCGACTTATACAGTGTATTTGCTTATTAAACTTGATGAATTCTCTCCTCTTGACTGTAGAATAGTGTGTAAAGCAAAGCACAATACATTGCTATGTGTAGAAGCAAAGATATACGCGATTTCACAATGTGTTCCTAGAACAGCTGTGAGCAACTTTTTTACACCACGTTAACAACAGATTTGAAGCTCAATATTTCATGGGCTGAAGCGGGGAAGATAGAAAACGTGTGCCCTGTAAAGGCGAAGTCTGTGGCATTAACAGGAAGGGAGAAAAAGTACTTTCTACCCATTTTTAGGTTCAGCGGTAAAATGGCAAGTTTCTATGGAACTGCATCTCGGCTTGTGACTGTGGTTTTCCCGGTCACACAAAAATGCTGACATTCGACTTATACAGTGTTTTTGCTTATTAAACTTGATGAATTCTCTCCTCTTGACTGTAGAATAGTGTGTAAAGCAAAGCACAATACATTGCTATGTGTAGAAGCAAAGATATACGCGATTTCACAATGTGTTCCTAGAACAGCTGTGAGCAACTTTTTTACACCACGTTAACAACAGATTTGAAGCTCAATATTTCATGGGCTGAAGCGGGGAAGATAGAAAACGTGTGCCCTGTAAAGGCGAAGTCTGTGGCATTAACAGGAAGGGAGAAAAAGTACTTTCTACCCATTTTTAGGTTCAGCGGTAAAATGGCAAGTTTCTATGGAACTGCATCTCGGCTTGTGACTGTGATTTTCCCGGTCACACAAAAATGCTGAAATTCGACTTATACAGTGTTTTTGCTTATTAAACTTGATGAATTCTCTCCTCTTGACTGTAGAATAGTGTGTAAAGCAAAGCACAATACATTCCTATGTGTAGAAGCAAAGATATACGCGATTTCACAATGTGTTCCTAGAACAGCTGTGAGCAACTTTTTTACACAATGTTAACAACACATTTGAAGCTCAATATTTCATGGGCTGAAGCGGGGAAGATAGAAAACGTGTGCCCTGTAAAGGCGAAGTCTGTGGCATTAACAGGAAGGGAGAAAAAGTACTTTCTACCCATTTTTAGGTTCAGCGGTAAAATGGCAAGTTTCTATGGAACTGCATCTCGGCTTGTGACTGTGGTTTTCCCGGTCACACAAAAATGCTGAAATTCGACTTATACAGTGTTTTTGCTTATTAAACTTGATGAATTCTCTCCTCTTGACTGTAGAATAGTGTGTAAAGCAAAGCACAATACATTCCTATGTGTAGAAGCAAAGATATACGCGATTTCACAATGTGTTCCTAGAACAGCTGTGAGCAACTTTTTTACACAACGTTAACAACACATTTGAAGCTCAATATTTCATGGGCTGAAGCGGGGAAGATAGAAAACGTGTGCCCTGTAAAGGCGAAGTCTGTGGCATTAACAGGAAGGGAGAAAAAGTACTTTCTACCCATTTTTAGGTTCAGCGGTAAAACGGCAAGTTTCTATGGAACTGCATCTCGGCTTGTGACTGTGGTTTTCCCGGTCACACAAAAATGCTGAAATTCGACTTATACAGTGTTTTTGCTTATTAAACTTGATGAATTCTCTCCTCTTGACTGTAGAATAGTGTGTAAAGCAAAGCACAATACATTCCTATGTGTAGAAGCAAAGATATACGCGATTTCACAATGTGTTCCTAGAACAGCTGTGAGCAACTTTTTTACACAATGTTAACAACACATATGAAGCTCAATTTTTCATGGGCTGAAGCGGGGAAGATAGAAAACGTGTGCCCTGTAAAGGCGAAGTCTGTGGCATTAACAGGAAGGGAGAAAAAGTACTTTCTACCCATTTTTAGGTTCAGCGGTAAAATGGCAAGTTTCTATGGAACTGCATCTCGGCTTGTGACTGTGGTTTTCCCGGTCACACAAAAATGCTGAAATTCGACTTATACAGTGTATTTGCTTATTAAACTTGATGAATTCTCTCCTCTTGACTGTAGAATAGTGTGTAAAGCAAAGCACAATACATTGCTATGTGTAGAAGCAAAGATATACGCGATTTCACAATGTGTTCCTAGAACAGCTGTGAGCAACTTTTTTACACCACGTTAACAACAGATTTGAAGCTCAATATTTCATGGGCTGAAGCGGGGAAGATAGAAAACGTGTGCCCTGTAAAGGCGAAGTCTGTGGCATTAACAGGAAGGGAGAAAAAGTACTTTCTACCCATTTTTAGGTTCAGCGGTAAAATGGCAAGTTTCTATGGAACTGCATCTCGGCTTGTGACTGTGGTTTTCCCGGTCACACAAAAATGCTGACATTCGACTTATACAGTGTTTTTGCTTATTAAACTTGATGAATTCTCTCCTCTTGACTGTAGAATAGTGTGTAAAGCAAAGCACAATACATTGCTATGTGTAGAAGCAAAGATATACGCGATTTCACAATGTGTTCCTAGAACAGCTGTGAGCAACTTTTTTACACCACGTTAACAACAGATTTGAAGCTCAATATTTCATGGGCTGAAGCGGGGAAGATAGAAAACGTGTGCCCTGTAAAGGCGAAGTCTGTGGCATTAACAGGAAGGGAGAAAAAGTACTTTCTACCCATTTTTAGGTTCAGCGGTAAAATGGCAAGTTTCTATGGAACTGCATCTCGGCTTGTGACTGTGATTTTCCCGGTCACACAAAAATGCTGAAATTCGACTTATACAGTGTTTTTGCTTATTAAACTTGATGAATTCTCTCCTCTTGACTGTAGAATAGTGTGTAAAGCAAAGCACAATACATTCCTATGTGTAGAAGCAAAGATATACGCGATTTCACAATGTGTTCCTAGAACAGCTGTGAGCAACTTTTTTACACAATGTTAACAACACATTTGAAGCTCAATATTTCATGGGCTGAAGCGGGGAAGATAGAAAACGTGTGCCCTGTAAAGGCGAAGTCTGTGGCATTAACAGGAAGGGAGAAAAAGTACTTTCTACCCATTTTTAGGTTCAGCGGTAAAATGGCAAGTTTCTATGGAACTGCATCTCGGCTTGTGACTGTGGTTTTCCCGGTCACACAAAAATGCTGAAATTCGACTTATACAGTATTTTTGCTTATTAAACTTGATGAATTCTCTCCTCTTGACTGTAGAATAGTGTGTAAAGCAAAGCACAATACATTCCTATGTGTAGAAGCAAAGATATACGCGATTTCACAATGTGTTCCTAGAACAGCTGTGAGCAACTTTTTTACACAATGTTAACAACACATATGAAGCTCAATTTTTCATGGGCTGAAGCGGGGAAGATAGAAAACGTGTGCCCTGTAAAGGCGAAGTCTGTGGCATTAACAGGAAGGGAGAAAAAGTACTTTCTACCCATTTTTAGGTTCAGAGGTAAAATGGCAAGTTTCTATGGAACTGCATCTCGGCTTGTGACTGTGGTTTTCCCGGTCACACAAAAATGCTGAAATTCGACTTATACAGTGTTTTTGCTTATTAAACTTGATGAATTCTCTCCTCTTGACTGTAGAATAGTGTGTAAAGCAAAGCACAATACATTCCTATGTGTAGAAGCAAAGATATACGCGATTTCACAATGTGTTCCTAGAACAGCTGTGAGCAACTTTTTTACACAATGTTAACAACACATTTGAAGCTCAATATTTCATGGGCTGAAGCGGGGAAGATAGAAAACGTGTGCCCTGTAAAGGCGAAGTCTGTGGCATTAACAGGAAGGGAGAAAAAGTACTTTCTACCCATTTTTAGGTTCAGCGGTAAAACGGCAAGTTTCTATGGAACTGCATCTCGGCTTGTGACTGTGGTTTTCCCGGTCACACAAAAATGCTGAAATTCGACTTATACAGAGTTTTTGCTTATTAAACTTGATGAATTCTCTCCTCTTGACTGTAGAATAGTGTGTAAAGCAAAGCACAATACATTCCTATGTGTAGAAGAAAAGATATACGCGATTTCACAATGTGTTCCTAGAACAGCTGTGAGCAACTTTTTTACACAACGTTAACAACACATTTGAAGCTCAATATTTCATGGGCTGAAGCGGGGAAGATAGAAAACGTGTGCCCTGTAAAGGCGAAGTCTGTGGCATTAACAGGAAGGGAGAAAAAGTACTTTCTACCCATTTTTAGGTTCAGCGGTAAAATGGCAAGTTTCTATGGAACTGCATCTCGGCTTGTGACTGTGGTTTTCCCGGTCACACAAAAATGCTGAAATTCGACTTATACAGTATTTTTGCTTATTAAACTTGATGAATTCTCTCCTCTTGACTGTAGAATAGTGTGTAAAGCAAAGCACAATACATTCCTATGTGTAGAAGCAAAGATATACGCGATTTCACAATGTGTTCCTAGAACAGCTGTGAGCAACTTTTTTACACAATGTTAACAACACATATGAAGCTCAATTTTTCATGGGCTGAAGCGGGGAAGATAGAAAACGTGTGCCCTGTAAAGGCGAAGTCTGTGGTATTAACAGGAAGGGAGAAAAAGTACTTTCTACCCATTTTTAGGTTCAGAGGTAAAATGGCAAGTTTCTATGGAACTGCATCTCGGCTTGTGACTGTTGTTTTCCCGGTCACACAAAAATGCTGAAATTCGACTTATACAGTGTTTTTGCTTATTAAACTTGATGAATTCTCTCCTCTTGACTGTAGAATAGTGTGTAAAGCAAAGCACAATACATTCCTATGTGTAGAAGCAAAGATATACGCGATTTCACAATGTGTTCCTAGAACAGCTGTGAGCAACTTTTTTACACAATGTTAACAACACATTTGAAGCTCAATATTTCATGGGCTGAAGCGGGGAAGATAGAAAACGTGTGCCCTGTAAAGGCGAAGTCTGTGGCATTAACAGGAAGGAAGAAAAAGTACTTTCTACCCATTTTTAGGTTCAGCGGTAAAACGGCAAGTTTCTATGGAACTGCATCTCGGCTTGTGACTGTGGTTTTCCCGGTCACACAAAAATGCTGAAATTCGACTTATACAGAGTTTTTGCTTATTAAACTTGATGAATTCTCTCCTCTTGACTGTAGAATAGTGTGTAAAGCAAAGCACAATACATTCCTATGTGTAGAAGAAAAGATATACGCGATTTCACAATGTGTTCCTAGAACAGCTGTGAGCAACTTTTTTACACAACGTTAACAACACATTTGAAGCTCAATATTTCATGGGCTGAAGCGGGGAAGATAGAAAACGTGTGCCCTGTAAAGGCGAAGTCTGTGGCATTAACAGGAAGGGAGAAAAAGTACTTTCTACCCATTTTTAGGTTCAGCGGTAAAATGGCAAGTTTCTATGGAACTGCATCTCGGCTTGTGACTGTGATTTTCCCGGTCACACAAAAATGCTGAAATTCGACTTATACAGTGTTTTTGCTTATTAAACTTGATGAATTCTCTCCTCTTGACTGTAGAATAGTGTGTAAAGCAAAGCACAATACATTCCTATGTGTAGAAGCAAAGATATACGCGATTTCACAATGTGTTCCTAGAACAGCTGTGAGCAACTTTTTTACACAATGTTAACAACACATTTGAAGCTCAATATTTCATGGGCTGAAGCGGGGAAGATAGAAAACGTGTGCCCTGTAAAGGCGAAGTCTGTGGCATTAACAGGAAGGGAGAAAAAGTACTTTCTACCCATTTTTAGGTTCAGCGGTAAAATGGCAAGTTTCTATGGAACTGCATCTCGGCTTGTGACTGTGGTTTTCCCGGTCACACAAAAATGCTGAAATTCGACTTATACAGTATTTTTGCTTATTAAACTTGATGAATTCTCTCCTCTTGACTGTAGAATAGTGTGTAAAGCAAAGCACAATACATTCCTATGTGTAGAAGCAAAGATATACGCGATTTCAAAATGTGTTCCTAGAACAGCTGTGAGCAACTTTTTTACACAATGTTAACAACACATATGAAGCTCAATTTTTCATGGGCTGAAGCGGGGAAGATAGAAAACGTGTGCCCTGTAAAGGCGAAGTCTGTGGCATTAACAGGAAGGGAGAAAAAGTACTTTCTACCCATTTTTAGGTTCAGCGGTAAAATGGCAAGTTTCTATGGAACTGCATCTCGGCTTGTGACTGTGGTTTTCCCGGTCACACAATAATGCTGAAAATCGACTTATACAGTGTTTTTGCTTATTAAACTTGATGAATTCTCTCCTCTTGACTGTAGAATAGTGTGTAAAGCAAAGTACAATACATTGCTATGTGTAGAAGCAAAGATATACGCGATTTCACAATGTGTTCCTAGAACAGCTGTGAGCAACTTTTTTACACAATGTTAACAACACATTTGAAGCTCAATATTTCATGGGCTGAAGCGGGGAAGATAGAAAACGTGTGCCCTGTAAAGGCGAAGTCTGTGGCATTAACAGGAAGGGAGAAAAAGTACTTTCTTCCCATTTTTAGTTTCAGCGGTAAAACGGCAAGTTTCTATGGAACTGCATCTCGTCTTGTGACTGTGGTTTTCCCGGTCACACAAAAATGCTGAAATTCGACTTATACAGAGTTTTTGCTTATTAAACTTGATGAATTCTCTCCTCTTGACTGTATAATAGTGTGTAAAGCAAAGCACAATACATTCCTATGTGTAGAAGAAAAGATATACGCGATTTCACAATGTGTTCCTAGAACAGCTGTGAGCAACTTTTTTACACAACGTTAACAACACATTTGAAGCTCAATATTTCATGGGCTGAAGCGGGGAAGATAGAAAACGTGTGCCCTGTAAAGGCGAAGTCTGTGGCATTAACAGGAAGGGAGAAAAAGTACTTTCTACCCATTTTTAGGTTCAGCGGTAAAATGGCAAGTTTCTATGGAACTGCATCTCGGCTTGTGACTGTGATTTTCCCGGTCACACAAAAATGCTGAAATTCGACTTATACAGTGTTTTTGCTTATTAAACTTGATGAATTCTCTCCTCTTGACTGTAGAATAGTGTGTAAAGCAAAGCACAATACATTCCTATGTGTAGAAGCAAAGATATACGCGATTTCACAATGTGTTCCTAGAACAGCTGTGAGCAACTTTTTTACACAATGTTAACAACACATTTGAAGCTCAATATTTCATGGGCTGAAGCGGGGAAGATAGAAAACGTGTGCCCTGTAAAGGCGAAGTCTGTGGCATTAACAGGAAGGGAGAAAAAGTACTTTCTACCCATTTTTAGGTTCAGCGGTAAAATGGCAAGTTTCTATGGAACTGCATCTCGGCTTGTGACTGTGGTTTTCCCGGTCACACAAAAATGCTGAAATTCGACTTATACAGTATTTTTGCTTATTAAACTTGATGAATTCTCTCCTCTTGACTGTAGAATAGTGTGTAAAGCAAAGCACAATACATTCCTATGTGTAGAAGCAAAGATATACGCGATTTCAAAATGTGTTCCTAGAACAGCTGTGAGCAACTTTTTTACACAATGTTAACAACACATATGAAGCTCAATTTTTCATGGGCTGAAGCGGGGAAGATAGAAAACGTGTGCCCTGTAAAGGCGAAGTCTGTGGCATTAACAGGAAGGGAGAAAAAGTACTTTCTACCCATTTTTAGGTTCAGCGGTAAAATGGCAAGTTTCTATGGAACTGCATCTCGGCTTGTGACTGTGGTTTTCCCGGTCACACAATAATGCTGAAAATCGACTTATACAGTGTTTTTGCTTATTAAACTTGATGAATTCTCTCCTCTTGACTGTAGAATAGTGTGTAAAGCAAAGTACAATACATTGCTATGTGTAGAAGCAAAGATATACGCGATTTCACAATGTGTTCCTAGAACAGCTGTGAGCAACTTTTTTACACAATGTTAACAACACATTTGAAGCTCAATATTTCATGGGCTGAAGCGGGGAAGATAGAAAACGTGTGCCCTGTAAAGGCGAAGTCTGTGGCATTAACAGGAAGGGAGAAAAAGTACTTTCTTCCCATTTTTAGTTTCAGCGGTAAAACGGCAAGTTTCTATGGAACTGCATCTCGGCTTGTGACTGTGGTTTTCCCGGTCACACAAAAATGCTGAAATTCGACTTATACAGTGTATTTGCTTATTAAACTTGATGAATTCTCTCTTCTTGACTGTAGAATAGTGTGTAAAGCAAAGCACAATACATTGCTATGTGTAGAAGCAAAGATATACGCGATTTCACAATGTGTTCCTAGAACAGCTGTGAGCAACTTTTTTACACCACGTTAACAACAGATTTGAAGCTCAATATTTCATGGGCTGAAGCGGGGAAGATAGAAAACGTGTGCCCTGTAAAGGCGAAGTCTGTGGCATTAACAGGAAGGGAGAAAAAGTACTTTCTACCCATTTTTAGGTTCAGCGGTAAAATGGCAAGTTTCTATGGAACTGCATCTCGTCTTGTGACTGTGGTTTTCCCGGTCACACAAAAATGCTGAAATTCGACTTATACAGAGTTTTTGCTTATTAAACTTGATGAATTCTCTCCTCTTGACTGTATAATAGTGTGTAAAGCAAAGCACAATACATTCCTATGTGTAGAAGAAAAGATATACGCGATTTCACAATGTGTTCCTAGAACAGCTGTGAGCAACTTTTTTACACAACGTTAACAACACATTTGAAGCTCAATATTTCATGGGCTGAAGCGGGGAAGATAGAAAACGTGTGCCCTGTAAAGGCGAAGTCTGTGGCATTAACAGGAAGGGAGAAAAAGTACTTTCTACCCATTTTTAGGTTCAGCGGTAAAACGGCAAGTTTCTATGGAACTGCATATCGTCTTGTGACTGTGGTTTTCCCGGTCACACAAAAATGCTGAAATTCGACTTATACAGAGTTTTTGCTTATTAAACTTGATGAATTCTCTCCTCTTGACTGTAGAATAGTGTGTAAAGCAAAGCACAATACATTCCTATGTGTAGAAGAAAAGATATACGCGATTTCACAATGTGTTCCTAGAACAGCTGTGAGCAACTTTTTTACACCACGTTAACAACAGATTTGAAGCTCAATATTTCATGGGCTGAAGCGGGGAAGATAGAAAACGTGTGCCCTGTAAAGGCGAAGTCTGTGGCATTAACAGGAAGGGAGAAAAAGTACTTTCTACCCATTTTTAGGTTCAGCGGTAAAATGGCAAGTTTCTATGGAACTGCATCTCGTCTTGTGACTGTGGTTTTCCCGGTCACACAAAAATGCTGAAATTCGACTTATACAGTGTTTGTGCTTATTAAACTTGATGAATTCTCTCCTCTTGACTGTAGAATAGTGTGTAAAGCAAAGCACAATACATTCCTATGTGTAGAAGCAAAGATATACGCGATTTCACAATGTGTTCCTAGAACAGCTGTGAGCAACTTTTTTACACAATGTTAACAACACATTTGAAGCTCAATATTTCATGGGCTGAAGCGGGGAAGATAGAAAACGTGTGCCCTGTAAAGGCGAAGTCTGTGGCATTAACAGGAAGGGAGAAAAAGTACTTTCTTCCCATTTTTAGTTTCAGCGGTAAAACGGCAAGTTTCTATGGAACTGCATCTCGGCTTGTGACTGTGGTTTTCCCGGTCACACAAAAATGCTGAAATTCGACTTATACAGTGTATTTGCTTATTAAACTTGATGAATTCTCTCCTCTTGACTGTAGAATAGTGTGTAAAGCAAAGCACAATACATTGCTATGTGTAGAAGCAAAGATATACGCGATTTCACAATGTGTTCCTAGAACAGCTGTGAGCAACTTTTTTACACCACGTTAACAACAGATTTGAAGCTCAATATTTCATGGGCTGAAGCGGGGAAGATAGAAAACGTGTGCCCTGTAAAGGCGAAGTCTGTGGCATTAACAGGAAGGGAGAAAAAGTACTTTCTACCCATTTTTAGGTTCAGCGGTAAAATGGCAAGTTTCTATGGAACTGCATCTCGTCTTGTGACTGTGGTTTTCCCGGTCACACAAAAATGCTGAAATTCGACTTATACAGAGTTTTTGCTTATTAAACTTGATGAATTCTCTCCTCTTGACTGTAGAATAGTGTGTAAAGCAAAGCACAATACATTCCTATGTGTAGAAGAAAAGATATACGCGATTTCACAATGTGTTCCTAGAACAGCTGTGAGCAACTTTTTTACACAACGTTAACAACACATTTGAAGCTCAATATTTCATGGGCTGAAGCGGGGAAGATAGAAAACGTGTGCCCTGTAAAGGCGAAGTCTGTGGCATTAACAGGAAGGGAGAAAAAGTACTTTCTACCCATTTTTAGGTTCAGCGGTAAAACGGCAAGTTTCTATGGAACTGCATATCGTCTTGTGACTGTGGTTTTCCCGGTCACACAAAAATGCTGAAATTCGACTTATACAGAGTTTTTGCTTATTAAACTTGATGAATTCTCTCCTCTTGACTGTAGAATAGTGTGTAAAGCAAAGCACAATACATTCCTATGTGTAGAAGAAAAGATATACGCGATTTCACAATGTGTTCCTAGAACAGCTGTGAGCAACTTTTTTACACATTGTTAACAACACATTTGAAGCTCAATATTTCATGGGCTGAAGCGGGGAAGATAGAAAACGTGTGCCCTGTAAAGGCGAAGTCTGTGGCATTAACAGGAAGGGAGAAAAAGTACTTTCTTCCCATTTTTAGTTTCAGCGGTAAAACGGCAAGTTTCTATGGAACTGCATCTCGGCTTGTGACTGTGGTTTTCCCGGTCACACAAAAATGCTGAAATTCGACTTATACAGTGTATTTGCTTATTAAACTTGATGAATTCTCTCCTCTTGACTGTAGAATAGTGTGTAAAGCAAAGCACAATACATTGCTATGTGTAGAAGCAAAGATATACGCGATTTCACAATGTGTTCCTAGAACAGCTGTGAGCAACTTTTTTACACCACGTTAACAACAGATTTGAAGCTCAATTTTTCATGGGCTGAAGCGGGGAAGATAGAAAACGTGTGCCCTGTAAAGGCGAAGTCTGTGGCATTAACAGGAAGGGAGAAAAAGTACTTTCTACCCATTTTTAGGTTCAGCGGTAAAATGGCAAGTTTCTATGGAACTGCATCTCGTCTTGTGACTGTGGTTTTCCCGGTCACACAAAAATGCTGAAATTCGACTTATACAGAGTTTTTGCTTATTAAACTTGATGAATTCTCTCCTCTTGACTGTAGAATAGTGTGTAAAGCAAAGCACAATACATTCCTATGTGTAGAAGAAAAGATATACGCGATTTCACAATGTGTTCCTAGAACAGCTGTGAGCAACTTTTTTACACAACGTTAACAACACATTTGAAGCTCAATATTTCATGGGCTGAAGCGGGGAAGATAGAAAACGTGTGCCCTGTAAAGGCGAAGTCTGTGGCATTAACAGGAAGGGAGAAAAAGTACTTTCTACCCATTTTTAGGTTCAGCGGTAAAATGGCAAGTTTCTATGGAACTGCATCTCGTCTTGTGACTGTGGTTTTCCCGGTCACACAAAAATGCTGAAATTCGACTTATACAGAGTTTTTGCTTATTAAACTTGATGAATTCTCTCCTCTTGACTGTAGAATAGTGTGTAAAGCAAAGCACAATACATTCCTATGTGTAGAAGAAAAGATATACGCGATTTCACAATGTGTTCCTAGAACAGCTGTGAGCAACTTTTTTACACAACGTTAACAACACATTTGAAGCTCAATATTTCATGGGCTGAAGCGGGGAAGATAGAAAACGTGTGCCCTGTAAAGGCGAAGTCTGTGGCATTAACAGGAAGGGAGAAAAAGTACTTTCTACCCATTTTTAGGTTCAGCGGTAAAATGGCAAGTTTCTATGGAACTGCATCTCGGCTTGTGACTGTGGTTTTCCCGGTCACACAAAAATGCTGAAATTCGACTTATACAGTGTTTTTGCTTATTAAACTTGATGAATTCTCTCCTCTTGACTGTAGAATAGTGTGTAAAGCAAAGCACAATACATTGCTATGTGTAGAAGCAAAGATATACGCGATTTCACAATGTGTTCCTAGAACAGCTGTGAGCAACTTTTTTACACCACGTTAACAACAGATTTGAAGCTCAATATTTCATGGGCTGAAGCGGGGAAGATAGAAAACGTGTGCCCTGTAAAGGCGAAGTCTGTGGCATTAACAGGAAGGGAGAAAAAGTACTTTCTACCCATTTTTAGGTTCAGAGGTAAAATGGCAAGTTTCTATGGAACTGCATCTCGGCTTGTGACTGTGGTTTTCCCGGTCACACAAAAATGCTGAAATTCGACTTATACAGTGTTTTTGCTTATTAAACTTGATGAATTCTCTCCTCTTGACTGTAGAATAGTGTGTAAAGCAAAGCACAATACATTCCTATGTGTAGAAGCAAAGATATACGCGATTTCACAATGTGTTCCTAGAACAGCTGTGAGCAACTTTTTTACACAATGTTAACAACACATTTGAAGCTCAATATTTCATGGGCTGAAGCGGGGAAGATAGAAAACGTGTGCCCTGTAAAGGCGAAGTCTGTGGCATTAACAGGAAGGGAGAAAAAGTACTTTCTACCCATTTTTAGGTTCAGCGGTAAAACGGCAAGTTTCTATGGAACTGCATATCGTCTTGTGACTGTGGTTTTCCCGGTCACACAAAAATGCTGAAATTCGACTTATACAGAGTTTTTGCTTATTAAACTTGATGAATTCTCTCCTCTTGACTGTAGAATAGTGTGTAAAGCAAAGCACAATACATTCCTATGTGTAGAAGAAAAGATATACGCGATTTCACAATGTGTTCCTAGAACAGCTGTGAGCAACTTTTTTACACAACGTTAACAACACATTTGAAGCTCAATATTTCATGGGCTGAAGCGGGGAAGATAGAAAACGTGTGCCCTGTAAAGGCGAAGTCTGTGGCATTAACAGGAAGGGAGAAAAAGTACTTTCTACCCATTTTTAGGTTCAGCGGTAAAATGGCAAGTTTCTATGGAACTGCATCTCGGCTTGTGACTGTGGTTTTCCCGGTCACACAAAAATGCTGAAATTCGACTTATACAGTGTTTTTGCTTATTAAACTTGATGAATTCTCTCCTCTTGACTGTAGAATAGTGTGTAAAGCAAAGCACAATACATTCCTATGTGTAGAAGCAAAGATATACGCGATTTCACAATGTGTTCCTAGAACAGCTGTGAGCAACTTTTTTACACAATGTTAACAACACATTTGAAGCTCAATATTTCATGGGCTGAAGCGGGAAAGATAGAAAACGTGTGCCCTGTAAAGGCGAAGTCTGTGGCATTAACAGGAAGGGAGAAAAAGTACTTTCTACCCATTTTTAGGTTCAGCGGTAAAACGGCAAGTTTCTATGGAACTGCATCTCGGCTTGTGACTGTGGTTTTCCCGGTCACACAAAAATGCTGAAATTCGACTTATACAGAGTTTTTGCTTATTAAACTTGATGAATTCTCTCCTCTTGACTGTAGAATAGTGTGTAAAGCAAAGCACAATACATTCCTATGTGTAGAAGAAAAGATATACGCGATTTCACAATGTGTTCCTAGAACAGCTGTGAGCAACTTTTTTACACAACGTTAACAACACATTTGAAGCTCAATATTTCATGGGCTGAAGCGGGGAAGATAGAAAACGTGTGCCCTGTAAAGGCGAAGTCTGTGGCATTAACAGGAAGGGAGAAAAAGTACTTTCTACCCATTTTTAGGTTCAGCGGTAAAATGGCAAGTTTCTATGGAACTGCATCTCGGCTTGTGACTGTGGTTTTCCCGGTCACACAAAAATGCTGAAATTGGCCCCTGTAATGAGATGCGCCGTGTAAAGGCCCCTGTAATGAGATGCGCCATGTAAAGGCCCCTGTAATGAGATGCGCAGTGTAAAGGCCCCTGTAATGAGATGCGCAGTGTAAATGCCCCTGTAATGAGATGCGCAGTGTAAATGCCCCTGTAATGAGATGCGCAGTGTAAATGCCCCTGTAATGAGATGCGCAGTGTAAATGCCCCTGTAATGAGATGCGCAGTGTAAATGCCCCTGTAATGAGATGCGCAGTGTAAATGCCCCTGTAATGAGATGCGCAGTGTAAATGCCCCTGTAATGAGATGCGCAGTGTAAATGCCCCTGTAATGAGTTGCGCAGTGTAAATGCCCCTGTAATGAGATACGCAGTGTAAATGCCTCGTAATGAGATGCGCAGTGTAAAGGCCCCTGTAATGTGAAGCGCAGTGTAAAGGCCCCTTTAATGAGATGCACAGTGTAAAGGCCCCTTTAATGAGATGCGCAGTGTAAATGCCCCTGTAATGAGATGCGCAGTGTAAATGTCCCTGTAATGAGATGCGCAGTGTAAATGCCCCTGTAATGAGATGCGCAGTGTAAATGCCCCTGTAATGAGATGCGCAGTGTAAATGCCCAGTAATGAGATGCGCAGTGTAAAGGCCCCTGTAATGAGATACGCAGTGTAAAGGCCCCATAATGAGATGCGCAGTGTAAAGGCCCCTGTAATGAGATGCGCAGTGTAAATGCCCCTGTAATGAGATGCGCAGTGTAAATGCCCCTGTAATGAGATGCGCAGTGTAAATGCCCCGTAATGAGATGCGCAGTGTAAATGCCCCGTAATGAGATGAGCATGGTGTAATTGCCCCTTAATGAGATGTGCAGTGTAAATGCCCCCTGTAATGAGATGCCCAGTGTAAATGCCCCTGTAATGAGATGCCCAGTGTAAATGCCCCTGTAATGAGATGCGCAGTGTAAATGCCCCTGTAATGAGATGCGCAGTGTAAAGGCCCCTGTAATGAGATGCGCAGTGTAAAGGCCCCTGTAATGAGATGCGCAGTGTAAAGGCCCCTGTAATGAGATGCGCAGTGTAAAGGCCCCTGTAATGAGATGCGCCGTGTAAAGGCCCCTGTAATGAGATGCGCCGTGTAAATGCCCCTGTAATGAGATGCGCCGTGTAATTGCCCCTGTAATGAGATGCGCAGTGTAGATGCCCCTGTAATGAGATGCGCAGTGTAAATGCCCCTGTAATGAGATGCGCAGTGTAAAGGCCCTTGTAATGAGATGCGCAGTGTAAAGGCCCCTGTAATGAGATGCGCAGTGTAAAGGCCCCTGTAATGAGATGCACCATGTAAAGGCCCCTGTAATGAGATGCGCCGTGTAAAGGCCCCTGTAATGAGATGCGCCGTGTAAAGGCCCCTGTAATGAGATGCGCAATGTAAATGCCCCTGTAACGAGATGCGCAGTGTAAATACCCCGTAATGGGATGCCCAGTGTAAATGCCCCTTAATGAGATGCACAGTGTAAATGCCCTGAAATGAGATGCGCAGTGTAAATGCCCCATCATGAGATGCGCAGTGTAAATGCCCCATCATGAGATGCGCAGTGTAAATGCCCCTGTAATGAGATGCGCAGTGCAAATGCCCCGTAATGAGATGCGCAGTGTAAATGCCCTGTAATGAGATGCGTAGTGTAAATGCCCCGTAATGAGATGCGCAGTGTAAATGCCCCTGTAATGAGATGCGCAGTGTAAATGCCCGTCAGTGCTATGCAATAATAATATCCTTATCCCTTTGTGTACAGCGCCGCCGTCACTGTCAGTGCTGTGTAATACTATCCTTATCCCTGTATGTACAGCACCGCCCTCACTGTCAGTGCTATGTAATACTATCCTTATTCCTGTATGTACAGCGCCGCCGTCACTGTCAGTTCTATGTGATACTATCCTTATCCCTGTATGTACAGCGCCGCCGTCACTGTCACTGCTATGTAATAATACTATCCTTATCCCTGTATGTACAGCGCCGCCGTCACTGCTATGTAATAATAATATCCATATCCCTGTATGTACAGCGCCGTCGTCACTGTCAGTGCTATGTAATACTATCCTTATCCCTGTATGTACAGCGCTGCCGTCACTGTAACTGCTATGTAATAATACTATCCTTATCCCTGTATGTACAGCGCCGCCGTTACATAGCACTGACAGTGACGGCGGCGCTGTATATACAGGGATAAGGATAGTATTATTACATAGCACTGACAGTGACGGCGGCGCTCTACATACAGGGATAAGGATAGTATTATTACATAGCACTGACAGTGATGGTGGCGCTGTACATACAGGGATAAGGATAGTATTATTACATAGCACTGACAGTGACGGCAGCGCTGTACATACAGGGATAAGGATAGTATTATTACATAGCACTGACAGTGACGGCGGCGCTGTACATACAGGGATAAGAATAGTATTATTACATAGCACTGACAGTGACGGCGGCGCTGTACATACAGGGATAAGGATAGTATTACATAGCACTGACAGTGACGGCGGGGCTGTACATACGGGGATAAGAATAGTATTATTGCACAGCACTGACAGTGACGGCGGCGCTGCACATACAGGGTTAAGGATAGCATTATTACATAGAACTGACAGTGACGGCGGTGCTGTACATACAGGGATAAGGATAGTATTACATAGCACTGACAGTGACGGCGGTGCTGTAAATACAGGGATAAGGATAGTATTATTACATAGCACTGACAGTGACGGCGGCGCTGTACATACAGGGATAAGGATTGTATTATTACATAGCACTGACAGTGACGGCGGCGCTGTACATACAGGAATAAGGATAGTATTATTACATAGCACTGACAGTGACGGTGGCGCTGTACATACAGGGATAAGGATAGTATTATTACATAGCACTGACAGTGATGGTGGAACTGTACATACAGGGATAAGGATAGTATTATTACATAGCACTGACAGTGACGGCGGCGCTGTACACACAGGGATAAGGATAGTATTACATAGCACTGACAGTGACGGCGGCGCTGTACATACAGGGATAAGGATAGTATTACATAGCACTGACAGTGACGGCGGTGCTGTACATACAAGGATAAGGATAGTATTACACAGCACTGACAGTGACGGCGGCGCTGTACATACAGGGATAAGGATAGTATTACATAGCACTGACAGTGACGGCGGCGCTGTACACAAAGGGATAAGGATATTATTATTGCATAGCACTGACAGTGACGGCGGCGCTGTACATACAGGGATAAGGATAGTATTATTACATAGCAGTGACTGTGACGGCGGCGCTGTACATACAGGGTTAAGGATAGTAATACATAGAACTGACATTGACGGGGGTACTGTACATACAGGGATAAGGATAGTATTATTACATAGCACTGACAGTGACGGCGGCGCTGTACACAAAGGGATAAGGATATTATTATTGCATAGCACTGACAGTGACGGCGGCGCTGTACATACAGGGATAAGGATAGTATTATTACATAGCAGTGACTGTGACGGCGGCTCTGTACATACAGGGATAAGGATAGTAATACATAGAACTGACAGTGACGGGGGTACTGTACATACAGGGATAAGGATAGTATTATTACATAGCACTGACAGTGACGGCGGCGCTGTACACACAGGGATAAGGATAGTATTATTACATAGCACTTACAGTGACGGCGGCGCTGTACATACAGCGATAAGGATAGTATTATTACATAGCACTGACAGTGACGGCGGTGCTGTACATACAGGGATAAGGATAGTATTATTACATAGCACTGACAGTGACGGCGGCGTTGTACATACAGGGATAAGAATAGTATTATTGCATAGCACTGACAGTGACGGCGGCGCTGTACATACAGGGATAAGAATAGTATTATTACATAGCACTGACAGTGATGGCGGCGCTGTACATACAGGGATAAGGATAGTATTATTACATAGCACTGACAGTGACGGCGGCGCTGTACATACAGGAATAAGGATAGTATTATTACATAGCACTGACAGTGACGGCGGCGCTGTACATACAGGGATAAGGATAGTATTATTACATAGCACTGACAGTGACGGCGGCGCTGTACATACAGGGAAAGATAGTATTATTACATAGCACTGACAGTGACGGCGGCGCTGTCACTGCAATGTAATAATACTATCCTTATCCCTGTATGTACAGCGCCGCCATCACTGTCAGTGGGTAGAAAGTACTTTTCTCCACCCCTGTTATTGCCACAGATTTGCTCTTTACAGGTCGCCGCCATCACTGTCAGTGCTATGTAATACTATCCTTATCCCTGTATCTACAGCGCCGCCATCACTGTCACTGCTATGTAATAATACTATCCTTATCCCTGTATGTACAGTGCCGCCGTCACTGTCACTGCTATGCAATAATACTATCCTTATCTCTGTATGTACAGCGCCGCCGTCACTGTCAGTGCTATGTTAAAATACTATCCTTATCCCTGAATGTACAGCGCCGCGGTCACTGTCAGTGCAATGTAATAATACTATTCTTATCCCTGTATGTTCAACACCGCCGTTACTGTCAGTGCTATGTAATTGTACGTACAGGGATAAGGATAGTATTACATAGCACTGACAGTGACGGCGGCGCTGTACATACAGATATAAGGATATTATTATTACATAGCACTGACAGTGACGGCGGCGCTGTACATACAGGGATAAGGATAGTATTATTACATAGCAGTAACAGTGACTTCGGCGCTGTACATACAGGGATAAGGATAGTATTACATAGCACTGTCAGTGACGGCAGCGCTGTACATACAGGGATAAGGATAATATTATTACATAGCACTGACAGTGACGGAGGCGCTGTACATACAGGGGGCGCTGTACATACAGGAATAAGGATAGTATTATTACATAGCACTGACAGTGACGGTGGCGCTGTACATACAGGGATAAGGATAGTATTATTACATAGCACTGACAGTGACGGTGGCACTGTACATACAGGGATAAGGATAGTATTATAACATAGCACTGACAGTGACGGCGGCGCTGTACACACAGGGATAAGGATAGTATTACATAGCACTGACAGTGACGGCGGGGCTGTACATACGGGGATAAGAATAGTATTATTGCACAGCACTGACAGTGACGGCGGCGCTGCACATACAGGGTTAAGGATAGCATTATTACATAGCACTGACAGTGACAGCGGCGCTGTACATACAGGGATAAGGATAGGATATATAAGACAGTACTGACAGTGACGGCGGCACTTATCCCTGTATGTACAGCACCGCCGTCACTGTCAGTGCTATGTAATAATACTATCCTTATCCCTGTATGTACAGCGCCACCATCACTGTCAGTGAGTATAAAGTACTTTTCTCCACCCCTGTTAATGCCACAGACTTGCCCTTTACAGGGCGCCGCCGTCACTGTCAGTGCTATGTAATACTATCCTTATCCCTGTATCTACAGCGCCGCCGTCAAATTCACTGCTATGTAATAATACTATCCTTATACCTGTATGTACAGTGCCGCCGTCACTGTCACTGCTATGCAATAATACTATCCTTATCTCTGTATGTACAGCGCCGCCGTCACTGTCAGTGCTATGTAATAATACTATACTTATCCCTGTATGTACAGCGCCACCGTCACTGTCAGTGCTATGTAATAATACTATCCTTATCCCTGTATGTACAGCGCCACGGTCACTGTCAGTGCTATGTAATAATACTATTCTTATCCCTGTATGTACAACGCCGCCATTACTGTCAGTGCTATGTAATTGTACGTACAGGGATAGGGATAGTATTACATAGAACTGACAGTGACGCCGGTGCTGTACATACAGGGATAAGGATAGTATTACATAGCACTGACAGTGACGGCGGCGCTGTACATACAGGGATAAGGATAGTATTATTACATAGCACTGACAGTGACGGCGGCGCTGTACATACAGGGATAAGGATTGTATTATTACATAGCACTGACAGTGACGGCGGCGCTGTACATACAGGAATAAGGTTAGTATTATTACATAGCACTGACAGTGACGGTGGCGCTGTACATACAGGGATAAGGATAGTATTATTACATAGCACTGACAGTGATGGTGGAACTGTACATACAGGGATAAGGATAGTATTATTACATAGCACTGACAGTGACGGCGGCGCTGTACACACAGGGATAAGGATAGTATTACATAGCACTGACAGTGACGGCGGCGCTGTACATACAGGGATAAGGATAGTATTACATAGCACTGACAGTGACGGCAGTGCTGTACATACAAGGATAAGGATAGTATTACACAGCACTGACAGTGACGGCGGCGCTGTACATACAGGGATAAGGATAGTATTACATAGCACTGACAGTGACGGCGGCGCTGTACACAAAGGGATAAGGATATTATTATTGCATAGCACTGACAGTGACGGCGGCGCTGTACATACAGGGATAAGGATAGTATTATTACATAGCAGTGACTGTGACGGCGGCGCTGTACATACAGGGATAAGGATAGTAATACATAGAACTGACAGTGACGGGGGTACTGTACATACAGGGATAAGGATAGTATTATTACATAGCACTGACAGTGACGGCGGCGCTGTACACACAGGGATAAGGATAGTATTATTACATTGCACTTACAGTGACGGCGGCGCTGTACATACAGCGATAAGGATAGTATTATTACATAGCACTGACAGTGACGGCGGCGCTGTACATACAGGGATAAGGATAGTATTATTACATAGCACTGACAGTGACGGCGGCGCTGTACATACAGGGATAAGGATAGTATTATTACATAGCACTGACAGTGACGGCGGCGCTGTACATACAGGGAAAGATAGTATTATTACATAGCACTGACAGTGACGGCGGCGCTGTCACTGCTATGTAATAATACTATCCTTATCCCTGTATGTACAGCGCCGCCGTCACTGTCAGTGCTATGTAATAATACTATCCTTATCCCTGTATGTACAGCGCCGCCATCACTGTCAGTGGGTTGAAAGTACTTTTCTCCACCCCTGTTATTGCCACAGATTTGCTCTTTACAGGTCGCCGCCATCACTGTCAGTGCTATGTAATACTATCCTTATCCCTGTATCTACAGTGCCGCCGTCACTGTCACTGCTATGTAATAATACTATCCTTATCCCTGTATGTACAGTGCCACCGTCACTGTCACTGCTATGCAATAATACTATCCTTATCTCTGTATGTACAGCGCCGCCGTCACTGTCAGTGCTATGTAATAATACTATACTTATCCCTGTATGTACAGCGCCACCGTCACTGTCAGTGCTATGTTAAAATACTATCCTTATCCCTGTATGTACAGCGCCGCGGTCACTGTCAGTGCAATGTAATAATACTATTCTTATCCCTGTATGTTCAACACCGCCGTTACTGTCAGTGCTATGTAATTGTACATACAGGGATAAGGATAGTATTACATAGCACTGACAGTGACGGCGGCGCTGTACATACAGATATAAGGATATTATTATTACATAGCACTGACAGTGACGGCGGCGCTGTACATACAGGGATAAGGATAGTATTATTACATAGCAGTAACAGTGACGGCGGCGCTGTACATACAGGGATAGGGATAGTATTACATAGCACTGTCAGTGACGGCAGCGCTGTACATACAGGGATAAGGATAATATTAAAAAATAGCACTGACAGTGACGGAGGCGCTGTACATACAGGGGGCGCTGTACATACAGGAATAAGGATAGTATTATTACATAGCACTGACAGTGACGGTGGCGCTGTACATACAGGGATAAGGATAGTATTATTACATAGCACTGACAGTGACGGTGGCACTGTACATACAGGGATAAGGATAGTATTATTACATAGCACTGACAGTGACGGCGGCGCTGTACACACAGGGATAAGGATAGTATTACATAGCACTGACAGTGATGCGGCGCTGTACATACAGGGATAAGGATAGTATTACATAGCACTGACAGTGACGGCGGTGCTGTAAATACAGGGATAAGGATAGTATTACACAGCACTGACAGTGACGGCGGCGCTGTACATACAGGGATAAGGATAGTATTACATAGCACTGACAGTGACGGCGGCGCTGTACATACAGGGATAAGGATATTATTATTCGCATAGCACTGACAGTGACGGCGGCGCTGTACATACAAGGATAAGGATAGTATTATTACATAGCAGTGACAGTGACGGCGGCGCTGTACATACAGGGATAAGGATAGTATTACATAGAACTGACAGTGACGGCGGCGCTGTACATACAGGGGGCGCTGTACATACAGGAATAAGGATAGTATTATTACATAGCACTGACAGTGACGGTGGCGCTGTACATACAGGGATAAGGATAGTATTATTACATAGCACTTACAGTGACGGTGGCACTGTACATACAGGGATAAGGATAGTATTATTACATAGCACTGACAGTGACGGCGGCGCTGTACACACAGGGATAAGGATAGTATTACATAGCACTGACAGTGACGCGGCGCTGTACATACAGGGATAAGGATAGTATTACATAGCACTGACAGTGACGGCGGCGCTGTACATACAGGGATAAGGATATTATTATTGCATAGCACTGACAGTGACGGCGGCGCTGTACATACAGGGATAAGGAAAGTATCATTACATAGCAGTGACAGTGACGGAGGCGCTGTACACACAGGGATAAGGATAGTTTTACATAGCACTGACAGTGACGCGGTGCTGTACATACAGGGATAAGGATAGTATTACATAGCACTGACAGTGACGGCGACGCTGTACATACAGGGATAAGGATAGTATTACACAGCACTGACAGTGACGGCGGCGCTGTACATACAGGGATAAGGATAGTATTACTTAGCACTGACAGTGACGGCGGCGCTGTACATACAGGGATAAGGATATTATTATTACATAGCACTGACAGTGATGGCGGCGCTGTACATACAGGGTTAAGGATAGTGTAATTACATAGCAGTGACAGTAACGGCGGCGCTGTACATACAGGGATAAGGATAGTATTACATAGAACTGACAGTGACGGCGGCGCTGTACATACAGGGATAAGGATAGTATTACATAGCACTGACAGTGACGGCGGCGCTGTACATACAGGGATAAGAATAGTATTATTACATAGCACTGACAGTGACCGCAGCGCTGTACATACAGGGATAAGGATAGTATTATTACATAGCACTGACAGTGACGGAGGCGCTGTATATACAGGGATAAGGATAATATTATTACATAGCACTGACAGTGACGGAGGCGCTGTACATACAGGGGGCGCTGTACATACAGGAATAAGGATAGTATTATTACATAGCACTGACAGTGACGGTGGCGCTGTACATACAGGGATAAGGATAGTATTATTACATAGCACTGACAGTGACGGTGGCACTGTACATACAGGGATAAGGATAGTATTATTACATAGCACTGACAGTGACGGCGGCGCTGTACACACAGGGATAAGGATAGTATTACATAGCACTGACAGTGACGCGGCGCTGTACATACAGGGATAAGGATAGTTTTACATAGCACTGACAGTGACGGCGGTGCTGTAAATACAGGGATAAGGATAGTATTACACAGCACTGACAGTGACGGCGGCGCTGTACATACAGGGTTAAGGATAGTATTACATAGCACTGACAGTGACGGCGGCGCTGTACATACAGGGACAAGGATATTATTATTCGCATAGCACTGACAGTGACGGCGGCGCTGTACATACAAGGATAAGGATAGTATTATCACATAGCACTGACAGTGACGTGGCGCTGTACATACAGGGATAAGGATAGTATTACATAGAACTGACAGTGACGGCGGCGCTGTACATACAGGGGGCGCTATACATACAGGAATAAGGATAGTATTATTACATAGCACTGACAGTGACGGTGGCGCTGTACATACAGGGATAAGGATAGTA
The DNA here is from genome assembly GCF_040206685.1 of Ascaphus truei. NCBI lineage: Eukaryota > Metazoa > Chordata > Amphibia > Anura > Ascaphidae > Ascaphus > Ascaphus truei. The sequence goes on from NC_134493.1 coordinate 1,476,960, forward strand.
TTATTACATAGCACTGACAGTGACGGTGGCGCTGTACACACAGGTATAAGGATAGTATTACATAGCACTGACAGTGACGCGGCGCTGTACATACAGGGATAAGGATAGTATTACATAGCACTGACAGTGACGGCGGCGCTGTACATACAGGGATAAGGATATTATTATTGCCTAGCACTGACAGTGACGGCGGCGCTGTACATACAGGGATAAGGAAAGTATCATTACATAGCAGTGACAGTGACGGCGGCGCTGTACACACAGGGATAAGGATAGTTTTACATAGCACTGACAGTGACGCGGTGCTGTACATATACAGGGATAAGGATAGTATTACATAGCACTGACAGTGACGGCGACGCTGTACATACAGGGATAAGGATAGTATTACACAGCACTGACAGTGACGGCGGCGCTGTACATACAGGGATAAGGATAGTATTACTTAGCACTGACAGTGACGGCGGCGCTGTACATACAGGGATAAGGATATTATTATTACATAGCACTGACAGTGACGGCGGCGCTGTACATACAAGGATAAGGATAGTATTATCACATAGCACTGACAGTGACGTGGCGCTTTACATACAGGGATAAGGATAGTATTACATAGAACTGACAGTGACGGCGGCGCTGTACATACAGGGGGCGCTATACATACAGGAATAAGGATAGTATTATTACATAGCACTGACAGTGACGGTGGCGCTGTACATACAGGGATAAGGATAGTATTATTACATAGCACTGACAGTGACGGTGGCGCTGTACACACAGGGATAAGGATAGTATTACATAGCACTGACAGTGACGCGGCGCTGTACATACAGGGATAAGGATAGTATTACATAGCACTGACAGTGACGGCGGCGCTGTACATACAGGGATAAGGATATTATTATTGCCTAGCACTGACAGTGACGGCGGCGCTGTACATACAGGGATAAGGAAAGTATCATTACATAGCAGTGACAGTGACGGCGGCGCTGTACACACAGGGATAAGGATAGTTTTACAGAGCACTGACAGTGACGCGGTTCTGTACATACAGGGATAAGGATAGTATTACATAGCACTGACAGTGACGGCGACGCTGTACATACAGGGATAAGGATAGTATTACACAGCACTGACAGTGACGGCGGCGCTGTACATACAGGGATATGGATAGTATTACATAGAACTGACAGTGACGGCGGCGCTGTACATACAGGGATAAGGATAGTATTACATAGCACTGACAGTGACGGCGGCGCTGTACATACAGGGATAAGAATAGTATTATTACATAGCACTGACAGTGACCGCGGCGCTGTACATACAGGGATAAGGATAGTATTATTACATAGCACTGACAGTGACGGTGGCGCTGTACATACAGGGATAAGTATAGTATTATTACATAGCACTGACAGTGACGGCGGCGCTGTACATACAGAGATAAGGATAGTATTATTGCATAGCAGTGACAGTGACGGCGGCACTGTACATACAGGGATAAGGATAGTATTATTACATAGCATTGACAGTGACGGCGGCGCTGTAGATACAGTGATAAGGATAGTACTACATAGCACTGACAGTGACGGCGGCGCCCTGTAAAGGGCAAGTCTGTGGCAATAACAGGGGTGGAGAAAAGTACTTTCTACTCACTGACAGTGATGGCGGCGCTGTACATACAGGGATAAGGATAGTATTATTACATACCAGGCTCACTAATAAAGGTCAAGCCACTTGGCTGCCAGAATGCCCTGCTTCAGCACAGACCAGAAAGGCATTGTGATAAGCGTATCCCCGGTATAGTCAGGGGTTAATGGGAGTCGTCCCCGTCCCCCCAGTATACGGCCAGAACCATGGACCCGGTACTTGTGGTTCGGACTGTCTCCAACCAGCCATAATGTTGTGAGAGTGAAATTATGTCTAAGTCCAGCTTTGGTACATTAGAAGCAACTCTGAAACTTAACCTTAGCGTTTTTCGAAGCTACTTTTTAGCTAACTTCTTATAGGAAGGTCTAGGAGCTCTGAAAATGAATGTGCGCGTCTTTCACTCTTCCCGAGAGACTTAGAAGAATTTTGTGATATTTTTTATTAAAATGGTGTATAAGGGTATATATATAAATATATTTTATGCACTGTATATGAGCTGGCGATTTCTAAGTCTGTGGTTCCGAGAGGGGGTAACCAGGCTCACTAATAAAGGTCAAGCCACTTACTATGGGGTGAGGCAGGGGTTAATATGGTGTGAGGCAGGAGTTACTATAGGGTGAGGCAGGGGTTACTATGGGGTGAGACAGGGGTTACTATGGGGTGTGGCAGGGGTTACTATGGGGTGCGGCAGGGGTTACTATAGGTGTGAGGCAGGGGTTACTATGGGGTGAGGCAGGGGTTACTATGGGGTGAGGCTGGGGTTACTATGGGGTGAGGCAGGGGTTAATATGGGGTGAGGCAGGGGTTAGTATGTGGTGAGGCAGGGGTTAATATGGGGTGAGGCAGGGGTTAATATGGGGTGAGGCAGGGGTTACTATGGGGTGAGGCAGGGGTTACTATGGGGTGAGGCAGGGGTTACTATGGGGTGAGGCAGGGGTTACTATGGGGTGCGGCAGGAGTTACTATGGGGTGAGGCTGGGGTTACTATGGGGTGAGGCAGGGGTTACTATGGGGTGAGGCAGGGGTTACTTCTTTCTCTCTCAGGCCTGAGTAACTACAGGCACACCCGCATTAACGTACGCAATGGGACTAAGCTAACAGGCCTGAGTAACTACAGGCATACCCCGCAGTAACGTACGCAATGGGACTAGGCTAACAGGCCTGAGTAACACAGGCATACCCCGCATTAACGTACACAATGGGACTAAGCTAACAGGCCTGAGTAACACAGGCATACCCCGCATTAATGTACGCAATGGGACAAAGCTAACAGGCCTGAGTAACTAAAGGCATACCCCGCATTAACGTACGCAATGGGACTAAGCTAACAGGCCTGAGTAACTACAGGCATACCCCGCATTAACGTACGCGATGGGACTAAGCTAACAAGCCTGAGTAACTACAGGCATACCCTGCATTAACGTACGCAATGGGACTAAGATAACAGGCCTGAGTAACACAGGCATACCCCGCATTAAAGTTCGCAATGGGACCATGGCCTCTACAGTATATCACAAAAGGGGTTAAGTCTCGAGAAGAGGAATCCCTGCAGGAATGATACTCGGCCCTGCTCTATATTAGATGCTGGTGTTACATATTGGCAGGTGGCAGTGCCTGACGTACCCCGGGCCGCCCCCCGGGGCAATGGGTGAGGGGCCGAGGATCTCTCCGCTGAGCCAGATGCTTCTGTTTAATTAGAGAGTTTTGTTGCAGGCGGAGCAGCTGTCACTCAATAATCAGCACAGATCACTGTGCCTCATGTGTGACAGGGAGGGAGAGATAACTGTGCCTCATGTGTGACAGGGAGTGAGAGATAGCTGTGCCTCGTGTGTGACAGGGAGTGAGAGATGACTGTGCATCGTGTGTGACAGGGAGTGAGAGATAGCTGTGCCTCGTGTGTGTGACAGGGAGTGAGATATAGCTGTGCCTTGTGTGTGACAGGGAGTGAGAGATAGCTGTGCCCCATGTGTGACGGAGTGAGAGATAACTGTGCATCGTGTGTGTGACAGTGAGAGATAGCTGTGCAGCGTGTGTGTGTGACAGGGAGAGATAGCTGTGCATCGTGTGTGTATGACAGGGAGAGATAGCTGTGCATCGTGTGTGTGTGGCGGAGTGAGAGCTGTGCATCGTGTGTGTGTGACAGTGTGAGATAGCTGTGCATCGTGTGTGTGTGACAGTGTGAGATAGCTGTGCATCGTTTGTGTGTGTGACAGTGAGAGAAAGCTGTGCATCGTGTGTGTGTGTGAGACAGTGAGAGATAGCTGTGCATTGTATGTGTGTGACAGGGAGAGATAGCTGTGCATCGTGTGTGTGACAGTGAAAGATAGCTGTGCATCGTGTGTGTGTGTGTGACAGTGAGAGATAGCTGTGCATTGTGTGTGTGACAGGGAGAGATAGCTGCGCATCGTGTGTGTATGACAGGGAGAGATAGCTGTGTATCGTGTATGTGTGACAGGGAGAGATAGCTGTGCATCGTGTGTGTGTGACAGGGAGAGATAGCTGTGCATCGTGTGTGTGTGACAGGGAGAGATAGCTGTGCATCGTGTGTGTGTGACAGTGAGAGATAGCTGTGCATCGTTTGTGTGTGTCAGGGAGTGAGAGATAGGTGTGCATCGTGTGTGTGTGACAGGGAGAGATAGCTGTGCATTGTGTGTGTGTGACAGGGAGAGATAGCTGTGCATCGTGTGTGTGTCAGGGAGTGAGAGATAGCTGTGCATCGTGTGTGTGTGTGTGTGACAGGGAAAGATAGCTGTGCATCGTGTGTGTGATAGTGAGAGATTACTGTTCATCGTGTGTGACAGTGAGAGGTAGCTGTGCATCGTGTGTGTGTGACAGGGAGAGATAGCTGTGAATCGTGTGTGTGATACAGGGAGAGATAGCTGTGCATCATGTGTGTGTGACAGAGAGAGGTAGCTGTGCATCGTGTGTGTGTCAGGGAGTGAGAGATAGCTGTGCATCTTGTGTGTGTGACAGGGAATAATAGCTGTGCATCGTGTGTGTGTCAGGGAGTGAGAGATAGTTGTGCATCGTGTGTGTGAGACAGTGTGAGATAGCTGTGCATCATGTGTGTGTGTGACATGGAGAGATAGCTGTGCATTGTGTATGTGTGACAGGGAGAGATAGCTGTGCATTGTGTGTGTGTGACAGGGAGAGATAGCTGTGCATTGTGTATGTGTGACAGGGAGAGATAGCTGTGCATTGTGTGTGTTTCAGGGAGTGAGAGATATCTGTGCATCGTGTGTGTGACAGTGTGAGATAGCTGTGCATCATGTGTGTGTGTGACATGGAGAGATAGCTGTGCATCATGTGTGTGTGTGACATGGAGAGATAGCTGTGCATTGTGTATGTGTGACAGGGAGAGATAGCTGTGCATTGTGTGTGTGTGACAGGGAGAGATAGCTGTGCATTGTGTATGTGTGACAGGGAGAGATAGCTGTGCATTGTGTGTGTTTCAGGGAGTGAGAGATATCTGTGCATCGTGTGTGTGACAGGGAGAGATAGCTGTGCATCGTGTGTGTGTGACAGTGAGACATAGCTGTGCATCATGTGTGTGTGTGTGACAGTGAGACATAGCTGTGCATCGTGTGTGTGTGACAGTGAGAGATAGCTGTGCATCGTGTGTGTTTCAAGGAGTGAGAGATAGCTGTGCATTGTGTGCGTGTGTCAGGGAGTGAGAGATAGCTGTGCATCGTGTGTGTGAGAGTGAGAGATAGCTGTGCATTGTTTGTGTGTGTGTGTCAGGGAGTGAGAGATAGCTGTGCATTGTGTGTGTGTGACAGGGAGTGATAGATAGCTGTGCCTCGTGTGTGTGTGACAGTGAGAGTTAGCTGTGCATCGTGTGTGTGTGTGTGTGTGTGTGTGTGACAGGAAGAGATAGCTGTGCTGTGTGTGTGTGTGTGTGTGTGTGTGTGTGTGTGTGTGTGTGTGTGTGTGTGTGTGTGTGTGTGTGTGTGTGTGTGTGTGTGTGTGTGTGTGTGTGTGTGTGTGTGTGTGTGTGTGTGTGTGTGTGTGTGTGTGTGTGTGACAGTGTGAGATAGCTGTGCATCGTGTGTGTGTGACAAGGAGAGATAGCTGTGCATCGTATGTGTGACAGTGAGAGATGCACACACGATGTACAACTATCTCTCCCTGTCACACACACACATGATGCACAGCTATCTCTCACTCTCTGAAACACACACACGATGCACAGCTTTCTCTCACTCCCTGACACACACACGATGCACAACTATCTCTCACTCAATGACACACACACACACACGATGAACAGCTATCTCTCCCTGTCACACACACACGATGCACAGATATCTCTCACTGTCACACACACACACAATGCACAGCTATCTTTCCCTGTCACACACACATGATGCACAGCTATCTCTCACTCCCTGACACACACACGATGCACAGCTATCTCTCCCTGTCACACACACACGATGCACAGCTATCTCTCACTGTCACACACACACAATGCACAGCTATCTCTCACTGTCTCACACACACGATGCACAACTATCTCTCACTCCCTGACACACACACGATGCACAGCTATCTCTCCCTTTCACACACACACAATGCACAGCTATCTCTCCCTGTCACACACACACACGATGCACAGCTATCTCTCACTCCCTGACACACACACGATGCACAGCTATCTCTCTCTGTCACACACACACGATGCACAGCTATCTCTCCCTGTCTCACACACACGATGCACAGCTTTCTCTCCCTGTCACACACACACAATGCACAGCTATCTCTCCCTGTCACACACACGATGCACATCTATCTCTCCCTGTCACAGACACACGATGCACAGCTAACTCTCACTGTCACACTCACACGATGCACAGCTATCTATCACTCCCTGAAACACTCACACGATGCACAGCTATCTCTCACTCCCTGACACACACAAGATTCACAACTATCTCTCACTCCTTGACACACACACACACGATGAACAGCTATCTCTCCCTGTCACACACACACACCCGATGCACAGCTATCTCTCAATGTCACACACAATGCACAGCTATCTCTCCCTGTCACACACACATGATGCACAGCTATCTCTCACTCCCTGACACACACACGATGCACAGCTATCTCTCCCTGTCACACACACACACACAATGCACAGCTATCTATCCCTGTCACACACACACGATGCACAGCTATCTATCACTGTCACACACACACACGATGCACAGCTATCTCTCACTGTCACACACACATGATGCACCGCTATCTCTCACTGTCACACACACACGATGCACAGCTATCTCTCCCTGTCACACACACACACACGAAGCAATGCTATCTCTCCCTGTCACACGCACACGATGCATAGCTAACTCTCACTGTCACACACACATGATGCACAGCTATCTCTCACTGTCACACACACACGATGCACAGCTATCTATCACTGTCACACACGATGCACAGCTATCTCTCACTCCCTGACACACACACACGATGCACAGCTATCTCTCACTCCCTGACACACACACGATGCATAGCTAACTCTCACTGTCACACACACATGATGCACTGCTATCTCTCACTGTCACACACACACGATGCACAGCTATCTATCACTGTCACACACGATGCACAGCTATCTCTCACTCCCTGACACACACACACGATGCACAGCTATCTCTCACTCCCTGACACACACACGATGCACAGCTATCTCTCCCTGTCATACACACACACGATGCACAGCTATCTCTCACTCCCTGACACACACACACGATGCAAAGCTATCTCTCCATGTCACACACACGATGCACAGCTATCTCTCCCTGTCACACACACACGATGCACAACTATCTTTCACTGTCACACACACACACGATGAACAGTAATCTCTCCATGTCACACACACGATGCACAGCTATCTCTCCCTGTCACACACACACGATGCACAACTATCTCTCACTGTCACACACACACGATGAACAGTAATCTCTCACTATCACACACACGATGCACAGCTATCTCTCCATGTCACAGTCAACAGTCATGACACAGTCATGTCAAATGTAACCCCAAAAGGGGTTAAGTCTCGAGAAGAGGAATCCCTGCAGGAATGATACTCGGCCCTGCTCTATATTAGATGCTGGTGTTACATATTGGCAGGTGGCAGTGCCTGACGTACCCCGGGCCGCCCCCCGGGGCAATGAGTGAGGGGCCGAGGATCTCTCCGCTGAGCCAGATGCTTCTGTTTAATTAGAGAGTTTTGTTGCAGGCGGAGCAGCTGTCACTCAATAATCAGCATAGATCACTGTGCCTCGTGTGTGACAGGGAGGGAGAGATAACTGTGCCTCATGTGTGACAGGGAGTGAGAGATAGCTGTGCCTCGTGTGTGACAGGGAGTGAGAGATAACTGTGCCTCATGTATGACAGAGAGTGAGAGATAGCTGTAGCTCGTGTGTGACAGGGAGTGAGAGATAGCTGTGCCTCGTGTGTGACAGGGAGTGAGAGATAGCTGTGCCTTGTGTGTGAGAGAGAAAGAAAGAGCGCAGAGAGAGAGAGAGAGAAAGAGCGCAGAGAGAGAGAAAGAGCACAGAGAGAGAGAAAGAGCGCAGAGATAGAGAAAGAATGAGCGCAGAGATAGAGAAAGAAAGAGCGCAGAGAGAGAGAGAGAGAGCGCAGAGAGAGAGAGAGAAAGAGCGCAGAGAGAAAGAAAGAGCGCAGAGAGAAAGTAAGAGCGCAGAGAGAAAGAAAGAGCGCAGAGGGAAAGAAAGAGCGCAGAGAGAGAGAAAAAGCGCAGAGAAAGAAAGAGCGCAGAGAGAGAGAGGAAGAAAGAGTGCAAAGAGAGAGAGAAAGAAAGAACGCAGAGAGAGAAAGAAAGAGCGCAGAGAGAGAGAAAGAGCGCAGAGAGAGAGAGAAAGAGCGCAGAGAGAGAGAAAGAAAGAGCGCAGAGAGAGAAAGAAAGAGCGCAGAGAGAGAGAAAGAGCGCAGAGAGAGAAAGAAAGAGTGCAGAGAGAGAGAAAGAAAGAGCGCAGAGAGAGAGAAAGAGTGCAGAGAGAGCGCAGAGAGAGAGAGTGCAGAGAGAGAGAGAAAGAAAGAGCGCAGAGAGAGAGAAAGAGCGCAGAGAGAGAAAGAAAGAGCGCAGAGAGAAAGAGCGCAGAGAGAGAGAAAGAAATAGCGCATAGAGAGAGAGAAAGAGCGCAGAGAGAGAGAAAGAGCGCAGAGAGAGAGAGAAAGAGCGCAGAGAGAGAAAGAAAGAAAGAGCGCAGAGAGAGAGAGAGCGCAGAGAGAGAGGATGAAAGAACGCAGAGAGAGAGAGAAAGAGCGCAGAGAGAGAGAGAGAAAGAGCGCAGAGAGAAAGAGAAAAAAAGAGCGCAGAGAGAGAGTGAGAGCGCAGACAGAGAGAGAGCCCAGAGAGAGAGAGCGCAGAGAGAGAGAGAGAGAGCGCAGAGAGAGAGAAAGAAAGAGCGCAGAGAGAGAGAAAGAGCGCAGAGAAAGAAAGAGCGCAGAGAGAGAGAGAAAGAAAGAGCGCACAGAGAGAAAGAAAGAAAGAGCGCAGAGAGAGAGAAAAAGCACAGAGAAAGAAAGAGCGCAGAGAGAGAGAGAGGAAGAAAGAGTGCAGAGAGAGAGAGAGAGCGCAGAGAGAGAGAGAAAGAGCGCAGAGAGAGAGAAAGAAAGAGCGCAGAGAGAGAAAGAAAGAGCGCAGAGAGAGAGAAAGAGCGCAGAGAGAGAAAGAAAGAGTGCAGAGAGAGAGAGAAAGAAAGAGCGCAGAGAGAGAGAAAGAGCACAGAGAGAGAGAAAGAGCGCAGAGATAGAGAAAGAATGAGCGCAGAGATAGAGAAAGAAAGAGCGCAGAGAGAGAGAGAGAGAGCGCAGAGAGAGAAAGAAAGAGCGCAGAGAGAGACAAAGAGCGCAGAGAGAGAGAGAAAGAAAGAGCGCAGATTGAGAAAGAAAGAGCGCAGAGAGAGAGAGAAAAAGAGCGCAGAGAGAGAGAGAGAAAGAGCGCAGAGAGAAAGAAAGAGCGCAGAGAGAAAGTAAGAGCGCAGAGAGAAAGAAAGAGCGCAGAAAGAAAGAAAGAAAGAGCGCAGAGAGAGAGAAAAAGCGCAGAGAAAGAAAGAGCGCAGAGAGAGAGAGGAAGAAAGAGTGCAAAGAGAGAGAGAAAGAAAGAACGCAGAGAGAGAAAGAAAGAGCGCAGAGAGAGAGAAAGAGCGCAGAGAGAGAGAGAAAGAGCGCAGAGAGAGAGAAAGAGCGCAGAGAGAGAGAAAGAGTGCAGAGAGAGCGCAGAGAGAGAGAGTGCAGAGAGAGAGAGAAAGAAAGAGCGCAGAGAGAGAGAAAGAGCGCAGAGAGAGAAAGAAAGAGCGCAGAGAGAAAGAGCGCAGAGAGAGAGAAAGAAAGAGCGCATAGAGAGAGAGAAAGAGCGCAGAGAGAGAGAAAGAGCGCAGAGAGAGAGAGAAAGAGCGCAGAGAGAGAAAGAAAGAAAGAGCGCAGAGAGAGAGAGAGAGCGCAGAGAGAGGATGAAAGAACGCAGAGAGAGAGAGAAAGAGCGCAGAGAGAGAGAGAGAAAGAGCGCAGAGAGAAAGAGAAAAAAAGAGCGCAGAGAGAGAGAGAGAGCGCAGACAGAGAGAGAGCCCAGAGAGAGAGAGCGCAGAGAGAGAGAGAGAGAGCGCAGAGAGAGAGAAAGAAAGAGCGCAGAGAGAGAGAAAGAGCGCAGAGAAAGAAAGAGCGCAGAGAGAGAGAGAAAGAAAGAGCGCACAGAGAGAAAGAAAGAAAGAGCGCAGAGAGAGAGAAAAAGCGCAGAGAAAGAAAGAGCGCAGAGAGAGAGAGGAAGAAAGAGTGCAGAGAGAGAGAGAAAGAAAGAGTGCAGAGAGAGAGAGAAAGAAAGAACGCAGAGAGAGAAAGAAAGAGAGCAGAGAGAGAGAAAGAGCGCAGAGAGAGAAAGAAAGAGCGCAGAGAGAGAGAAAGAAAGAGCGCAGAGAGAGAAAGAAAGAGCGCAGAGAGAGAGAAAGAGCGCAGAGAGAGAAAGAAAGAGTGCAGAGAGAGAGAGAAAGAAAGAGCGCAGAGAGAGAGAAAGAGCGCAGAGAGAGAAAGAAAGAGCGCAGAGAGAGAGAGAGAGAGCGCAGACAGAGAGAGAGCCCAGAGAGAGAGAGCGCAGAGAGAGAGAGAGAGCACAGAGAGAGAGAAAGAAAGAGCGCAGAGAGAGAGAAAGAGCGCAGAGAGAGAAAAAGAGCGCAGAGAGATGTATGTACAGCGCCGCCGTCACTGTCAGTGCTATGTAACGGCGGCGCTGTACATACAGGGATAAGGATAGTATTATTACATAGCAGTGACAGTGACGGCGGCGCTGTACATACAGGGATAAGGATAGTATTATTACATAGCAGTGACAGTGACGGCGGCGCTGTACATACAGGGATAAGGATAGTATTATTACATAGCACTGACAGTGACGGCGTCACTGTACATACAGAGATAAGGATAGTATTATTACATAGCACTGACAGTGACGGCAGCGCTGTACATACAGGGATAAGGATAATATTATTACATAGCACTGACAGTGACGGCGGCGCTGTACATACAGGGGGCGCTGTACATACAGGGATAAGGATAGTATTATTAAATAGCACTGACAGTGACGGCGGCGCTGTACACACAGGGATAAGGATAGTATTACATAGCACTTACAGTAAAGGCCCCTGTAATGAGATGCGCAGTGTAAAGGCCCCTGTAATGAGATGCGCAGTGTAAAGGCCCCTGTAATGAGATGCGCCGTGTAAAGGCCCCTGTAATGAGATGCGCCCTGTAAATGCCCCTGTAATGAGATGCGCCGTGTAAATGCCCCTGTAATGAGATGCGCAGTGTAAATGCCCCTGTAATGAGATGTGCAGTGTAAATGCCCCTGTAATGAGATGCGCAGTGTAAAGGCCCTTGTAATGAGATGCGCAGTGTAAAGGCCCCTGTAATGAGATGCGCCGTGTAAAGGCCCCTGTAATGAGATGCGCCATGTAAAGGCCCCTGTAATGAGATGTGCCGTGTAAAGGCCCCTGTAATGAGATGCGCCGTGTAAAGGCCCCTGTAATGAGATGCGCCGTGTAAAGGCCCCTGTAATGAGATGCGCAGTATAAATGCCCCTGTAATGAGATGCGCAGTGTAAATGCACCGTAATGAGATGCCCAGTGTAAATGCCCCTTAATGAGATGCACACTGTAAATGCCCCGTAATGAGATCCGCAGTCTAAATGCCCCTGTAATGAGATGCGCAGTGTAAATGCCCCTGTAATGAGATGCGCAGTGTAAATGCCCCTGTAATGAGATGTGCAGTGTAAATGCCCCTGTAATGAGATGCGCAGTGTATATGCCCCTGTAATGAGATGCGCAGTGTAAATGCCCCTTTAATGAGATGCGCAGTGTAAATGCCCCTGTAATGAGATGCGCAGTGTAGAGGCCCCGTAATGAGATGCGCAGTGTAGAGGCCCCTGTAATGAGATGCGCAGTGTAAAGGCCCCTGTAATGAGATGCGCAGTGGAAAGGCCCCTGTAATGAGATGCGCCATGTAAATGCCCCTGTAATGAGATGCGCCATGTAAATGCCCCTGTAATGAGATGCGCAGTGTAAATGCCCCTGTAATGAGATGCCCAGTGTAAATGCCCCTGTAATGAGATGCGCAGTGTAAATGCCCCTGTAATGAGATGCGCAGTGTAAATGCCCCGTAATGAGATGCGCAGTGTAAAGGCCCCTGTAATGAGATGCGCAGTGCAAAAGCCCCGTAATGAGATGCGCAGTGTAAAGGCCCCTTTAATGAGATGCGCAGTGTAAAAGCCCCGTAATGAGATGCGCAGTGTAAAGGCCCCTTTAATGAGATGCGCAGTGTAAATGCCCCTGTAATGAGATGCGCAGTGTAAATGTCCCTGTAATGAGATGCGCAGTGTAAATGCCCCTGTAATGAGATGCGCAGTGTAAATGCCCCTGTAATGAGATGCGCAGTGTAAATGCCCAGTAATGAGATGCGCAGTGTAAAGGCCCCTGTAATGAGATGCGCAGTGTAAAGGCCCCATAATGAGATGCGCAGTGTAAAGGCCCCTGTAATGAGATGCGCAGTGTAAATGCCCCTGTAATGAGATGCGCAGTGTAAATGCCCCTTAATGAGATGCCAAGTGTAAATGCCCCTGTAATGAGATGCGCAGTGTAAATGCCCCTGTAATGAGATGCGCAGTGTAAAGGCCCCTGTAATGAGATGCGCAGTGTAAAGGCCCCTGTAATGAGATGCGCAGTGTAAAGGCCCCTGTAATGAGATGCGCAGTGTAAAGGCCCCTGTAATGATATGCGCCGTGTAAAGGCCCTTGTAATGAGTTGCGCCGTGTAAATGCCCCTGTAATGAGATGCGCCGTGTAATTGCCCCTGTAATGAGATGCGCAGTGTAGATGCCCCTGTAATGAGATGCGCAGTGTAAATGCCCCTGTAATGAGATGCGCAGTGTAAAGGCCCTTGTAATTAGATGCGCAGTGTAAAGGCCCCTGTAATGAGATGCGCAGTGTAAAGGCCCCTGTAATGAGATGCACCGTGTAACGGCCTATGTAATGAGATGCGCCGTTTAAAGGCCCCTGTAATGAGATGCGCCGTGTAAAGGCCCCTGTAATGAGATGCGCAATGTAAATGCCACTGTAATGAGATGCGCAGTGTAAATGCCCCGTAATGGGATGCCCAGTGTAAATGCCCCTTAATGAGATGCACAGTGTAAATGCCCTGTAATGAGATGCGCAGTGTAAATGCCCCGTAATGAGATGCACATTGTAAATGCCCCTGTAATGAGATGCGCATTGTAAATGCCCCTGTAATGACATGCGCAGTGTAAATGCCCCTGTAATGAGATGCGCAGTGTAAATGCTCCTGTAATGAGAAGCGCAGTGTAAATGCCCCGTAATGAGATGCGCAGTGTAAATGCCCCTTTAATGAGATGCGCAGTGTAAATGCCCCGTAATGAGATGCGCAGTGTAAATGCCCTGTAATGAGATGCGCAGTGTAAATGCCCCGTAATGAGATGCACAGTGTAAATGCCCCTGTAATGAGATGCGCAGTGTAAAGGCCCTTGTAATTAGATGCGCAGTGTAAATGCCCCTGTAATGAGATGCGCAGTGTAAAGGCCCCTTTAATGAGATGCGCAGTGTAAATGCCCCTGTAATGAGATGCGCAGTGTAAATGTCCCTGTAATGAGATGCGCAGTGTAAATGCCCCTGTAATGAGATGCGCAGTGTAAATGCCCCTGTAATGAGATGCGCAGTGTAAATGCCCAGTAATGAGATGCGCAGTGTAAAGGCCCCTGTAATGAGATGCGCAGTGTAAAGGCCCCATAATGAGATGCGCAGTGTAAAGGCCCCTGTAATGAGATGCGCAGTGTAAATGCCCCTGTAATGAGATGCGCAGTGTAAATGCCCCGTAATGAGATGCGCAGTGTAAATGCCCCTTAATGAGATGCCAAGTGTAAATGCCCCTGTAATGAGATGCGCAGTGTAAATGCCCCTGTAATGAGATGCGCAGTGTAAAGGCCCCTGTAATGAGATGCGCAGTGTAAAGGCCCCTGTAATGAGATGCGCAGTGTAAAGGCCCCTGTAATGAGATGCGCAGTGTAAAGGCCCCTGTAATGATATGCGCCGTGTAAAGGCCCTTGTAATGAGTTGCGCCGTGTAAATGCCCCTGTAATGAGATGCGCCGTGTAATTGCCCCTGTAATGAGATGCGCAGTGTAGATGCCCCTGTAATGAGATGCGCAGTGTAAATGCCCCTGTAATGAGATGCGCAGTGTAAAGGCCCTTGTAATTAGATGCGCAGTGTAAAGGCCCCTGTAATGAGATGCGCAGTGTAAAGGCCCCTGTAATGAGATGCGCCGTGTAACGGCCTATGTAATGAGATGCGCCGTGTAAAGGCCCCTGTAATGAGATGCGCCGTGTAAAGGCCCCTGTAATGAGATGCGCAATGTAAATGCCACTGTAATGAGATGCGCAGTGTAAATGCCCCGTAATGGGATGCCCAGTGTAAATGCCCCTTAATGAGATGCACAGTGTAAATGCCCTGTAATGAGATGCGCAGTGTAAATGCCCCGTAATGAGATGCACATTGTAAATGCCCCTGTAATGAGATGCGCATTGTAAATGCCCCTGTAATGACATGCGCAGTGTAAATGCCCCTGTAATGAGATGCGCAGTGTAAATGCTCCTGTAATGAGAAGCGCAGTGTAAATGCCCCGTAATGAGATGCGCAGTGTAAATGCCCCTTTAATGAGATGCGCAGTGTAAATGCCCCGTAATGAGATGCGCAGTGTAAATGCCCTGTAATGAGATGCGCAGTGTAAATGCCCCGTAATGAGATGCACAGTGTAAATGCCCCTGTAATGAGATGCGCAGTGTAAAGGCCCTTGTAATTAGATGCGCAGTGTAAAGGCCCCTGTAATGAGATGCGCAGTGTAAAGGCCCCTGTAATGAGATGCGCCGTGTAACGGCCTATGTAATGAGATGCGCCGTGTAAAGGCCCCTGTAATGAGATGCGCCGTGTAAAGGCCCCTGTAATGAGATGCGCAATGTAAATGCCACTGTAATGAGATGCGCAGTGTAAATGCCCCGTAATGGGATGCCCAGTGTAAATGCCCCTTAATGAGATGCACAGTGTAAATGCCCTGTAATGAGATGCGCAGTGTAAATGCCCCGTAATGAGATGCACAGTGTAAATGCCCCTGTAATGAGATGCGCATTGTAAATGCCCCTGTAATGACATGCGCAGTGTAAATGCCCCTGTAATGAGATGCGCAGTGTAAATGCCCCTGTAATGAGAAGCGCAGTGTAAATGCCCCGTAATGAGATGCGCAGTGTAAATGCCCCTTTAATGAGATGCGCAGTGTAAATGCTGCGTAATGAGATGCGCAGTGTGAATGCCCTGTAATGAGATGCGCAATGTAAATGCCCCGTAATGAGATGCACAGTGTAAATGCCCCTGTAATGAGATGCGCAGTGTAAATGCCCCGTAATGAGATGCGCAGTGTAAATGCCCTGTAATGAGATGCGCAGTGTAAATGCCCCTGTAATGAGATGCGCAGTGTAAATGCCCGTCAGTGCTATGCAATAATAATATCCTTATCCCTTTGTGTACAGCGCCGCCGTCACTGTCAGTGCTATGTAATACTATCCTTATCCCTGTATGTACAGCGCCGCCGTCACTGTCAGTGCTGTGTATTACTATCCTTATCCCTGTATGTACAGCACCGCCCTCACTGTCAGTGCTATGTAATACTATCCTTATCCCTGTATGTACAGCGCCGCCGTCACTGTCAGTTCTATGTAATACTATCCTTATCCCTGTATGTACAGCGCCACCGTCACTGTCACTGCTATGTAATAATACTATCCTTATCCCTGTATGTACAGCGCTTCGTCACTGTCAGTGCTATGTAATAATAATATCCTTATCCCTGTATGTACAGCGCCGCCGTCACTGTCAGTGCTATGTAATACTATCCTTATCCCTGTATGTACAGCGCCGCCGTCACTGTCAGTGCTGTGTAATACTATCCTTATCCCTGTATGTACAGCGTCGCCGTCACTGTCAGTGCTATGTAATACTATCCTTATCCCTGTATGTACAGCGCCACGTCACTGTCAGTGCTATGTAATACTATCCTTATCCCTGTGTGTACAGCGCCGCCGTCACTGTCAGTGCTATGTAATAATACTATCCTTATCCCGTTATGTACAGTTCCACCATCACTGTCAGTGCTATGTAATAATACTATCCTTATCGCTGTATGTACAGCGCCACGTCACTGTCAGTGCTATGTAATAATAATATCCTTATCCCTGTATGTACAGTGCGCTGTCACTGTCATTGCTATGTAATACTATCCTTATCCCTGTATGTACAATTACATAGCACTGACAGTAATGGCGGCGTTGTACATACAGGGATAAGAATAGTATTATTACATAGCACTGACAGTGACGGCGGCGCATTACATACAGGGATAAGGATAGTATTATTACATAGCAGTGAATGTGACGGCGGCGCTGTAGATACAGGGATAAGGATTGTATTACATAGCACTGACAGTGACGGCGGCGCCCTGTAAAGGGCAAGTCTGTGGCAATAACAGGGGTGGAGAAAAGTACTTTCTACTCACTGACAGTGATGGCGGCGCTGTACATACAGGGATAAGGATAGTATTATTACATAGCACTGACAGTGACGGCGGCGCTGTACATACAGGGATAAGTGCCGCCGTCACTGTCAGTACTGTCTTATATATCCTATCCTTATCCCTGTATGTACAGCGCCGCCGTCACTGTCAGTGCTATGTAATAATGCTATCCTTAACCCTGTATGTGCAGCGCCGCCGTCACTGTCAGTGCTGTGCAATAATACTATTCTTATCCCTGTATGTACAGCCCCGCCGTCACTGTCAGTGCTATGTAATACTATCCTTATCCCTGTATGTACAACGCCGCCGTCACTGTCAGTGCTATGTAATAATACCATCCTTATCCCTTCCTATAAGAAGTTAGCTAAAAAGTAGCTTCGAAAAACGCTTAGGTTAAGTTTCAGAGTTGCTTCTAATGTACCAAAGCTGGACTTAGACATAATTTCACTCTCACAACATTATGGCTGGTTGGAGACAGTCCGAACCACAAGTACCGGGTCCATGGTTCTGGCCGTATACTGGGGGGACGGGGACGACTCCCATTAACTCCTGACTATACCGGGGATACGCTTATCACAATGCCTTTCTGGTCTGTGCTGAAGCAGGGCATTCTGGCAGCCAAGTGGCTTGACCTTTATTAGTGAGCCTGGTTACCCCCTCTCGGAACCACAGACTTAGAAATCGCCAGCTCATATACAGTGCATAAAATATATTTATATATATACCCTTATACACCATTTTAATAAAAAATATCACAAAATTCTTCTAAGTCCCTCGGGAAGAGTGAAAGACGCGCACGTTCATTTTCAGAGCTCCTAGACCTTCCTATAAGAAGTTAGCTAAAAAGTAGCTTCGAAATACGCTTAGGTTAAGTTTCAGAGTTGCTTCTAATGTACCAAAGCTGGACTTAGACATAATTTCACTCTCACAACATTATGGCTGGTTGGAGACAGTCCGAACCAAAAGTACCGGGTCCATGGTTCTGGCCGTATACTGGGGGGACGGGGACGACTCCCATTAACCCCTGACTATACCGGGGATACGCTTATCACAATGCCTTTCTGGTCTGTGCTGAAGCAGGGCATTCTGGCAGCCAAGTGGCTTGACCTTTATTAGTGAGCCTGGTTACCCCCTCTCGGAACCACAGACTTAGAAATCGCCAGCTCATATATAGTGCATAAAATATATTTATATATATACCCTTATACACCATTTTAATAAAAAATATCACAAAATTCTTCTAAGTCCCTCGGGAAGAGTGAAAGACGCGCACGTTCATTTTCAGAGCTCCTAGACCTTCCTATAAGAAGTTAGCCAAAAAGTAGCTTCGAAAAACGCTTAGGTTAAGTTTCAGAGTTGCTTCTAATGTACCAAAGCTGGACTTAGACATAATTTCACTCTCACAACATTATGGCTGGTTGGAGACAGTCCGAACCACAAGTACCGGGTCCATGGTTCTGGCCGTATACTGGGGGGACGGGGACGACTCCCATTAACCCCTGACTATACCGGGGATACGCTTATCACAATGCCTTTCTGGTCTGTGCTGAAGCAGGGCATTCTGGCAGCCAAGTGGCTTGACCTTTATTAGTGAGCCTGGTTACCCCCTCTCGGAACCACAGACTTAGAAATCGCCAGCTCATATACAGTGCATAAAATATATTTATATATATACCCTTATACACCATTTTAATAAAAAATATCACAAAATTCTTCTAAGTCCCTCGGGAAGAGTGAAAGACGCGTACGTTCATTTTCAGAGCTCCTAGACCTTCCTATAAGAAGTTAGCCAAAAAGTAGCTTCGAAAAACGCTTAGGTTAAGTTTCAGAGTTGCTTCTAATGTACCAAAGCTGGACCTAGACATTATTTCACTCACAACATTATGGCTGGTTGGAGACAGTCCGAACCACAAGTACCGGGTCCATGGTTCTGGCCGTATACTGGGGGGACGGGGACGACTCCCATTAACCCCTGACTATACCGGGGATACGCATATCACAATGCCTTTCTGGTCTGTGCTGAAGCAGGGCATTCTGGCAGCCAAGTGGCTTGACCTTTATTAGTGAGCCTGGTTACCCCCTCTCGGAACCACAGACTTAGAAATCGCCAGCTCATATACAGTGCATAAAATATATTTATATATATACCCTTATACAGTACACCATTTTAATAAAAAATATCACAAAATTCTTCTAAGTCCCTCGGGAAGAGTGAAAGACGCGCACGTTCATTTTCAGAGCTCCTAGACCTTCCTATAAGAAGTTAGCCAAAAAGTAGCTTCGAAAAACGCTTAGGTTAAGTTTCAGAGTTGCTTCTAATGTACCAAAGCTGGACTTAGACATAATTTCACTCTCACAACATTATGGCTGGTTGGAGACAGTCCGAACCACAAGTACCGGGTCCATGGTTCTGGCCGTATACTGGGGGGACGGGGACGACTCCCATTAACCCCTGACTATACCGGGGATACGTTTATCCAATGCCTTTCTGGTCTGTGCTGAAGCCGGGCATTCTGGCAGCCAAGTGGCTTGACCTTTATTAGTGAGCCTGGTTACCCCCTCTCGGAACCACAGACTTAGAAATCGCCAGCTCATATACAGTGCATAAAATATATTTATATATATACCCTTATACACCATTTTAATAAAAAATATCACAAAATTCTTCTAAGTCCCTCGGGAAGAGTGAAAGACGCGTACGTTCATTTTCAGAGCTCCTAGACCTTCCTATAAGAAGTTAGCCAAAAAGTAGCTTCGAAAAACGCTTAGGTTAAGTTTCAGAGTTGCTTCTAATGTACCAAAGCTGGACTTAGACATAATTTCACTCTCACAACATTATGGCTGGTTGGAGAGGGTCCGAACCACAAGTACCGGGTCCATGGTTCTGGCCGTATACTGGGGGGACGGGGACGACTCCCATTAACCCCTGACTATACCGGGGATACGCTTATCACAATGCCTTTCTGGTCTGTGCTGAAGCAGGGCATTCTGGCAGCCAAGTGGCTTGACCTTTATTAGTGAGCCTGGTTACCCCCTCTCGGAACCACAGACTTAGAAATCGCCAGCTCATATACAGTGCATAAAATATATTTATATATATACCCTTATACACCATTTTAATAAAAAATATCACAAAATTCTTCTAAGTCCCTCGGGAAGAGTGAAAGACGCGTACGTTCATTTTCAGAGCTCCTAGACCTTCCTATAAGAAGTTAGCCAAAAAGTAGCTTCGAAAAACGCTTAGGTTAAGTTTCAGAGTTGCTTCTAATGTACCAAAGCTGGACCTAGACATAATTTCACTCACAACATTATGGCTGGTTGGAGACAGTCCGAACCACAAGTAACGGGTCCATGGTTCTGGCCGTATACTGGGGGGACGGGGACGACTCCCATTAACCCCTGACTATACCGGGGATACGCTTATCACAATGCCTTTCTGGTCTGTGCTGAAGCAGGGCTTTCTGGCAGGCAAGTAGCTTGACCTTTATTAGTGAGCCTGGTTACCCCCTCTCGGAACCACAGACTTAGAAATCGCCAGCTCATATACAGTGCATAAAATATATTTATATATATACCCTTATACACCATTTTAATAAAAAATATCACAAAATTCTTCTAAGTCCCTCGGGAAGAGTGAAAGACGCGCACATTCATTTTCAGAGCTCCTAGACCTTCCTATAAGAAGTTAGCCAAAAAGTAGCTTCGAAAAACGCTTAGGTTAAGTTTCAGAGTTGCTTCTAATGTACCAAAGCTGGACTTAGACATAATTTCACTCTCACAACATTATGGCTGGTTGGAGACGGTCCGAACCACAAGTACCGGGTCCATGGTTCTGGCCGTATACTGGGGGGACGGGGACGACTCCCATTAACCCCTGACTAAACCGGGGATACGCTTATCACAATGCCTTTCTGGTCTGTGCTGAAGGAGGGCATTCTGGCAGCCAAGTGGCTTGACCTTTACTAGTGAGCCTGGTTACCCCCTCTCGGAACCACAGACCTAGAAATCGCCAGTTCATATACAGTGCATAAAATATATTTATATATATACCCTTATACACCTTTTAATAAAAAATATCACAAAATTCTTCTAAGTCCCTCGGGAAGAGTGAAAGACGCGCACGTTCATTTTCAGCAACTTTTTTACACAAAGTTAACAACACATTTGAAGCTCAATATTTCATGGGCTGAAGCGGGAAAGATAGAAAACGTGTGCCCTGTAAAGGCGAAGTCTGTGGCATTAACAGGAAGGGAGAAAAAGTACTTTCTACCCATTTTTAGGTTCAGCGGTAAAATGGCAAGTTTCTATGGAACTGCATCTCGGCTTGTGACTGTGGTTTTCCCGGTCACACAAAAATGCTGAAATTCGACTTATACAGTGTTTGTGCTTATTAAACTTGATGAATTCTCTCCTCTTGACTGTAGAATAGTGTGTAAAGCAAAGCACAATACATTCCTATGTGTAGAAGCAAAGATATACGCGATTTCACAATGTGTTCCTAGAACAGCTGTGAGCAACTTTTTTACACAATGTTAACAACACATTTGAAGCTCAATATTTCATGGGCTGAAGCGGGGAAGATAGAAAACGTGTGCCCTGTAAAGGCGAAGTCTGTGGCATTAACAGGAAGGGAGAAAAAGTACTTTCTACCCATTTTTAGGTTCAGCGGTAAAATGGCAAGTTTCTATGGAACTGCATCTCGGCTTGTGACTGTGGTTTTCCCGGTCACACAATAATGCTGAAAATTGACTTATACAGTGTTTTTGCTTATTAAACTTGATGAATTCTCTCCTCTTGACTGTAGAATAGTGTGTAAAGCAAAGCACAATACATTGCTATGTGTAGAAGCAAAGATATACGCGATTTCACAATGTGTTCCTAGAACAGCTGTGAGCAACTTTTTTACACCACGTTAACAACAGATTTGAAGCTCAATATTTCATGGGCTGAAGCGGGGAAGATAGAAAACGTGTGCCCTGTAAAGGCGAAGTCTGTGGCATTAACAGGAAGGGAGAAAAAGTACTTTCTACCCATTTTTAGGTTCAGCGGTAAAATGGCAAGTTTCTATGGAACTGCATCTCGGCTTGTGACTGTGGTTTTCCCGGTCACACAAAAATGCTGAAATTCGACTTATACAGTGTTTTTGCTTATTAAACTTGATGAATTCTCTCCTCTTGACTGTAGAATAGTGTGTAAAGCAAAGCACAATACATTCCTATGTGTAGAAGCAAAGATATACGCGATTTCACAATGTGTTCCTAGAACAGCTGTGAGCAACTTTTTTTACACAATGTTAACAACACATTTGAAGCTCAATATTTCATGGGCTGAAGCGGGGAAGATAGAAAACGTGTGCCCTGTAAAGGCGAAGTCTGTGGCATTAACAGGAAGGGAGAAAAAGTACTTTCTACCCATTTTTAGGTTCAGCGGTAAAACGGCAAGTTTCTATGGAACTGCATCTCGGCTTGTGACTGTGGTTTTCCCGGTCACACAAAAATGCTGAAATTCGACTTATACAGAGTTTTTGCTTATTAAACTTGATGAATTCTCTCCTCTTGACTGTAGAATAGTGTGTAAAGCAAAGCACAATACATTCCTATGTGTAGAAGAAAAGATATACAGTACGCGATTTCACAATGTGTTCCTAGAACAGCTGTGAGCAACTTTTTTTACACAACGTTAACAACACATTTGAAGCTCAATATTTCATGGGCTGAAGCGGGGAAGATAGAAAACGTGTGCCCTGTAAAGGCGAAGTCTGTGGCATTAACAGGAAGGGAGAAAAAGTACTTTCTACCCATTTTTAGGTTCAGCGGTAAAACGGCAAGTTTCTATGGAACTGCATCTCGGCTTGTGACTGTGGTTTTCCCGGTCACACAAAAATGCTGAAATTCGACTTATACATTGTTTTTGCTTATTAAACTTGATGAATTCTCTCCTCTTGACTGTAGAATAGTGTGTAAAGCAAAGCACAATACATTGCTATGTGTAGAAGCAAAGATATACGCGATTTCACAATGTGTTCCTAGAACAGCTGTGAGCAACTTTTTTACACCACGTTAACAACAGATTTGAATCTCAATATTTCATGGGCTGAAGCGGGGAAGATAGAAAACGTGTGCCCTGTAAAGGCGAAGTCTGTGGCATTAACAGGAAGGGAGAAAAAGTACTTTCTACCCATTTTTAGGTTCAGCGGTAAAATGGCAAGTTTCTATGGAACTGCATCTCGGCTTGTGACTGTGGTTTTCCCGGTCTCACAAAAATGCTGAAATTCGACTTATACAGTGTTTTTGCTTATTAAACTTGATGAATTCTCTCCTCTTGACTGTAGAATAGTGTGTAAAGCAAAGCACAATACATTGCTATGTGTAGAAGCAAAGATATACGCGATTTCACAATGTGTTCCTAGAACAGCTGTGAGCAACTTTTTTACACCACGTTAACAACACATTTGAAGCTCAATATTTCATGGGCTGAAGCGGGGAAGATAGAAAACGTGTGCCCTGTAAAGGCGAAGTCTGTGGCATTAACAGAAAGGGAGAAAAAGTACTTTCTACCCATTTTTAGGTTCCGCGGTAAAATGGCAAGTTCCTATGGAACTGAATCTCGGCTTGTGACTGTGGTTTTCCCGGTCACACAAAAATGCTGAAATTCGACTTATACAGTGTTTTTGCTTATTAAACTTGATGAATTCTCTCCTCTTGACTGTAGAATAGTGTGTTAAGCAAAGCACAATACATTCCTATGTGTAGAAGCAAAGATATACGCGATTTCACAATGTGTTCCTAGAACAGCTGTGAGCAACTTTTTTACACAATGTTAACAACACATTTGAAGCTCAATATTTCATGGGCTGAAGCGGGGAAGATAGAAAACGTGTGCCCTGTAAAGGCGAAGTCTGTGGCATTAACAGGAAGGGAGAAAAAGTACTTTCTACCCATTTTTAGGTTCAGCGGTAAAACGGCAAGTTTCTATGGAACTGCATCTCGGCTTGTGACTGTGGTTTTCCCGGTCACACAAAAATGCTGAAATTCGACTTATACAGAGTTTTTGCTTATTAAACTTGATGAATTCTCTCCTCTTGACTGTAGAATAGTGTGTAAAGCAAAGCACAATACATTCCTATGTGTAGAAGAAAAGATATACAGTACGCGATTTCACAATGTGTTCCTAGAACAGCTGTGAGCAACTTTTTTTACACAACGTTAACAACACATTTGAAGCTCAATATTTCATGGGCTGAAGCGGGGAAGATAGAAAACGTGTGCCCTGTAAAGGCGAAGTCTGTGGCATTAACAGGAAGGGAGAAAAAGTACTTTCTACCCATTTTTAGGTTCAGCGGTAAAATGGCAAGTTTCTATGGAACTGCATCTCGGCTTGTGACTGTGGTTTTCCCGGTCACACAAAAATGCTGAAATTCGACTTATACAGTGTTTTTGCTTATTAAACTTGATGAATTCTCTCCTCTTGACTGTAGAATAGTGTGTAAAGCAAAGCACAATACATTGCTATGTGTAGAAGCAAAGATATACGCGATTTCACAATGTGTTCCTAGAACAGCTGTGAGCAACTTTTTTACACCACGTTAACAACAGATTTGAATCTCAATATTTCATGGGCTGAAGCGGGGAAGATAGAAAACGTGTGCCCTGTAAAGGCGAAGTCTGTGGCATTAACAGGAAGGGAGAAAAAGTACTTTCTACCCATTTTTAGGTTCAGCGGTAAAATGGCAAGTTTCTATGGAACTGCATCTCGGCTTGTGACTGTGGTTTTCCCGGTCACACAAAAATGCTGAAATTCGACTTATACAGTGTTTTTGCTTATTAAACTTGATGAATTCTCTCCTCTTGACTGTAGAATAGTGTGTAAAGCAAAGCACAATACATTGCTATGTGTAGAAGCAAAGATATACGCGATTTCACAATGTGTTCCTAGAACAGCTGTGAGCAACTTTTTTACACCACGTTAACAACACATTTGAAGCTCAATATTTCATGGGCTGAAGCGGGGAAGATAGAAAACGTGTGCCCTGTAAAGGCGAAGTCTGTGGCATTAACAGAAAGGGAGAAAAAGTACTTTCTACCCATTTTTAGGTTCCGCGGTAAAATGGCAAGTTCCTATGGAACTGAATCTCGGCTTGTGACTGTGGTTTTCCCGGTCACACAAAAATGCTGAAATTCGACTTATACAGTGTTTTTGCTTATTAAACTTGATGAATTCTCTCCTCTTGACTGTAGAATAGTGTGTTAAGCAAAGCACAATACATTCCTATGTGTAGAAGCAAAGATATACGCGATTTCACAATGTGTTCCTAGAACAGCTGTGAGCAACTTTTTTACACAATGTTAACAACACATTTGAAGCTCAATATTTCATGGGCTGAAGCGGGGAAGATAGAAAACGTGTGCCCTGTAAAGGCGAAGTCTGTGGCATTAACAGGAAGGGAGAAAAAGTACTTTCTACCCATTTTTAGGTTCAGCGGTAAAATGGCAAGTTTCTATGGAACTGCATCTCGGCTTGTGACTGTGGTTTTCCCGGTCACACAATAATGCTGAAAATTGACTTATACAGTGTTTTTGCTTATTAAACTTGATGAATTCTCTCCTCTTGACTGTAGAATAGTGTGTAAAGCAAAGCACAATACATTCCTATGTGTAGAAGCAAAGATATACGCGATTTCACAATGTGTTCCTAGAACAGCTGTGAGCAACTTTTTTACACAATGTTAACAACACATTTGAAGCTCAATATTTCATGGGCTGAAGCGGGGAAGATAGAAAACGTGTGCCCTGTAAAGGCGAAGTCTGTGGCATTAACAGGAAGGGAGAAAAAGTACTTTCTACCCATTTTTAGGTTCAGCGGTAAAACGGCAAGTTTCTATGGAACTGCATCTCGGCTTGTGACTGTGGTTTTCCCGGTCACACAAAAATGCTGAAATTCGACTTATACAGAGTTTTTGCTTATTAAACTTGATGAATTCTCTCCTCTTGACTGTAGAATAGTGTGTAAAGCAAAGCACAATACATTCCTATGTGTAGAAGAAAAGATATACAGTACGCGATTTCACAATGTGTTCCTAGAACAGCTGTGAGCAACTTTTTTTACACAACGTTAACAACACATTTGAAGCTCAATATTTCATGGGCTGAAGCGGGGAAGATAGAAAACGTGTGCCCTGTAAAGGCGAAGTCTGTGGCATTAACAGGAAGGGAGAAAAAGTACTTTCTACCCATTTTTAGGTTCAGCGGTAAAATGGCAAGTTTCTATGGAACTGCATCTCGGCTTGTGACTGTGGTTTTCCCGGTCACACAAAAATGCTGAAATTCGACTTATACAGTGTTTTTGCTTATTAAACTTGATGAATTCTCTCCTCTTGACTGTAGAATAGTGTGTAAAGCAAAGCACAATACATTGCTATGTGTAGAAGCAAAGATATACGCGATTTCACAATGTGTTCCTAGAACAGCTGTGAGCAACTTTTTTACACCACGTTAACAACAGATTTGAATCTCAATATTTCATGGGCTGAAGCGGGGAAGATAGAAAACGTGTGCCCTGTAAAGGCGAAGTCTGTGGCATTAACAGGAAGGGAGAAAAAGTACTTTCTACCCATTTTTAGGTTCAGCGGTAAAATGGCAAGTTTCTATGGAACTGCATCTCGGCTTGTGACTGTGGTTTTCCCGGTCACACAAAAATGCTGAAATTCGACTTATACAGTGTTTTTGCTTATTAAACTTGATGAATTCTCTCCTCTTGACTGTAGAATAGTGTGTAAAGCAAAGCACAATACATTCCTATGTGTAGAAGAAAAGATATACGCGATTTCACAATGTGTTCCTAGAACAGCTGTGAGCAACTTTTTTACACAATGTTAACAACACATTTGAAGCTCAATATTTCATGGGCTGAAGCGGGGAAGATAGAAAACGTGTTCCCTGTAAAGGCGAAGTCTGTGGCATTAACAGGAAGGGAGAAAAAGTACTTTCTACCCATTTTTAGGTTCAGCGGTAAAATGGCAAGTTTCTATGGAACTGCATCTCGGCTTGTGACTGTGGTTTTCCCGGTCACACAAAAATGCTGAAATTCGACTTATACAGTGTTTTTGCTTATTAAACTTGATGAATTCTCTCCTCTTGACTGTAGAATAGTGTGTAAAGCAAAGCACAATACATTCCTATGTGTAGAAGAAAAGATATACGCGATTTCACAATGTGTTCCTAGAACAGCTGTGAGCAACTTTTTTACACAACGTTAACAACACATTTGAAGCTCAATATTTCATGGGCTGAAGCGGGGAAGATAGAAAACGTGTGCCCTGTAAAGGCGAAGTCTGTGGCATTAACAGGAAGGGAGAAAAAGTACTTTCTACCCATTTTTAGGTTCAGAGGTAAAATGGCAAGTTTCTATGGAACTGCATCTCGGCTTGTGACTGTGGTTTTCCCGGTCACACAAAAATGCTGAAATTCGACTTATACAGTGTTTTTGCTTATTAAACTTGATGAATTCTCTCCTCTTGACTGTAGAATAGTGTGTAAAGCAAAGCACAATACATTCCTATGTGTAGAAGCAAAGATATACGCGATTTCACAATGTGTTCCTAGAACAGCTGTGAGCAACTTTTTTACACAATGTTAACAACACATTTGAAGCTCAATATTTCATGGGCTGAAGCGGGGAAGATAGAAAACGTGTGCCCTGTAAAGGCGAAGTCTGTGGCATTAACAGGAAGGGAGAAAAAGTACTTTCTACCCATTTTTAGGTTCAGCGGTAAAATGGCAAGTTTCTATGGAACTGCATCTCGTCTTGTGACTGTGGTTTTCCCGGTCACACAATAATGCTGAAAATCGACTTATACAGTGTTTTTGCTTATTAAACTTGATGAATTCTCTCCTCTTGACTGTAGAATAGTGTGTAAAGCAAAGCACAATACATTGCTATGTGTAGAAGCAAAGATATACGCGATTTCACAATGTGTTCCTAGAACAGCTGTGAGCAACTTTTTTACACCACGTTAACAACACATTTGAAGCTCAATATTTCATGGGCTGAAGCGGGGAAGATAGAAAACGTGTGCCCTGTAAAGGCGAAGTCTGTGGCATTAACAGGAAGGGAGAAAAAGTACTTTCTACCCATTTTTAGGTTCCGCGGTAAAATGGCAAGTTCCTATTGTACTGAATCTCGGCTTGTGACTGTGGTTTTCCCGGTCACACAAAAATGCTGAAATTCGACTTATACAGTGTTTTTGCTTATTAACTTGATGAATTCTCTCCTCTTGACTGTAGAATAGTGTGTTAAGCAAAGCACAATACATTCCTATGTGTAGAAGAAAAGATATACGCGATTTCACAATGTGTTCCTAGAACAGCTGTGAGCAACTTTTTTACACAATGTTAACAACACATTTGAAGCTCAATATTTCATGGGCTGAAGCGGGGAAGATAGAAAACGTGTGCCCTGTAAAGGCGAAGTCTGTGGCATTAACAGGAAGGGAGAAAAAGTACTTTCTACCCATTTTTAGGTTCAGCGGTAAAACGGCAAGTTTCTATGGAACTGCATCTCGGCTTGTGACTGTGGTTTTCCCGGTCACACAAAAATGCTGAAATTCGACTTATACAGTGTATTTGCTTATTAAACTTGATGAATTCTCTCCTCTTGACTGTAGAATAGTGTGTAAAGCAAAGCACAATACATTGCTATGTGTAGAAGCAAAGATATACGCGATTTCACAATGTGTTCCTAGAACAGCTGTGAGCAACTTTTTTACACCACGTTAACAACAGATTTGAAGCTCAATATTTCATGGGCTGAAGCGGGGAAGATAGAAAACGTGTGCCCTGTAAAGGCGAAGTCTGTGGCATTAACAGGAAGGGAGAAAAAGTACTTTCTACCCATTTTTAGGTTCAGCGGTAAAATGGCAAGTTTCTATGGAACTGCATCTCGTCTTGTGACTGTGGTTTTCCCGGTCACACAAAAATGCTGAAATTCGACTTATACAGTGTTTTTGCTTATTAAACTTGATGAATTCTCTCCTCTTGACTGTAGAATAGTGTGTAAAGCAAAGCACAATACATTCCAATGTGTAGAAGCAAAGATATACGCGATTTCACAATGTGTTCCTAGAACAGCTGTGAGCAACTTTTTTACACAATGTTAACAACACATTTGAAGCTCAATATTTCATGGGCTGAAGCGGGGAAGATAGAAAACGTGTGCCCTGTAAAGGCGAAGTCTGTGGCATTAACAGGAAGGGAGAAAAAGTACTTTCTACCCATTTTTAGGTTCAGCGGTAAAACGGCAAGTTTCTATGGAACTGCATATCGTCTTGTGACTGTGGTTTTCCCGGTCACACAAAAATGCTGAAATTCGACTTATACAGAGTTTTTGCTTATTAAACTTGATGAATTCTCTCCTCTTGACTGTAGAATAGTGTGTAAAGCAAAGCACAATACATTCCTATGTGTAGAAGAAAAGATATACGCGATTTCACAATGTGTTCCTAGAACAGCTGTGAGCAACTTTTTTACACCACGTTAACAACAGATTTGAAGCTCAATATTTCATGGGCTGAAGCGGGGAAGATAGAAAACGTGTGCCCTGTAAAGGCAAAGTCTGTGGCATTAACAGGAAGGGAGAAAAAGTACTTTCTACCCATTTTTAGGTTCAGCGGTAAAATGGCAAGTTTCTATGGAACTGCATCTCGGCTTGTGACTGTGGTTTTCCCGGTCACACAAAAATGCTGAAAATCGACTTATACAGTGTTTTTGCTTATTAAACTTGATGAATTCTCTCCTCTTGACTGTAGAATAGTGTGTAAAGCAAAGTACAATACATTGCTATGTGTAGAAGCAAAGATATACGCGATTTCACAATGTGTTCCTAGAACAGCTGTGAGCAACTTTTTTACACAATGTTAACAACACATTTGAAGCTCAATATTTCATGGGCTGAAGCGGGGAAGATAGAAAACGTGTGCCCTGTAAAGGCGAAGTCTGTGGCATTAACAGGAAGGGAGAAAAAGTACTTTCTACCCATTTTTAGGTTCAGCGGTAAAACGGCAAGTTTCTATGGAACTGCATCTCGGCTTGTGACTGTGGTTTTCCCGGTCACACAAAAATGCTGAAATTCGACTTATACAGTGTATTTGCTTATTAAACTTGATGAATTCTCTCCTCTTGACTGTAGAATAGTGTGTAAAGCAAAGCACAATACATTGCTATGTGTAGAAGCAAAGATATACGCGATTTCACAATGTGTTCCTAGAACAGCTGTGAGCAACTTTTTTACACCACGTTAACAACAGATTTGAAGCTCAATATTTCATGGGCTGAAGCGGGGAAGATAGAAAACGTGTGCCCTGTAAAGGCGAAGTCTGTGGCATTAACAGGAAGGGAGAAAAAGTACTTTCTACCCATTTTTAGGTTCAGCGGTAAAATGGCAAGTTTCTATGGAACTGCATCTCGTCTTGTGACTGTGGTTTTCCCGGTCACACAAAAATGCTGAAATTCGACTTATACAGAGTTTTTGCTTATTAAACTTGATGAATTCTCTCCTCTTGACTGTAGAATAGTGTGTAAAGCAAAGCACAATACATTCCTATGTGTAGAAGAAAAGATATACGCGATTTCACAATGTGTTCCTAGAACAGCTGTGAGCAACTTTTTTACACAACGTTAACAACAGATTTGAATCTCAATATTTCATGGGCTGAAGCGGGGAAGATAGAAAACGTGTGCCCTGTAAAGGCGAAGTCTGTGGCATTAACAGGAAGGGAGAAAAAGTACTTTCTACCCATTTTTAGGTTCAGCGGTAAAACGGCAAGTTTCTATGGAACTGCATCTCGGCTTGTGACTGTGGTTTTCCCGGTCACACAAAAATGCTGAAATTCGACTTATACAGTGTATTTGCTTATTAAACTTGATGAATTCTCTCCTCTTGAATGTAGAATAGTGTGTAAAGCAAAGCACAATACATTGCTATGTGTAGAAGCAAAGATATACGCGATTTCACAATGTGTTCCTAGAACAGCTGTGAGCAACTTTTTTACACCACGTTAACAACAGATTTGAAGCTCAATATTTCATGGGCTGAAGCGGGGAAGATAGAAAACGTGTGCCCTGTAAAGGCGAAGTCTGTGGCATTAACAGGAAGGGAGAAAAAGTACTTTCTACCCATTTTTAGGTTCAGCGGTAAAATGGCAAGTTTCTATGGAACTGCATCTCGGCTTGTGACTGTGGTTTTCCCGGTCACACAAAAATGCTGAAATTCGACTTATACAGTGTTTTTGCTTATTAAACTTGATGAATTCTCTCCTCTTGACTGTAGAATAGTGTGTAAAGCAAAGCACAATACATTGCTATGTGTAGAAGCAAAGATATACGCGATTTCACAATGTGTTCCTAGAACAGCTGTGAGCAACTTTTTTACACCACGTTAACAACAGATTTGAAGCTCAATATTTCATGGGCTGAAGCGGGGAAGATAGAAAACGTGTGCCCTGTAAAGGCGAAGTCTGTGGCATTAACAGGAAGGGAGAAAAAGTACTTTCTACCCATTTTTAGGTTCAGAGGTAAAATGGCAAGTTTCTATGGAACTGCATCTCGGCTTGTGACTGTGGTTTTCCCGGTCACACAAAAATGCTGAAATTCGACTTATACAGTGTTTTTGCTTATTAAACTTGATGAATTCTCTCCTCTTGACTGTAGAATAGTGTGTAAAGCAAAGCACAATACATTCCAATGTGTAGAAGCAAAGATATACGCGATTTCACAATGTGTTCCTAGAACAGCTGTGAGCAACTTTTTTACACAATGTTAACAACACATTTGAAGCTCAATATTTCATGGGCTGAAGCGGGGAAGATAGAAAACGTGTGCCCTGTAAAGGCGAAGTCTGTGGCATTAACAGGAAGGGAGAAAAAGTACTTTCTACCCATTTTTAGGTTCAGCGGTAAAACGGCAAGTTTCTATGGAACTGCATATCGTCTTGTGACTGTGGTTTTCCCGGTCACACAAAAATGCTGAAATTCGACTTATACAGTGTTTTTGCTTATTAAACTTGATGAATTCTCTCCTCTTGACTGTAGAATAGTGTGTAAAGCAAAGCACAATACATTCCTATGTGTAGAAGAAAAGATATACGCGATTTCACAATGTGTTCCTAGAACAGCTGTGAGCAACTTTTTTACACCACGTTAACAACAGATTTGAAGCTCAATATTTCATGGGCTGAAGCGGGGAAGATAGAAAACGTGTGCCCTGTAAAGGCGAAGTCTGTGGCATTAACAGGAAGGGAGAAAAAGTACTTTCTACCCATTTTTAGGTTCAGCGGTAAAATGGCAAGTTTCTATGGAACTGCATCTCGTCTTGTGACTGTGGTTTTCCCGGTCACACAAAAATGCTGAAATTCGACTTATACAGAGTTTTTGCTTATTAAACTTGATGAATTCTCTCCTCTTGACTGTAGAATAGTGTGTAAAGCAAAGCACAATACATTCCTATGTGTAGAAGAAAAGATATACGCGATTTCACAATGTGTTCCTAGAACAGCTGTGAGCAACTTTTTTACACAACGTTAACAACACATTTGAAGCTCAATATTTCATGGGCTGAAGCGGGGAAGATAGAAAACGTGTGCCCTGTAAAGGCGAAGTCTGTGGCATTAACAGGAAGGGAGAAAAAGTACTTTCTACCCATTTTTAGGTTCAGCGGTAAAATGGCAAGTTTCTATGGAACTGCATCTCGGCTTGTGACTGTGGTTTTCCCGGTCACACAAAAATGCTGAAATTCGACTTATACAGTGTTTTTGCTTATTAAACTTGATGAATTCTCTCCTCTTGACTGTAGAATAGTGTGTAAAGCAAAGCACAATACATTGCTATGTGTAGAAGCAAAGATATACGCGATTTCACAATGTGTTCCTAGAACAGCTGTGAGCAACTTTTTTACACCTCGTTAACAACAGATTTGAAGCTCAATATTTCATGGGCTGAAGCGGGGAAGATAGAAAACGTGTGCCCTGTAAAGGCGAAGTCTGTGGCATTAACAGGAAGGGAGAAAAAGTACTTTCTACCCATTTTTAGGTTCAGCGGTAAAATGGCAAGTTTCTATGGAACTGCATCTCGGCTTGTGACTGTGGTTTTCCCGGTCACACAAAAATGCTGAAATTCGACTTATACAGTGTTTTTGCTTATTAAACTTGATGAATTCTCTCCTCTTGACTGTAGAATAGTGTGTAAAGCAAAGCACAATACATTCCTATGTGTAGAAGCAAAGATATACGCGATTTCACAATGTGTTCCTAGAACAGCTGTGAGCAACTTTTTTACACAATGTTAACAACACATTTGAAGCTCAATATTTCATGGGCTGAAGCGGGGAAGATAGAAAACGTGTGCCCTGTAAAGGCGAAGTCTGTGGCATTAACAGGAAGGGAGAAAAAGTACTTTCTACCCATTTTTAGGTTCAGCGGTAAAACGGCAAGTTTCTATGGAACTGCATCTCGGCTTGTGACTGTGGTTTTCCCGGTCACACAAAAATGCTGAAATTCGACTTATACAGAGTTTTTGCTTATTAAACTTGATGAATTCTCTCCTCTTGACTGTAGAATAGTGTGTAAAGCAAAGCACAATACATTCCTATGTGTAGAAGAAAAGATATACGCGATTTCACAATGTGTTCCTAGAACAGCTGTGAGCAACTTTTTTACACAACGTTAACAACACATTTGAAGCTCAATATTTCATGGGCTGAAGCGGGGAAGATAGAAAACGTGTGCCCTGTAAAGGCGAAGTCTGTGGCATTAACAGGAAGGGAGAAAAAGTACTTTCTACCCATTTTTAGGTTCAGCGGTAAAATGGCAAGTTTCTATGGAACTGCATCTCGGCTTGTGACTGTGGTTTTCCCGGTCACACAAAAATGCTGAAATTGGCCCCTGTAATGAGATGCGCCGTGTAAAGGCCCCTGTAATGAGATGCGCCATGTAAAGGCCCCTGTAATGAGATGCGCAGTGTAAAGGCCCCTGTAATGAGATGCGCAGTGTAAATGCCCCTGTAATGAGATGCGCAGTGTAAATGCCCCTGTAATGAGATGCGCAGTGTAAATGCCCCTGTAATGAGATGCGCAGTGTAAATGCCCCTGTAATGAGATGCGCAGTGTAAATGCCCCTGTAATGAGATGCGCAGTGTAAATGCCCCTGTAATGAGATGCGCAGTGTAAATGCCCCTGTAATGAGATGCACAGTGTAAATGCCCCTGTAATGAGTTGCGCAGTGTAAATGCCCCTGTAATGAGATACGCAGTGTAAATGCCTCGTAATGAGATGCGCAGTGTAAAGGCCCCTGTAATGTGAAGCGCAGTGTAAAGGCCCCTTTAATGAGATGCACAGTGTAAAGGCCCCTTTAATGAGATGCGCAGTGTAAATGCCCCTGTAATGAGATGCGCAGTGTAAATGTCCCTGTAATGAGATGCGCAGTGTAAATGCCCCTGTAATGAGATGCTCAGTGTAAATGCCCCTGTAATGAGATGCGCAGTGTAAATGCCCAGTAATGAGATGCGCAGTGTAAAGGCCCCTGTAATGAGATACGCAGTGTAAAGGCCCCATAATGAGATGCGCAGTGTAAAGGCCCCTGTAATGAGATGCGCAGTGTAAATGCCCCTGTAATGAGATGCGCAGTGTAAATGCCCCTGTAATGAGATGCGCAGTGTAAATGCCCCGTAATGAGATGCGCAGTGTAAATGCCCCGTAATGAGATGAGCATGGTGTAATTGCCCCTTAATGAGATGTGCAGTGTAAATGCCCCCTGTAATGAGATGCCCAGTGTAAATGCCCCTGTAATGAGATGCCCAGTGTAAATGCCCCTGTAATGAGATGCGCAGTGTAAATGCCCCTGTAATGAGATGCGCAGTGTAAAGGCCCCTGTAATGAGATGCGCAGTGTAAAGGCCCCTGTAATGAGATGCGCAGTGTAAAGGCCCCTGTAATGAGATGCGCAGTGTAAAGGCCCCTGTAATGAGATGCGCCGTGTAAAGGCCCCTGTAATGAGATGCGCCGTGTAAATGCCCCTGTAATGAGATGCGCCGTGTAATTGCCCCTGTAATGAGATGCGCAGTGTAGATGCCCCTGTAATGAGATGCGCAGTGTAAATGCCCCTGTAATGAGATGCGCAGTGTAAAGGCCCTTGTAATGAGATGCGCAGTGTAAAGGCCCCTGTAATGAGATGCGCAGTGTAAAGGCCCCTGTAATGAGATGCACCATGTAAAGGCCCCTGTAATGAGATGCGCCGTGTAAAGGCCCCTGTAATGAGATGCGCCGTGTAAAGGCCCCTGTAATGAGATGCGCAATGTAAATGCCCCTGTAACGAGATGCGCAGTGTAAATACCCCGTAATGGGATGCCCAGTGTAAATGCCCCTTAATGAGATGCACAGTGTAAATGCCCTGAAATGAGATGCGCAGTGTAAATGCCCCATCATGAGATGCGCAGTGTAAATGCCCCATCATGAGATGCGCAGTGTAAATGCCCCTGTAATGAGATGCGCAGTGCAAATGCCCCGTAATGAGATGCGCAGTGTAAATGCCCTGTAATGAGATGCGTAGTGTAAATGCCCCGTAATGAGATGCGCAGTGTAAATGCCCCTGTAATGAGATGCGCAGTGTAAATGCCCGTCAGTGCTATGCAATAATAATATCCTTATCCCTTTGTGTACTGCGCCGCCGTCACTGTCAGTGCTGTGTAATACTATCCTTATCCCTGTATGTACAGCACCGCCCTCACTGTCAGTGCTATGTAATACTATCCTTATTCCTGTATGTACAGCGCCGCCGTCACTGTCAGTTCTATGTGATACTATCCTTATCCCTGTATGTACAGCGCCGCCGTCACTGTCACTGCTATGTAATAATACTATCCTTATCCCTGTATGTACAGCGCCGCCGTCACTGCTATGTAATAATAATATCCTTATCCCTGTATGTACAGCGCCGTCGTCACTGTCAGTGCTATGTAATACTATCCTTATCCCTGTATGTACAGCGCTGCCGTCACTGTAACTGCTATGTAATAATACTATCCTTATCCCTGTATGTACAGCGCCGCCGTTACATAGCACTGACAGTGACGGCGGCGCTGTACATACAGGGATAAGGATAGTATTATTACATAGCACTGACAGTGACGGCGGCGCTCTACATACAGGGATAAGGATAGTATTATTACATAGCACTGACAGTGATGGTGGCGCTGTACATACAGGGAGAACTATAGTATTATTACATAGCACTGACAGTGACGGCAGCGCTGTACATACAGGGATAAGGATAGTATTATTACATAGCACTGACAGTGACGGCGGCGCTGTACATACAGGGATAAGAATAGTATTATTACATAGCACTGACAGTGACGGCGGCGCTGTACATACAGGGATAAGGATAGTATTACATAGCACTTACAGTGACGGCGGGGCTGTACATACGGGGATAAGAATAGTATTATTGCACAGCACTGACAGTGACGGCGGCGCTGCACATACAGGGTTAAGGATAGCATTATTACATAGAACTGACAGTGACGGCGGTGCTGTACATACAGGGATAAGGATAGTATTACATAGCACTGACAGTGACGGCGGTGCTGTAAATACAGGGATAAGGATAGTATTATTACATAGCACTGACAGTGACGGCGGCGCTGTACATACAGGGATAAGGATTGTATTATTACATAGCACTGACAGTGACGGCGGCGCTGTACATACAGGAATAAGGATAGTATTATTACATAGCACTGACAGTGACGGTGGCGCTGTACATACAGGGATAAGGATAGTATTATTACATAGCACTGACAGTGATGGTGGAACTGTACATACAGGGATAAGGATAGTATTATTACATAGCACTGACAGTGACGGCGGCGCTGTACACACAGGGATAAGGATAGTATTACATAGCACTGACAGTGACGGCGGCGCTGTACATACAGGGATAAGGATAGTATTACATAGCACTGACAGTGACGGCGGTGCTGTACATACAAGGATAAGGATAGTATTACACAGCACTGACAGTGACGGCGGCGCTGTGCATACAGGGATAAGGATAGTATTACATAGCACTGACAGTGACGGCGGCGCTGTACACAAAGGGATAAGGATATTATTATTGCATAGCACTGACAGTGACGGCGGCGCTGTACATACAGGGATAAGGATAGTATTATTACATAGCAGTGACTGTGACGGCGGCGCTGTACATACAGGGATAAGGATAGTAATACATAGAACTGACAGTGACGGGGGTACTGTACATACAGGGATAAGGATAGTATTATTACATAGCACTGACAGTGACGGCGGCGCTGTACACAAAGGGATAAGGATATTATTATTGCATAGCACTGACAGTGACGGCGGCGCTGTACATACAGGGATAAGGATAGTATTATTACATAGCAGTGACTGTGACGGCGGCTCTGTACATACAGGGATAAGGATAGTAATACATAGAACTGACAGTGACGGGGGTACTGTACATACAGGGATAAGGATAGTATTATTACATAGCACTGACAGTGACGGCGGCGCTGTACACAAAGGGATAAGGATATTATTATTGCATAGCACTGACAGTGACGGCGGCGCTGTACATACAGGGATAAGGATAGTATTATTACATAGCAGTGACTGTGACGGCGGCTCTGTACATACAGGGATAAGGATAGTAATACATAGAACTGACAGTGACGGGGGTACTGTACATACAGGGATAAGGATAGTATTATTACATAGCACTGACAGTGACGGTGGCGCTGTACATACAGGGATAAGGATAGTATTATTACATAGCACTGACAGTGACGGTGGCGCTGTACACACAGGGATAAGGATAGTATTACATAGCACTGACAGTGACGCGGCGCTGTACACAAAGGGATAAGGATATTATTATTGCATAGCACTGACAGTGACGGCGGCGCTGTACATACAGGGATAAGGATAGTATTATTACATAGCAGTGACTGTGACGGCGGCGCTGTACATACAGGGATAAGGATAGTAATACATAGAACTGACAGTGACGGGGGTACTGTACATACAGGGATAAGGATAGTATTATTACATAGCACTGACAGTGACGGCGGCGCTGTACACAAAGGGATAAGGATATTATTATTGCATAGCACTGACAGTGACGGCGGCGCTGTACATACAGGGATAAGGATAGTATTATTACATAGCAGTGACTGTGACGGCGGCTCTGTACATACAGGGATAAGGATAGTAATACATAGAACTGACAGTGACGGGGGTACTGTACATACAGGGATAAGGATAGTATTATTACATAGCACTGACAGTGACGGTGGCACTGTACATACAGGGATAAGGATAGTATTATTACATAGCACTGACAGTGACGGCGGTGCTGTACACACAGGGATAAGGATAGTATTACATAGCACTGACAGTGACGCGGCGCTGTACATACAGGGATAAGGATAGTATTACATAGCACTGACAGTGACGGTGGTGCTGTAAATATAGGGATAAGGATAGTATTACACAGCACTGACAGTGACGGCGGCGCTGTACATACAGGGTTAAGGATTGTATTACATAGCACTGACAGTGACGGCGGCGCTGTACATACAAGGATAAGGATAGTATTATCACATAGCACTGACAGTGACGTGGCGCTGTACATACAGGGATAAGGATAGTATTACATAGAACTGACAGTGACGGCGGCGCTGTACATACAGGGGGCGCTATACATACAGGAATAAGGATAGTATTATTACATAGCACTGACAGTGACGGTGGCGCTGTACATACAGGGATAAGGATAGTATTATTACATAGCACTGACAGTGACGGTGGCGCTGTACACACAGGGATAAGGATAGTATTACATAGCACTGACAGTGACGCGGCGCTGTACACAAAGGGATAAGGATATTATTATTGCATAGCACTGACAGTGACGGCGGCGCTGTACATACAGGGATAAGGATAGTATTATTACATAGCAGTGACTGTGACGGCGGCGCTGTACATACAGGGATAAGGATAGTAATACATAGAACTGACAATGACGGGGGTACTGTACATACAGGGATAAGGATAGTATTATTACATAGCACTGACAGTGACGGCGGCGCTGTACACAAAGGGATAAGGATATTATTATTGCATAGCACTGACAGTGACGGCGGCGCTGTACATACAGGGATAAGGATAGTATTATTACATAGCAGTGACTGTGACGGCGGCTCTGTACATACAGGGATAAGGATAGTAATACATAGAACTGACAGTGACGGGGGTACTGTACATACAGGGATAAGGATAGTATTATTACATAGCACTGACAGTGACGGCGGCGCTGTACACACAGGGATAAGGATAGTATTATTACATAGCACTTACAGTGACGGCGGCGCTGTACATACAGCGATAAGGATAGTATTATTACATAGCACTGACAGTGACGGCGGCGCTGTACATACAGGGATAAGGATAGTATTATTACATAGCACTGACAGTGATGGCGGCGTTGTACATACAGGGATAAGAATAGTATTATTGCATAGCACTGACAGTGACGGCGGCGCTGTACATACAGGGATAAGAATAGTATTATTACATAGCACTGACAGTGATGGCGGCGCTGTACATACAGGGATAAGGATAGTATTATTACATAGCACTGACAGTGACGGCGGCGCTGTACATACAGGGATAAGGATAGTATTATTACATAGCACTGACAGTGACGGCGGCGCTGTACATACAGGGATAAGGATAGTATTATTACATAGCACTGACAGTGACGGCGGCGCTGTACATACAGGGAAAGATAGTATTATTACATAGCACTGACAGTGACGGCGGCGCTGTCACTGCAATGTAATAATACTATCCTTATCCCTGTATGTACAGCGCCGCCATCACTGTCAGTGGGTAGAAAGTACTTTTCTCCACCCCTGTTATTGCCACAGATTTGCTCTTTACAGGTCGCCGCCATCACTGTCAGTGCTATGTAATACTATCCTTATCCCTGTATCTACAGCGCCGCCATCACTGTCACTGCTATGTAATAATACTATCCTTATCCCTGTATGTACAGTGCTGCCGTCACTGTCACTGCTATGCAATAATACTATCCTTATCTCTGTATGTACAGCGCCGCCGTCACTGTCAGTGCTATGTTAAAATACTATCCTTATCCCTGTATGTACAGCGCCGCGGTCACTGTCAGTGCAATGTAATAATACTATTCTTATCCCTGTATGTTCAACACCGCCGTTACTGTCAGTGCTATGTAATTGTACGTACAGGGATAAGGATAGTATTACATAGCACTGACAGTGACGGCGGCGCTGTACATACAGATATAAGGATATTATTATTACATAGCACTGACAGTGACGGCGGCGCTGTACATACAGGGTTAAGGATAGTGTAATTACATAGCAGTGACAGTGACGGCGGCGCTGTACATACAGGGATAAGGATAGTATTACATAGCACTGACAGTGACGGCGGCGCTGTACATACAGGGATAAGAATAGTATTATTACATAGCACTGACAGTGACCGCAGCGCTGTACATACAGGGATAAGGATAGTATTATTACATAGCACTGACAGTGACGGAGGCGCTGTACATACAGGGATAAGGATAATATTATTACATAGCACTGACAGTGACGGAGGCGCTGTACATACAGGGGGCGCTGTACATACAGGAATAAGGATAGTATTATTACATAGCACTGACAGTGACGGTGGCGCTGTACATACAGGGATAAGGATAGTATTATTACATAGCACTGACAGTGACGGTGGCACTGTACATACAGGGATAAGGATAGTATTATTACATAGCACTGACAGTGACGGCGGCGCTGTACACACAGGGATAAGGATAGTATTACATAGCACTGACAGTGACGCGGCGCTGTACATACAGGGATAAGGATAGTATTACATAGCACTGACAGTGACGGCGGTGCTGTAAATACAGGGATAAGGATAGTATTACACAGCACTGACAGTGACGGCGGCGCTGTACATACAGGGTTAAGGATTGTATTACATAGCACTGACAGTGACGGCGGCGCTGTACATACAAGGATAAGGATAGTATTATCACATAGCACTGACAGTGACGTGGCGCTGTACATACAGGGATAAGGATAG
Organism: Ascaphus truei; assembly: GCF_040206685.1. NCBI lineage: Eukaryota > Metazoa > Chordata > Amphibia > Anura > Ascaphidae > Ascaphus > Ascaphus truei. Next base: position 1,517,973 of record NC_134493.1, read on the forward strand.
TATTACATAGAACTGACAGTGACGGCGGCGCTGTACATACAGGGGGCGCTATACATACAGGAATAAGGATAGTATTATTACATAGCACTGACAGTGACGGTGGCGCTGTACATACAGGGATAAGAATAGTATTATTACATAGCACTGACAGTGACGGTGGCGCTGTACACACAGGGATAAGGATAGTATTACATAGCACTGACAGTGACGCGGCGCTGTACACAAAGGGATAAGGATATTATTATTGCATAGCACTGACAGTGACGGCGGCGCTGTACATACAGGGATAAGGATAGTATTATTACATAGCAGTGACTGTGACGGCGGCGCTGTACATACAGGGATAAGGATAGTAATACATAGAACTGACAGTGACGGGGGTACTGTACATACAGGGATAAGGATAGTATTATTACATAGCACTGACAGTGACGGCGGCGCTGTACACAAAGGGATAAGGATATTATTATTGCATAGCACTGACAGTGACGGCGGCGCTGTACATACAGGGATAAGGATAGTATTATTACATAGCAGTGACTGTGACGGCGGCTCTGTACATACAGGGATAAGGATAGTAATACATAGAACTGACAGTGACGGGGGTACTGTACATACAGGGATAAGGATAGTATTATTACATAGCACTGACAGTGACGGCGGCGCTGTACACACAGGGATAAGGATAGTATTATTACATAGCACTTACAGTGACGGCGGCGCTGTACATACAGCGATAAGGATAGTATTATTACATAGCACTGACAGTGACGGCGGCGCTGTACATACAGGGATAAGGATAGTATTATTACATAGCACTGACAGTGATGGCGGCGTTGTACATACAGGGATAAGAATAGTATTATTGCATAGCACTGACAGTGACGGCGGCGCTGTACATACAGGGATAAGAATAGTATTATTACATAGCACTGACAGTGATGGCGGCGCTGTACATACAGGGATAAGGATAGTATTATTACATAGCACTGACAGTGACGGCGGCGCTGTACATACAGGGATAAGGATAGTATTATTACATAGCACTGACAGTGACGGCGGCGCTGTACATACAGGGATAAGGATAGTATTATTACATAGCACTGACAGTGACGGCGGCGCTGTACATACAGGGAAAGATAGTATTATTACATAGCACTGACAGTGACGGCGGCGCTGTCACTGCAATGTAATAATACTATCCTTATCCCTGTATGTACAGCGCCGCCATCACTGTCAGTGGGTAGAAAGTACTTTTCTCCACCCCTGTTATTGCCACAGATTTGCTCTTTACAGGTCGCCGCCATCACTGTCAGTGCTATGTAATACTATCCTTATCCCTGTATCTACAGCGCCGCCATCACTGTCACTGCTATGTAATAATACTATCCTTATCCCTGTATGTACAGTGCTGCCGTCACTGTCACTGCTATGCAATAATACTATCCTTATCTCTGTATGTACAGCGCCGCCGTCACTGTCAGTGCTATGTTAAAATACTATCCTTATCCCTGTATGTACAGCGCCGCGGTCACTGTCAGTGCAATGTAATAATACTATTCTTATCCCTGTATGTTCAACACCGCCGTTACTGTCAGTGCTATGTAATTGTACGTACAGGGATAAGGATAGTATTACATAGCACTGACAGTGACGGCGGCGCTGTACATACAGATATAAGGATATTATTATTACATAGCACTGACAGTGACGGCGGCGCTGTACATACAGGGTTAAGGATAGTGTAATTACATAGCAGTGACAGTGACGGCGGCGCTGTACATACAGGGATAAGGATAGTATTACATAGAACTGACAGTGACGGCGGCGCTGTACATACAGGGATAAGGATAGTATTACATAGCACTGACAGTGACGGCGGCGCTGTACATACAGGGATAAGAATAGTATTATTACATAGCACTGACAGTGACCGCAGCGCTGTACATACAGGGATAAGGATAGTATTATTACATAGCACTGACAGTGACGGAGGCGCTGTACATACAGGGATAAGGATAATATTATTACATAGCACTGACAGTGACGGAGGCGCTGTACATACAGGGGGCGCTGTACATACAGGAATAAGGATAGTATTATTACATAGCACTGACAGTGACGGTGGCGCTGTACATACAGGGATAAGGATAGTATTATTACATAGCACTGACAGTGACGGTGGCACTGTACATACAGGGATAAGGATAGTATTATTACATAGCACTGACAGTGACGGCGGCGCTGTACACACAGGGATAAGGATAGTATTACATAGCACTGACAGTGACGCGGCGCTGTACATACAGGGATAAGGATAGTATTACATAGCACTGACAGTGACGGCGGTGCTGTAAATACAGGGATAAGGATAGTATTACACAGCACTGACAGTGACGGCGGCGCTGTACATACAGGGTTAAGGATTGTATTACATAGCACTGACAGTGACGGCGGCGCTGTACATACAAGGATAAGGATAGTATTATCACATAGCACTGACAGTGACGTGGCGCTGTACATACAGGGATAAGGATAGTATTACATAGAACTGACAGTGACGGCGGCGCTGTACATACAGGGGGCGCTATACATACAGGAATAAGGATAGTATTATTACATAGCACTGACAGTGACGGTGGCGCTGTACATACAGGGATAAGGATAGTATTATTACATAGCACTGACAGTGACGGTGGCGCTGTACACACAGGGATAAGGATAGTATTACATAGCACTGACAGTGACGCGGCGCTGTACACAAAGGGATAAGGATATTATTATTGCATAGCACTGACAGTGACGGCGGCGCTGTACATACAGGGATAAGGATAGTATTATTACATAGCAGTGACTGTGACGGCGGCGCTGTACATACAGGGATAAGGATAGTAATACATAGAACTGACAGTGACGGGGGTACTGTACATACAGGGATAAGGATAGTATTATTACATAGCACTGACAGTGACGGCGGCGCTGTACACAAAGGGATAAGGATATTATTATTGCATAGCACTGACAGTGACGGCGGCGCTGTACATACAGGGATAAGGATAGTATTATTACATAGCAGTGACTGTGACGGCGGCTCTGTACATACAGGGATAAGGATAGTAATACATAGAACTGACAGTGACGGGGGTACTGTACATACAGGGATAAGGATAGTATTATTACATAGCACTGACAGTGACGGCGGCGCTGTACACACAGGGATAAGGATAGTATTATTACATAGCACTTACAGTGACGGCGGCGCTGTACATACAGCGATAAGGATAGTATTATTACATTGCACTGACAGTGACGGCGGCGCTGTACATACAGGGATAAGGATAGTATTATTACATAGCACTGACAGTGATGGCGGCGTTGTACATACAGGGATAAGAATAGTATTATTGCATAGCACTGACAGTGACGGCGGCGCTGTACATACAGGGATAAGAATAGTATTATTACATAGCACTGACAGTGACGGCGGCGCTGTACATACAGGGATAAGGATAGTATTATTACATAGCACTGACAGTGACGGCGGCGCTGTACATACAGGGATAAGGATAGTATTATTACATAGCACTGACAGTGACGGCGGCGCTGTACATACAGGGATAAGGATAGTATTATTACATAGCACTGACAGTGACGGCGGCGCTGTACATACAGGGAAAGATAGTATTATTACATAGCACTGACAGTGACGGCGGCGCTGTCACTGCAATGTAATAATACTATCCTTATCCCTGTATGTACAGCGCCGCCATCACTGTCAGTGGGTAGAAAGTACTTTTCTCCACCCCTGTTATTGCCACAGATTTGCTCTTTACAGGTCGCCGCCATCACTGTCAGTGCTATGTAATACTATCCTTATCCCTGTATCTACAGCGCCGCCATCACTGTCACTGCTATGTAATAATACTATCCTTATCCCTGTATGTACAGTGCTGCCGTCACTGTCACTGCTATGCAATAATACTATCCTTATCTCTGTATGTACAGCGCCGCCGTCACTGTCAGTGCTATGTTAAAATACTATCCTTATCCCTGTATGTACAGCGCCGCGGTCACTGTCAGTGCAATGTAATAATACTATTCTTATCCCTGTATGTTCAACACCGCCGTTACTGTCAGTGCTATGTAATTGTACGTACAGGGATAAGGATAGTATTACATAGCACTGACAGTGACGGCGGCGCTGTACATACAGATATAAGGATATTATTATTACATAGCACTGACAGTGACGGCGGCGCTGTACATACAGGGATAAGGATAGTATTATTACATAGCAGTAACAGTGACTTCGGCGCTGTACATACAGGGATAAGGATAGTATTACATAGCACTGTCAGTGACGGCAGCGCTGTACATACAGGGATAAGGATAATATTATTACATAGCACTGACAGTGATGGAGGCGCTGTACATACAGGGGGCGCTGTACATACAGGAATAAGGATAGTATTATTACATAGCACTGACAGTGACGGTGGCGCTGTACATACAGGGATAAGGATAGTATTATTACATAGCACTGACAGTGACGGTGGCACTGTACATACAGGGATAAGGATAGTATTATAACATAGCACTGACAGTGACGGCGGCGCTGTACACACAGGGATAAGGATAGTATTACATAGCACTGACAGTGACGGCGGGGCTGTACATACGGGGATAAGAATAGTATTATTGCACAGCACTGACAGTGACGGCGGCGCTGCACATACAGGGTTAAGGATAGCATTATTACATAGCAATGACAGTGACAGCGGCGCTGTACATACAGGGATAAGGATAGGATATATAAGACAGTACTGACAGTGACGGCGGCACTTATCCCTGTATGTACAGCACCGCCGTCACTGTCAGTGCTATGTAATAATACTATCCTTATCCCTGTATGTACAGCGCCACCATCACTGTCAGTGAGTATAAAGTACTTTTCTCCACCCCTGTTATTGCCACAGACTTGCCCTTTACAGGGCGCCGCCGTCACTGTCAGTGCTATGTAATACTATCCTTATCCCTGTATCTACAGCGCCGCCGTCAAATTCACTGCTATGTAATAATACTATCCTTATACCTGTATGTACAGTGCCGCCGTCACTGTCACTGCTATGCAATAATACTATCCTTATCTCTGTATATACAGCGCCGCCGTCACTGTCAGTGCTATGTAATAATACTATACTTATCCCTGTATGTACAGCGCCACCGTCACTGTCAGTGCTATGTAATAATACTATCCTTATCCCTGTATGTACAGCGCCACGGTCACTGTCAGTGCTATGTAATAATACTATTCTTATCCCTGTATGTACAACGCCGCCATTACTGTCAGTGCTATGTAATTGTACATACAGGGATAGGGATAGTATTACATAGAACTGACAGTGACGGCGGTGCTGTACATACAGGGATAAGGATAGTATTACATAGCACTGACAGTGACGGCGGCGCTGTACATACAGGGATAAGGATAGTATTATTACATAGCACTGACAGTGACGGCGGCGCTGTACATACAGGGATAAGGATTGTATTATTACATAGCACTGACAGTGACGGCGGCGCTGTACATACAGGAATAAGGATAGTATTATTACATAGCACTGACAGTGACGGTGGCGCTGTACATACAGGGATAAGGATAGTATTATTACATAGCACTGACAGTGATGGTGGAACTGTACATACAGGGATAAGGATAGTATTATTACATAGCACTGACAGTGACGGCGGCGCTGTACACACAGGGATAAGGATAGTATTACATAGCACTGACAGTGACGGCGGCGCTGTACATACAGGGATAAGGATAGTATTACATAGCACTGACAGTGACGGCAGTGCTGTACATACAAGGATAAGGATAGTATTACACAGCACTGACAGTGACGGCGGCGCTGTACATACAGGGATAAGGATAGTATTACATAGCACTGACAGTGACGGCGGCGCTGTACACAAAGGGATAAGGATATTATTATTGCATAGCACTGACAGTGACGGCGGCGCTGTACATACAGGGATAAGGATAGTATTATTACATAGCAGTGACTGTGACGGCGGCGCTGTACATACAGGGATAAGGATAGTAATACATAGAACTGACAGTGACGGGGGTACTGTACATACAGGGATAAGGATAGTATTATTACATAGCACTGACAGTGACGGCGGCGCTGTACACACAGGGATAAGGATAGTATTATTACATAGCACTTACAGTGACGGCGGCGCTGTACATACAGCGATAAGGATAGTATTATTACATAGCACTGACAGTGACGGCGGCGCTGTACATACAGGGATAAGGATATTATTATTACATAGCACTGACAGTGACGGCGGCGCTGTACATACAGGGATAAGGATAGTATTATTACATAGCACTGACAGTGACGGCGGCGCTGTACATACAGGGATAAGGATAGTATTATTACATAGCACTGACAGTGACGGCGGCGCTGTACATACAGGGAAAGATAGTATTATTACATAGCACTGACAGTGACGGCGGCGCTGTCACTGCTATGTAATAATACTATCCTTATCCCTGTATGTACAGCGCCGCCGTCACTGTCAGTGCTATGTAATAATACTATCCTTATCCCTGTATGTACAGCGCCGCCATCACTGTCAGTGGGTTGAAAGTACTTTTCTCCACCCCTGTTATTGCCACAGATTTGCTCTTTACAGGTCGCCGCCATCACTGTCAGTGCTATGTAATACTATCCTTATCCCTGTATCTACAGTGCCGCCGTCACTGTCACTGCTATGTAATAATACTATCCTTATCCCTGTATGTACAGTGCCACCGTCACTGTCACTGCTATGCAATAATACTATCCTTATCTCTGTATGTACAGCGCCGCCGTCACTGTCAGTGCTATGTAATAATACTATACTTATCCCTGTATGTACAGCGCCACCGTCACTGTCAGTGCTATGTTAAAATACTATCCTTATCCCTGTATGTACAGCGCCGCGGTCACTGTCAGTGCAATGTAATAATACTATTCTTATCCCTGTATGTTCAACACCGCCGTTACTGTCAGTGCTATGTAATTGTACATACAGGGATAAGGATAGTATTACATAGCACTGACAGTGACGGCGGCGCTGTACATACAGATATAAGGATATTATTATTACATAGCACTGACAGTGACGGCGGCGCTGTACATACAGGGATAAGGATAGTATTATTACATAGCAGTAACAGTGACGGCGGCGCTGTACATACAGGGATAGGGATAGTATTACATAGCACTGTCAGTGACGGCAGCGCTGTACATACAGGGATAAGGATAATATTATTACATAGCACTGACAGTGACGGAGGCGCTGTACATACAGGGGGCGCTGTACATACAGGAATAAGGATAGTATTATTACATAGCACTGACAGTGACGGTGGCGTTGTACATACAGGGATAAGGATAGTATTATTACATAGCACTGACAGTGACAGTGGCACTGTACATACAGGGATAAGGATAGTATTATTACATAGCACTGACAGTGACGGCGGCGCTGTACACACAGGGATAAGGATAGTATTACATAGCACTGACAGTGACGCGGCGCTGTACATACAGGGATAAGGATAGTATTACATAGCACTGACAGTGACGGCGGTGCTGTAAATACAGGGATAAGGATAGTATTACACAGCACTGACAGTGACGGCGGCGCTGTACATACAGGGATAAGGATAGTATTACATAGCACTGACAGTGACGGCGGCGCTGTACATACAGGGATAAGGATATTATTATTCGCATAGCACTGACAGTGACGGCGGCGCTGTACATACAAGGATAAGGATAGTATTATTACATAGCAGTGACAGTGACGGCGGCGCTGTACATACAGGGATAAGGATAGTATTAAATAGAACTGACAGTGACGGCGGCGCTGTACATACAGGGGGCGCTGTACATACAGGAATAAGGATAGTATTATTACATAGCACTGACAGTGACGGTGGCGCTGTACATACAGGGATAAGGATAGTATTATTACATAGCACTTACAGTGACGGTGGCACTGTACATACAGGGATAAGGATAGTATTATTACATAGCACTGACAGTGACGGCGGCGCTGTACACACAGGGATAAGGATAGTATTACATAGCACTGACAGTGACGCGGCGCTGTACATACAGGGATAAGGATAGTATTACATAGCACTGACAGTGACGGCGGCGCTGTACATACAGGGATAAGGATATTATTATTGCATAGCACTGACAGTGACGGCGGCGCTGTACATACAGGGATAAGGAAAGTATCATTACATAGCAGTGACAGTGACGGAGGCGCTGTACACACAGGGATAAGGATAGTTTTACATAGCACTGACAGTGACGCGGTGCTGTACATACAGGGATAAGGATAGTATTACATAGCACTGACAGTGACGGCGACGCTGTACATACAGGGATAAGGATAGTATTACACAGCACTGACAGTGACGGCGGCGCTGTACATACAGGGATAAGGATAGTATTACTTAGCACTGACAGTGACGGCGGCGCTGTACATACAGGGATAAGGATATTATTATTACATAGCACTGACAGTGATGGCGGCGCTGTACATACAGGGTTAAGGATAGTGTAATTACATAGCAGTGACAGTGACGGCGGCGCTGTACATACAGGGATAAGGATAGTATTACATAGAACTGACAGTGACGGCGGCGCTGTACATACAGGGATAAGGATAGTATTACATAGCACTGACAGTGACGGCGGCGCTGTACATACAGGGATAAGAATAGTATTATTACATAGCACTGACAGTGACCGCAGCGCTGTACATACAGGGATAAGGATAGTATTATTACATAGCACTGACAGTGACGGAGGCGCTGTACATACAGGGATAAGGATAATATTATTACATAGCACTGACAGTGACGGAGGCGCTGTACATACAGGGGGCGCTGTACATACAGGAATAAGGATAGTATTATTACATAGCACTGACAGTGACGGTGGCGCTGTACATACAGGGATAAGGATAGTATTATTACATAGCACTGACAGTGACGGTGGCACTGTACATACAGGGATAAGGATAGTATTATTACATAGCACTGACAGTGACGGCGGCGCTGTACACACAGGGATAAGGATAGTATTACATAGCACTGACAGTGACGCGGCGCTGTACATACAGGGATAAGGATAGTATTACATAGCACTGACAGTGACGGCGGTGCTGTAAATACAGGGATAAGGATAGTATTACACAGCACTGACAGTGACGGCGGCGCTGTACATACAGGGTTAAGGATTGTATTACATAGCACTGACAGTGACGGCGGCGCTGTACATACAAGGATAAGGATAGTATTATCACATAGCACTGACAGTGACGTGGCGCTGTACATACAGGGATAAGGATAGTATTACATAGAACTGACAGTGACGGCGGCGCTGTACATACAGGGGGCGCTATACATACAGGAATAAGGATAGTATTATTACATAGCACTGACAGTGACGGTGGCGCTGTACACACAGGGATAAGGATAGTATTACATAGCACTGACAGTGACGCGGCGCTGTACATACAGGGATAAGGATAGTATTACATAGCACTGACAGTGACGGCGGCGCTGTACATACAGGGATAAGGATATTATTATTGCCTAGCACTGACAGTGACGGCGGCGCTGTACATACAGGGATAAGGAAAGTATCATTACATAGCAGTGACAGTGACGGCGGCGCTGTACACACAGGGATAAGGATAGTTTTACATAGCACTGACAGTGACGCGGTGCTGTACATACAGGGATAAGGATAGTATTACAAAGCACTGACAGTGACGGCGACGCTGTACATACAGGGATAAGGATAGTATTACACAGCACTGACAGTGACGGCGGCGCTGTACATACAGGGATAAGGATAGTATTACTTAGCACTGACAGTGACGGCGGCGCTGTACATACAGGGATAAGGATATTATTATTACATAGCACTGACAGTGACGGCGGCGCTCTACATACAGGGTTAAGGATAGTGTTATTACATAGCAGTGACAGTGACGGCGGCGCTGTACATACAGGGATAAGGATAGTATTACATAGAACTGACAGTGACGGCGGCGCTGTACATACAGGGATAAGGATAGTATTACATAGCACTGACAGTGACGGCGGCGCTGTACATACAGGGATAAGAATAGTATTATTACATAGCACTGACAGTGACCGCAGCGCTGTACATACAGGGATAAGGATAGTATTATTACATAGCACTGACAGTGACGGAGGCGCTGTACATACAGGGATAAGGATAATATTATTACATAGCACTGACAGTGACGGAGGCGCTGTACATACAGGGGGCGCTGTACATACAGGAATAAGGATAGTATTATTACATAGCACTGACAGTGACGGTGGCGCTGTACATACAGGGATAAGGATAGTATTATTACATAGCACTGACAGTGACGGTGGCACTGTACATACAGGGATAAGGATAGTATTATTACATAGCACTGACAGTGACGGCGGCGCTGTACACACAGGGATAAGGATAGTATTACATAGCACTGACAGTGACGCGGCGCTGTACATACAGGGATAAGGATAGTATTACATAGCACTGACAGTGACGGCGGTGCTGTAAATACAGGGATAAGGATAATATTACACAGCACTGACAGTGACGGCGGCGCTGTACATACAGGGTTAAGGATTGTATTACATAGCACTGACAGTGACGGCGGCGCTGTACATACAAGGATAAGGATAGTATTATCACATAGCACTGACAGTGACGTGGCGCTGTACATACAGGGATAAGGATAGTATTACATAGAACTGACAGTGACGGCGGCGCTGTACATACAGGGGGCGCTATACATACAGGAATAAGGATAGTATTATTACATAGCACTGACAGTGACGGTGGCGCTGTACATACAGGGATAAGGATAGTATTATTACATAGCACTGACAGTGACGGTGGCGCTGTACACACAGGGATAAGGATAGTATTACATAGCACTGACAGTGACGCGGCGCTGTACATACAGGGATAAGGATAGTATTACATAGCACTGACAGTGACGGCGGCGCTGTACATACAGGGATAAGGATATTATTATTGCCTAGCACTGACAGTGACGGCGGCGCTGTACATACAGGGATAAGGAAAGTATCATTACATAGCAGTGACAGTGACGGCGGCGCTGTACACACAGGGATAAGGATAGTTTTACATAGCACTGACAGTGACGCGGTGCTGTACATACAGGGATAAGGATAGTATTACATAGCACTGACAGTGACGGCGACGCTGTACATACAGGGATAAGGATAGTATTACACAGCACTGACAGTGACGGCGGCGCTGTACATACAGGGATAAGGATAGTATTACTTAGCACTGACAGTGACGGCGGCGCTGTACATACAGGGATAAGGATATTATTATTACATAGCACTGACAGTGACGGCGGCGCTGTACATACAGGGTTAAGGATAGTGTTATTACATAGCAGTGACAGTGACGGCGGCGCTGTACACACAGGGATAAGGATAGTATTACATAGCACTGACAGTGACGCGGCGCTGTACATACAGGGATAAGGATAGTATTACATAGCACTGACAGTGACGGCGGTGCTGTAAATACAGGGATAAGGATAGTATTACACAGCACTGACAGTGACGGCGGCGCTGTACATACAGGGTTAAGGATTGTATTACATAGCACTGACAGTGACGGCGGCGCTGTACATACAAGGATAAGGATAGTATTATCACATAGCACTGACAGTGACGTGGCGCTGTACATACAGGGATAAGGATAGTATTACATAGAACTGACAGTGACGGCGGCGCTGTACATACAGGGGGCGCTATACATACAGGAATAAGGATAGTATTATTACATAGCACTGACAGTGACGGTGGCGCTGTACATACAGGGATAAGGATAGTATTATTACATAGCACTGACAGTGACGGTGGCGCTGTACACACAGGGATAAGGATAGTATTACATAGCACTGACAGTGACGCGGCGCTGTACACAAAGGGATAAGGATATTATTATTGCATAGCACTGACAGTGACGGCGGCGCTGTACATACAGGGATAAGGATAGTATTATTACATAGCAGTGACTGTGACGGCGGCGCTGTACATACAGGGATAAGGATAGTAATACATAGAACTGACAGTGACGGGGGTACTGTACATACAGGGATAAGGATAGTATTATTACATAGCACTGACAGTGACGGCGGCGCTGTACACAAAGGGATAAGGATATTATTATTGCATAGCACTGACAGTGACGGCGGCGCTGTACATACAGGGATAAGGATAGTATTATTACATAGCAGTGACTGTGACGGCGGCTCTGTACATACAGGGATAAGGATAGTAATACATAGAACTGACAGTGACGGGGGTACTGTACATACAGGGATAAGGATAGTATTATTACATAGCACTGACAGTGACGGCGGCGCTGTACACACAGGGATAAGGATAGTATTATTACATAGCACTTACAGTGACGGCGGCGCTGTACATACAGCGATAAGGATAGTATTATTACATTGCACTGACAGTGACGGCGGCGCTGTACATACAGGGATAAGGATAGTATTATTACATAGCACTGACAGTGATGGCGGCGTTGTACATACAGGGATAAGAATAGTATTATTGCATAGCACTGACAGTGACGGCGGCGCTGTACATACAGGGATAAGAATAGTATTATTACATAGCACTGACAGTGACGGCGGCGCTGTACATACAGGGATAAGGATAGTATTATTACATAGCACTGACAGTGACGGCGGCGCTGTACATACAGGGATAAGGATAGTATTATTACATAGCACTGACAGTGACGGCGGCGCTGTACATACAGGGATAAGGATAGTATTATTACATAGCACTGACAGTGACGGCGGCGCTGTACATACAGGGAAAGATAGTATTATTACATAGCACTGACAGTGACGGCGGCGCTGTCACTGCAATGTAATAATACTATCCTTATCCCTGTATGTACAGCGCCGCCATCACTGTCAGTGGGTAGAAAGTACTTTTCTCCACCCCTGTTATTGCCACAGATTTGCTCTTTACAGGTCGCCGCCATCACTGTCAGTGCTATGTAATACTATCCTTATCCCTGTATCTACAGCGCCGCCATCACTGTCACTGCTATGTAATAATACTATCCTTATCCCTGTATGTACAGTGCTGCCGTCACTGTCACTGCTATGCAATAATACTATCCTTATCTCTGTATGTACAGCGCCGCCGTCACTGTCAGTGCTATGTTAAAATACTATCCTTATCCCTGTATGTACAGCGCCGCGGTCACTGTCAGTGCAATGTAATAATACTATTCTTATCCCTGTATGTTCAACACCGCCGTTACTGTCAGTGCTATGTAATTGTACGTACAGGGATAAGGATAGTATTACATAGCACTGACAGTGACGGCGGCGCTGTACATACAGATATAAGGATATTATTATTACATAGCACTGACAGTGACGGCGGCGCTGTACATACAGGGATAAGGATAGTATTATTACATAGCAGTAACAGTGACTTCGGCGCTGTACATACAGGGATAAGGATAGTATTACATAGCACTGTCAGTGACGGCAGCGCTGTACATACAGGGATAAGGATAATATTATTACATAGCACTGACAGTGATGGAGGCGCTGTACATACAGGGGGCGCTGTACATACAGGAATAAGGATAGTATTATTACATAGCACTGACAGTGACGGTGGCGCTGTACATACAGGGATAAGGATAGTATTATTACATAGCACTGACAGTGACGGTGGCACTGTACATACAGGGATAAGGATAGTATTATAACATAGCACTGACAGTGACGGCGGCGCTGTACACACAGGGATAAGGATAGTATTACATAGCACTGACAGTGACGGCGGGGCTGTACATACGGGGATAAGAATAGTATTATTGCACAGCACTGACAGTGACGGCGGCGCTGCACATACAGGGTTAAGGATAGCATTATTACATAGCACTGACAGTGACAGCGGCGCTGTACATACAGGGATAAGGATAGGATATATAAGACAGTACTGACAGTGACGGCGGCACTTATCCCTGTATGTACAGCACCGCCGTCACTGTCAGTGCTATGTAATAATACTATCCTTATCCCTGTATGTACAGCGCCACCATCACTGTCAGTGAGTATAAAGTACTTTTCTCCACCCCTGTTATTGCCACAGACTTGCCCTTTACAGGGCGCCGCCGTCACTGTCAGTGCTATGTAATACTATCCTTATCCCTGTATCTACAGCGCCGCCGTCAAATTCACTGCTATGTAATAATACTATCCTTATACCTGTATGTACAGTGCCGCCGTCACTGTCACTGCTATGCAATAATACTATCCTTATCTCTGTATGTACAGCGCCGCCGTCACTGTCAGTGCTATGTAATAATACTATACTTATCCCTGTATGTACAGCGCCACCGTCACTGTCAGTGCTATGTAATAATACTATCCTTATCCCTGTATGTACAGCGCCACGGTCACTGTCAGTGCTATGTAATAATACTATTCTTATCCCTGTATGTACAACGCCGCCATTACTGTCAGTGCTATGTAATTGTACGTACAGGGATAGGGATAGTATTACATAGAACTGACAGTGACGGCGGTGCTGTACATACAGGGATAAGGATAGTATTACATAGCACTGACAGTGACGGCGGCGCTGTACATACAGGGATAAGGATAGTATTATTACATAGCACTGACAGTGACGGCGGCGCTGTACATACAGGGATAAGGATTGTATTATTACATAGCACTGACAGTGACGGCGGCGCTGTACATACAGGAATAAGGATAGTATTATTACATAGCACTGACAGTGACGGTGGCGCTGTACATACAGGGATAAGGATAGTATTATTACATAGCACTGACAGTGATGGTGGAACTGTACATACAGGGATAAGGATAGTATTATTACATAGCACTGACAGTGACGGCGGCGCTGTACACACAGGGATAAGGATAGTATTACATAGCACTGACAGTGACGGCGGCGCTGTACATACAGGGATAAGGATAGTATTACATAGCACTGACAGTGACGGCAGTGCTGTACATACAAGGATAAGGATAGTATTACACAGCACTGACAGTGACGGCGGCGCTGTACATACAGGGATAAGGATAGTATTACATAGCACTGACAGTGACGGCGGCGCTGTACACAAAGGGATAAGGATATTATTATTGCATAGCACTGACAGTGACGGCGGCGCTGTACATACAGGGATAAGGATAGTATTATTACATAGCAGTGACTGTGACGGCGGCGCTGTACATACAGGGATAAGGATAGTAATACATAGAACTGACAGTGACGGGGGTACTGTACATACAGGGATAAGGATAGTATTATTACATAGCACTGACAGTGACGGCGGCGCTGTACACACAGGGATAAGGATAGTATTATTACATAGCACTTACAGTGACGGCGGCGCTGTACATACAGCGATAAGGATAGTATTATTACATAGCACTGACAGTGACGGCGGCGCTGTACATACAGGGATAAGGATAGTATTATTACATAGCACTGACAGTGACGGCGGCGCTGTACATACAGGGATAAGGATAGTATTATTACATAGCACTGACAGTGACGGCGGCGCTGTACATACAGGGATAAGGATAGTATTATTACATAGCACTGACAGTGACGGCGGCGCTGTACATACAGGGAAAGATAGTATTATTACATAGCACTGACAGTGACGGCGGCGCTGTCACTGCTATGTAATAATACTATCCTTATCCCTGTATGTACAGCGCCGCCGTCACTGTCAGTGCTATGTAATAATACTATCCTTATCCCTGTATGTACAGCGCCGCCATCACTGTCAGTGGGTTGAAAGTACTTTTCTCCACCCCTGTTATTGCCACAGATTTGCTCTTTACAGGTCGCCGCCATCACTGTCAGTGCTATGTAATACTATCCTTATCCCTGTATCTACAGTGCCGCCGTCACTGTCACTGCTATGTAATAATACTATCCTTATCCCTGTATGTACAGTGCCACCGTCACTGTCACTGCTATGCAATAATACTATCCTTATCTCTGTATGTACAGCGCCGCCGTCACTGTCAGTGCTATGTAATAATACTATACTTATCCCTGTATGTACAGCGCCACCGTCACTGTCAGTGCTATGTTAAAATACTATCCTTATCCCTGTATGTACAGCGCCGCGGTCACTGTCAGTGCAATGTAATAATACTATTCTTATCCCTGTATGTTCAACACCGCCGTTACTGTCAGTGCTATGTAATTGTACATACAGGGATAAGGATAGTATTACATAGCACTGACAGTGACGGCGGCGCTGTACATACAGATATAAGGATATTATTATTACATAGCACTGACAGTGACGGCGGCGCTGTACATACAGGGATAAGGATAGTATTATTACATAGCAGTAACAGTGACGGCGGCGCTGTACATACAGGGATAGGGATAGTATTACATAGCACTGTCAGTGACGGCAGCGCTGTACATACAGGGATAAGGATAATATTATTACATAGCACTGACAGTGACGGAGGCGCTGTACATACAGGGGGCGCTGTACATACAGGAATAAGGATAGTATTATTACATAGCACTGACAGTGACGGTGGCGCTGTACATACAGGGATAAGGATAGTATTATTACATAGCACTGACAGTGACGGCGGCGCTGTACACACAGGGATAAGGATAGTATTACATAGCACTGACAGTGACGCGGCGCTGTACATACAGGGATAAGGATAGTATTACATAGCACTGACAGTGACGGCGGTGCTGTAAATACAGGGATAAGGATAGTATTACACAGCACTGACAGTGACGGCGGCGCTGTACATACAGGGATAAGGATAGTATTACATAGCACTGACAGTGACGGCGGCGCTGTACATACAGGGATAAGGATATTATTATTCGCATAGCACTGACAGTGACGGCGGCGCTGTACATACAAGGATAAGGATAGTATTATTACATAGCAGTGACAGTGACGGCGGCGCTGTACATACAGGGATAAGGATAGTATTACATAGAACTGACAGTGACGGCGGCGCTGTACATACAGGGGGCGCTGTACATACAGGAATAAGGATAGTATTATTACATAGCACTGACAGTGACGGTGGCGCTGTACATACAGGGATAAGGATAGTATTATTACATAGCACTTACAGTGACGGTGGCACTGTACATACAGGGATAAGGATAGTATTATTACATAGCACTGACAGTGACGGCGGCGCTGTACACACAGGGATAAGGATAGTATTACATAGCACTGACAGTGACGCGGCGCTGTACATACAGGGATAAGGATAGTATTACATAGCACTGACAGTGACGGCGGCGCTGTACATACAGGGATAAGGATATTATTATTGCATAGCACTGACAGTGACGGCGGCGCTGTACATACAGGGATAAGGAAAGTATCATTACATAGCAGTGACAGTGACGGAGGCGCTGTACACACAGGGATAAGGATAGTTTTACATAGCACTGACAGTGACGCGGTGCTGTACATACAGGGATAAGGATAGTATTACATAGCACTGACAGTGACGGCGACGCTGTACATACAGGGATAAGGATAGTATTACACAGCACTGACAGTGACGGCGGCGCTGTACATACAGGGATAAGGATAGTATTACTTAGCACTGACAGTGACGGCGGCGCTGTACATACAGGGATAAGGATATTATTATTACATAGCACTGACAGTGATGGCGGCGCTGTACATACAGGGTTAAGGATAGTGTAATTACATAGCAGTGACAGTGACGGCGGCGCTGTACATACAGGGATAAGGATAGTATTACATAGAACTGACAGTGACGGCGGCGCTGTACATACAGGGATAAGGATAGTATTACATAGCACTGACAGTGACGGCGGCGCTGTACATACAGGGATAAGAATAGTATTATTACATAGCACTGACAGTGACCGCAGCGCTGTACATACAGGGATAAGGATAGTATTATTACATAGCACTGACAGTGACGGAGGCGCTGTACATACAGGGATAAGGATAATATTATTACATAGCACTGACAGTGACGGAGGCGCTGTACATACAGGGGGCGCTGTACATACAGGAATAAGGATAGTATTATTACATAGCACTGACAGTGACGGTGGCGCTGTACATACAGGGATAAGGATAGTATTATTACATAGCACTGACAGTGACGGTGGCACTGTACATACAGGGATAAGGATAGTATTATTACATAGCACTGACAGTGACGGCGGCGCTGTACACACAGGGATAAGGATAGTATTACATAGCACTGACAGTGACGCGGCGCTGTACATACAGGGATAAGGATAGTATTACATAGCACTGACAGTGACGGCGGTGCTGTAAATACAGGGATAAGGATAGTATTACACAGCACTGACAGTGACGGCGGCGCTGTACATACAGGGTTAAGGATTGTATTACATAGCACTGACAGTGACGGCGGCGCTGTACATACAAGGATAAGGATAGTATTATCACATAGCACTGACAGTGACGTGGCGCTGTACATACAGGGATAAGGATAGTATTACATAGAACTGACAGTGACGGCGGCGCTGTACATACAGGGGGCGCTATACATACAGGAATAAGGATAGTATTATTACATAGCACTGACAGTGACGGTGGCGCTGTACACACAGGGATAAGGATAGTATTACATAGCACTGACAGTGACGCGGCGCTGTACATACAGGGATAAGGATAGTATTACATAGCACTGACAGTGACGGCGGCGCTGTACATACAGGGATAAGGATATTATTATTGCCTAGCACTGACAGTGACGGCGGCGCTGTACATACAGGGATAAGGAAAGTATCATTACATAGCAGTGACAGTGACGGCGGCGCTGTACACACAGGGATAAGGATAGTTTTACATAGCACTGACAGTGACGCGGTGCTGTACATACAGGGATAAGGATAGTATTACATAGCACTGACAGTGACGGCGACGCTGTACATACAGGGATAAGGATAGTATTACACAGCACTGACAGTGACGGCGGCGCTGTACATACAGGGATAAGGATAGTATTACTTAGCACTGACAGTGACGGCGGCGCTGTACATACAGGGATAAGGATATTATTATTACATAGCACTGACAGTGACGGCGGCGCTCTACATACAGGGTTAAGGATAGTGTTATTACATAGCAGTGACAGTGACGGCGGCGCTGTACATACAGGGATAAGGATAGTATTACATAGAACTGACAGTGACGGCGGCGCTGTACATACAGGGATAAGGATAGTATTACATAGCACTGACAGTGACGGCGGCGCTGTACATACAGGGATAAGAATAGTATTATTACATAGCACTGACAGTGACCGCAGCGCTGTACATACAGGGATAAGGATAGTATTATTACATAGCACTGACAGTGACGGAGGCGCTGTACATACAGGGATAAGGATAATATTATTACATAGCACTGACAGTGACGGAGGCGCTGTACATACAGGGGGCGCTGTACATACAGGAATAAGGATAGTATTATTACATAGCACTGACAGTGACGGTGGCGCTGTACATACAGGGATAAGGATAGTATTATTACATAGCACTGACAGTGACGGTGGCACTGTACATACAGGGATAAGGATAGTATTATTACATAGCACTGACAGTGACGGCGGCGCTGTACACACAGGGATAAGGATAGTATTACATAGCACTGACAGTGACGCGGCGCTGTACATACAGGGATAAGGATAGTATTACATAGCACTGACAGTGACGGCGGTGCTGTAAATACAGGGATAAGGATAATATTACACAGCACTGACAGTGACGGCGGCGCTGTACATACAGGGTTAAGGATTGTATTACATAGCACTGACAGTGACGGCGGCGCTGTACATACAAGGATAAGGATAGTATTATCACATAGCACTGACAGTGACGTGGCGCTGTACATACAGGGATAAGGATAGTATTACATAGAACTGACAGTGACGGCGGCGCTGTACATACAGGGGGCGCTATACATACAGGAATAAGGATAGTATTATTACATAGCACTGACAGTGACGGTGGCGCTGTACATACAGGGATAAGGATAGTATTATTACATAGCACTGACAGTGACGGTGGCGCTGTACACACAGGGATAAGGATAGTATTACATAGCACTGACAGTGACGCGGCGCTGTACATACAGGGATAAGGATAGTATTACATAGCACTGACAGTGACGGCGGCGCTGTACATACAGGGATAAGGATATTATTATTGCCTAGCACTGACAGTGACGGCGGCGCTGTACATACAGGGATAAGGAAAGTATCATTACATAGCAGTGACAGTGACGGCGGCGCTGTACACACAGGGATAAGGATAGTTTTACATAGCACTGACAGTGACGCGGTGCTGTACATACAGGGATAAGGATAGTATTACATAGCACTGACAGTGACGGCGACGCTGTACATACAGGGATAAGGATAGTATTACACAGCACTGACAGTGACGGCGGCGCTGTACATACAGGGATAAGGATAGTATTACTTAGCACTGACAGTGACGGCGGCGCTGTACATACAGGGATAAGGATATTATTATTACATAGCACTGACAGTGACGGCGGCGCTGTACATACAGGGTTAAGGATAGTGTTATTACATAGCAGTGACAGTGACGGCGGCGCTGTACATACAGGGATAAGGATAGTATTACATAGAACTGACAGTGACGGCGGCGCTGTACATACAGGGATAAGGATAGTATTACATAGCACTGACAGTGACGGCGGCGCTCTACATACAGGGATAAGAATAGTATTATTACATAGCACTGACAGTGACCGCGGCGCTGTACATACAGGGATAAGGATAGTATTATTACATAGCACTGACAGTGACGGTGGCGCTGTACATACAGGGATAAGTATAGTATTATTACATAGCACTGACAGTGACGGCGGCGCTGTACATACAGAGATAAGGATAGTATTATTGCATAGCAGTGACAGTGACGGCGGCACTGTACATACAGGGATAAGGATAGTATTATTACATAGCAGTGACAGTGACGGCGGCGCTGTAGATACAGTGATAAGGATAGTACTACATAGCACTGACAGTGACGGCGGCGCCCTGTAAAGGGCAAGTCTGTGGCAATAACAGGGGTGGAGAAAAGTACTTTCTACTCACTGACAGTGATGGCGGCGCTGTACATACAGGGATAAGGATAGTATTATTACATACCAGGCTCACTAATAAAGGTCAAGCCACTTGGCTGCCAGAATGCCCTGCTTCAGCACAGACCAGAAAGGCATTGTGATAAGCGTATCCCCGGTATAGTCAGGGGTTAATGGGAGTCGTCCCCGTCCCCCCAGTATACGGCCAGAACCATGGACCCGGTACTTGTGGTTCGGACTGTCTCCAACCAGCCATAATGTTGTGAGAGTGAAATTATGTCTAAGTCCAGCTTTGGTACATTAGAAGCAACTCTGAAACTTAACCTTAGCGTTTTTCGAAGCTACTTTTTAGCTAACTTCTTATAGGAAGGTCTAGGAGCTCTGAAAATGAACGTGCGCGTCTTTCACTCTTCCCGAGAGACTTAGAAGAATTTTGTGATATTTTTTATTAAAATGGTGTATAAGGGTATATATATAAATATATTTTATGCACTGTATATGAGCTGGCGATTTCTAAGTCTGTGGTTCCGAGAGGGGGTAACCAGGCTCACTAATAAAGGTCAAGCCACTTACTATGGGGTGAGGCAGGGGTTAATATGGTGTGATGCAGGAGTTACTATAGGGTGAGGCAGGGGTTACTATGGGGTGAGACAGGGGTTACTATGGGGTGTGGCAGGGGTTACTATGGGGTGCGGCAGGGGTTACTATAGGTGTGAGGCAGGGGTTACTATGGGGTGAGGCAGGGGTTACTATGGGGTGAGGCTGGGGTTACTATGGGGTGAGGCAGGGGTTAATATGGGGTGAGGCAGGGGTTAGTATGTGGTGAGGCAGGGGTTAATATGGGGTGAGGCAGGGGTTAATATGGGGTGAGGCAGGGGTTACTATGGGGTGAGGCAGGGGTTACTATGGGGTGAGGCAGGGGTTACTATGGGGTGAGGCAGGGGTTAATATGGGGTGAGGCAGGGGTTAGTATGTGGTGAGGCAGGGGTTAATATGGGGTGAGGCAGGGGTTAATATGGGGTGAGGCAGGGGTTACTATGGGGTGAGGCAGGGGTTACTATGGGGTGAGGCAGGGGTTACTATGGGGTGAGGCAGGGGTTACTATGGGGTGCGGCAGGAGTTACTATGGGGTGAGGCTGGGGTTACTATGGGGTGAGGCAGGGGTTACTATGGGGTGAGGCAGGGGTTACTTCTTTCTCTCTCAGGCCTGAGTAACTACAGGCACACCCGCATTAACGTACGCAATGGGACTAAGCTAACAGGCCTGAGTAACTACAGGCATACCCCGCAGTAACGTACGCAATGGGACTAGGCTAACAGGCCTGAGTAACACAGGCATACCCCGCATTAACGTACACAATGGGACTAAGCTAACAGGCCTGAGTAACACAGGCATACCCCGCATTAATGTACGCAATGGGACAAAGCTAACAGGCCTGAGTAACTAAAGGCATACCCCGCATTAACGTACGCAATGGGACTAAGCTAACAGGCCTGAGTAACTACAGGCATACCCCGCATTAACGTACGCGATGGGACTAAGCTAACAGGCCTGAGTAACACAGGCATACCCTGCATTAACGTACGCAATGGGACTAAGATAACAGGCCTGAGTAACACAGGCATACCCCGCATTAAAGTTCGCAATGGGACCATGGCCTCTACAGTATATCACAAAAGGGGTTAAGTCTCGAGAAGAGGAATCCCTGCAGGAATGATACTCGGCCCTGCTCTATATTAGATGCTGGTGTTACATATTGGCAGGTGGCAGTGCCTGACGTACCCCGAGCCGCCCCCCGGGGCAATGGGTGAGGGGCCGAGGATCTCTCCGCTGAGCCAGATGCTTCTGTTTAATTAGAGAGTTTTGTTGCAGGCGGAGCAGCTGTCACTCAATAATCAGCACAGATCACTGTGCCTCGTGTGTGACAGGGAGGGAGAGATAACTGTGCCTCATGTGTGACAGGGAGTGAGAGATAGCTGTGCCTCGTGTGTGACAGGGAGTGAGAGATGACTGTGCATCGTGTGTGACAGGGAGTGAGAGATAGCTGTGCCTCGTGTGTGTGACAGGGAGTGAGATATAGCTGTGCCTTGTGTGTGACAGGGAGTGAGAGATAGCTGTGCCCCATGTGTGACGGAGTGAGAGATAACTGTGCATCGTGTGTGTGACAGTGAGAGATAGCTGTGCAGCGTGTGTGTGTGACAGGGAGAGATAGCTGTGCATCGTGTGTGTATGACAGGGAGAGATAGCTGTGCATCGTGTGTGTGTGGCGGAGTGAGAGCTGTGCATCGTGTGTGTGTGACAGTGTGAGATAGCTGTGCATCGTGTGTGTGTGACAGTGTGAGATAGCTGTGCATCGTTTGTGTGTGTGACAGTGAGAGAAAGCTGTGCATCGTGTGTGTGTGTGAGACAGTGAGAGATAGCTGTGCATTGTATGTGTGTGACAGGGAGAGATAGCTGTGCATCGTGTGTGTGACAGTGAAAGATAGCTGTGCATCGTGTGTGTGTGTGTGACAGTGAGAGATAGCTGTGCATCGTGTGTGTGACAGGGAGAGATAGCTGCGCATCGTGTGTGTATGACAGGGAGAGATAGCTGTGTATCGTGTATGTGTGACAGGGAGAGATAGCTGTGCATCGTGTGTGTGTGACAGGGAGAGATAGCTGTGCATCGTGTGTGTGTGACAGGGAGAGATAGCTGTGCATCGTGTGTGTGTGTGACAGGGAGAGATAGCTGTGCATCATGTGTGTGTGACAGTGAGAGATAGCTGTGCATCGTTTGTGTGTGTCAGGGAGTGAGAGATAGGTGTGCATCGTGTGTGTGTGACAGGGAGAGATAGCTGTGCATTGTGTGTGTGTGACAGGGAGAGATAGCTGTGCATCGTGTGTGTGTCAGGGAGTGAGAGATAGCTGTGCATCGTGTGTGTGTGTGTGTGACAGGGAAAGATAGCTGTGCATCGTGTGTGTGATAGTGAGAGATTACTGTTCATCGTGTGTGACAGTGAGAGGTAGCTGTGCATCGTGTGTGTGTGACAGGGAGAGATAGCTGTGAATCGTGTGTGTGATACAGGGAGAGATAGCTGTGCATCATGTGTGTGTGACAGAGAGAGGTAGCTGTGCATCGTGTGTGTGTCAGGGAGTGAGAGATAGCTGTGCATCTTGTGTGTGTGACAGGGAATGATAGCTGTGCATCGTGTGTGTGTCAGGGAGTGAGAGATAGTTGTGCATCGTGTGTGTGAGACAGTGTGAGATAGCTGTGCATCATGTGTGTGTGTGTGACATGGAGAGATAGCTGTGCATTGTGTATGTGTGACAGGGAGAGATAGCTGTGCATTGTGTGTGTGTGACAGGGAGAGATAGCTGTGCATTGTGTATGTGTGACAGGGAGAGATAGCTGTGCATTGTGTGTGTTTCAGGGAGTGAGAGATATCTGTGCATCGTGTGTGTGACAGGGAGAGATAGCTGTGCATCGTGTGTGTGTGACAGTGAGACATAGCTGTGCATCATGTGTGTGTGTGTGACAGTGAGACATAGCTGTGCATCGTGTGTGTGTGACAGTGAGAGATAGCTGTGCATCGTGTGTGTTTCAAGGAGTGAGAGATAGCTGTGCATTGTGTGCGTGTGTCAGGGAGTGAGAGATAGCTGTGCATCGTGTGTGTGAGAGTGAGAGATAGCTGTGCATTGTTTGTGTGTGTGTGTCAGGGAGTGAGAGATAGCTGTGCATTGTGTGTGTGTGACAGGGAGTGATAGATAGCTGTGCCTCGTGTGTGTGTGACAGTGAGAGTTAGCTGTGCATCGTGTGTGTGTGTGTGTGTGTGTGTGTGACAGGAAGAGATAGCTGTGCCGTGTGTGTGTGTGTGTGTGTGTGTGTGTGTGTGTGTGTGTGTGTGTGTGTGTGTGTGTGTGTGTGTGTGTGTGTGTGTGTGTGTGTGTGTGTGTGTGTGTGTGTGTGTGTGTGTGTGTGTGTGTGTGTGTGTGTGTGTGTGACAGTGTGAGATAGCTGTGCATCGTGTGTGTGTGACAAGGAGAGATAGCTGTGCATCGTATGTGTGACAGTGAGAGATGCACACACGATGTACAACTATCTCTCCCTGTCACACACACACATGATGCACAGCTATCTCTCACTCCCTGAAACACACACACGATGCACAGCTTTCTCTCACTCCCTGACACACACACGATGCACAACTATCTCTCACTCAATGACACACACACACACACACGATGAACAGCTATCTCTCCCTGTCACACACACACGATGCACAGATATCTCTCACTGTCACACACACACACAATGCACAGCTATCTTTCCCTGTCACACACACATGATGCACAGCTATCTCTCACTCCCTGACACACACACGATGCACAGCTATCTCTCCCTGTCACACACACACGATGCACAGCTATCTCTCACTGTCACACACACACAATGCACAGCTATCTCTCACTGTCTCACACACACGATGCACAACTATCTCTCACTCCCTGACACACACACGATGCACAGCTATCTCTCCCTTTCACACACACACAATGCACAGCTATCTCTCCCTGTCACACACACACACGATGCACAGCTATCTCTCACTCCCTGACACACA
The DNA here is from genome assembly GCF_040206685.1 of Ascaphus truei. NCBI lineage: Eukaryota > Metazoa > Chordata > Amphibia > Anura > Ascaphidae > Ascaphus > Ascaphus truei. The sequence goes on from NC_134493.1 coordinate 1,543,895, forward strand.
CACGATGCACAGCTATCTCTCTCTGTCACACACACACGATGCACAGCTATCTCTCCCTGTCTCACACACACGATGCACAGCTATCTCTCCCTGTCACACACACACAATGCACAGCTATCTCTCCCTGTCACACACACGATGCACATCTATCTCTCCCTGTCACAGACACACGATGCACAGCTAACTCTCACTGTCACACTCACACGATGCACAGCTATCTATCACTCCCTGAAACACTCACACGATGCACAGCTATCTCTCACTCCCTGACACACACAAGATTCACAACTATCTCTCACTCCTTGACACACACACACACGATGAACAGCTATCTCTCCCTGTCACACACACACACCCGATGCACAGCTATCTCTCAATGTCACACACAATGCACAGCTATCTCTCCCTGTCACACACACATGATGCACAGCTATCTCTCACTCCCTGACACACACACGATGCACAGCTATCTCTCCCTGTCACACACACACACAATGCACAGCTATCTATCCCTGTCACACACACACACGATGCACAGCTATCTATCACTGTCACACACACACACGATGCACAGCTATCTCTCACTGTCACACACACATGATGCACCGCTATCTCTCACTGTCACACACACACGATGCACAGCTATCTCTCCCTGTCACACACACACACACGAAGCAATGCTATCTCTCCCTGTCACACGCACACGATGCATAGCTAACTCTCACTGTCACACACACACGATGCACAGCTATCTCTCACTGTCACACACACGATGCACAGCTATCTATCACTGTCACACACGATGCACAGCTATCTCTCACTCCCTGACACACACACACGATGCACAGCTATCTCTCACTCCCTGACACACACACGATGCACAGCTATCTCTCCCTGTCATACACACACACGATGCACAGCTATCTCTCACTCCCTGACACACACACACGATGCAAAGCTATCTCTCCATGTCACACACACGATGCACAGCTATCTCTCCCTGTCACACACACACGATGCACAACTATCTTTCACTGTCACACACACACACGATGAACAGTAATCTCTCCATGTCACACACACGATGCACAGCTATCTCTCCCTGTCACACACACACGATGCACAACTATCTCTCACTGTCACACACACACGATGAACAGTAATCTCTCACTATCACACACACGATGCACAGCTATCTCTCCATGTCACAGTCAACAGTCATGACACAGTCATGTCAAATGTAACCCCAAAAGGGGTTAAGTCTCGAGAAGAGGAATCCCTGCAGGAATGATACTCGGCCCTGCTCTATATTAGATGCTGGTGTTACATATTGGCAGGTGGCAGTGCCTGACGTACCCCGGGCCGCCCCCCGGGGCAATGAGTGAGGGGCCGAGGATCTCTCCGCTGAGCCAGATGCTTCTGTTTAATTAGAGAGTTTTGTTGCAGGCGGAGCAGCTGTCACTCAATAATCAGCACAGATCACTGTGCCTCGTGTGTGACAGGGAGGGAGAGATAACTGTGCCTCATGTGTGACAGGGAGTGAGAGATAGCTGTGCCTCGTGTGTGACAGGGAGTGAGAGATAACTGTGCCTCATGTATGACAGAGAGTGAGAGATAGCTGTAGCTCGTGTGTGACAGGGAGTGAGAGATAGCTGTGCCTCGTGTGTGACAGGGAGTGAGAGATAGCTGTGCCTTGTGTGTGAGAGAGAAAGAAAGAGCGCAGAGAGAGAGAGAGAGAAAGAGCGCAGAGAGAGAGAAAGAGCACAGAGAGAGAGAAAGAGCGCAGAGATAGAGAAAGAATGAGCGCAGAGATAGAGAAAGAAAGAGCGCAGAGAGAGAGAGAGAGAGCGCAGAGAGAAAAAGAAAGAGTGCAGAGAGAGACAAAGAGCGCAGAGAGAGAGAGAAAGAAAGAGCGCAGATTGAGAAAGAAAGAGTGCATAGAGATAGAGAAAAAGAGCGCAGAGAGAGAGAGAGAAAGAGCGCAGAGAGAAAGAAAGAGCGCAGAGAGAAAGTAAGAGCGCAGAGAGAAAGAAAGAGCGCAGAGAGAAAGAAAGAAAGAGCGCAGAGAGAAAGAAAGAAAGAGCGCAGAGAGAGAGAAAAAGCGCAGAGAAAGAAAGAGCGCAGAGAGAGAGAGGAAGAAAGAGTGCAAAGAGAGAGAGAAAGAAAGAACGCAGAGAGAGAAAGAAAGAGCGCAGAGAGAGAGAAAGAGCGCAGAGAGAGAGAGAAAGAGCGCAGAGAGAGAGAAAGAAAGAGCGCAGAGAGAGAAAGAAAGAGCGCAGAGAGAGAGAAAGAGCGCAGAGAGAGAAAGAAAGAGTGCAGAGAGAGAGAAAGAAAGAGCGCAGAGAGAGAGAAAGAGTGCAGAGAGAGCGCAGAGAGAGAGAGTGCAGAGAGAGAGAGAAAGAAAGAGCGCAGAGAGAGAGAAAGAGCGCAGAGAGAGAAAGAAAGAGCGCAGAGAGAAAGAGCGCAGAGAGAGAGAAAGAAATAGCGCATAGAGAGAGAGAAAGAGCGCAGAGAGAGAGAAAGAGCACAGAGAGAGAGAGAAAGAGCGCAGAGAGAGAAAGAAAGAAAGAGCGCAGAGAGAGAGAGAGCGCAGAGAGAGAGGATGAAAGAACGCAGAGAGAGAGAGAAAGAGCGCAGAGAGAGAGAGAGAAAGAGCGCAGAGAGAAAGAGAAAAAAAGAGCGCAGAGAGAGAGAGAGAGCGCAGACAGAGAGAGAGCCCAGAGAGAGAGAGCGCAGAGAGAGAGAGAGAGAGCGCAGAGAGAGAGAAAGAAAGAGCGCAGAGAGAGAGAAAGAGCGCAGAGAAAGAAAGAGCGCAGAGAGAGAGAAAGAAAGAGCGCACAGAGAGAAAGAAAGAAAGAGCGCAGAGAGAGAGAAAAAGCACAGAGAAAGAAAGAGCGCAGAGAGAGAGAGGAAGAAAGAGTGCAGAGAGAGAGAGAGAGCGCAGAGAGAGAGAGAAAGAGCGCAGAGAGAGAGAAAGAAAGAGCGCAGAGAGAGAAAGAAAGAGCGCAGAGAGAGAGAAAGAGCGCAGAGAGAGAAAGAAAGAGTGCAGAGAGAGAGAGAAAGAAAGAGCGCAGAGAGAGAGAAAGAGCACAGAGAGAGAGAAAGAGCGCAGAGATAGAGAAAGAATGAGCGCAGAGATAGAGAAAGAAAGAGCGCAGAGAGAGAGAGAGAGAGAGAGCGCAGAGAGAGAAAGAAAGAGCGCAGAGAGAGACAAAGAGCGCAGAGAGAGAGAGAAAGAAAGAGCGCAGATTGAGAAAGAAAGAGCGCAGAGAGAGAGAGAAAAAGAGCGCAGAGAGAGAGAGAGAAAGAGCGCAGAGAGAAAGAAAGAGCGCAGAGAGAAAGTAAGAGCGCAGAGAGAAAGAAAGAGCGCAGAGAGAAAGAAAGAAAGAGCGCAGAGAGAGAGAAAAAGCGCAGAGAAAGAAAGAGCGCAGAGAGAGAGAGGAAGAAAGAGTGCAAAGAGAGAGAGAAAGAAAGAACGCAGAGAGAGAAAGAAAGAGCGCAGAGAGAGAGAAAGAGCGCAGAGAGAGAGAGAAAGAGCGCAGAGAGAGAGAAAGAAAGAGCGCAGAGAGAGAGAAAGAGTGCAGAGAGAGCGCAGAGAGAGAGAGTGCAGAGAGAGAGAGAAAGAAAGAGCGCAGAGAGAGAGAAAGAGCGCAGAGAGAGAAAGAGCGCAGAGAGAAAGAGCGCAGAGAGAGAGAAAGAAAGAGCGCATAGAGAGAGAGAAAGAGCGCAGAGAGAGAGAAAGAGTGCAGAGAGAGAGAGAGAGCGCAGAGAGAGGATGAAAGAACGCAGAGAGAGAGAGAAAGAGCGCAGAGAGAGAGAGAGAAAGAGCGCAGAGAGAAAGAGAAAAAAAGAGCGCAGAGAGAGAGAGAGCGCAGACAGAGAGAGAGCCCAGAGAGAGAGAGCGCAGAGAGAGAGAGAGCGCAGAGAGAGAGAAAGAAAGAGCGCAGAGAGAGAGAAAGAGCGCAGAGAAAGAAAGAGCGCAGAGAGAGAGAGAAAGAAAGAGCGCACAGAGAGAAAGAAAGAAAGAGCGCAGAGAGAGAGAAAAAGCGCAGAGAAAGAAAGAGCGCAGAGAGAGAGAGGAAGAAAGAGTGCAGAGAGAGAGAGAAAGAAAGAACGCAGAGAGAGAAAGAAAGAGAGCAGAGAGAGAGAAAGAGCGCAGAGAGAGAAAGAAAGAGCGCAGAGAGAGAGAAAGAAAGAGCGCAGAGAGAGAAAGAAAGAGCGCAGAGAGAGAGAAAGAGCGCAGAGAGAGAAAGAAAGAGTGCAGAGAGAGAGAGGAAGAAAGAGCGCAGAGAGAGAGAAAGAGCGCAGAGAGAGAAAGAAAGAGCGCAGAGAGAGAGAGAGAGAGCGCAGACAGAGAGAGAGCCCAGAGAGAGAGAGCGCAGAGAGAGAGAGAGAGCACAGAGAGAGAGAAAGAAAGAGCGCAGAGAGAGAGAAAGAGCGCAGAGAGAGAAAAAGAGCGCAGAGAGATGTATGTACAGCGCCGCCGTCACTGTCAGTGCTATGTAACGGCGGCGCTGTACATACAGGGATAAGGATAGTATTATTACATAGCAGTGACAGTGACGGCGGCGCTGTACATACAGGGATAAGGATAGTATTATTACATAGCAGTGACAGTGACGGCGGCGCTGTACATACAGGGATAAGGATAGTATTATTACATAGCACTGACAGTGACGGCGTCACTGTACATACAGAGATAAGGATAGTATTATTACATAGCACTGACAGTGACGGCAGCGCTGTACATACAGGGATAAGGATAATATTATTACATAGCACTGACAGTGACGGCGGCGCTGTACATACAGGGGGCGCTGTACATACAGGGATAAGGATAGTATTATTACATAGCACTGACAGTGACGGCGGCGCTGTACACACAGGGATAAGGATAGTATTACATAGCACTTACAGTAAAGGCCCCTGTAATGAGATGCGCAGTGTAAAGGACCCTGTAATGAGATGCGCCGTGTAAAGGCCCCTGTAATGAGATGCGCCCTGTAAATGCCCCTGTAATGAGATGCGCCGTGTAAATGCCCCTGTAATGAGATGCGCAGTGTAAATGCCCCTGTAATGAGATGTGCAGTGTAAATGCCCCTGTAATGAGATGCGCAGTGTAAAGGCCCTTGTAATGAGATGCGCAGTGTAAAGGCCCCTGTAATGAGATGCGCCGTGTAAAGGCCCCTGTAATGAGATGCGCCATGTAAAGGCCCCTGTAATGAGATGTGCCGTGTAAAGGCCCCTGTAATGAGATGCGCCGTGTAAAGGCCCCTGTAATGAGATGCGCCGTGTAAAGGCCCCTGTAATGAGATGCGCAGTATAAATGCCCCTGTAATGAGATGCGCAGTGTAAATGCACCGTAATGAGATGCCCAGTGTAAATGCCCCTTAATGAGATGCACAGTGTAAATGCCCCGTAATGAGATGCGCAGTCTAAATGCCCCTGTAATGAGATGCGCAGTGTAAATGCCCCTGTAATGAGATGCGCAGTGTAAATGCCCCTGTAATGAGATGTGCAGTGTAAATGCCCCTGTAATGAGATGCGCAGTGTATATGCCCCTGTAATGAGATGCGCAGTGTAAATGCCCCTTTAATGAGATGCGCAGTGTAAATGCCCCTGTAATGAGATGCGCAGTGTAGAGGCCCCGTAATGAGATGCGCAGTGTAGAGGCCCCTGTAATGAGATGCGCAGTGTAAAGGCCCCTGTAATGAGATGCGCAGTGGAAAGGCCCCTGTAATGAGATGCGCCATGTAAATGCCCCTGTAATGAGATGCACAGTGTAAATGCCCCTGTAATGAGATGCCCAGTGTAAATGCCCCTGTAATGAGATGCGCAGTGTAAATGCCCCTGTAATGAGATGCGCAGTGTAAATGCCCCGTAATGAGATGCGCAGTGTAAAGGCCCCTGTAATGAGATGCGCAGTGCAAAAGCCCCGTAATGAGATGCGCAGTGTAAAGGCCCCTTTAATGAGATGCGCAGTGTAAAAGCCCCGTAATCAGATGCGCAGTGTAAAGGCCCCTTTAATGAGATGCGCAGTGTAAATGCCCCTGTAATGAGATGCGCAGTGTAAATGTCCCTGTAATGAGATGCGCAGTGTAAATGCCCCTGTAATGAGATGCGCAGTGTAAATGCCCCTGTAATGAGATGCGCAGTGTAAATGCCCAGTAATGAGATGCGCAGTGTAAAGGCCCCTGTAATGAGATGCGCAGTGTAAAGGCCCCATAATGAGATGCGCAGTGTAAAGGCCCCTGTAATGAGATGCGCAGTGTAAATGCCCCGTAATGAGATGCGCAGTGTAAATGCCCCTTAATGAGATGCGCAGTGTAAATGCCCCTTAATGAGATGTGTAGTGTAAATGCCCCCTGTAATGAGATGCCCAGTGTAAATGCCCCTGTAATGAGATGCCAAGTGTAAATGCCCCTGTAATGAGATGCGCAGTGTAAAGGCCCCTGTAATGAGATGCGCAGTGTAAAGGCCCCTGTAATGAGATGCGCAGTGTAAAGGCCCCTGTAATGAGATGCGCAGTGTAAAGGCCCCTGTAATGAGATGCGCAGTGTAAAGGCCCCTGTAATGATATGCGCCGTGTAAAGGCCCTTGTAATGAGTTGCGCCGTGTAAATGCCCCTGTAATGAGATGCGCCGTGTAATTGCCCCTGTAATGAGATGCGCAGTGTAGATGCCCCTGTAATGAGATGCGCAGTGTAAATGCCCCTGTAATGAGATGCGCAGTGTAAAGGCCCTTGTAATTAGATGCGCAGTGTAAAGGCCCCTGTAATGAGATGCGCAGTGTAAAGGCCCCTGTAATGAGATGCGCCGTGTAACGGCCTATGTAATGAGATGCGCCGTGTAAAGGCCCCTGTAATGAGATGCGCCGTGTAAAGGCCCCTGTAATGAGATGCGCAATGTAAATGCCACTGTAATGAGATGCGCAGTGTAAATGCCCCGTAATGGGATGCCCAGTGTAAATGCCCCTTAATGAGATGCACAGTGTAAATGCCCTGTAATGAGATGCGCAGTGTAAATGCCCCGTAATGAGATGCACATTGTAAATGCCCCTGTAATGAGATGCGCATTGTAAATGCCCCTGTAATGACATGCGCAGTGTAAATGCCCCTGTAATGAGATGCGCAGTGTAAATGCCCCTGTAATGAGAAGCGCAGTGTAAATGCCCCGTAATGAGATGCGCAGTGTAAATGCCCCTTTAATGAGATGCGCAGTGTAAATGCCCCGTAATGAGATGCGCAGTGTAAATGCCCTGTAATGAGATGCGCAGTGTAAATGCCCCGTAATGAGATGCACAGTGTAAATGCCCCTGTAATGAGATGCGCAGTGTAAAGGCCCTTGTAATTAGATGCGCAGTGTAAAGGCCCCTGTAATGAGATGCGCAGTGTAAAGGCCCCTGTAATGAGATGCGCCGTGTAACGGCCTATGTAATGAGATGCGCCGTGTAAAGGCCCCTGTAATGAGATGCGCCGTGTAAAGGCCCCTGTAATGAGATGCGCAATGTAAATGCCCCTGTAATGAGATGCGCATTGTAAATGCCCCTGTAATGACATGCGCAGTGTAAATGCCCCTGTAATGACATGCGCAGTGTAAATGCCCCTGTAATGAGAAGCGCAGTGTAAATGCCCCGTAATGAGATGCGCAGTGTAAATGCCCCTTTAATGAGATGCGCAGTGTAAATGCTGCGTAATGAGATGCGCAGTGTAAATGCCCTGTAATGAGATGCGCAGTGTAAATGCCCCGTAATGAGATGCACAGTGTAAATGCCCCTGTAATGAGATGCGCAGTGTAAATGCCCCGTAATGAGATGCGCAGTGTAAATGCCCTGTAATCAGATGCGCAGTGTAAATGCCCCTGTAATGAGATGCGCAGTGTAAATGCCCGTCAGTGCTATGCAATAATAATATCCTTATCCCTTTGAGTACAGCGCCGCCGTCACTGTCAGTGCTATGTAATACTATCCTTATCCCTGTATGTACAGCGCCGCCGTCACTGTCAGTGCTGTGTATTACTATCCTTATCCCTGTATGTACAGCACCGCCCTCACTGTCAGTGCTATGTAATACTATCCTTATCCCTGTATGTACAGCGCCGCCGTCACTGTCAGTTCTATGTAATACTATCCTTATCCCTGTATGTACAGCGCCACCGTCACTGTCACTGCTATGTAATAATACTATCCTTATCCCTGTATGTACAGCGCCATCGTCACTGTCAGTGCTATGTAATAATAATATCCTTATCCCTGTATGTACAGCGCCGCCGTCACTGTCAGTGCTATGTAATACTATCCTTATCCCTGTATGTACAGCGCCGCCGTCACTGTCAGTGCTGTGTAATACTATCCTTATCCCTGTATGTACAGCGTCGCCGTCACTGTCAGTGCTATGTAATACTATCCTTATCCCTGTATGTACAGCGCCACGTCACTGTCAGTGCTATGTAATACTATCCTTATCCCTGTGTGTACAGCGCCGCCGTCACTGTCAGTGCTATGTAATAATACTATCCTTATCCCGTTATGTACAGTTCCACCATCACTGTCAGTGCTATGTAATAATACTATCCTTATCCCTGTATGTACAGCGCCACGTCACTGTCAGTGCTATGTAATAATACTATCCTTATCCCTGTATGTACAGCGCCGCCGTCACTGTCAGTGCTATGTAATAATACTATCCTTATCCCTGTATGTACAGCGCCGCCGTCACTGTCAGTGCTATGTAATAATAATATCCTTATCCCTGTATGTACAGCGCCGCCGTCACTGTCAGTGCTATGTAATAATAATATCCTTATCCCTGTATGTACAGTGCGCTGTCACTGTCATTGCTATGTAATACTATCCTTATCCCTGTATGTACAATTACATAGCACTGACAGTAATGGCGGCGTTGTACATACAGGGATAAGAATAGTATTATTACATAGCACTGACAGTGACGGCGGCGCTGTACATACAGAGATAAGGATAGTATTATTGCAAAGCAGTGACAGTGACGGCGGCACTGTCCATACAGGGATAAGGATAGTATTATTACATAGCAGTGAATGTGACGGCGGCGCTGTAGATACAGGGATAAGGATTGTATTACATAGCACTGACAGTGACGGCGGCGCCCTGTAAAGGGCAAGTCTGTGGCAATAACAGGGGTGGAGAAAAGTACTTTCTACTCACTGACATTGATGGCGGCGCTGTACATACAGGGATAAGGATAGTATTATTACATAGCACTGACAGTGACGGCGGCGCTGTACATACAGGGATAAGTGCCGCCGTCACTGTCAGTACTGTCTTATATATCCTATCCTTATCCCTGTATGTACAGCGCCGCCGTCACTGTCAGTGCTATGTAATAATGCTATCCTTAACCCTGTATGTGCAGCGCCGCCGTCACTGTCAGTGCTGTGCAATAATACTATTCTTATCCCTGTATGTACAGCCCCGCCGTCACTGTCAGTGCTATGTAATACTATCCTTATCCCTGTATGTACAACGCCGCCGTCACTGTCAGTGCTATGTAATAATACCATCCTTATCCCTTCCTATAAGAAGTTAGCTAAAAAGTAGCTTCGAAAAACGCTTAGGTTAAGTTTCAGAGTTGCTTCTAATGTACCAAAGCTGGACTTAGACATAATTTCACTCTCACAACATTATGGCTGGTTGGAGACAGTCCGAACCACAAGTACCGGGTCCATGGTTCTGGCCGTATACTGGGGGGACGGGGACGACTCCCATTAACTCCTGACTAAACCGGGGATATGCTTATCACAATGCCTTTCTGGTCTGTGCTGAAGCAGGGCATTCTGGCAGCCAAGTGGCTTGACCTTTATTAGTGAGCCTGGTTACCCCCTCTCGGAACCACAGACTTAGAAATCGCCAGCTCATATACAGTGCATAAAATATATTTATATATATACCCTTATACACCATTTTAATAAAAAATATCACAAAATTCTTCTAAGTCCCTCAGGAAGAGTGAAAGACGCGCACGTTCATTTTCAGAGCTCCTAGACCTTCCTATAAGAAGTTAGCTAAAAAGTAGCTTCGAAATACGCTTAGGTTAAGTTTCAGAGTTGCTTCTAATGTACCAAAGCTGGACTTAGACATAATTTCACTCTCACAACATTATGGCTGGTTGGAGACAGTCCGAACCAAAAGTACCGGGTCCATGGTTCTGGCCGTATACTGGGGGGACGGGGACGACTCCCATTAACCCCTGACTATACCGGGGATACGCTTATCACAATGCCTTTCTGGTCTGTGCTGAAGCAGGGCATTCTGGCAGCCAAGTGGCTTGACCTTTATTAGTGAGCCTGGTTACCCCCTCTCGGAACCACAGACTTAGAAATCGCCAGCTCATATACAGTGCATAAAATATATTTATATATATACCCTTATACACCATTTTAATAAAAAATATCACAAAATTCTTCTAAGTCCCTCGGGAAGAGTGAAAGACGCGTACGTTCATTTTCAGAGCTCCTAGACCTTCCTATAAGAAGTTAGCCAAAAAGTAGCTTCGAAAAACGCTTAGGTTAAGTTTCAGAGTTGCTTCTAATGTACCAAAGCTGGACTTAGACATAATTTCACTCTCACAACATTATGGCTGGTTGGAGACAGTCCGAACCACAAGTACCGGGTCCATGGTTCTGGCCGTATACTGGGGGGACGGGGACGACTCCCATTAACCCCTGACTATACCGGGGATACGTTTATCCAATGCCTTTCTGGTCTGTGCTGAAGCAGGGCATTCTGGCAGCCAAGTGGCTTGACCTTTATTAGTGAGCCTGGTTACCCCCTCTCGGAACCACAGACTTAGAAATCGCCAGCTCATATACAGTGCATAAAATATATTTATATATATACCCTTATACACCATTTTAATAAAAAATATCACAAAATTCTTCTAAGTCCCTCGGGAAGAGTGAAAGACGCGCGCGTTCATTTTCAGAGCTCCTAGACCTTCCTATAAGAAGTTAGCTAAAAAGTAGCTTCGAAATACGCTTAGGTTAAGTTTCAGAGTTGCTTCTAATGTACCAAAGCTGGACTTAGACATAATTTCACTCTCACAACATTATGGCTGGTTGGAGACAGTCCGAACCACAAGTACCGGGTCCATGGTTCTGGCCGTATACTGGGGGGACGGGGACGACTCCCATTAACCCCTGACTATACCGGGGATACGCTTATCACAATGCCTTTCTGGTCTGTGCTGAAGCAGGGCATTCTGGCAGCCAAGTGGCTTGACCTTTATTAGTGAGCCTGGTTACCCCCTCTCGGAACCACAGACTTAGAAATCGCCAGCTCATATATAGTGCATAAAATATATTTATATATATACCCTTATACACCATTTTAATAAAAAATATCACAAAATTCTTCTAAGTCCCTCGGGAAGAGTGAAAGACGCGCACGTTCATTTTCAGAGCTCCTAGACCTTCCTATAAGAAGTTAGCCAAAAAGTAGCTTCGAAAAACGCTTAGGTTAAGTTTCAGAGTTGCTTCTAATGTACCAAAGCTGGACTTAGACATAATTTCACTCTCACAACATTATGGCTGGTTGGAGAGGGTCCGAACCACAAGTACCGGGTCCATGGTTCTGGCCGTATACTGGGGGGACGGGGACGACTCCCATTAACCCCTGACTATACCGGGGATACGCTTATCACAATGCCTTTCTGGTCTGTGCTGAAGCAGGGCATTCTGGCAGCCAAGTGGCTTGACCTTTATTAGTGAGCCTGGTTACCCCCTCTCGGAACCACAGACTTAGAAATCGCCAGCTCATATACAGTGCATAAAATATATTTATATATATACCCTTATACACCATTTTAATAAAAAATATCACAAAATTCTTCTAAGTCCCTCGGAAAGAGTGAAAGACGCGCACGTTCATTTTCAGAGCTCCTAGACCTTCCTATAAGAAGTTAGCCAAAAAGTAGCTTCGAAAAACGCTTAGGTTAAGTTTCAGAGTTGCTTCTAATGTACCAAAGCTGGACTTAGACATAATTTCACTCTCACAACATTATGGCTGGTTGGAGACAGTCCGAACCACAAGTACCGGGTCCATGGTTCTGGCCGTATACTGGGGGGACGGGGACGACTCCCATTAACCCCTGACTATACCGGGGATACGTTTATCCAATGCCTTTCTGGTCTGTGCTGAAGCAGGGCATTCTGGCAGCCAAGTGGCTTGACCTTTATTAGTGAGCCTGGTTACCCCCTCTCGGAACCACAGACTTAGAAATCGCCAGCTCATATACAGTGCATAAAATATATTTATATATATACCCTTATACACCATTTTAATAAAAAATATCACAAAATTCTTCTAAGTCCCTCGGGAAGAGTGAAAGACGCTTACGTTCATTTTCAGAGCTCCTAGACCTTCCTATAAGAAGTTAGCCAAAAAGTAGCTTCGAAAAACGCTTAGGTTAAGTTTCAGAGTTGCTTCTAATGTACCAAAGCTGGACTTAGACATAATTTCACTCTCACAACATTATGGCTGGTTGGAGAGGGTCCGAACCAAAAGTACCGGGTCCATGGTTCTGGCCGTATACTGGGGGGACGGGGACGACTCCCATTAACCCCTGACTATACCGGGGATACGCTTATCACAATGCCTTTCTGGTCTGTGCTGAAGCAGGGCATTCTGGCAGCCAAGTGGCTTGACCTTTATTAGTGAGCCTGGTTACCCCCTCTCGGAACCACAGACTTAGAAATCGCCAGCTCATATACAGTGCATAAAATATATTTATATATATACCCTTATACACCATTTTAATAAAAAATATCACAAAATTCTTCTAAGTCCCTCGGGAAGAGTGAAAGACGCGTACGTTTATTTTCAGAGCTCCTAGACCTTCCTATAAGAAGTTAGCCAAAAAGTAGCTTCGAAAAACGCTTAGGTTAAGTTTCAGAGTTGCTTCTAATGTACCAAAGCTGGACCTAGACATAATTTCACTCACAACATTATGGCTGGTTGGAGACAGTCCGAACCACAAGTAACGGGTCCATGGTTCTGGCCGTATACTGGGGGGACGGGGACGACTCCCATTAACCCCTGACTATACCGGGGATACGCTTATCACAATGCCTTTCTGGTCTGTGCTGAAGCAGGGCATTGTGGCAGGCAAGTGGCTTGACCTTTATTAGTGAGCCTGGTTACCCCCTCTCGGAACCACAGACTTAGAAATCGCCAGCTCATATACAGTGCATAAAATATATTTATATATATACCCTTATACACCATTTTAATAAAAAATATCACAAAATTCTTCTAAGTCCCTCGGGAAGAGTGAAAGACGCGCACATTCATTTTCAGAGCTCCTAGACCTTCCTATAAGAAGTTAGCCAAAAAGTAGCTTCGAAAAACGCTTAGGTTAAGTTTCAGAGTTGCTTCTAATGTACCAAAGCTGGACTTAGACATAATTTCACTCTCACAACATTATGGCTGGTTGGAGACGGTCCGAACCACAAGTACCGGGTCCATGGTTCTGGCCGTATACTGGGGGGACGGGGACGACTCCCATTAACCCCTGACTATACCGGGGATACGCTTATCACAATGCCTTTCTGGTCTGTGCTGAAGCAGGGCATTCTGGCAGCCAAGTGGCTTGACCTTTATTAGTGAGCCTGGTTACCCCCTCTCGGAACCACAGACTTAGAAATCGCCAGCTCATATACAGTGCATAAAATATATTTATATATATACCCTTATACACCATTTTAATAAAAAATATCACAAAATTCTTCTAAGTCCCTCGGAAAGAGTGAAAGACGCGCACATTCATTTTCAGAGCTCCTAGACCTTCCTATAAGAAGTTAGCCAAAAAGTAGCTTCGAAAAACGCTTAGGTTAAGTTTCAGAGTTGCTTCTAATGTACCAAAGCTGGACTTAGACATAATTTCACTCTCACAACATTATGGCTGGTTGGAGACAGTCCGAACCACAAGTACCGGGTCCATGGTTCTGGCCGTATACTGGGGGGACGGGGACGACTCCCATTAACCCCTGACTATACCGGGGATACGTTTATCCAATGCCTTTCTGGTCTGTGCTGAAGCAGGGCATTCTGGCAGCCAAGTGGCTTGACCTTTATTAGTGAGCCTGGTTACCCCCTCTCGGAACCACAGACTTAGAAATCGCCAGCTCATATACAGTGCATAAAATATATTTATATATATACCCTTATACACCATTTTAATAAAAAATATCACAAAATTCTTCTAAGTCCCTCGGGAAGAGTGAAAGACGCTTACGTTCATTTTCAGAGCTCCTAGACCTTCCTATAAGAAGTTAGCCAAAAAGTAGCTTCGAAAAACGCTTAGGTTAAGTTTCAGAGTTGCATCTAATGTACCAAAGCTGGACTTAGACATAATTTCACTCTCACAACATTATGGCTGGTTGGAGAGAGTCCGAACCACAAGTACCGGGTCCATGGTTCTGGCCGTATACTGGGGGGACGGGGACGACTCCCATTAACCCCTGACTATACCGGGGATACGCTTATCACAATGCCTTTCTGGTCTGTGCTGAAGCAGGGCATTCTGGCAGCCAAGTGGCTTGACCTTTATTAGTGAGCCTGGTTACACCCTCTCGGAACCACAGACTTAGAAATCGCCAGCTCATATACAGTGCATAAAATATATTTATATATATACCCTTATACACCATTTAATGAAAAATATCACAAAATTCTTCTAAGTCCCTCGGGAAGAGTGAAAGACGCGTACGTTCATTTTCAGAGCTCCTAGACCTTCCTATAAGAAGTTAGCCAAAAAGTAGCTTCGAAAAACGCTTAGGTTAAGTTTCAGAGTTGCATCTAATGTACAAAAGCTGGACTTAGACATAATTTCACTCTCACAACATTATGGCTGGTTGGAGAGAGTCCGAACCACAAGTACCGGGTCCATGGTTCTGGCCGTATACTGGGGGGACGGGGACGACTCCCATTAACCCCTGACTATACCGGGGATACGCTTATCACAATGCCTTTCTGGTCTGTGCTGAAGCAGGGCATTCTGGCAGCCAAGTGGCTTGACCTTTATTAGTGAGCCTGGTTACCCCCTCTCGGAACCACAGACTTAGAAATCGCCAGCTCATATACAGTGCATAAAATATATTTATATATATACCCTTATACACCATTTAATAAAAAATATCACAAAATTCTTCTAAGTCCCTCGGGAAGAGTGAAAGACGCGCACGTTAATTTTCAGAGCTCCTAGACCTTCCTATAAGGAGTTAGCCAAAAAGTAGCTTCGAAAAACGCTTAGGTTAAGTTTCAGAGTTGCTTCTAATGTACCAAAGCTGGATTTAGACATAATTTCACTCTCACAACATTATGGCTGGTTGGAGAGAGTCCGAACCACAAGTACAGGGTCCATGGTTCTGGCCGTATACTGGGGGGACGGGGACGACTCCCATTAACCCCTGACTATACCGGGGATACGCTTATCACAATGCCTTTCTGGTCTGTGCTGAAGCACGGCATTCTGGCAGCCAAGTGGCTTGACCTTTATTAGTGAGCCTGGTTACCCCCTCTCGGAACCACAGACTTAGAAATCGCCAGCTCATATACAGTGCATAAAATATATTTATATATATACCCTTATACACCATTTAATAAAAAATATCACAAAATTCTTCTAAGTCCCTCGGGAAGAGTGAAAGACGCGCACGTTAATTTTCAGAGCTCCTAGACCTTCCTATAAGAAGTTAGCCAAAAAGTAGCTTCGAAAAACGCTTAGGTTAAGTTTCAGAGTTGCTTCTAATGTACCAAAGCTGGACTTAGACATAATTTCACTCTCACAACATTATGGCTGGTTGGAGAGAGTCCGAACCACAAGTACCGGGTCCATGGTTCTGGCCGTATACTGGGGGGACGGGGACGACTCCCATTAACCCCTGACTATACCGGGGATACGCTTATCACAATGCCTTTCTGGTCTGTGCTGAAGCAGGGCATTCTGGCAGCCAAGTGGCTTGACCTTTATTAGTGAGCCTGGTTACCCCCTCTCGGAACCACAGACTTAGAAATCGCCAGCTCATATACAGTGCATAAAATATATTTATATATATACCCTTATACACCATTTAATGAAAAATATCACAAAATTCTTCTAAGTCCCTCGGGAAGAGTGAAAGACGCGCACGTTCATTTTCAGAGCTCCTAGACCTTCCTATAAGAAGTTAGCCAAAAAGTAGCTTCGAAAAACGCTTAGGTTAAGTTTCAGAGTTGCTTCTAATGTACAAAAGCTGGACTTAGACATAATTTCACTCTCACAACATTATGGCTGGTTGGAGACAGTCCGAACCACAAGTACCGGGTCCATGGTTCTGGCCGTATACTGGGGGGACGGGGACGACTCCCATTAACCCCTGACTATACCGGGGATACGCTTATCACAATGCCTTTCTGGTCTGTGCTGAAGCAGGGCATTCTGGCAGCCAAGTGGCTTGACCTTTATTAGTGAGCCTGGTTACCCCCTCTCGGAACCACAGACTTAGAAATCGCCAGCTCATATACAGTGCATAAAATATATTTATATATATACCCTTATACACCATTTAATAAAAAATATCACAAAATTCTTCTAAGTCCCTCGGGAAGAGTGAAAGACGCGCACGTTCATTTTCAGAGCTCCTAGACCTTCCTATAAGAAGTTAGCCAAAAAGTAGCTTCGAAAAACGCTTAGGTTAAGTTTCAGGGTTGCTTCTAATGTACCAAAGCTGGACTTAGACATAATTTCACTCTCACAACATTATGGCTGGTTGGAGAGAGTCCGAACCACAAGTACCGGGTCCATGGTTCTGGCCGTATACTGGGGGGACGGGGACGACTCCCATTAACCCCTGACTATACCGGGGATACGCTTATCACAATGCCTTTCTGGTCTGTGCTGAAGCAGGGCATTCTGGCAGCCAAGTGGCTTGACCTTTATTAGTGAGCCTGGTTACCCCCTCTCGGAACCACAGACTTAGAAATCGCCAGCTCATATACAGTGCATAAAATATATTTATATATATACCCTTATACACCATTTAATAAAAAATATCACAAAATTCTTCTAAGTCCCTCGGGAAGACTGAAAGACGCGCACGTTCATTTTCAGAGCTCCTAGACCTTCCTATAAGAAGTTAGCCAAAAAGTAGCTTCGAAAAACGCTTAGGTTAAGTTTCAGAGTTGCTTCTAATGTACCAAAGCTGGACTTAGACATAATTTCACTCTCACAACATTATGGCTGGTTGGAGACATTCCGAACCACAAGTACCGGGTCCATGGTTCTGGCCGTATACTGGGGGGACGGGGACGACTCCCATTAACCCCTGACTATACCGGGGATACGCTTATCACAATGCCTTTCTGGTCTGTGCTGAAGCAGGGCATTCTGGCAGCCAAGTGGCTTGACCTTTATTAGTGAGCCTGGTTACCCCCTCTCGGAACCACAGACTTAGAAATCGCCAGCTCATATACAGTGCATAAAATATATTTATATATATACCCTTATACACCATTTAATAAAAAATATCACAAAATTCTTCTAAGTCCCTCGGGAAGAATGAAAGACGCGCACGTTCATTTTCAGAGCTCCTAGACCTTCCTATAAGAAGTTAGCCAAAAAGTAGTTTCGAAAAACGCTTAGGTTAAGTTTCAGAGTTGTTTCTAATGTACCAAAGCTGGACTTAGACATAATTTCACTCTCACAACATTATGGCTTGTTGGAGACAGTCCGAACCACAAGTACCGGGTCCATGGTTCTGGCCGTATACTGGGGGGACGGGGACGACTCCCATTAACCCCTGACTATACCGGGGATACGCTTATCACAATGCCTTTCTGGTCTGTGCTGAAGCAGGGCATTCTGGCAGCCAAGTGGCTTGACCTTTATTAGTGAGCCTGGTTACCCCCTCTCGGAACCACAGACTTAGAAATCGCCAGCTCATATACAGTGCATAAAATATATTTATATATATACCCTTATACACCATTTAATAAAAAAATATCACAAAATTCTTCTAAGTCCCTCGGGAAGAGTGAAAGACGCGCACGTTCATTTTCAGAGCTCCTAGACCTTCCTATAAGAAGTTAGCCAAAAAGTAGCTTCGAAAAACGCTTAGGTTAAGTTTCAGAGTTGCTTCTAATGTACCAAAGCTGGACTTAGACATAATTTCACTCTCACAACATTATGGCTGGTTGGAGAGAGTCCGAACCACAAGTACCGGGTCCATGGTTCTGGCCGTATACTGGGGGGACGGGGACGACTCCCATTAACCCCTGACTATACCGGGGATACGCTTATCACAATGCCTTTCTGGTCTGTGCTGAAGCAGGGCATTCTGGCAGCCAAGTGGCTTGACCTTTATTAGTGAGCCTGGTTACCCCCTCTCGGAACCACAGACTTAGAAATCGCCAGCTCATATACAGTGCATAAAATATATTTATATATATACCCTTATACACCATTTAATAAAAAATATCACAAAATTCTTCTAAGTCCCTCGGGAAGACTGAAAGACGCGCACGTTCATTTTCAGAGCTCCTAGACCTTCCTATAAGAAGTTAGCCAAAAAGTAGCTTCGAAAAACGCTTAGGTTAAGTTTCAGAGTTGCTTCTAATGTACCAAAGCTGGACTTAGACATAATTTCACTCTCACAACATTATGGCTGGTTGGAGACAGTCCGAACCACAAGTACCGGGTCCATGGTTCTGGCCGTATACTGGGGGGACGGGGACGACTCCCATTAACCCCTGACTATACCGGGGATACGCTTATCACAATGCCTTTCTGGTCTGTGCTGAAGCAGGGCATTCTGGCAGCCAAGTGGCTTGACCTTTATTAGTGAGCCTGGTTACCCCCTCTCGGAACCACAGACTTAGAAATCGCCAGCTCATATACAGTGCATAAAATATATTTATATATATACCCTTATACACCATTTAATAAAAAATATCACAAAATTCTTCTAAGTCCCTCGGGAAGAATGAAAGACGCGCACGTTCATTTTCAGAGCTCCTAGACCTTCCTATAAGAAGTTAGCCAAAAAGTAGTTTCGAAAAACGCTTAGGTTAAGTTTCAGAGTTGCTTCTAATGTACCAAAGCTGGACTTAGACATAATTTCACTCTCACAACATTATGGCTTGTTGGAGACAGTCCGAACCACAAGTACCGGGTCCATGGTTCTGGCCGTATACTGGGGGGACGGGGACGAATCCCATTAACCCCTGACTATACCGGGGATACGCTTATCACAATGCCTTTCTGGTCTGTGCTGAAGCAGGGCATTCTGGCAGCCAAGTGGCTTGACCTTTATTAGTGAGCCTGGTTACCCCCTCTCGGAACCACAGACTTAGAAATCGCCAGCTCATATACAGTGCATAAAATATATTTATATATATACCCTTATACACCATTTAATAAAAAAATATCACAAAATTCTTCTAAGTCCCTCGGGAAGAGTGAAAGACGCGCACGTTCATTTTCAGAGCTCCTAGACCTTCCTATAAGAAGTTAGCCAAAAAGTAGCTTCGAAAAACGCTTAGGTTAAGTTTCAGAGTTGCTTCTAATGTACCAAAGCTGGACTTAGACATAATTTCACTCTCACAACATTATGGCTGGTTGGAGAGAGTCCGAACCACAAGTACCGGGTCCATGGTTCTGGCCGTATACTGGGGGGACGGGGACGACTCCCATTAACCCCTGACTATACCGGGGATACGCTTATCACAATGCCTTTCTGGTCTGTGCTGAAGCAGGGCATTCTGGCAGCCAAGTGGCTTGACCTTTATTAGTGAGCCTGGTTACCCCCTCTCGGAACCACAGACTTAGAAATCGCCAGCTCATATACAGTGCATAAAATATATTTATATATATACCCTTATACACCATTTAATAAAAAATATCACAAAATTCTTCTAAGTCCCTCGGGAAGAATGAAAGACGCGCACGTTCATTTTCAGAGCTCCTAGACCTTCCTATAAGAAGTTAGCCAAAAAGTAGTTTCGAAAAACGCTTAGGTTAAGTTTCAGAGTTGCTTCTAATGTACCAAAGCTGGACTTAGACATAATTTCACTCTCACAACATTATGGCTGGTTGGAGAGAGTCCGAACCACAAGTACCGGGTCCATGGTTCTGGCCGTATACTGGGGGGACGGGGACGACTCCCATTAACCCCTGACTATACCGGGGATACGCTTATCACAATGCCTTTCTGGTCTCTGCTGAAGCAGGGCATTCTGGCAGCCAAGTGGCTTGACCTTTATTAGTGAGCCTGGTTACCCCCTCTCGGAACCACAGACTTAGAAATCGCCAGCTCATATACAGTGCATAAAATATATTTATATATATACCCTTATACACCATTTTAATAAAAAATATCACAAAATTCTTCTAAGTCCCTCGGGAAGAGTGAAAGACGCGCACGTTCATTTTCAGAGCTCCTAGACCTTCCTATAAGAAGTTAGCCAAAAAGTAGCTTCGAAAAACGCTTAGGTTAAGTTTCAGAGTTGCTTCTAATGTACCAAAGCTGGACTTAGACATAATTTCACTCTCACAACATTATGGCTGGTTGGAGAGAGTCCGAACCACAAGTACCGGGTCCATGGTTCTGGCCGTATACTGGGGGGACGGGGACGACTCCCATTAACCCCTGACTATACCGGGGATACGCTTATCACAATGCCTTTCTGGTCTGTGCTGAAGCAGGGCATTCTGGCAGCCAAGTGGCTTGACCTTTATTAGTGAGCCTGGTTACCCCCTCTCGGAACCACAGACTTAGAAATCGCCAGCTCATATACAGTGCATAAAATATATTTATATATATACCCTTATACACCATTTAATAAAAAATATCACAAAATTCTTCTAAGTCCCTCGGGAAGACTGAAAGACGCGCACGTTCATTTTCAGAGCTCCTAGACCTTCCTATAAGAAGTTAGCCAAAAAGTAGCTTCGAAAAACGCTTAGGTTAAGTTTCAGAGTTGCTTCTAATGTACCAAAGCTGGACTTAGACATAATTTCACTCTCACAACATTATGGCTGGTTGGAGACAGTCCGAACCACAAGTACCGGGTCCATGGTTCTGGCCGTATACTGGGGGGACGGGGACGACTCCCATTAACCCCTGACTATACCGGGGATACGCTTATCACAATGCCTTTCTGGTCTGTGCTGAAGCAGGGCATTCTGGCAGCCAAGTGGCTTGACCTTTATTAGTGAGCCTGGTTACCCCCTCTCGGAACCACAGACTTAGAAATCGCCAGCTCATATACAGTGCATAAAATATATTTATATATATACCCTTATACACCATTTAATAAAAAATATCACAAAATTCTTCTAAGTCCCTCGGGAAGAATGAAAGACGCGCACGTTCATTTTCAGAGCTCCTAGACCTTCCTATAAGAAGTTAGCCAAAAAGTAGTTTCGAAAAACGCTTAGGTTAAGTTTCAGAGTTGCTTCTAATGTACCAAAGCTGGACTTAGACATAATTTCACTCTCACAACATTATGGCTTGTTGGAGACAGTCCGAACCACAAGTACCGGGTCCATGGTTCTGGCCGTATACTGGGGGGACGGGGACGAATCCCATTAACCCCTGACTATACCGGGGATACGCTTATCACAATGCCTTTCTGGTCTGTGCTGAAGCAGGGCATTCTGGCAGCCAAGTGGCTTGACCTTTATTAGTGAGCCTGGTTACCCCCTCTCGGAACCACAGACTTAGAAATCGCCAGCTCATATACAGTGCATAAAATATATTTATATATATACCCTTATACACCATTTAATAAAAAAATATCACAAAATTCTTCTAAGTCCCTCGGGAAGAGTGAAAGACGCGCACGTTCATTTTCAGAGCTCCTAGACCTTCCTATAAGAAGTTAGCCAAAAAGTAGCTTCGAAAAACGCTTAGGTTAAGTTTCAGAGTTGCTTCTAATGTACCAAAGCTGGACTTAGACATAATTTCACTCTCACAACATTATGGCTGGTTGGAGACAGTCCGAACCACAAGTACCGGGTCCATGGTTCTGGCCGTATACTGGGGGGACGGGGACGACTCCCATTAACCCCTGACTATACCGGGGATACGCTTATCACAATGCCTTTCTGGTCTGTGCTGAAGCAGGGCATTCTGGCAGCCAAGTGGCTTGACCTTTATTAGTGAGCCTGGTTACCCCCTCTCGGAACCACAGACTTAGAAATCGCCAGCTCATATACAGTGCATAAAATATATTTATATATATACCCTTATACACCATTTAATAAAAAATATCACAAAATTCTTCTAAGTCCCTCGGGAAGAATGAAAGACGCGCACGTTCATTTTCAGAGCTCCTAGACCTTCCTATAAGAAGTTAGCCAAAAAGTAGTTTCGAAAAACGCTTAGGTTAAGTTTCAGAGTTGCTTCTAATGTACCAAAGCTGGACTTAGACATAATTTCACTCTCACAACATTATGGCTGGTTGGAGAGAGTCCGAACCACAAGTACCGGGTCCATGGTTCTGGCCGTATACTGGGGGGACGGGGACGACTCCCATTAACCCCTGACTATACCGGGGATACGCTTATCACAATGCCTTTCTGGTCTCTGCTGAAGCAGGGCATTCTGGCAGCCAAGTGGCTTGACCTTTATTAGTGAGCCTGGTTACCCCCTCTCGGAACCACAGACTTAGAAATCGCCAGCTCATATACAGTGCATAAAATATATTTATATATATACCCTTATACACCATTTTAATAAAAAAATATCACAAAATTCTTCTAAGTCCCTCGGGAAGAGTGAAAGACGCGCACGTTCATTTTCAGAGCTCCTAGACCTTCCTATAAGAAGTTAGCCAAAAAGTAGCTTCGAAAAACGCTTAGGTTAAGTTTCAGAGTTGCTTCTAATGTACCAAAGCTGGACTTAGACATAATTTCACTCTCACAACATTATGGCTGGTTGGAGACAGTCCGAACCACAAGTACCGGGTCCATGGTTCTGGCCGTATACTGGGGGGACGGGGACGACTCCCATTAACCCCTGACTATACCGGGGATACGCTTATCACAATGCCTTTCTGGTCTGTGCTGAAGCAGGGCATTCTGGCAGCCAAGTGGCTTGACCTTTATTAGTGAGCCTGGTTACCCCCTCTCGGAACCACAGACTTAGAAATCGCCAGCTCATATACAGTGCATAAAATATATTTATATATATACCCTTATACACCATTTAATAAAAAATATCACAAAATTCTTCTAAGTCCCTCGGGAAGAGTGAAAGACGCGCACGTTCATTTTCAGAGCTCCTAGACCTTGCTATAAGAAGTTAGCCAAAAAGTAGCTTCGAAAAACGCTTAGGTTAAGTTTCAGAGTTGCTTCTAATGTACCAAAGCTGGACTTAGACATAATTTCACTCTCACAACATTATGGCTGGTTGGAGAGAGTCCGAACCACAAATACCGGGTCCATGGTTCTGGCCGTATACTGGGGGGACGGGGACGACTCCCATTAACCCCTGACTATACCGGGGATACGCTTATCACAATGCCTTTCTGGTCTGTGCTGAAGCAGGGCATTCTGGCAGCCAAGTGGCTTGACCTTTATTAGTGAGCCTGGTTACCCCCTCTCGGAACCACAGACTTAGAAATCGCCAGCTCATATACAGTGCATAAAATATATTTATATATATACCCTAATACACCATTTTAATAAAAAATATCACAAAATTCTTCTAAGTCCCTCGGGAAGAGTGAAAGACGCGAACGTTCATTTTCAGAGCTCCTAGACCTTCCTATAAGAAGTTAGCCAAAAAGTAGCTTCGAAAAACGCTTAGGTTAAGTTTCAGAGTTGCTTCTAATGTACCAAAGTTGGACTTAGACATAATTTCACTCTCACAACATTATGGCTGGTTGGAGACAGTCCGAACCACAAGTACCGGGTCCATGGTTCTGGCCGTATACTGGGGGGACGGGGACGACTCCCATTAACCCCTGACTATACCGGGGATACGCTTATCACAATGCCTTTCTGGTCTGTGCTGAAGCAGGGCATTCTGGCAGCCAAGTGGCTTGACCTTTATTAGTGAGCCTGGTTACCCCCTCTCGGAACCACAGACTTAGAAATCGCCAGCTCATATACAGTGCATAAAATATATTTATATATATACCCTTATACACCATTTAATAAAAAATATCACAAAATTCTTCTAAGTCCCTCGGGAAGAGTGAAAGACGCGCACGTTCATTTTCAGAGCTCCTAGACCTTCCTATAAGAAGTTAGCCAAAAAGTAGCTTCGAAAAACGCTTAGGTTAAGTTTCAGAGTTGCTTCTAATGTACCAAAGCTGGACTTAGACATAATTTCACTCTCACAACATTATGGCTTGTTGGAGACAGTCCGAACCACAAGTACCGGGTCCATGGTTCTGGCCGTATACTGGGGGGACGGGGACGACTCCCATTAACCCCTGACTATACCGGGGATACGCTTATCACAATGCCTTTCTGGTCTGTGCTGAAGCACGGCATTCTGGCAGCCAAGTGGCTTGACCTTTATTAGTGAGCCTGGTTACCCCCTCTCGGAACCACAGACTTAGAAATCGCCAGCTCATATACAGTGCATAAAATATATTTATATATATACCCTTATACACCATTTAATAAAAAATATCACAAAATTCTTCTAAGTCCCTCGGGAAGAGTGAAAGACGCGCACGTTCATTTTCAGAGCTCCTAGACCTTCCTATAAGAAGTTAGCCAAAAAGTAGTTTCGAAAAACGCTTAGGTTAAGTTTCAGAGTTGCTTCTAATGTACCAAAGCTGGACTTAGACATAATTTCACTCTCACAACATTATGGCAGGTTGGAGAGAGTCCGAACCACAAGTACCGGGTCCATGGTTCTGGCCGTATACTGGGGGGACGGGGACGACTCCCATTAACCCCTGACTATACCGGGGATACGCTTATCACAATGCCTTTCTGGTCTGTGCTGAAGCAGGGCATTCTGGCAGCCAAGTGGCTTGACCTTTATTAGTGAGCCTGGTTACCCCCTCTCGGAACCACAGACTTAGAAATCGCCAGCTCATATACAGTGCATAAAATATATTTATATATATACCCTTATACACCATTTAATAAAAAATATCACAAAATTCTTCTAAGTCCCTCGGGAAGACTGAAAGACGCGCACGTTCATTTTCAGAGCTCCTAGACCTTCCTATAAGAAGTTAGCCAAAAAGTAGCTTCGAAAAACGCTTAGGTTAAGTTTCAGAGTTGCTTCTAATGTACCAAAGCTGGACTTAGACATAATTTCACTCTCACAACATTATGGCTGGTTGGAGACAGTCCGAACCACAAGTACCGGGTCCATGGTTCTGGCCGTATACTGGGGGGACGGGGACGACTCCCATTAACCCCTGACTATACCGGGGATACGCTTATCACAATGCCTTTCTGGTCTGTGCTGAAGCAGGGCATTCTGGCAGCCAAGTGGCTTGACCTTTATTAGTGAGCCTGGTTACCCCCTCTCGGAACCACAGACTTAGAAATCGCCAGCTCATATACAGTGCATAAAATATATTTATATATATACCCTTATACACCATTTAATAAAAAATATCACAAAATTCTTCTAAGTCCCTCGGGAAGAATGAAAGACGCGCACGTTCATTTTCAGAGCTCCTAGACCTTCCTATAAGAAGTTAGCCAAAAAGTAGCTTCGAAAAACGCTTAGGTTAAGTTTCAGAGTTGCTTCTAATGTACCAAAGCTGGACTTAGACATAATTTCACTCTCACAACATTATGGCTTGTTGGAGACAGTCCGAACCACAAGTACCGGGTCCATGGTTCTGGCCGTATACTGGGGGGACGGGGACGACTCCCATTAACCCCTGACTATACCGGGGATACGCTTATCACAATGCCTTTCTGGTCTGTGCTGAAGCAGGGCATTCTGGCAGCCAAGTGGCTTGACCTTTATTAGTGAGCCTGGTTACCCCCTCTCGGAACCACAGACTTAGAAATCGCCAGCTCATATACAGTGCATAAAATATATTTATATATATACCCTTATACACCATTTTAATAAAAAATATCACAAAATTCTTCTAAGTCCCTCGGGAAGAGTGAAAGACGCGCACGTTCATTTTCAGAGCTCCTAGACCTTCCTATAAGAAGTTAGCCAAAAAGTAGCTTCGAAAAACGCTTAGGTTAAGTTTCAGAGTTGCTTCTAATGTACCAAAGCTGGACTTAGACATAATTTCACTCTCACAACATTATGGCTGGTTGGAGAGAGTCCGAACCACAAGCACCGGGTCCATGGTTCTGGCCGTATACTGGGGGGACGGGGACGACTCCCATTAACCCCTGACTATACCGGGGATACGCTTATCACAATGCCTTTCTGGTCTGTGCTGAAGCAGGGCATTCTGGCAGCCAAGTGGCTTGACCTTTATTAGTGAGCCTGGTTACCCCCTCTCGGAACCACAGACTTAGAAATCGCCAGCTCATATACAGTGCATAAAATATATTTATATATATACCCTTATACACCATTTAATAAAAAATATCACAAAATTCTTCTAAGTCCCTCGGGAAGAGTGAAAGACGCGCACGTTCATTTTCAGAGCTCCTAGACCTTCCTATAAGAAGTTAGCCAAAAAGTAGTTTCGAAAAACGCTTAGGTTAAGTTTCAGAGTTGCTTCTAATGTACCAAAGCTGGACTTAGACATAATTTCACTCTCACAACATTATGGCAGGTTGGAGAGAGTCCGAACCACAAGTACCGGGTCCATGGTTCTGGCCGTATACTGGGGGGACGGGGACGACTCCCATTAACCCCTGACTATACCGGGGATACGCTTATCACAATGCCTTTCTGGTCTGTGCTGAAGCAGGGCATTCTGGCAGCCAAGTGGCTTGACCTTTATTAGTGAGCCTGGTTACCCCCTCTCGGAACCACAGACTTAGAAATCGCCAGCTCATATACAGTGCATAAAATATATTTATATATATACCCTTATACACCATTTAATAAAAAATATCACAAAATTCTTCTAAGTCCCTCGGGAAGACTGAAAGACGCGCACGTTCATTTTCAGAGCTCCTAGACCTTCCTATAAGAAGTTAGCCAAAAAGTAGCTTCGAAAAACGCTTAGGTTAAGTTTCAGAGTTGCTTCTAATGTACCAAAGCTGGACTTAGACATAATTTCACTCTCACAACATTATGGCTGGTTGGAGACAGTCCGAACCACAAGTACCGGGTCCATGGTTCTGGCCGTATACTGGGGGGACGGGGACGACTCCCATTAACCCCTGACTATACCGGGGATACGCTTATCACAATGCCTTTCTGGTCTGTGCTGAAGCAGGGCATTCTGGCAGCCAAGTGGCTTGACCTTTATTAGTGAGCCTGGTTACCCCCTCTCGGAACCACAGACTTAGAAATCGCCAGCTCATATACAGTGCATAAAATATATTTATATATATACCCTTATACACCATTTAATAAAAAATATCACAAAATTCTTCTAAGTCCCTCGGGAAGAATGAAAGACGCGCACGTTCATTTTCAGAGCTCCTAGACCTTCCTATAAGAAGTTAGCCAAAAAGTAGCTTCGAAAAACGCTTAGGTTAAGTTTCAGAGTTGCTTCTAATGTACCAAAGCTGGACTTAGACATAATTTCACTCTCACAACATTATGGCTTGTTGGAGACAGTCCGAACCACAAGTACCGGGTCCATGGTTCTGGCCGTATACTGGGGGGACGGGGACGACTCCCATTAACCCCTGACTATACCGGGGATACGCTTATCACAATGCCTTTCTGGTCTGTGCTGAAGCAGGGCATTCTGGCAGCCAAGTGGCTTGACCTTTATTAGTGAGCCTGGTTACCCCCTCTCGGAACCACAGACTTAGAAATCGCCAGCTCATATACAGTGCATAAAATATATTTATATATATACCCTTATACACCATTTTAATAAAAAATATCACAAAATTCTTCTAAGTCCCTCGGGAAGAGTGAAAGACGCGCACGTTCATTTTCAGAGCTCCTAGACCTTCCTATAAGAAGTTAGCCAAAAAGTAGCTTCGAAAAACGCTTAGGTTAAGTTTCAGAGTTGCTTCTAATGTACCAAAGCTGGACTTAGACATAATTTCACTCTCACAACATTATGGCTGGTTGGAGAGAGTCCGAACCACAAGCACCGGGTCCATGGTTCTGGCCGTATACTGGGGGGACGGGGACGACTCCCATTAACCCCTGACTATACCGGGGATACGCTTATCACAATGCCTTTCTGGTCTGTGCTGAAGCAGGGCATTCTGGCAGCCAAGTGGCTTGACCTTTATTAGTGAGCCTGGTTACCCCCTCTCGGAACCACAGACTTAGAAATCGCCAGCTCATATACAGTGCATAAAATATATTTATATATATACCCTTATACACCATTTAATAAAAAATATCACAAAATTCTTCTAAGTCCCTCGGGAAGAGTGAAAGACGCGCACGTTCATTTTCAGAGCTCCTAGACCTTGCTATAAGAAGTTAGCCAAAAAGTAGCTTCGAAAAACGCTTAGGTTAAGTTTCAGAGTTGCTTCTAATGTACCAAAGCTGGACTTAGACATAATTTCACTCTCACAACATTATGGCTGGTTGGAGAGAGTCCGAACCACAAATACCGGGTCCATGGTTCTGGCCGTATACTGGGGGGACGGGGACGACTCCCATTAACCCCTGACTATACCGGGGATACGCTTATCACAATGCCTTTCTGGTCTGTGCTGAAGCAGGGCATTCTGGCAGCCAAGTGGCTTGACCTTTATTAGTGAGCCTGGTTACCCCCTCTCGGAACCACAGACTTAGAAATCGCCAGCTCATATACAGTGCATAAAATATATTTATATATATACCCTAATACACCATTTTAATAAAAAATATCACAAAATTCTTCTAAGTCCCTCGGGAAGAGTGAAAGACGCGAACGTTCATTTTCAGAGCTCCTAGACCTTCCTATAAGAAGTTAGCCAAAAAGTAGCTTCGAAAAACGCTTAGGTTAAGTTTCAGAGTTGCTTCTAATGTACCAAAGTTGGACTTAGACATAATTTCACTCTCACAACATTATGGCTGGTTGGAGACAGTCCGAACCACAAGTACCGGGTCCATGGTTCTGGCCGTATACTGGGGGGACGGGGACGACTCCCATTAACCCCTGACTATACCGGGGATACGCTTATCACAATGCCTTTCTGGTCTGTGCTGAAGCAGGGCATTCTGGCAGCCAAGTGGCTTGACCTTTATTAGTGAGCCTGGTTACCCCCTCTCGGAACCACAGACTTAGAAATCGCCAGCTCATATACAGTGCATAAAATATATTTATATATATACCCTTATACACCATTTAATAAAAAATATCACAAAATTCTTCTAAGTCCCTCGGGAAGAGTGAAAGACGCGCACGTTCATTTTCAGAGCTCCTAGACCTTCCTATAAGAAGTTAGCCAAAAAGTAGCTTCGAAAAACGCTTAGGTTAAGTTTCAGAGTTGCTTCTAATGTACCAAAGCTGGACTTAGACATAATTTCACTCTCACAACATTATGGCTTGTTGGAGACAGTCCGAACCACAAGTACCGGGTCCATGGTTCTGGCCGTATACTGGGGGGACGGGGACGACTCCCATTAACCCCTGACTATACCGGGGATACGCTTATCACAATGCCTTTCTGGTCTGTGCTGAAGCACGGCATTCTGGCAGCCAAGTGGCTTGACCTTTATTAGTGAGCCTGGTTACCCCCTCTCGGAACCACAGACTTAGAAATCGCCAGCTCATATACAGTGCATAAAATATATTTATATATATACCCTTATACACCATTTAATAAAAAATATCACAAAATTCTTCTAAGTCCCTCGGGAAGAGTGAAAGACGCGCACGTTCATTTTCAGAGCTCCTAGACCTTCCTATAAGAAGTTAGCCAAAAAGTAGTTTCGAAAAACGCTTAGGTTAAGTTTCAGAGTTGCTTCTAATGTACCAAAGCTGGACTTAGACATAATTTCACTCTCACAACATTATGGCAGGTTGGAGAGAGTCCGAACCACAAGTACCGGGTCCATGGTTCTGGCCGTATACTGGGGGGACGGGGACGACTCCCATTAACCCCTGACTATACCGGGGATACGCTTATCACAATGCCTTTCTGGTCTGTGCTGAAGCAGGGCATTCTGGCAGCCAAGTGGCTTGACCTTTATTAGTGAGCCTGGTTACCCCCTCTCGGAACCACAGACTTAGAAATCGCCAGCTCATATACAGTGCATAAAATATATTTATATATATACCCTTATACACCATTTAATAAAAAATATCACAAAATTCTTCTAAGTCCCTCGGGAAGACTGAAAGACGCGCACGTTCATTTTCAGAGCTCCTAGACCTTCCTATAAGAAGTTAGCCAAAAAGTAGCTTCGAAAAACGCTTAGGTTAAGTTTCAGAGTTGCTTCTAATGTACCAAAGCTGGACTTAGACATAATTTCACTCTCACAACATTATGGCTGGTTGGAGACAGTCCGAACCACAAGTACCGGGTCCATGGTTCTGGCCGTATACTGGGGGGACGGGGACGACTCCCATTAACCCCTGACTATACCGGGGATACGCTTATCACAATGCCTTTCTGGTCTGTGCTGAAGCAGGGCATTCTGGCAGCCAAGTGGCTTGACCTTTATTAGTGAGCCTGGTTACCCCCTCTCGGAACCACAGACTTAGAAATCGCCAGCTCATATACAGTGCATAAAATATATTTATATATATACCCTTATACACCATTTAATAAAAAATATCACAAAATTCTTCTAAGTCCCTCGGGAAGAATGAAAGACGCGCACGTTCATTTTCAGAGCTCCTAGACCTTCCTATAAGAAGTTAGCCAAAAAGTAGCTTCGAAAAACGCTTAGGTTAAGTTTCAGAGTTGCTTCTAATGTACCAAAGCTGGACTTAGACATAATTTCACTCTCACAACATTATGGCTTGTTGGAGACAGTCCGAACCACAAGTACCGGGTCCATGGTTCTGGCCGTATACTGGGGGGACGGGGACGACTCCCATTAACCCCTGACTATACCGGGGATACGCTTATCACAATGCCTTTCTGGTCTGTGCTGAAGCAGGGCATTCTGGCAGCCAAGTGGCTTGACCTTTATTAGTGAGCCTGGTTACCCCCTCTCGGAACCACAGACTTAGAAATCGCCAGCTCATATACAGTGCATAAAATATATTTATATATATACCCTTATACACCATTTTAATAAAAAATATCACAAAATTCTTCTAAGTCCCTCGGGAAGAGTGAAAGACGCGCACGTTCATTTTCAGAGCTCCTAGACCTTCCTATAAGAAGTTAGCCAAAAAGTAGCTTCGAAAAACGCTTAGGTTAAGTTTCAGAGTTGCTTCTAATGTACCAAAGCTGGACTTAGACATAATTTCACTCTCACAACATTATGGCTGGTTGGAGAGAGTCCGAACCATAAGCACCGGGTCCATGGTTCTGGCCGTATACTGGGGGGACGGGGACGACTCCCATTAACCCCTGACTATACCGGGGATACGCTTATCACAATGCCTTTCTGGTCTGTGCTGAAGCAGGGCATTCTGGCAGCCAAGTGGCTTGACCTTTATTAGTGAGCCTGGTTACCCCCTCTCGGAACCACAGACTTAGAAATCGCCAGCTCATATACAGTGCATAAAATATATTTATATATATACCCTTATACACCATTTAATAAAAAATATCACAAAATTCTTCTAAGTCCCTCGGGAAGAGTGAAAGACGCGCACGTTCATTTTCAGAGCTCCTAGACCTTCCTATAAGAAGTTAGCCAAAAAGTAGTTTCGAAAAACGCTTAGGTTAAGTTTCAGAGTTGCTTCTAATGTACCAAAGCTGGACTTAGACATAATTTCACTCTCACAACATTATGGCAGGTTGGAGAGAGTCCGAACCACAAGTACCGGGTCCATGGTTCTGGCCGTATACTGGGGGGACGGGGACGACTCCCATTAACCCCTGACTATACCGGGGATACGCTTATCACAATGCCTTTCTGGTCTGTGCTGAAGCAGGGCATTCTGGCAGCCAAGTGGCTTGACCTTTATTAGTGAGCCTGGTTACCCCCTCTCGGAACCACAGACTTAGAAATCGCCAGCTCATATACAGTGCATAAAATATATTTATATATATACCCTTATACACCATTTAATAAAAAATATCACAAAATTCTTCTAAGTCCCTCGGGAAGACTGAAAGACGCGCACGTTCATTTTCAGAGCTCCTAGACCTTCCTATAAGAAGTTAGCCAAAAAGTAGCTTCGAAAAACGCTTAGGTTAAGTTTCAGAGTTGCTTCTAATGTACCAAAGCTGGACTTAGACATAATTTCACTCTCACAACATTATGGCTGGTTGGAGACAGTCCGAACCACAAGTACCGGGTCCATGGTTCTGGCCGTATACTGGGGGGACGGGGACGACTCCCATTAACCCCTGACTATACCGGGGATACGCTTATCACAATGCCTTTCTGGTCTGTGCTGAAGCAGGGCATTCTGGCAGCCAAGTGGCTTGACCTTTATTAGTGAGCCTGGTTACCCCCTCTCGGAACCACAGACTTAGAAATCGCCAGCTCATATACAGTGCATAAAATATATTTATATATATACCCTTATACACCATTTAATAAAAAATATCACAAAATTCTTCTAAGTCCCTCGGGAAGAATGAAAGACGCGCACGTTCATTTTCAGAGCTCCTAGACCTTCCTATAAGAAGTTAGCCAAAAAGTAGCTTCGAAAAACGCTTAGGTTAAGTTTCAGAGTTGCTTCTAATGTACCAAAGCTGGACTTAGACATAATTTCACTCTCACAACATTATGGCTTGTTGGAGACAGTCCGAACCACAAGTACCGGGTCCATGGTTCTGGCCGTATACTGGGGGGACGGGGACGACTCCCATTAACCCCTGACTATACCGGGGATACGCTTATCACAATGCCTTTCTGGTCTGTGCTGAAGCACGGCATTCTGGCAGCCAAGTGGCTTGATCTTTATTAGTGAGCCTGGTTACCCCCTCTCGGAACCACAGACTTAGAAATCGCCAGCTCATATACAGTGCATAAAATATATTTATATATATACCCTTATACACCATTTAATAAAAAATATCACAAAATTCTTCTAAGTCCCTCGGGAAGAGTGAAAGACGCGCACGTTCATTTTCAGAGCTCCTAGACCTTGCTATAAGAAGTTAGCCAAAAAGTAGCTTCGAAAAACGCTTATGTTAAGTTTCAGAGTTGCTTCTAATGTACCAAAGCTGGACTTAGACATAATTTCACTCTCACAACATTATGGCTGGTTGGAGAGAGTCCGAACCACAAATACCGGGTCCATGGTTCTGGCTGTATACTGGGGGGACGGGGACGACTCCCATTAACCCCTGACTATACCGGGGATACGCTTATCACAATGCCTTTCTGGTCTGTGCTGAAGCAGGGCATTCTGGCAGCCAAGTGGCTTGACCTTTATTAGTGAGCCTGGTTACCCCCTCTCGGAACCACAGACTTAGAAATCGCCAGCTCATATACAGTGCATAAAATATATTTATATATATACCCTTATACACCATTTTAATAAAAAATATCACAAAATTCTTCTAAGTCCCTCGGGAAGAATGAAAGACGCGAACGTTCATTTTCAGAGCTCCTAGACCTTCCTATAAGAAGTTAGCCAAAAAGTAGCTTCGAAAAACGCTTAGGTTAAGTTTCAGAGTTGCTTCTAATGTACCAAAGCTGGACTTAGACATAATTTCACTCTCACAACATTATGGCTTGTTGGAGACAGTCCGAACCACAAGTACCGGGTCCATGGTTCTGGCCGTATACTGGGGGGACGGGGACGACTCCCATTAACCCCTGACTATACCGGGGATACGCTTATCACAATGCCTTTCTGGTCTGTGCTGAAGCAGGGCATTCTGGCAGCCAAGTGGCTTGACCTTTATTAGTGAGCCTGGTTACCCCCTCTCGGAACCACAGACTTAGAAATCGCCAGCTCATATACAGTGCATAAAATATATTTATATATATACCCTTATACACCATTTTAATAAAAAATATCACAAAATTCTTCTAAGTCCCTCGGGAAGAGTGAAAGACGCGCACGTTCATTTTCAGAGCTCCTAGACCTTCCTATAAGAAGTTAGCCAAAAAGTAGTTTCGAAAAACGCTTAGGTTAAGTTTCAGAGTTGCTTCTAATGTACCAAAGCTGGACTTAGACATAATTTCACTCTCACAACATTATGGCTGGTTGGAGAGAGTCCGAACCACAAGTACCGGGTCCATGGTTCTGGCCGTATACTGGGGGGACGGGGACGACTCCCATTAACCCCTGACTATACCGGGGATACGCTTATCACAATGCCTTTCTGGTCTGTGCTGAAGCAGGGCATTCTGGCAGCCAAGTGGCTTGACCTTTATTAGTGAGCCTGGTTACCCCCTCTCGGAACCACAGACTTAGAAATCGCCAGCTCATATACAGTGCATAAAATATATTTATATATATACCCTTATACACCATTTTAATAAAAAAATATCACAAAATTCTTCTAAGTCCCTCGGGAAGAGTGAAAGACGCGCACGTTCATTTTCAGAGCTCCTAGACCTTCCTATAAGAAGTTAGCCAAAAAGTAGCTTCGAAAAACGCTTAGGTTAAGTTTCAGAGTTGCTTCTAATGTACCAAAGCTGGACTTAGACATAATTTCACTCTCACAACATTATGGCTGGTTGGAGAGGGTCCGAACCACAAGTACCGGGTCCATGGTTCTGGCCGTATACTGGGGGGACGGGGACGACTCCCATTAACCCCTGACTATACCGGGGATACGCTTATCACAATGCCTTTCTGGTCTGTGCTGAAGCAGGGCATTCTGGCAGCCAAGTGGCTTGACCTTTATTAGTGAGCCTGGTTACCCCCTCTCGGAACCACAGACTTAGAAATCGCCAGCTCATATACAGTGCATAAAATATATTTATATATATACCCTTATACACCATTTAATAAAAAAATATCACAAAATTCTTCTAAGTCCCTCGGGAAGAGTGAAAGACGCGCACGTTCATTTTCAGAGCTCCTAGACCTTCCTATAAGAAGTTAGCCAAAAAGTAGCTTCGAAAAACGCTTAGGTTAAGTTTCAGAGTTGCTTCTAATGTACCAAAGCTGGACTTAGACATAATTTCACTCTCACAACATTATGGCTGGTTGGAGAGAGTCCGAACCACAAGTACCGGGTCCATGGTTCTGGCCGTATACTGGGGGGACGGGGACGACTCCCATTAACCCCTGACTATACCGGGGATACGCTTATCACAATGCCTTTCTGGTCTGTGCTGAAGCAGGGCATTCTGGCAGCCAAGTGGCTTGACCTTTATTAGTGAGCCTGGTTACCCCCTCTCGGAACCACAGACTTAGAAATCGCCAGCTCATATACAGTGCATAAAATATATTTATATATATACCCTTATACACCATTTAATAAAAAATATCACAAAATTCTTCTAAGTCCCTCGGGAAGACTGAAAGACGCGCACGTTCATTTTCAGAGCTCCTAGACCTTCCTATAAGAAGTTAGCCAAAAAGTAGCTTCGAAAAACGCTTAGGTTAAGTTTCAGAGTTGCTTCTAATGTACCAAAGCTGGACTTAGACATAATTTCACTCTCACAACATTATGGCTGGTTGGAGAGAGTCCGAACCACAAGTACCGGGTCCATGGTTCTGGCCGTATACTGGGGGGACGGGGACGACTCCCATTAACCCCTGACTATACCGGGGATACGCTTATCACAATGCCTTTCTGGTCTGTGCTGAAGCAGGGCATTCTGGCAGCCAAGTGGCTTGACCTTTATTAGTGAGCCTGGTTACCCCCTCTCGGAACCACAGACTTAGAAATCGCCAGCTCATATACAGTGCATAAAATATATTTATATATATACCCTTATACACCATTTAATAAAAAATATCACAAAATTCTTCTAAGTCCCTCGGGAAGAATGAAAGACGCGCACGTTCATTTTCAGAGCTCCTAGACCTTCCTATAAGAAGTTAGCCAAAAAGTAGTTTCGAAAAACGCTTAGGTTAAGTTTCAGAGTTGCTTCTAATGTACCAAAGCTGGACTTAGACATAATTTCACTCTCACAACATTATGGCTGGTTGGAGAGAGTCCGAACCACAAGTACCGGGTCCATGGTTCTGGCCGTATACTGGGGGGACGGGGACGACTCCCATTAACCCCTGACTATACCGGGGATACGCTTATCACAATGCCTTTCTGGTCTGTGCTGAAGCAGGGCATTCTGGCAGCCAAGTGGCTTGACCTTTATTAGTGAGCCTGGTTACCCCCTCTCGGAACCACAGACTTAGAAATCGCCAGCTCATATACAGTGCATAAAATATATTTATATATATACCCTTATACACCATTTTAATAAAAAAATATCACAAAATTCTTCTAAGTCCCTCGGGAAGAGTGAAAGACGCGCACGTTCATTTTCAGAGCTCCTAGACCTTGCTATAAGAAGTTAGCCAAAAAGTAGCTTCGAAAAACGCTTATGTTAAGTTTCAGAGTTGCTTCTAATGTACCAAAGCTGGACTTAGACATAATTTCACTCTCACAACATTATGGCTGGTTGGAGAGAGTCCGAACCACAAATACCGGGTCCATGGTTCTGGCCGTATACTGGGGGGACGGGGACGACTCCCATTAACCCCTGACTATACCGGGGATACGCTTATCACAATGCCTTTCTGGTCTGTGCTGAAGCAGGGCATTCTGGCAGCCAAGTGGCTTGACCTTTATTAGTGAGCCTGGTTACCCCCTCTCGGAACCACAGACTTAGAAATCGCCAGCTCATATACAGTGCATAAAATATATTTATATATATACCCTAATACACCATTTTAATAAAAAATATCACAAAATTCTTCTAAGTCCCTCGGGAAGAGTGAAAGACGCGAACGTTCATTTTCAGAGCTCCTAGACCTTCCTATAAGAAGTTAGCCAAAAAGTAGCTTCGAAAAACGCTTAGGTTAAGTTTCAGAGTTGCTTCTAATGTACCAAAGTTGGACTTAGACATAATTTCACTCTCACAACATTATGGCTGGTTGGAGACAGTCCGAACCACAAGTACCGGGTCCATGGTTCTGGCCGTATACTGGGGGGACGGGGACGACTCCCATTAACCCCTGACTATACCGGGGATACGCTTATCACAATGCCTTTCTGGTCTGTGCTGAAGCAGGGCATTCTGGCAGCCAAGTGGCTTGACCTTTATTAGTGAGCCTGGTTACCCCCTCTCGGAACCACAGACTTAGAAATCGCCAGCTCATATACAGTGCATAAAATATATTTATATATATACCCTTATACACCATTTAATAAAAAATATCACAAAATTCTTCTAAGTCCCTCGGGAAGAGTGAAAGACGCGCACGTTCATTTTCAGAGCTCCTAGACCTTCCTATAAGAAGTTAGCCAAAAAGTAGCTTCGAAAAACGCTTAGGTTAAGTTTCAGAGTTGCTTCTAATGTACCAAAGCTGGACTTAGACATAATTTCACTCTCACAACATTATGGCTTGTTGGAGACAGTCCGAACCACAAGTACCGGGTCCATGGTTCTGGCCGTATACTGGGGGGACGGGGACGACTCCCATTAACCCCTGACTATACCGGGGATACGCTTATCACAATGCCTTTCTGGTCTGTGCTGAAGCACGGCATTCTGGCAGCCAAGTGGCTTGACCTTTATTAGTGAGCCTGGTTACCCCCTCTCGGAACCACAGACTTAGAAATCGCCAGCTCATATACAGTGCATAAAATATATTTATATATATACCCTTATACACCATTTAATAAAAAATATCACAAAATTCTTCTACTGTAAGTCCCTCGGGAAGAGTGAAAGACGCGCACGTTCATTTTCAGAGCTCCTAGACCTTGCTATAAGAAGTTAGCCAAAAAGTAGCTTCGAAAAACGCTTATGTTAAGTTTCAGAGTTGCTTCTAATGTACCAAAGCTGGACTTAGACATAATTTCACTCTCACAACATTATGGCTGGTTGGAGAGAGTCCGAACCACAAATACCGGGTCCATGGTTCTGGCCGTATACTGGGGGGACGGGGACGACTCCCATTAACCCCTGACTATACCGGGGATACGCTTATCACAATGCCTTTCTGGTCTGTGCTGAAGCAGGGCATTCTGGCAGCCAAGTGGCTTGACCTTTATTAGTGAGCCTGGTTACCCCCTCTCGGAACCACAGACTTAGAAATCGCCAGCTCATATACAGTGCATAAAATATATTTATATATATACCCTTATACACCATTTTAATAAAAAATATCACAAAATTCTTCTAAGTCCCTCGGGAAGAGTGAAAGACGCGAACGTTCATTTTCAGAGCTCCTAGACCTTCCTATAAGAAGTTAGCCAAAAAGTAGCTTCGAAAAACGCTTAGGTTAAGTTTCAGAGTTGCTTCTAATGTACCAAAGCTGGACTTAGACATAATTTCACTCTCACAACATTATGGCTTGTTGGAGACAGTCCGAACCACAAGTACCGGGTCCATGGTTCTGGCCGTATACTGGGGGGACGGGGACGACTCCCATTAACCCCTGACTATACCGGGGATACGCTTATCACAATGCCTTTCTGGTCTGTGCTGAAGCAGGGCATTCTGGCAGCCAAGTGGCTTGACCTTTATTAGTGAGCCTGGTTACCCCCTCTCGGAACCACAGACTTAGAAATCGCCAGCTCATATACAGTGCATAAAATATATTTATATATATACCCTTATACACCATTTTAATAAAAAATATCACAAAATTCTTCTAAGTCCCTCGGGAAGAGTGAAAGACGCGCACGTTCATTTTCAGAGCTCCTAGACCTTCCTATAAGAAGTTAGCCAAAAAGTAGTTTCGAAAAACGCTTAGGTTAAGTTTCAGAGTTGCTTCTAATGTACCAAAGCTGGACTTAGACATAATTTCACTCTCACAACATTATGGCTGGTTGGAGAGAGTCCGAACCACAAGTACCGGGTCCATGGTTCTGGCCGTATACTGGGGGGACGGGGACGACTCCCATTAACCCCTGACTATACCGGGGATACGCTTATCACAATGCCTTTCTGGTCTGTGCTGAAGCAGGGCATTCTGGCAGCCAAGTGGCTTGACCTTTATTAGTGAGCCTGGTTACCCCCTCTCGGAACCACAGACTTAGAAATCGCCAGCTCATATACAGTGCATAAAATATATTTATATATATACCCTTATACACCATTTAATAAAAAATATCACAAAATTCTTCTAAGTCCCTCGGGAAGAGTGAAAGACGCGCACGTTCATTTTCAGAGCTCCTAGACCTTGCTATAAGAAGTTAGCCAAAAAGTAGCTTCGAAAAACGCTTATGTTAAGTTTCAGAGTTGCTTCTAATGTACCAAAGCTGGACTTAGACATAATTTCACTCTCACAACATTATGGCTGGTTGGAGAGAGTCCGAACCACAAATACCGGGTCCATGGTTCTGGCCGTATACTGGGGGGACGGGGACGACTCCCATTAACCCCTGACTATACCGGGGATACGCTTATCACAATGCCTTTCTGGTCTGTGCTGAAGCAGGGCATTCTGGCAGCCAAGTGGCTTGACCTTTATTAGTGAGCCTGGTTACCCCCTCTCGGAACCACAGACTTAGAAATCGCCAGCTCATATACAGTGCATAAAATATATTTATATATATACCCTTATACACCATTTTAATAAAAAATATCACAAAATTCTTCTAAGTCCCTCGGGAAGAGTGAAAGACGCGAACGTTCATTTTCAGAGCTCCTAGACCTTCCTATAAGAAGTTAGCCAAAAAGTAGCTTCGAAAAACGCTTAGGTTAAGTTTCAGAGTTGCTTCTAATGTACCAAAGCTGGACTTAGACATAATTTCACTCTCACAACATTATGGCTTGTTGGAGACAGTCCGAACCACAAGTACCGGGTCCATGGTTCTGGCCGTATACTGGGGGGACGGGGACGACTCCCATTAACCCCTGACTATACCGGGGATACGCTTATCACAATGCCTTTCTGGTCTGTGCTGAAGCAGGGCATTCTGGCAGCCAAGTGGCTTGACCTTTATTAGTGAGCCTGGTTACCCCCTCTCGGAACCACAGACTTAGAAATCGCCAGCTCATATACAGTGCATAAAATATATTTATATATATACCCTTATACACCATTTTAATAAAAAAATATCACAAAATTCTTCTAAGTCCCTCGGGAAGAGTGAAAGACGCGCACGTTCATTTTCAGAGCTCCTAGACCTTCCTATAAGAAGTTAGCCAAAAAGTAGTTTCGAAAAACGCTTAGGTTAAGTTTCAGAGTTGCTTCTAATGTACCAAAGCTGGACTTAGACATAATTTCACTCTCACAACATTATGGCTGGTTGGAGAGAGTCCGAACCACAAGTACCGGGTCCATGGTTCTGGCCGTATACTGGGGGGACGGGGACGACTCCCATTAACCCCTGACTATACCGGGGATACGCTTATCACAATGCCTTTCTGGTCTGTGCTGAAGCAGGGCATTCTGGCAGCCAAGTGGCTTGACCTTTATTAGTGAGCCTGGTTACCCCCTCTCGGAACCACAGACTTAGAAATCGCCAGCTCATATACAGTGCATAAAATATATTTATATATATACCCTTATACACCATTTAATAAAAAATATCACAAAATTCTTCTAAGTCCCTCGGGAAGAGTGAAAGACGCGCACGTTCATTTTCAGAGCTCCTAGACCTTGCTATAAGAAGTTAGCCAAAAAGTAGCTTCGAAAAACGCTTATGTTAAGTTTCAGAGTTGCTTCTAATGTACCAAAGCTGGACTTAGACATAATTTCACTCTCACAACATTATGGCTGGTTGGAGAGAGTCCGAACCACAAATACCGGGTCCATGGTTCTGGCCGTATACTGGGGGGACGGGGACGACTCCCATTAACCCCTGACTATACCGGGGATACGCTTATCACAATGCCTTTCTGGTCTGTGCTGAAGCAGGGCATTCTGGCAGCCAAGTGGCTTGACCTTTATTAGTGAGCCTGGTTACCCCCTCTCGGAACCACAGACTTAGAAATCGCCAGCTCATATACAGTGCATAAAATATATTTATATATATACCCTTATACACCATTTTAATAAAAAATATCACAAAATTCTTCTAAGTCCCTCGGGAAGAGTGAAAGACGCGAACGTTCATTTTCAGAGCTCCTAGACCTTCCTATAAGAAGTAAGCCAAAAAGTAGCTTCGAAAAACGCTTATGTTAAGTTTCAGAGTTGCTTCTAATGTACCAAAGCTGGACTTAGACATAATTTCACTCTCACAACATTATGGCTGGTTGGAGAGAGTCCGAACCACAAATACCGGGTCCATGGTTCTGGCCGTATACTGGGGGGACGGGGACGACTCCCATTAACCCCTGACTATACCGGGGATACGCTTATCACAATGCCTTTCTGGTCTGTGCTGAAGCAGGGCATTCTGGCAGCCAAGTGGCTTGACCTTTATTAGTGAGCCTGGTTACCCCCTCTCGGAACCACAGACTTAGAAATCGCCAGCTCATATACAGTGCATAAAATATATTTATATATATACCCTTATACACCATTTTAATAAAAAATATCACAAAATTCTTCTAAGTCCCTCGGGAAGAGTGAAAGACGCGAACGTTCATTTTCAGAGCTCCTAGACCTTCCTATAAGAAGTTAGCCAAAAAGTAGCTTCGAAAAACGCTTAGGTTAAGTTTCAGAGTTGCTTCTAATGTACCAAAGCTGGACTTAGACATAATTTCACTCTCACAACATTATGGCTTGTTGGAGACAGTCCGAACCACAAGTACCGGGTCCATGGTTCTGGCCGTATACTGGGGGGACGGGGACGACTCCCATTAACCCCTGACTATACCGGGGATACGCTTATCACAATGCCTTTCTGGTCTGTGCTGAAGCAGGGCATTCTGGCAGCCAAGTGGCTTGACCTTTATTAGTGAGCCTGGTTACCCCCTCTCGGAACCACAGACTTAGAAATCGCCAGCTCATATACAGTGCATAAAATATATTTATATATATACCCTTATACACCATTTTAATAAAAAATATCACAAAATTCTTCTAAGTCCCTCGGGAAGAGTGAAAGACGCGCACGTTCATTTTCAGAGCTCCTAGACCTTCCTATAAGAAGTTAGCCAAAAAGTAGTTTCGAAAAACGCTTAGGTTAAGTTTCAGAGTTGCTTCTAATGTACCAAAGCTGGACTTAGACAT
This sequence comes from Ascaphus truei, assembly GCF_040206685.1. Taxonomy (NCBI): domain Eukaryota; kingdom Metazoa; phylum Chordata; class Amphibia; order Anura; family Ascaphidae; genus Ascaphus; species Ascaphus truei. Next base: position 1,586,279 of record NC_134493.1, read on the forward strand.
AATTTCACTCTCACAACATTATGGCTGGTTGGAGAGAGTCCGAACCACAAGTACCGGGTCCATGGTTCTGGCCGTATACTGGGGGGACGGGGACGACTCCCATTAACCCCTGACTATACCGGGGATACGCTTATCACAATGCCTTTCTGGTCTGTGCTGAAGCAGGGCATTCTGGCAGCCAAGTGGCTTGACCTTTATTAGTGAGCCTGGTTACCCCCTCTCGGAACCACAGACTTAGAAATCGCCAGCTCATATACAGTGCATAAAATATATTTATATATATACCCTTATACACCATTTTAATAAAAAAATATCACAAAATTCTTCTAAGTCCCTCGGGAAGAGTGAAAGACGTGCACGTTCATTTTCAGAGCTCCTAGACCTTCCTATAAGAAGTTAGCCAAAAAGTAGCTTCGAAAAACGCTTAGGTTAAGTTTCAGAGTTGCTTCTAATGTACCAAAGCTGGACTTAGACATAATTTCACTCTCACAACATTATGGCTGGTTGGAGAGAGTCCGAACCACAAGTACCGGGTCCATGGTTCTGGCCGTATACTGGGGGGACGGGGACGACTCCCATTAACCCCTGACTATACCGGGGATACGCTTATCACAATGCCTTTCTGGTCTGTGCTGAAGCAGGGCATTCTGGCAGCCAAGTGGCTTGACCTTTATTAGTGAGCCTGGTTACCCCCTCTCGGAACCACAGACTTAGAAATCGCCAGCTCATATACAGTGCATAAAATATATTTATATATATACCCTTATACACCATTTAATAAAAAATATCACAAAATTCTTCTAAGTCCCTCGGGAAGAGTGAAAGACGCGCACGTTCATTTTCAGAGCTCCTAGACCTTCCTATAAGAAGTTAGCCAAAAAGTAGCTTCGAAAAACGCTTAGGTTAAGTTTCAGAGTTGCTTCTAATGTACCAAAGCTGGACTTAGACATAATTTCACTCTCACAACATTATGGCTGGTTGGAGACAGTCCGAACCACAAGTACCGGGTCCATGGTTCTGGCCGTATACTGGGGGGACGGGGACGACTCCCATTAACCCCTGACTATACCGGGGATACGCTTATCACAATGCCTTTCTGGTCTGTGCTGAAGCAGGGCATTCTGGCAGCCAAGTGGCTTGACCTTTATTAGTGAGCCTGGTTACCCCCTCTCGGAACCACAGACTTAGAAATCGCCAGCTCATATACAGTGCATAAAATATATTTATATATATACCCTTATACACCATTTTAATAAAAAATATCACAAAATTCTTCTAAGTCCCTCGGGAAGAGTGAAAGACGCGCACGTTCATTTTCAGAGCTCCTAGACCTTCCTATAAGAAGTTAGCCAAAAAGTAGCTTCGAAAAACGCTTAGGTTAAGTTTCAGAGTTGCTTCTAATGTACCAAAGCTGGACTTAGACATAATTTCACTCTCACAACATTATGGCTGGTTGGAGACAGTCCGAACCACAAGTACCGGGTCCATGGTTCTGGCCGTATACTGGGGGGGCGGGGACGACTCCCATTAACCCCTGACTATACCGGGGATACGCTTATCACAATGCCTTTCTGGTCTGTGCTGAAGCACGGCATTCTGGCAGCCAAGTGGCTTGACCTTTATTAGTGAGCCTGGTTACCCCCTCTCGGAACCACAGACTTAGAAATCGCCAGCTCATATACAGTGCATAAAATATATTTATATATATACCCTTATACACCATTTAATAAAAAATATCACAAAATTCTTCTAAGTCCCTCGGGAAGAGTGAAACACGCGCACGTTCATTTTCAGAGCTCCTAGACCTTCCTATAAGAAGTTAGCCAAAAAGTAGCTTCGAAAAACGCTTAGGTTAAGTTTCAGAGTTGCTTCTAATGTACCAAAGCTGGACTTAGACATAATTTCACTCTCACAACATTATGGCTGGTTGGAGAGAGTCCGAACCACAAGTACCGGGTCCATGGTTCTGGCCGTATACTGGGGGGACGGGGACGACTCCCATTAACCCCTGACTATACCGGGGATACGCTTATCACAATGCCTTTCTGGTCTGTGCTGAAGCAGGGCATTCTGGCAGCCAAGTGGCTTGACCTTTATTAGTGAGCCTGGTTACCCCCTCTCGGAACCACAGACTTAGAAATCGCCAGCTCATATACAGTGCATAAAATATATTTATATATATACCCTTATACACCATTTAATAAAAAATATCACAAAATTCTTCTAAGTCCCTCGGGAAGAGTGAAAGACGCGCACGTTCATTTTCAGAGCTCCTAGACCTTCCTATAAGAAGTTAGCCAAAAAGTAGCTTCGAAAAACGCTTAGGTTAAGTTTCAGAGTTGCTTCTAATGTACCAAAGCTGGACTTAGACATAATTTCACTCTCACAACATTATGGCTGGTTGGAGAGAGTCCGAACCACAAGTACCGGGTCCATGGTTCTGGCCGTATACTGGGGGGACGGGGACGACTCCCATTAACCCCTGACTATACCGGGGATACGCTTATCACAATGCCTTTCTGGTCTGTGCTGAAGCAGGGCATTCTGGCAGCCAAGTGGCTTGACCTTTATTAGTGAGCCTGGTTACCCCCTCTCGGAACCACAGACTTAGAAATCGCCAGCTCATATACAGTGCATAAAATATATTTATATATATACCCTTATACACCATTTAATAAAAAATATCACAAAATTCTTCTAAGTCCCTCGGGAAGAGTGAAAGACGCGCACGTTCATTTTCAGATCTCCTAGACCTTGCTATAAGAAGTTAGCCAAAAAGTAGCTTCGAAAAACGCTTAGGTTAAGTTTCAGAGTTGCTTCTAATGTACCAAAGCTGGACTTAGACATAATTTCACTCTCACAACATTATGGCTGGTTGGAGAGAGTCCGAACCACAAGTACCGGGTCCATGGTTCTGGCCGTATACTGGGGGGACGGGGACGACTCCCATTAACCCCTGACTATACCGGGGATACGCTTATCACAATGCCTTTCTGGTCTGTGCTGAAGCAGGGCATTCTGGCAGCCAAGTGGCTTGACCTTTATTAGTGAGCCTGGTTACCCCCTCTCGGAACCACAGACTTAGAAATCGCCAGCTCATATACAGTGCATAAAATATATTTATATATATACCCTTATACACCATTTTAATAAAAAAATATCACAAAATTCTTCTAAGTCCCTCGGGAAGAGTGAAAGACGCGCACGTTCATTTTCAGAGCTCCTAGACCTTCCTATAAGAAGTTAGCCAAAAAGTAGCTTCGAAAAACGCTTAGGTTAAGTTTCAGAGTTGCTTCTAATGTACCAAAGCTGGACTTAGACATAATTTCACTCTCACAACATTATGGCTGGTTGGAGAGAGTCCGAACCACAAGTACCGGGTCCATGGTTCTGGCCGTATACTGGGGGGACGGGGACGACTCCCATTAACCCCTGACTATACCGGGGATACGCTTATCACAATGCCTTTCTGGTCTGTGCTGAAGCAGGGCATTCTGGCAGCCAAGTGGCTTGACCTTTATTAGTGAGCCTGGTTACCCCCTCTCGGAACCACAGACTTAGAAATCGCCAGCTCATATACAGTGCATAAAATATATTTATATATATACCCTTATACACCATTTTAATAAAAAAATATCACAAAATTCTTCTAAGTCCCTCGGGAAGAGTGAAAGACGCGCACGTTCATTTTCAGAGCTCCTAGACCTTCCTATAAGAAGTTAGCCAAAAAGTAGCTTCGAAAAACGCTTAGGTTAAGTTTCAGAGTTGCTTCTAATGTACCAAAGCTGGACTTAGACATAATTTCACTCTCACAACATTATGGCTGGTTGGAGAGAGTCCGAACCACAAGTACCGGGTCCATGGTTCTGGCCGTATACTGGGGGGACGGGGACGACTCCCATTAACCCCTGACTATACCGGGGATACGCTTATCACAATGCCTTTCTGGTCTGTGCTGAAGCAGGGCATTCTGGCAGCCAAGTGGCTTGACCTTTATTAGTGAGCCTGGTTACCCCCTCTCGGAACCACAGACTTAGAAATCGCCAGCTCATATACAGTGCATAAAATATATTTATATATATACCCTTATACACCATTTAATAAAAAATATCACAAAATTCTTCTAAGTCCCTCGGGAAGAGTGAAAGACGCGCACGTTCATTTTCAGAGCTCCTAGACCTTCCTATAAGAAGTTAGCCAAAAAGTAGCTTCGAAAAACGCTTAGGTTAAGTTTCAGAGTTGCTTCTAATGTACCAAAGCTGGACTTAGACATAATTTCACTCTCACAACATTATGGCTGGTTGGAGACAGTCCGAACCACAAGTACCGGGTCCATGGTTCTGGCCGTATACTGGGGGGACGGGGACGACTCCCATTAACCCCTGACTATACCGGGGATACGCTTATCACAATGCCTTTCTGGTCTGTGCTGAAGCAGGGCATTCTGGCAGCCAAGTGGCTTGACCTTTATTAGTGAGCCTGGTTACCCCCTCTCGGAACCACAGACTTAGAAATCGCCAGCTCATATACAGTGCATAAAATATATTTATATATATACCCTTATACACCATTTTAATAAAAAATATCACAAAATTCTTCTAAGTCCCTCGGGAAGAGTGAAAGACGCGCACGTTCATTTTCAGAGCTCCTAGACCTTCCTATAAGAAGTTAGCCAAAAAGTAGCTTCGAAAAACGCTTAGGTTAAGTTTCAGAGTTGCTTCTAATGTACCAAAGCTGGACTTAGACATAATTTCACTCTCACAACATTATGGCTGGTTGGAGACAGTCCGAACCACAAGTACCGGGTCCATGGTTCTGGCCGTATACTGGGGGGGCGGGGACGACTCCCATTAACCCCTGACTATACCGGGGATACGCTTATCACAATGCCTTTCTGGTCTGTGCTGAAGCACGGCATTCTGGCAGCCAAGTGGCTTGACCTTTATTAGTGAGCCTGGTTACCCCCTCTCGGAACCACAGACTTAGAAATCGCCAGCTCATATACAGTGCATAAAATATATTTATATATATACCCTTATACACCATTTTAATAAAAAATATCACAAAATTCTTCTAAGTCCCTCGGGAAGAGTGAAAGACGCGCACGTTCATTTTCAGAGCTCCTAGACCTTCCTATAAGAAGTTAGCCAAAAAGTAGCTTCGAAAAACGCTTAGGTTAAGTTTCAGAGTTGCTTCTAATGTACCAAAGCTGGACTTAGACATAATTTCACTCTCACAACATTATGGCTGGTTGGAGACAGTCCGAACCACAAGTACCGGGTCCATGGTTCTGGCCGTATACTGGGGGGGCGGGGACGACTCCCATTAACCCCTGACTATACCGGGGATACGCTTATCACAATGCCTTTCTGGTCTGTGCTGAAGCACGGCATTCTGGCAGCCAAGTGGCTTGACCTTTATTAGTGAGCCTGGTTACCCCCTCTCGGAACCACAGACTTAGAAATCGCCAGCTCATATACAGTGCATAAAATATATTTATATATATACCCTTATACACCATTTAATAAAAAATATCACAAAATTCTTCTAAGTCCCTCGGGAAGAGTGAAACACGCGCACGTTCATTTTCAGAGCTCCTAGACCTTCCTATAAGAAGTTAGCCAAAAAGTAGCTTCGAAAAACGCTTAGGTTAAGTTTCAGAGTTGCTTCTAATGTACCAAAGCTGGACTTAGACATAATTTCACTCTCACAACATTATGGCTGGTTGGAGAGAGTCCGAACCACAAGTACCGGGTCCATGGTTCTGGCCGTATACTGGGGGGACGGGGACGACTCCCATTAACCCCTGACTATACCGGGGATACGCTTATCACAATGCCTTTCTGGTCTGTGCTGAAGCAGGGCATTCTGGCAGCCAAGTGGCTTGACCTTTATTAGTGAGCCTGGTTACCCCCTCTCGGAACCACAGACTTAGAAATCGCCAGCTCATATACAGTGCATAAAATATATTTATATATATACCCTTATACACCATTTAATAAAAAATATCACAAAATTCTTCTAAGTCCCTCGGGAAGAGTGAAAGACGCGCACGTTCATTTTCAGAGCTCCTAGACCTTGCTATAAGAAGTTAGCCAAAAAGTAGCTTCGAAAAACGCTTAGGTTAAGTTTCAGAGTTGCTTCTAATGTACCAAAGCTGGACTTAGACATAATTTCACTCTCACAACATTATGGCTGGTTGGAGAGAGTCCGAACCACAAGTACCGGGTCCATGGTTCTGGCCGTATACTGGGGGGACGGGGACGACTCCCATTAACCCCTGACTATACCGGGGATACGCTTATCACAATGCCTTTCTGGTCTGTGCTGAAGCAGGGCATTCTGGCAGCCAAGTGGCTTGACCTTTATTAGTGAGCCTGGTTACCCCCTCTCGGAACCACAGACTTAGAAATCGCCAGCTCATATACAGTGCATAAAATATATTTATATATATACCCTTATACACCATTTTAATAAAAAAATATCACAAAATTCTTCTAAGTCCCTCGGGAAGAGTGAAAGACGCGCACGTTCATTTTCAGAGCTCCTAGACCTTCCTATAAGAAGTTAGCCAAAAAGTAGCTTCGAAAAACGCTTAGGTTAAGTTTCAGAGTTGCTTCTAATGTACCAAAGCTGGACTTAGACATAATTTCACTCTCACAACATTATGGCTGGTTGGAGAGAGTCCGAACCACAAGTACCGGGTCCATGGTTCTGGCCGTATACTGGGGGGACGGGGACGACTCCCATTAACCCCTGACTATACCGGGGATACGCTTATCACAATGCCTTTCTGGTCTGTGCTGAAGCAGGGCATTCTGGCAGCCAAGTGGCTTGACCTTTATTAGTGAGCCTGGTTACCCCCTCTCGGAACCACAGACTTAGAAATCGCCAGCTCATATACAGTGCATAAAATATATTTATATATATACCCTTATACACCATTTTAATAAAAAAATATCACAAAATTCTTCTAAGTCCCTCGGGAAGAGTGAAAGACGCGCACGTTCATTTTCAGAGCTCCTAGACCTTCCTATAAGAAGTTAGCCAAAAAGTAGCTTCGAAAAACGCTTAGGTTAAGTTTCAGAGTTGCTTCTAATGTACCAAAGCTGGACTTAGACATAATTTCACTCTCACAACATTATGGCTGGTTGGAGAGAGTCCGAACCACAAGTACCGGGTCCATGGTTCTGGCCGTATACTGGGGGGACGGGGACGACTCCCATTAACCCCTGACTATACCGGGGATACGCTTATCACAATGCCTTTCTGGTCTGTGCTGAAGCAGGGCATTCTGGCAGCCAAGTGGCTTGACCTTTATTAGTGAGCCTGGTTACCCCCTCTCGGAACCACAGACTTAGAAATCGCCAGCTCATATACAGTGCATAAAATATATTTATATATATACCCTTATACACCATTTAATAAAAAATATCACAAAATTCTTCTAAGTCCCTCGGGAAGAGTGAAAGACGCGCACGTTCATTTTCAGAGCTCCTAGACCTTCCTATAAGAAGTTAGCCAAAAAGTAGCTTCGAAAAACGCTTAGGTTAAGTTTCAGAGTTGCTTCTAATGTACCAAAGCTGGACTTAGACATAATTTCACTCTCACAACATTATGGCTGGTTGGAGACAGTCCGAACCACAAGTACCGGGTCCATGGTTCTGGCCGTATACTGGGGGGACGGGGACGACTCCCATTAACCCCTGACTATACCGGGGATACGCTTATCACAATGCCTTTCTGGTCTGTGCTGAAGCAGGGCATTCTGGCAGCCAAGTGGCTTGACCTTTATTAGTGAGCCTGGTTACCCCCTCTCGGAACCACAGACTTAGAAATCGCCAGCTCATATACAGTGCATAAAATATATTTATATATATACCCTTATACACCATTTTAATAAAAAATATCACAAAATTCTTCTAAGTCCCTCGGGAAGAGTGAAAGACGCGCACGTTCATTTTCAGAGCTCCTAGACCTTCCTATAAGAAGTTAGCCAAAAAGTAGCTTCGAAAAACGCTTAGGTTAAGTTTCAGAGTTGCTTCTAATGTACCAAAGCTGGACTTAGACATAATTTCACTCTCACAACATTATGGCTGGTTGGAGACAGTCCGAACCACAAGTACCGGGTCCATGGTTCTGGCCGTATACTGGGGGGGCGGGGACGACTCCCATTAACCCCTGACTATACCGGGGATACGCTTATCACAATGCCTTTCTGGTCTGTGCTGAAGCACGGCATTCTGGCAGCCAAGTGGCTTGACCTTTATTAGTGAGCCTGGTTACCCCCTCTCGGAACCACAGACTTAGAAATCGCCAGCTCATATACAGTGCATAAAATATATTTATATATATACCCTTATACACCATTTAATAAAAAATATCACAAAATTCTTCTAAGTCCCTCGGGAAGAGTGAAAGACGCGCACGTTCATTTTCAGAGCTCCTAGACCTTCCTATAAGAAGTTAGCCAAAAAGTAGCTTCGAAAAACGCTTAGGTTAAGTTTCAGAGTTGCTTCTAATGTACCAAAGCTGGACTTAGACATAATTTCACTCTCACAACATTATGGCTGGTTGGAGACAGTCCGAACCACAAGTACCGGGTCCATGGTTCTGGCCGTATACTGGGGGGGCGGGGACGACTCCCATTAACCCCTGACTATACCGGGGATACGCTTATCACAATGCCTTTCTGGTCTGTGCTGAAGCACGGCATTCTGGCAGCCAAGTGGCTTGACCTTTATTAGTGAGCCTGGTTACCCCCTCTCGGAACCACAGACTTAGAAATCGCCAGCTCATATACAGTGCATAAAATATATTTATATATATACCCTTATACACCATTTAATAAAAAATATCACAAAATTCTTCTAAGTCCCTCGGGAAGAGTGAAAGACGCGCACGTTCATTTTCAGAGCTCCTAGACCTTCCTATAAGAAGTTAGCCAAAAAGTAGCTTCGAAAAACGCTTAGGTTAAGTTTCAGAGTTGCTTCTAATGTACCAAAGCTGGACTTAGACATAATTTCACTCTCACAACATTATGGCTGGTTGGAGAGAGTCCGAACCACAAGTACCGGGTCCATGGTTCTGGCCGTATACTGGGGGGACGGGGACGATTCCCATTAACCCCTGACTATACCGGGGATACGCTTATCACAATGCCTTTCTGGTCTGTGCTGAAGCAGGGCATTCTGGCAGCCAAGTGGCTTGACCTTTATTAGTGAGCCTGGTTACCCCCTCTCGGAACCACAGACTTAGAAATCGCCAGCTCATATACAGTGCATAAAATATATTTATATATATACCCTTATACACCATTTAATAAAAAATATCACAAAATTCTTCTAAGTCCCTCGGGAAGAGTGAAAGACGCGCACGTTCATTTTCAGAGCTCCTAGACCTTGCTATAAGAAGTTAGCCAAAAAGTAGCTTCGAAAAACGCTTATGTTAAGTTTCAGAGTTGCTTCTAATGTACCAAAGCTGGACTTAGACATAATTTCACTCTCACAACATTATGGCTGGTTGGAGAGAGTCCGAACCACAAATACCGGGTCCATGGTTCTGGCCGTATACTGGGGGGACGGGGACGACTCCCATTAACCCCTGACTATACCGGGGATACGCTTATCACAATGCCTTTCTGGTCTGTGCTGAAGCAGGGCATTCTGGCAGCCAAGTGGCTTGACCTTTATTAGTGAGCCTGGTTACCCCCTCTCGGAACCACAGACTTAGAAATCGCCAGCTCATATACAGTGCATAAAATATATTTATATATATACCCTTATACACCATTTTAATAAAAAATATCACAAAATTCTTCTAAGTCCCTCGGGAAGAGTGAAAGACGCGAACGTTCATTTTCAGAGCTCCTAGACCTTCCTATAAGAAGTTAGCCAAAAAGTAGCTTCGAAAAACGCTTAGGTTAAGTTTCAGAGTTGCTTCTAATGTACCAAAGCTGGACTTAGACATAATTTCACTCTCACAACATTATGGCTGGTTGGAGAGAGTCCGAACCACAAGTACCGGGTCCATGGTTCTGGCCGTATACTGGGGGGACGGGGACGACTCCCATTAACCCCTGACTATACCGGGGATACGCTTATCACAATGCCTTTCTGGTCTGTGCTGAAGCAGGGCATTCTGGCAGCCAAGTGGCTTGACCTTTATTAGTGAGCCTGGTTACCCCCTCTCGGAACCACAGACTTAGAAATCGCCAGCTCATATACAGTGCATAAAATATATTTATATATATACCCTTATACACCATTTAATAAAAAATATCACAAAATTCTTCTAAGTCCCTCGGGAAGAGTGAAAGACGCGCACGTTCATTTTCAGAGCTCCTAGACCTTGCTATAAGAAGTTAGCCAAAAAGTAGCTTCGAAAAACGCTTAGGTTAAGTTTCAGAGTTGCTTCTAATGTACCAAAGCTGGACTTAGACATAATTTCACTCTCACAACATTATGGCTGGTTGGAGAGAGTCCGAACCACAAATACCGGGTCCATGGTTCTGGCCGTATACTGGGGGGACGGGGACGACTCCCATTAACCCCTGACTATACCGGGGATACGCTTATCACAATGCCTTTCTGGTCTGTGCTGAAGCAGGGCATTCTGGCAGCCAAGTGGCTTGACCTTTATTAGTGAGCCTGGTTACCCCCTCTCGGAACCACAGACTTAGAAATCGCCAGCTCATATACAGTGCATAAAATATATTTATATATATACCCTTATACACCATTTTAATAAAAAAATATCACAAAATTCTTCTAAGTCCCTCGGGAAGAGTGAAAGACGCGCACGTTCATTTTCAGAGCTCCTAGACCTTCCTATAAGAAGTTAGCCAAAAAGTAGCTTCGAAAAACGCTTAGGTTAAGTTTCAGAGTTGCTTCTAATGTACCAAAGCTGGACTTAGACATAATTTCACTCTCACAACATTATGGCTGGTTGGAGAGAGTCCGAACCACAAGTACCGGGTCCATGGTTCTGGCCGTATACTGGGGGGACGGGGACGACTCCCATTAACCCCTGACTATACCGGGGATACGCTTATCACAATGCCTTTCTGGTCTGTGCTGAAGCAGGGCATTCTGGCAGCCAAGTGGCTTGACCTTTATTAGTGAGCCTGGTTACCCCCTCTCGGAACCACAGACTTAGAAATCGCCAGCTCATATACAGTGCATAAAATATATTTATATATATACCCTTATACACCATTTTAATAAAAAAATATCACAAAATTCTTCTAAGTCCCTCGGGAAGAGTGAAAGACGCGCACGTTCATTTTCAGAGCTCCTAGACCTTCCTATAAGAAGTTAGCCAAAAAGTAGCTTCGAAAAACGCTTAGGTTAAGTTTCAGAGTTGCTTCTAATGTACCAAAGCTGGACTTAGACATAATTTCACTCTCACAACATTATGGCTGGTTGGAGAGAGTCCGAACCACAAGTACCGGGTCCATGGTTCTGGCCGTATACTGGGGGGACGGGGACGACTCCCATTAACCCCTGACTATACCGGGGATACGCTTATCACAATGCCTTTCTGGTCTGTGCTGAAGCAGGGCATTCTGGCAGCCAAGTGGCTTGACCTTTATTAGTGAGCCTGGTTACCCCCTCTCGGAACCACAGACTTAGAAATCGCCAGCTCATATACAGTGCATAAAATATATTTATATATATACCCTTATACACCATTTTAATAAAAAAATATCACAAAATTCTTCTAAGTCCCTCGGGAAGAGTGAAAGACGCGCACGTTCATTTTCAGAGCTCCTAGACCTTCCTATAAGAAGTTAGCCAAAAAGTAGCTTCGAAAAACGCTTAGGTTAAGTTTCAGAGTTGCTTCTAATGTACCAAAGCTGGACTTAGACATAATTTCACTCTCACAACATTATGGCTGGTTGGAGAGAGTCCGAACCACAAGTACCGGGTCCATGGTTCTGGCCGTATACTGGGGGGACGGGGACGACTCCCATTAACCCCTGACTATACCGGGGATACGCTTATCACAATGCCTTTCTGGTCTGTGCTGAAGCAGGGCATTCTGGCAGCCAAGTGGCTTGACCTTTATTAGTGAGCCTGGTTACCCCCTCTCGGAACCACAGACTTAGAAATCGCCAGCTCATATACAGTGCATAAAATATATTTATATATATACCCTTATACACCATTTAATAAAAAATATCACAAAATTCTTCTAAGTCCCTCGGGAAGAGTGAAAGACGCGCACGTTCATTTTCAGAGCTCCTAGACCTTCCTATAAGAAGTTAGCCAAAAAGTAGCTTCGAAAAACGCTTAGGTTAAGTTTCAGAGTTGCTTCTAATGTACCAAAGCTGGACTTAGACATAATTTCACTCTCACAACATTATGGCTGGTTGGAGACAGTCCGAACCACAAGTACCGGGTCCATGGTTCTGGCCGTATACTGGGGGGACGGGGACGACTCCCATTAACCCCTGACTATACCGGGGATACGCTTATCACAATGCCTTTCTGGTCTGTGCTGAAGCAGGGCATTCTGGCAGCCAAGTGGCTTGACCTTTATTAGTGAGCCTGGTTACCCCCTCTCGGAACCACAGACTTAGAAATCGCCAGCTCATATACAGTGCATAAAATATATTTATATATATACCCTTATACACCATTTTAATAAAAAATATCACAAAATTCTTCTAAGTCCCTCGGGAAGAGTGAAAGACGCGCACGTTCATTTTCAGAGCTCCTAGACCTTCCTATAAGAAGTTAGCCAAAAAGTAGCTTCGAAAAACGCTTAGGTTAAGTTTCAGAGTTGCTTCTAATGTACCAAAGCTGGACTTAGACATAATTTCACTCTCACAACATTATGGCTGGTTGGAGACAGTCCGAACCACAAGTACCGGGTCCATGGTTCTGGCCGTATACTGGGGGGGCGGGGACGACTCCCATTAACCCCTGACTATACCGGGGATACGCTTATCACAATGCCTTTCTGGTCTGTGCTGAAGCACGGCATTCTGGCAGCCAAGTGGCTTGACCTTTATTAGTGAGCCTGGTTACCCCCTCTCGGAACCACAGACTTAGAAATCGCCAGCTCATATACAGTGCATAAAATATATTTATATATATACCCTTATACACCATTTAATAAAAAATATCACAAAATTCTTCTAAGTCCCTCGGGAAGAGTGAAAGACGCGCACGTTCATTTTCAGAGCTCCTAGACCTTCCTATAAGAAGTTAGCCAAAAAGTAGCTTCGAAAAACGCTTAGGTTAAGTTTCAGAGTTGCTTCTAATGTACCAAAGCTGGACTTAGACATAATTTCACTCTCACAACATTATGGCTGGTTGGAGACAGTCCGAACCACAAGTACCGGGTCCATGGTTCTGGCCGTATACTGGGGGGGCGGGGACGACTCCCATTAACCCCTGACTATACCGGGGATACGCTTATCACAATGCCTTTCTGGTCTGTGCTGAAGCACGGCATTCTGGCAGCCAAGTGGCTTGACCTTTATTAGTGAGCCTGGTTACCCCCTCTCGGAACCACAGACTTAGAAATCGCCAGCTCATATACAGTGCATAAAATATATTTATATATATACCCTTATACACCATTTAATAAAAAATATCACAAAATTCTTCTAAGTCCCTCGGGAAGAGTGAAAGACGCGCACGTTCATTTTCAGAGCTCCTAGACCTTCCTATAAGAAGTTAGCCAAAAAGTAGCTTCGAAAAACGCTTAGGTTAAGTTTCAGAGTTGCTTCTAATGTACCAAAGCTGGACTTAGACATAATTTCACTCTCACAACATTATGGCTGGTTGGAGAGAGTCCGAACCACAAGTACCGGGTCCATGGTTCTGGCCGTATACTGGGGGGACGGGGACGATTCCCATTAACCCCTGACTATACCGGGGATACGCTTATCACAATGCCTTTCTGGTCTGTGCTGAAGCAGGGCATTCTGGCAGCCAAGTGGCTTGACCTTTATTAGTGAGCCTGGTTACCCCCTCTCGGAACCACAGACTTAGAAATCGCCAGCTCATATACAGTGCATAAAATATATTTATATATATACCCTTATACACCATTTAATAAAAAATATCACAAAATTCTTCTAAGTCCCTCGGGAAGAGTGAAAGACGCGCACGTTCATTTTCAGAGCTCCTAGACCTTGCTATAAGAAGTTAGCCAAAAAGTAGCTTCGAAAAACGCTTATGTTAAGTTTCAGAGTTGCTTCTAATGTACCAAAGCTGGACTTAGACATAATTTCACTCTCACAACATTATGGCTGGTTGGAGAGAGTCCGAACCACAAATACCGGGTCCATGGTTCTGGCCGTATACTGGGGGGACGGGGACGACTCCCATTAACCCCTGACTATACCGGGGATACGCTTATCACAATGCCTTTCTGGTCTGTGCTGAAGCAGGGCATTCTGGCAGCCAAGTGGCTTGACCTTTATTAGTGAGCCTGGTTACCCCCTCTCGGAACCACAGACTTAGAAATCGCCAGCTCATATACAGTGCATAAAATATATTTATATATATACCCTTATACACCATTTTAATAAAAAATATCACAAAATTCTTCTAAGTCCCTCGGGAAGAGTGAAAGACGCGAACGTTCATTTTCAGAGCTCCTAGACCTTCCTATAAGAAGTTAGCCAAAAAGTAGCTTCGAAAAACGCTTAGGTTAAGTTTCAGAGTTGCTTCTAATGTACCAAAGCTGGACTTAGACATAATTTCACTCTCACAACATTATGGCTGGTTGGAGAGAGTCCGAACCACAAGTACCGGGTCCATGGTTCTGGCCGTATACTGGGGGGACGGGGACGACTCCCATTAACCCCTGACTATACCGGGGATACGCTTATCACAATGCCTTTCTGGTCTGTGCTGAAGCAGGGCATTCTGGCAGCCAAGTGGCTTGACCTTTATTAGTGAGCCTGGTTACCCCCTCTCGGAACCACAGACTTAGAAATCGCCAGCTCATATACAGTGCATAAAATATATTTATATATATACCCTTATACACCATTTAATAAAAAATATCACAAAATTCTTCTAAGTCCCTCGGGAAGAGTGAAAGACGCGCACGTTCATTTTCAGAGCTCCTAGACCTTGCTATAAGAAGTTAGCCAAAAAGTAGCTTCGAAAAACGCTTAGGTTAAGTTTCAGAGTTGCTTCTAATGTACCAAAGCTGGACTTAGACATAATTTCACTCTCACAACATTATGGCTGGTTGGAGAGAGTCCGAACCACAAATACCGGGTCCATGGTTCTGGCCGTATACTGGGGGGACGGGGACGACTCCCATTAACCCCTGACTATACCGGGGATACGCTTATCACAATGCCTTTCTGGTCTGTGCTGAAGCAGGGCATTCTGGCAGCCAAGTGGCTTGACCTTTATTAGTGAGCCTGGTTACCCCCTCTCGGAACCACAGACTTAGAAATCGCCAGCTCATATACAGTGCATAAAATATATTTATATATATACCCTTATACACCATTTTAATAAAAAATATCACAAAATTCTTCTAAGTCCCTCGGGAAGAGTGAAAGACGCGAACGTTCATTTTCAGAGCTCCTAGACCTTCCTATAAGAAGTTAGCCAAAAAGTAGCTTCGAAAAACGCTTAGGTTAAGTTTCAGAGTTGCTTCTAATGTACCAAAGCTGGACTTAGACATAATTTCACTCTCACAACATTATGGCTGGTTGGAGACAGTCCGAACCACAAGTACCGGGTCCATGGTTCTGGCCGTATACTGGGGGGACGGGGACGACTCCCTTTAACCCCTGACTATACCGGGGATACGCTTATCACAATGCCTTTCTGGTCTGTGCTGAAGCAGGGCATTCTGGCAGCCAAGTGGCTTGACCTTTATTAGTGAGCCTGGTTACCCCCTCTCGGAACCACAGACTTAGAAATCGCCAGCTCATATACAGTGCATAAAATATATTTATATATATACCCTTATACACCATTTTAATAAAAAATATCACAAAATTCTTCTAAGTCTCTCGGGAAGAGTGAAAGACGCGCACGTTCATTTTCAGAGCTCCTAGACCTTCCTATAAGAAGTTAGCTAAAAAGTAGCTTTGAAAAACGCTTAGGTTAAGTTTCAGAGTTGCTTCTAATGTACCAAAGCTGGACTTAGACATAATTTCACTCTCAGAACATTATGGCTGGTTGGAGAGGGTCCGAACCACAAGTACCGGGTCCATGGTTCTGGCCGTATACTGGGGGGACGGGGACGACTCCCATTAACCCCTGACTATACCGGGGATACGCTTATCACAATGCCTTTCTGGTCTGTGCTGAAGCAGGGCATTCTGGCAGCCAAGTGGCTTGACCTTTATTAGTGAGCCTGGTTACCCCCTCTCGGAACCACAGACTTAGAAATCGCCAGCTCATATACAGTGCATAAAATATATTTATATATATATACCCTTATACACCATTTTAATAAAAAATATCACAAAATTCTTCTAAGTCCCTCGGGAAGAGTGAAAGACGCGCACGTTCATTTTCAGAGCTCCTAGACCTTCCTATAAGAAGTTAGCCAAAAAGTAGCTTCGAAAAACGCTTAGGTTAAGTTTCAGAGTTGCTTCTAATGTACCAAAGCTGGACTTAGATATAATTTCACTCTCACAACATTATGGCTGGTTGGAGAGGGTCCGAACCACAAGTACCGGGTCCATGGTTCTGGCCGTATACTGGGGGGACGGGGACGACTCCCATTAACCCCTGACTATACCGGGGATACGCTTATCACAATGCCTTTCTGGTCTGTGCTGAAGCAGGGCATTCTGGCAGCCAAGTGGCTTGACCTTTATTAGTGAGCCTGGTTACCCCCTCTCGGAACCACAGACTTAGAAATCGCCAGCTCATATACAGTGCATAAAATATATTTATATATATACCCTTATACACCATTTTAATAAAAAATATCACAAAATTCTTCTAAGTCTCTCGGGAAGAGAGAAAGACGCGCACGTTCATTTTCAGAGCTCCTAGACCTTCCTATAAGAAGTTAGCCAAAAAGTAGCTTCGAAAAACGCTTAGGTTAAGTTTCAGAGTTGCTTCTAATGTACCAAAGCTGGACTTAGACATAATTTCACTCTCACAACATTATGGCTGGTTGGAGACAGTCCGAACCACAAGTACCGGGTCCATGGTTCTGGCCGTATACTGGGGGGACGGGGACGACTCCCATTAACCCCTGACTATACCGGGGATACGCTTATCACAATGCCTTTCTGGTCTGTGCTGAAGCAGGGCATTCTGGCAGCCAAGTGGCTTGACCTTTATTAGTGAGCCTGGTTACCCCCTCTCGGAACCACAGACTTAGAAATCGCCAGCTCATATACAGTGCATAAAATATATTTATATATATACCCTTATACACCATTTTAATAAAAAATATCACAAAATTCTTCTAAGTCCCTCGGGAAGAGTGAAAGACGCGCACATTCATTTTCAGCGCTCCTAGACCTTCCTATAAGAAGTTAGCCAAAAAGTAGCTTCGAAAAACGCTTAGGTTAAGTTTCAGAGTTGCTTCTAATGTACCAAAGCTGGACTTAGACATAATTTCACTCTCTCAACATTATGGCTGGTTGGAGACAGTCCGAACCACAAGTACCGGGTCCATGGTTCTGGCCGTATACTGGGGGGACGGGGACGACTCCCATTAACCCCTGACTATACCGGGGATACGCTTATCACAATGCCTTTCTGGTCTGTGCTGAAGCAGGGCATTCTGGCAGCCAAGTGGCTTGACCTTTATTAGTGAGCCTGGTTACCCCCTCTCGGAACCACAGACTTAGAAATCGCCAGCTCATATACAGTGCATAAAATATATTTATATATATACCCTTATACACCATTTTAATAAAAAATATCACAAAATTCTTCTAAGTCCCTCGGGAAGAGTGAAAGACGCGCACGTTCATTTTCAGAGCTCCTAGACCTTCCTATAAGAAGTTAGCCAAAAGGTAGCTTCGAAAAACGCTTAGGTTAAGTTTCAGAGTTGCTTCTAATGTACCAAAGCTGGACTTAGACATAATTTCACTCTCACAACATTATGGCTGGTTGGAGAGGGTCCGAACCACAAGTACCGGGTCCATGGTTCTGGCCGTATACTGGGGGGACGGGGACGACTCCCATTAACCCCTGACTATACCGGGGATACGCTTATCACAATGCCTTTCTGGTCTGTGCTGAAGCAGGGCATTCTGGCAGCCAAGTGGCTTGACCTTTATTAGTGAGCCTGGTTACCCCCTCTCGGAACCACAGACTTAGAAATCGCCAGCTCATATACAGTGCATAAAATATATTTATATATATACCCTTATACACCATTTTAATAAAAAAATATCACAAAATTCTTCTAAGTCCCTCGGGAAGAGTGAAAGACGCGCACGTTCATTTTCAGAGCTCCTAGACCTTCCTATAAGAAGTTAGCCAAAAAGTAGCTTCGAAAAACGCTTAGGTTAAGTTTCAGAGTTGCTTCTAATGTACCAAAGCTGGACTTAGACATAATTTCACTCTCACAACATTATGGCTGGTTGGAGAGGGTCCGAACCACAAGTACCGGGTCCATGGTTCTGGCCGTATACTGGGGGGACGGGGACGACTCCCATTAACCCCTGACTATACCGGGGATACGCTTATCACAATGCCTTTCTGGTCTGTGCTGAAGCAGGGCATTCTGGCAGCCAAGTGGCTTGACCTTTATTAGTGAGCCTGGTTACCCCCTCTCGGAACCACAGACTTAGAAATCGCCAGCTCATATACAGTGCATAAAATATATTTATATATATATACCCTTATACACCATTTTAATAAAAAATATCACAAAATTCTTCTAAGTCCCTCGGGAAGAGTGAAAGACGCGCACGTTCATTTTCAGAGCTCCTAGACCTTCCTATAAGAAGTTAGCCAAAAAGTAGCTTCGAAAAACGCTTAGGTTAAGTTTCAGAGTTGCTTCTAATGTACCAAAGCTGGACTTAGATATAATTTCACTCTCACAACATTATGGCTGGTTGGAGAGGGTCCGAACCACAAGTACAGGGTCCATGGTTCTGGCCGTATACTGGGGGGACGGGGACGACTCCCATTAACCCCTGACTATACCGGGGATACGCTTATCACAATGCCTTTCTGGTCTGTGCTGAAGCAGGGCATTCTGGCAGCCAAGTGGCTTGACCTTTATTAGTGAGCCTGGTTACCCCCTCTCGGAACCACAGACTTAGAAATCGCCAGCTCATATACAGTGCATAAAATATATTTATATATATACCCTTATACACCATTTTAATAAAAAAAATATCACAAAATTCTTCTAAGTCCCTCGGGAAGAGTGAAAGACGCGCACGTTCATTTTCAGAGCTCCTAGACCTTCCTATAAGAAGTTAGCCAAAAAGTAGCTTCGAAAAACGCTTAGGTTAAGTTTCAGAGTTGCTTCTAATGTACCAAAGCTGGACTTAGACATAATTTCACTCTCACAACATTATGGCTGGTTGGAGACAGTCCGAACCACAAGTACCGGGTCCATGGTTCTGGCCGTATACTGGGGGGACGGGGACGACTCCCTTTAACCCCTGACTATACCGGGGATACGCTTATCACAATGCCTTTCTGGTCTGTGCTGAAGCAGGGCATTCTGGCAGCCAAGTGGCTTGACCTTTATTAGTGAGCCTGGTTACCCCCTCTCGGAACCACAGACTTAGAAATCGCCAGCTCATATACAGTGCATAAAATATATTTATATATATACCCTTATACACCATTTTAATAAAAAATATCACAAAATTCTTCTAAGTCTCTCGGGAAGAGTGAAAGACGCGCACGTTCATTTTCAGAGCTCCTAGACCTTCCTATAAGAAGTTAGCTAAAAAGTAGCTTTGAAAAACGCTTAGGTTAAGTTTCAGAGTTGCTTCTAATGTACCAAAGCTGGACTTAGACATAATTTCACTCTCAGAACATTATGGCTGGTTGGAGAGGGTCCGAACCACAAGTACCGGGTCCATGGTTCTGGCCGTATACTGGGGGGACGGGGACGACTCCCATTAACCCCTGACTATACCGGGGATACGCTTATCACAATGCCTTTCTGGTCTGTGCTGAAGCAGGGCATTCTGGCAGCCAAGTGGCTTGACCTTTATTAGTGAGCCTGGTTACCCCCTCTCGGAACCACAGACTTAGAAATCGCCAGCTCATATACAGTGCATAAAATATATTTATATATATATACCCTTATACACCATTTTAATAAAAAATATCACAAAATTCTTCTAAGTCCCTCGGGAAGAGTGAAAGACGCGCACGTTCATTTTCAGAGCTCCTAGACCTTCCTATAAGAAGTTAGCCAAAAAGTAGCTTCGAAAAACGCTTAGGTTAAGTTTCAGAGTTGCTTCTAATGTACCAAAGCTGGACTTAGATATAATTTCACTCTCACAACATTATGGCTGGTTGGAGAGGGTCCGAACCACAAGTACCGGGTCCATGGTTCTGGCCGTATACTGGGGGGACGGGGACGACTCCCATTAACCCCTGACTATACCGGGGATACGCTTATCACAATGCCTTTCTGGTCTGTGCTGAAGCAGGGCATTCTGGCAGCCAAGTGGCTTGACCTTTATTAGTGAGCCTGGTTACCCCCTCTCGGAACCACAGACTTAGAAATCGCCAGCTCATATACAGTGCATAAAATATATTTATATATATACCCTTATACACCATTTTAATAAAAAATATCACAAAATTCTTCTAAGTCTCTCGGGAAGAGAGAAAGACGCGCACGTTCATTTTCAGAGCTCCTAGACCTTCCTATAAGAAGTTAGCCAAAAAGTAGCTTCGAAAAACGCTTAGGTTAAGTTTCAGAGTTGCTTCTAATGTACCAAAGCTGGACTTAGACATAATTTCACTCTCACAACATTATGGCTGGTTGGAGACAGTCCGAACCACAAGTACCGGGTCCATGGTTCTGGCCGTATACTGGGGGGACGGGGACGACTCCCATTAACCCCTGACTATACCGGGGATACGCTTATCACAATGCCTTTCTGGTCTGTGCTGAAGCAGGGCATTCTGGCAGCCAAGTGGCTTGACCTTTATTAGTGAGCCTGGTTACCCCCTCTCGGAACCACAGACTTAGAAATCGCCAGCTCATATACAGTGCATAAAATATATTTATATATATACCCTTATACACCATTTTAATAAAAAATATCACAAAATTCTTCTAAGTCCCTCGGGAAGAGTGAAAGACGCGCACATTCATTTTCAGCGCTCCTAGACCTTCCTATAAGAAGTTAGCCAAAAAGTAGCTTCGAAAAACGCTTAGGTTAAGTTTCAGAGTTGCTTCTAATGTACCAAAGCTGGACTTAGACATAATTTCACTCTCTCAACATTATGGCTGGTTGGAGACAGTCCGAACCACAAGTACCGGGTCCATGGTTCTGGCCGTATACTGGGGGGACGGGGACGACTCCCATTAACCCCTGACTATACCGGGGATACGCTTATCACAATGCCTTTCTGGTCTGTGCTGAAGCAGGGCATTCTGGCAGCCAAGTGGCTTGACCTTTATTAGTGAGCCTGGTTACCCCCTCTCGGAACCACAGACTTAGAAATCGCCAGCTCATATACAGTGCATAAAATATATTTATATATATACCCTTATACACCATTTTAATAAAAAATATCACAAAATTCTTCTAAGTCCCTCGGGAAGAGTGAAAGACGCGCACGTTCATTTTCAGAGCTCCTAGACCTTCCTATAAGAAGTTAGCCAAAAGGTAGCTTCGAAAAACGCTTAGGTTAAGTTTCAGAGTTGCTTCTAATGTACCAAAGCTGGACTTAGACATAATTTCACTCTCACAACATTATGGCTGGTTGGAGAGGGTCCGAACCACAAGTACCGGGTCCATGGTTCTGGCCGTATACTGGGGGGACGGGGACGACTCCCATTAACCCCTGACTATACCGGGGATACGCTTATCACAATGCCTTTCTGGTCTGTGCTGAAGCAGGGCATTCTGGCAGCCAAGTGGCTTGACCTTTATTAGTGAGCCTGGTTACCCCCTCTCGGAACCACAGACTTAGAAATCGCCAGCTCATATACAGTGCATAAAATATATTTATATATATACCCTTATACACCATTTTAATAAAAAAATATCACAAAATTCTTCTAAGTCCCTCGGGAAGAGTGAA
This sequence comes from Ascaphus truei, assembly GCF_040206685.1. NCBI lineage: Eukaryota > Metazoa > Chordata > Amphibia > Anura > Ascaphidae > Ascaphus > Ascaphus truei. The sequence continues at coordinate 1,608,478 of NC_134493.1, forward strand.
AGACGCGCACGTTCATTTTCAGAGCTCCTAGACCTTCCTATAAGAAGTTAGCCAAAAAGTAGCTTCGAAAAACGCTTAGGTTAAGTTTCAGAGTTGCTTCTAATGTACCAAAGCTGGACTTAGACATAATTTCACTCTCACAACATTATGGCTGGTTGGAGAGGGTCCGAACCACAAGTACCGGGTCCATGGTTCTGGCCGTATACTGGGGGGACGGGGACGACTCCCATTAACCCCTGACTATACCGGGGATACGCTTATCACAATGCCTTTCTGGTCTGTGCTGAAGCAGGGCATTCTGGCAGCCAAGTGGCTTGACCTTTATTAGTGAGCCTGGTTACCCCCTCTCGGAACCACAGACTTAGAAATCGCCAGCTCATATACAGTGCATAAAATATATTTATATATATATACCCTTATACACCATTTTAATAAAAAATATCACAAAATTCTTCTAAGTCCCTCGGGAAGAGTGAAAGACGCGCACGTTCATTTTCAGAGCTCCTAGACCTTCCTATAAGAAGTTAGCCAAAAAGTAGCTTCGAAAAACGCTTAGGTTAAGTTTCAGAGTTGCTTCTAATGTACCAAAGCTGGACTTAGATATAATTTCACTCTCACAACATTATGGCTGGTTGGAGAGGGTCCGAACCACAAGTACAGGGTCCATGGTTCTGGCCGTATACTGGGGGGACGGGGACGACTCCCATTAACCCCTGACTATACCGGGGATACGCTTATCACAATGCCTTTCTGGTCTGTGCTGAAGCAGGGCATTCTGGCAGCCAAGTGGCTTGACCTTTATTAGTGAGCCTGGTTACCCCCTCTCGGAACCACAGACTTAGAAATCGCCAGCTCATATACAGTGCATAAAATATATTTATATATATACCCTTATACACCATTTTAATAAAAAATATCACAAAATTCTTCTAAGTCCCTCGGGAAGAGTGAAAGACGCGCACGTTCATTTTCAGAGCTCCTAGACCTTCCTATAAGAAGTTAGCCAAAAAGTAGCTTCGAAAAACGCTTAGGTTAAGTTTCAGAGTTGCTTCTAATGTACCAAAGCTGGACTTAGACATAATTTCACTCTCACAACATTATGGCTGGTTGGAGACAGTCCGAACCACAAGTACCGGGTCCATGGTTCTGGCCGTATACTGGGGGGACGGGGACGACTCCCATTAACCCCTGACTATACCGGGGATACGCTTATCACAATGCCTTTCTGGTCTGTGCTGAAGCAGGGCATTCTGGCAGCCAAGTGGCTTGACCTTTATTAGTGAGCCTGGTTACCCCCTCTCGGAACCACAGACTTAGAAATCGCCAGCTCATATACAGTGCATAAAATATATTTATATATATACCCTTATACACCATTTTAATAAAAAATATCACAAAATTCTTCTAAGTCTCTCGGGAAGAGAGAAAGACGCGCACGTTCATTTTCAGAGCTCCTAGACCTTCCTATAAGAAGTTAGCTAAAAAGTAGCTTCGAAAAACGCTTAGGTTAAGCTTCAGAGTTGCTTCTAATGTACCAAAGCTGGACTTAGACATAATTTCACTCTCACAACATTATGGCTGGTTGGAGAGGTTCCGAACCACAAGTACCGGGTCCATGGTTCTGGCCGTATACTGGGGGGACGGGGACGACTCCCATTAACCCCTGACTATACCGGGGATACGCTTATCACAATGCCTTTCTGGTCTGTGCTGAAGCAGGGCATTCTGGCAGCCAAGTGGCTTGACCTTTATTAGTGAGCCTGGTTACCCCCTCTCGGAACCACAGACTTAGAAATCGCCAGCTCATATACAGTGCATAAAATATATTTATATATATACCCTTATACACCATTTTAATAAAAAAATATCACAAAATTCTTCTACGTCCCTCGGGAAGAGTGAAAGACGCGCACGTTCATTTTCAGAGCTCCTAGACCTTCCTATAAGAAGTTAGCCAAAAAGTAGCTTCGAAAAACGCTTAGGTTAAGTTTCAGAGTTGCTTCTAATGTACCAAAGCTGGACTTAGACATAATTTCACTCTCACAACATTATGGCTGGTTGGAGACAGTCCGAACCACAAGTACCGGGTCCATGGTTCTGGCCGTATACTGGGGGGACGGGGACGACTCCCTTTAACCCCTGACTATACCGGGGATACGCTTATCACAATGCCTTTCTGGTCTGTGCTGAAGCAGGGCATTCTGGCAGCCAAGTGGCTTGACCTTTATTAGTGAGCCTGGTTACCCCCTCTCGGAACCACAGACTTAGAAATCGCCAGCTCATATACAGTGCATAAAATATATTTATATATATACCCTTATACACCATTTTAATAAAAAATATCACAAAATTCTTCTAAGTCTCTCGGGAAGAGTGAAAGACGCGCACGTTCATTTTCAGAGCTCCTAGACCTTCCTATAAGAAGTTAGCCAAAAAGTAGCTTCGAAAAACGCTTAGGTTAAGTTTCAGAGTTGCTTCTAATGTACCAAAGCTGGACTTAGATATAATTTCACTCTCACAACATTATGGCTGGTTGGAGAGGGTCCGAACCACAAGTACAGGGTCCATGGTTCTGGCCGTATACTGGGGGGACGGGGACGACTCCCATTAACCCCTGACTATACCGGGGATACGCTTATCACAATGCCTTTCTGGTCTGTGCTGAAGCAGGGCATTCTGGCAGCCAAGTGGCTTGACCTTTATTAGTGAGCCTGGTTACCCCCTCTCGGAACCACAGACTTAGAAATCGCCAGCTCATATACAGTGCATAAAATATATTTATATATATACCCTTATACACCATTTTAATAAAAAATATCACAAAATTCTTCTAAGTCCCTCGGGAAGAGTGAAAGACGCGCACGTTCATTTTCAAAGCTCCTAGACCTTTTTTGTAAGAAGTTAGCCAAAAAGTAGCTTCGAAAAACGCTTAGGTTAAGTTTCAGAGTTGCTTCTAATGTACCAAAGCTGGACTTAGATATAATTTCACTCTCACAACATTATGGCTGGTTGGAGAGGGTCCGAACCACAAGTACCGGGTCCATGGTTCTGGCCGTATACTGGGGGGACGGGGACGACTCCCATTAACCCCTGACTATACCGGGGATACGCTTATCACAATGCCTTTCTGGTCTGTGCTGAAGCAGGGCATTCTGGCAGCCAAGTGGCTTGACCTTTATTAGTGAGCCTGGTTACCCCCTCTCGGAACCACAGACTTAGAAATCGCCAGCTCATATACAGTGCATAAAATATATTTATATATATACCCTTATACACCATTTTAATAAAAAAAATATCACAAAATTCTTCTAAGTCCCTCGGGAAGAGTGAAAGACGCGCACGTTCATTTTCAGAGCTCCTAGACCTTCCTATAAGAAGTTAGCCAAAAAGTAGCTTCGAAAAACGCTTAGGTTAAGTTTCAGAGTTGCTTCTAATGTACCAAAGCTGGACTTAGACATAATTTCACTCTCACAACATTATGGCTGGTTGGAGACAGTCCGAACCACAAGTACCGGGTCCATGGTTCTGGCCGTATACTGGGGGGACGGGGACGACTCCCTTTAACCCCTGACTATACCGGGGATACGCTTATCACAATGCCTTTCTGGTCTGTGCTGAAGCAGGGCATTCTGGCAGCCAAGTGGCTTGACCTTTATTAGTGAGCCTGGTTACCCCCTCTCGGAACCACAGACTTAGAAATCGCCAGCTCATATACAGTGCATAAAATATATTTATATATATACCCTTATACACCATTTTAATAAAAAATATCACAAAATTCTTCTAAGTCTCTCGGGAAGAGTGAAAGACGCGCACGTTCATTTTGAGAGCTCCTAGACCTTCCTATAAGAAGTTAGCTAAAAAGTAGCTTTGAAAAACGCTTAGGTTAAGTTTCAGAGTTGCTTCTAATGTACCAAAGCTGGACTTAGACATAATTTCACTCTCAGAACATTATGGCTGGTTGGAGAGGGTCCGAACCACAAGTACCGGGTCCATGGTTCTGGCCGTATACTGGGGGGACGGGGACGACTCCCATTAACCCCTGACTATACCGGGGATACGCTTATCACAATGCCTTTCTGGTCTGTGCTGAAGCAGGGCATTCTGGCAGCCAAGTGGCTTGACCTTTATTAGTGAGCCTGGTTACCCCCTCTCGGAACCACAGACTTAGAAATCGCCAGCTCATATACAGTGCATAAAATATATTTATATATATATACCCTTATACACCATTTTAATAAAAAATATCACAAAATTCTTCTAAGTCCCTCGGGAAGAGTGAAAGACGCGCACGTTCATTTTCAGAGCTCCTAGACCTTCCTATAAGAAGTTAGCCAAAAAGTAGCTTCGAAAAACGCTTAGGTTAAGTTTCAGAGTTGCTTCTAATGTACCAAAGCTGGACTTAGATATAATTTCACTCTCACAACATTATGGCTGGTTGGAGAGGGTCCGAACCACAAGTACCGGGTCCATGGTTCTGGCCGTATACTGGGGGGACGGGGACGACTCCCATTAACCCCTGACTATACCGGGGATACGCTTATCACAATGCCTTTCTGGTCTGTGCTGAAGCAGGGCATTCTGGCAGCCAAGTGGCTTGACCTTTATTAGTGAGCCTGGTTACCCCCTCTCGGAACCACAGACTTAGAAATCGCCAGCTCATATACAGTGCATAAAATATATTTATATATATACCCTTATACACCATTTTAATAAAAAATATCACAAAATTCTTCTAAGTCTCTCGGGAAGAGAGAAAGACGCGCACGTTCATTTTCAGAGCTCCTAGACCTTCCTATAAGAAGTTAGCCAAAAAGTAGCTTCGAAAAACGCTTAGGTTAAGTTTCAGAGTTGCTTCTAATGTACCAAAGCTGGACTTAGACATAATTTCACTCTCACAACATTATGGCTGGTTGGAGACAGTCCGAACCACAAGTACCGGGTCCATGGTTCTGGCCGTATACTGGGGGGACGGGGACGACTCCCATTAACCCCTGACTATACCGGGGATACGCTTATCACAATGCCTTTCTGGTCTGTGCTGAAGCAGGGCATTCTGGCAGCCAAGTGGCTTGACCTTTATTAGTGAGCCTGGTTACCCCCTCTCGGAACCACAGACTTAGAAATCGCCAGCTCATATACAGTGCATAAAATATATTTATATATATACCCTTATACACCATTTTAATAAAAAATATCACAAAATTCTTCTAAGTCCCTCGGGAAGAGTGAAAGACGCGCACATTCATTTTCAGCGCTCCTAGACCTTCCTATAAGAAGTTAGCCAAAAATTAGCTTCGAAAAACGCTTAGGTTAAGTTTCAGAGTTGCTTCTAATGTACCAAAGCTGGACTTAGACATAATTTCACTCTCTCAACATTATGGCTGGTTGGAGACAGTCCGAACCACAAGTACCGGGTCCATGGTTCTGGCCGTATACTGGGGGGACGGGGACGACTCCCATTAACCCCTGACTATACCGGGGATACGCTTATCACAATGCCTTTCTGGTCTGTGCTGAAGCAGGGCATTCTGGCAGCCAAGTGGCTTGACCTTTATTAGTGAGCCTGGTTACCCCCTCTCGGAACCACAGACTTAGAAATCGCCAGCTCATATACAGTGCATAAAATATATTTATATATATACCCTTATACACCATTTTAATAAAAAATATCACAAAATTCTTCTAAGTCCCTCGGGAAGAGTGAAAGACGCGCACGTTCATTTTCAGAGCTCCTAGACCTTCCTATAAGAAGTTAGCCAAAAGGTAGCTTCGAAAAACGCTTAGGTTAAGTTTCAGAGTTGCTTCTAATGTACCAAAGCTGGACTTAGACATAATTTCACTCTCACAACATTATGGCTGGTTGGAGAGGGTCCGAACCACAAGTACCGGGTCCATGGTTCTGGCCGTATACTGGGGGGACGGGGACGACTCCCATTAACCCCTGACTATACCGGGGATACGCTTATCACAATGCCTTTCTGGTCTGTGCTGAAGCAGGGCATTCTGGCAGCCAAGTGGCTTGACCTTTATTAGTGAGCCTGGTTACCCCCTCTCGGAACCACAGACTTAGAAATCGCCAGCTCATATACAGTGCATAAAATATATTTATATATATACCCTTATACACCATTTTAATAAAAAAATATCACAAAATTCTTCTAAGTCCCTCGGGAAGAGTGAAAGACGCGCACGTTCATTTTCAGAGCTCCTAGACCTTCCTATAAGAAGTTAGCCAAAAAGTAGCTTCGAAAAACGCTTAGGTTAAGTTTCAGAGTTGCTTCTAATGTACCAAAGCTGGACTTAGACATAATTTCACTCTCACAACATTATGGCTGGTTGGAGAGGGTCCGAACCACAAGTACCGGGTCCATGGTTCTGGCCGTATACTGGGGGGACGGGGACGACTCCCATTAACCCCTGACTATACCGGGGATACGCTTATCACAATGCCTTTCTGGTCTGTGCTGAAGCAGGGCATTCTGGCAGCCAAGTGGCTTGACCTTTATTAGTGAGCCTGGTTACCCCCTCTCGGAACCACAGACTTAGAAATCGCCAGCTCATATACAGTGCATAAAATATATTTATATATATATACCCTTATACACCATTTTAATAAAAAATATCACAAAATTCTTCTAAGTCCCTCGGGAAGAGTGAAAGACGCGCACGTTCATTTTCAGAGCTCCTAGACCTTCCTATAAGAAGTTAGCCAAAAAGTAGCTTCGAAAAACGCTTAGGTTAAGTTTCAGAGTTGCTTCTAATGTACCAAAGCTGGACTTAGATATAATTTCACTCTCACAACATTATGGCTGGTTGGAGAGGGTCCGAACCACAAGTACAGGGTCCATGGTTCTGGCCGTATACTGGGGGGACGGGGACGACTCCCATTAACCCCTGACTATACCGGGGATACGCTTATCACAATGCCTTTCTGGTCTGTGCTGAAGCAGGGCATTCTGGCAGCCAAGTGGCTTGACCTTTATTAGTGAGCCTGGTTACCCCCTCTCGGAACCACAGACTTAGAAATCGCCAGCTCATATACAGTGCATAAAATATATTTATATATATACCCTTATACACCATTTTAATAAAAAATATCACAAAATTCTTCTAAGTCCCTCGGGAAGAGTGAAAGACGCGCACGTTCATTTTCAGAGCTCCTAGACCTTCCTATAAGAAGTTAGCCAAAAAGTAGCTTCGAAAAACGCTTAGGTTAAGTTTCAGAGTTGCTTCTAATGTACCAAAGCTGGACTTAGACATAATTTCACTCTCACAACATTATGGCTGGTTGGAGACAGTCCGAACCACAAGTACCGGGTCCATGGTTCTGGCCGTATACTGGGGGGACGGGGACGACTCCCATTAACCCCTGACTATACCGGGGATACGCTTATCACAATGCCTTTCTGGTCTGTGCTGAAGCAGGGCATTCTGGCAGCCAAGTGGCTTGACCTTTATTAGTGAGCCTGGTTACCCCCTCTCGGAACCACAGACTTAGAAATCGCCAGCTCATATACAGTGCATAAAATATATTTATATATATACCCTTATACACCATTTTAATAAAAAATATCACAAAATTCTTCTAAGTCTCTCGGGAAGAGAGAAAGACGCGCACGTTCATTTTCAGAGCTCCTAGACCTTCCTATAAGAAGTTAGCTAAAAAGTAGCTTCGAAAAACGCTTAGGTTAAGCTTCAGAGTTGCTTCTAATGTACCAAAGCTGGACTTAGACATAATTTCACTCTCACAACATTATGGCTGGTTGGAGAGGTTCCGAACCACAAGTACCGGGTCCATGGTTCTGGCCGTATACTGGGGGGACGGGGACGACTCCCATTAACCCCTGACTATACCGGGGATACGCTTATCACAATGCCTTTCTGGTCTGTGCTGAAGCAGGGCATTCTGGCAGCCAAGTGGCTTGACCTTTATTAGTGAGCCTGGTTACCCCCTCTCGGAACCACAGACTTAGAAATCGCCAGCTCATATACAGTGCATAAAATATATTTATATATATACCCTTATACACCATTTTAATAAAAAAATATCACAAAATTCTTCTACGTCCCTCGGGAAGAGTGAAAGACGCGCACGTTCATTTTCAGAGCTCCTAGACCTTCCTATAAGAAGTTAGCCAAAAAGTAGCTTCGAAAAACGCTTAGGTTAAGTTTCAGAGTTGCTTCTAATGTACCAAAGCTGGACTTAGACATAATTTCACTCTCACAACATTATGGCTGGTTGGAGACAGTCCGAACCACAAGTACCGGGTCCATGGTTCTGGCCGTATACTGGGGGGACGGGGACGACTCCCTTTAACCCCTGACTATACCGGGGATACGCTTATCACAATGCCTTTCTGGTCTGTGCTGAAGCAGGGCATTCTGGCAGCCAAGTGGCTTGACCTTTATTAGTGAGCCTGGTTACCCCCTCTCGGAACCACAGACTTAGAAATCGCCAGCTCATATACAGTGCATAAAATATATTTATATATATACCCTTATACACCATTTTAATAAAAAATATCACAAAATTCTTCTAAGTCTCTCGGGAAGAGTGAAAGACGCGCACGTTCATTTTCAGAGCTCCTAGACCTTCCTATAAGAAGTTAGCCAAAAAGTAGCTTCGAAAAACGCTTAGGTTAAGTTTCAGAGTTGCTTCTAATGTACCAAAGCTGGACTTAGATATAATTTCACTCTCACAACATTATGGCTGGTTGGAGAGGGTCCGAACCACAAGTACAGGGTCCATGGTTCTGGCCGTATACTGGGGGGACGGGGACGACTCCCATTAACCCCTGACTATACCGGGGATACGCTTATCACAATGCCTTTCTGGTCTGTGCTGAAGCAGGGCATTCTGGCAGCCAAGTGGCTTGACCTTTATTAGTGAGCCTGGTTACCCCCTCTCGGAACCACAGACTTAGAAATCGCCAGCTCATATACAGTGCATAAAATATATTTATATATATACCCTTATACACCATTTTAATAAAAAATATCACAAAATTCTTCTAAGTCCCTCGGGAAGAGTGAAAGACGCGCACGTTCATTTTCAAAGCTCCTAGACCTTCCTATAAGAAGTTAGCCAAAAAGTAGCTTCGAAAAACGCTTAGGTTAAGTTTCAGAGTTGCTTCTAATGTACCAAAGCTGGACTTAGACATAATTTCACTCTCACAACATTATGGCTGGTTGGAGACAGTCCGAACCACAAGTACCGGGTCCATGGTTCTGGCCGTATACTGGGGGGACGGGGACGACTCCCATTAACCCCTGACTATACCGGGGATACGCTTATCACAATGCCTTTCTGGTCTGTGCTGAAGCAGGGCATTCTGGCAGCCAAGTGGCTTGACCTTTATTAGTGAGCCTGGTTACCCCCTCTCGGAACCACAGACTTAGAAATCGCCAGCTCATATACAGTGCATAAAATATATTTATATATATACCCTTATACACCATTTTAATAAAAAATATCACAAAATTCTTCTAAGTCTCTCGGGAAGAGAGAAAGACGCGCACGTTCATTTTCAGAGCTCCTAGACCTTCCTATAAGAAGTTAGCTAAAAAGTAGCTTCGAAAAACGCTTAGGTTAAGTTTCAGAGTTGCTTCTAATGTACCAAAGCTGGACTTAGACATAATTTCACTCTCACAACATTATGGCTGGTTGGAGACAGTCCGAACCACAAGTACCGGGTCCATGGTTCTGGCCGTATACTGGGGGGACGGGGACGACTCCCATTAACCCCTGACTATACCGGGGATACGCTTATCACAATGCCTTTCTGGTCTGTGCTGAAGCAGGGCATTCTGGCAGCCAAGTGGCTTGACCTTTATTAGTGAGCCTGGTTACCCCCTCTCGGAACCACAGACTTAGAAATCGCCAGCTCATATACAGTGCATAAAATATATTTATATATATACCCTTATACACCATTTTAATAAAAAATATCACAAAATTCTTCTAAGTCTCTCGGGAAGAGTGAAAGACGCGCACGTTCATTTTCAGAGCTCCTAGACCTTCCTACAGTATAAGAAGTTAGCTAAAAAGTAGCTTCGAAAAACGCTTAGGTTAAGTTTCAGAGTTGCTTCTAATGTACCAAAGCTGGACTTAGACATAATTTCACTCTCACAACATTATGGCTGGTTGGAGAGGGTCCGAACCACAAGTACCGGGTCCATGGTTCTGGCCGTATACTGGGGGGACGGGGACGACTCCCATTAACCCCTGACTATATCGGGGATACGCTTATCACAATGCCTTTCTGGTCTGTGCTGAAGCAGGGCATTCTGGCAGCCAAGTGGCTTGACCTTTATTAGTGAGCCTGGTTACCCCCTCTCGGAACCACAGACTTAGAAATCGCCAGCTCATATACAGTGCATAAAATATATTTATATATATACCCTTATACACCATTTTAATAAAAAATATCACAAAATTCTTCTAAGTCCCTCGGGAAGAGTGAAAGACGCGCACGTTCATTTTCAGAGCTCTTAGACCTTCCTATAAGAAGTTAGCCAAAATGTAGCTTCGAAAAACGCTTAGGTTAAGTTTCAGAGTTGCTTCTAATGTACCAAAGCTGGACTTAGATATAATTTCACTCTCACAACATTATGGCTGGTTGGAGAGGGTCCGAACCACAAGTACCGGGTCCATGGTTCTGGCCGTATACTGGGGGGACGGGGACGACTCCCATTAACCCCTGACTATACCGGGGATACGCTTATCACAATGCCTTTCTGGTCTGTGCTGAAGCAGGGCATTCTGGCAGGCAAGTGGCTTGACCTTTATTAGTGAGCCTGGTTACCCCCTCTCGGAACCACAGACTTAGAAATCGCCAGCTCATATACAGTGCATAAAATATATTTATATATATACCCTTATACACCATTTTAATAAAAAATATCACAAAATTCTTCTAAGTCTCTCGGGAAGAGAGAAAGACGCGCACGTTCATTTTCAGAGCTCCTAGACCTTCCTATAAGAAGTTAGCTAAAAAGTAGCTTCGAAAAACGCTTAGGTTAAGTTTCAGAGTTGCTTCTAATGTACCAAAGCTGGACTTAGACATAATTTCACTCTCACAACATTATGGCTGGTTGGAGAGGGTCCGAACCACAAGTACCGGGTCCATGGTTCTGGCCGTATACTGGGGGGACGGGGACGACTCCCATTAACCCCTGACTATACCGGGGATACGCTTATCACAATGCCTTTCTGGTCTGTGCTGAAGCAGGGCATTCTGGCAGCCAAGTGGCTTGACCTTTATTAGTGAGCCTGGTTACCCCCTCTCGGAACCACAGACTTAGAAATCGCCAGCTCATATACAGTGCATAAAATATATTTATATATATACCCTTATACACCATTTTAATAAAAAATATCACAAAATTCTTCTAAGTCTCTCGGGAAGAGTGAAAGACGCGCACGTTCATTTTCAGAGCTCCTAGACCTTCCTATAAGAAGTTAGCCAAAATGTAGCTTCGAAAAACGCTTAGGTTAAGTTTCAGAGTTGCTTCTGATGTACCAAAGCTGGACTTAGATATAATTTCACTCTCACAACATTATGGCTGGTTGGAGAGGGTCCGAACCACAAGTACCGGGTCCATGGTTCTGGCCGTATACTGGGGGGACGGGGACGACTCCCATTAACCCCTGACTATACCGGGGATACGCTTATCACAATGCCTTTCTGGTCTGTGCTGAAGCAGGGCATTCTGGCAGGCAAGTGGCTTGACCTTTATTAGTGAGCCTGGTTACCCCCTCTCGGAACCACAGACTTAGAAATCGCCAGCTCATATACAGTGCATAAAATATATTTATATATATACCCTTATACACCATTTTAATAAAAAATATCACAAAATTCTTCTAAGTCTCTCGGGAAGAGAGAAAGACGCGCACGTTCATTTTCAGAGCTCCTAGACCTTCCTATAAGAAGTTAGCTAAAAAGTAGCTTCGAAAAACGCTTAGGTTAAGTTTCAGAGTTGCTTCTAATGTACCAAAGCTGGACTTAGACATAATTTCACTCTCACAACATTATGGCTGGTTGGAGACAGTCCGAACCACAAGTACCGGGTCCATGGTTCTGGCCGTATACTGGGGGGACGGGGACGACTCCCATTAACCCCTGACTATACCGGGGATACGCTTATCACAATGCCTTTCTGGTCTGTGCTGAAGCAGGGCATTCTGGCAGCCAAGTGGCTTGACCTTTATTAGTGAGCCTGGTTACCCCCTCTCGGAACCACAGACTTAGAAATCGCCAGCTCATATACAGTGCATAAAATATATTTATATATATACCCTTATACACCATTTTAATAAAAAATATCACAAAATTCTTCTAAGTCTCTCGGGAAGAGTGAAAGACGCGCACGTTCATTTTCAGAGCTCCTAGACCTTCCTATAAGAAGTTAGCTAAAAAGTAGCTTCGAAAAACGCTTAGGTTAAGTTTCAGAGTTGCTTCTAATGTACCAAAGCTGGACTTAGACATAATTTCACTCTCACAACATTATGGCTGGTTGGAGAGGGTCCGAACCACAAGTACCGGGTCCATGGTTCTGGCCGTATACTGGGGGGACGGGGACGACTCCCATTAACCCCTGACTATATCGGGGATACGCTTATCACAATGCCTTTCTGGTCTGTGCTGAAGCAGGGCATTCTGGCAGCCAAGTGGCTTGACCTTTATTAGTGAGCCTGGTTACCCCCTCTCGGAACCACAGACTTAGAAATCGCCAGCTCATATACAGTGCATAAAATATATTTATATATATACCCTTATACACCATTTTAATAAAAAATATCACAAAATTCTTCTAAGTCCCTCGGGAAGAGTGAAAGACGCGCACGTTCATTTTCAGAGCTCTTAGACCTTCCTATAAGAAGTTAGCCAAAATGTAGCTTCGAAAAACGCTTAGGTTAAGTTTCAGAGTTGCTTCTAATGTACCAAAGCTGGACTTAGATATAATTTCACTCTCACAACATTATGGCTGGTTGGAGAGGGTCCGAACCACAAGTACCGGGTCCATGGTTCTGGCCGTATACTGGGGGGACGGGGACGACTCCCATTAACCCCTGACTATACCGGGGATACGCTTATCACAATGCCTTTCTGGTCTGTGCTGAAGCAGGGCATTCTGGCAGGCAAGTGGCTTGACCTTTATTAGTGAGCCTGGTTACCCCCTCTCGGAACCACAGACTTAGAAATCGCCAGCTCATATACAGTGCATAAAATATATTTATATATATACCCTTATACACCATTTTAATAAAAAATATCACAAAATTCTTCTAAGTCTCTCGGGAAGAGAGAAAGACGCGCACGTTCATTTTCAGAGCTCCTAGACCTTCCTATAAGAAGTTAGCTAAAAAGTAGCTTCGAAAAACGCTTAGGTTAAGTTTCAGAGTTGCTTCTAATGTACCAAAGCTGGACTTAGACATAATTTCACTCTCACAACATTATGGCTGGTTGGAGACAGTCCGAACCACAAGTACCGGGTCCATGGTTCTGGCCGTATACTGGGGGGACGGGGACGACTCCCATTAACCCCTGACTATACCGGGGATACGCTTATCACAATGCCTTTCTGGTCTGTGCTGAAGCAGGGCATTCTGGCAGCCAAGTGGCTTGACCTTTATTAGTGAGCCTGGTTACCCCCTCTCGGAACCACAGACTTAGAAATCGCCAGCTCATATACAGTGCATAAAATATATTTATATATATACCCTTATACACCATTTTAATAAAAAATATCACAAAATTCTTCTAAGTCTCTCGGGAAGAGTGAAAGACGCGCACGTTCATTTTCAGAGCTCCTAGACCTTCCTATAAGAAGTTAGCTAAAAAGTAGCTTCGAAAAACGCTTAGGTTAAGTTTCAGAGTTGCTTCTAATGTACCAAAGCTGGACTTAGACATAATTTCACTCTCACAACATTATGGCTGGTTGGAGAGGGTCCGAACCACAAGTACCGGGTCCATGGTTCTGGCCGTATACTGGGGGGACGGGGACGACTCCCATTAACCCCTGACTATATCGGGGATACGCTTATCACAATGCCTTTCTGGTCTGTGCTGAAGCAGGGCATTCTGGCAGCCAAGTGGCTTGACCTTTATTAGTGAGCCTGGTTACCCCCTCTCGGAACCACAGACTTAGAAATCGCCAGCTCATATACAGTGCATAAAATATATTTATATATATACCCTTATACACCATTTTAATAAAAAATATCACAAAATTCTTCTAAGTCCCTCGGGAAGAGTGAAAGACGCGCACGTTCATTTTCAGAGCTCTTAGACCTTCCTATAAGAAGTTAGCCAAAATGTAGCTTCGAAAAACGCTTAGGTTAAGTTTCAGAGTTGCTTCTAATGTACCAAAGCTGGACTTAGATATAATTTCACTCTCACAACATTATGGCTGGTTGGAGAGGGTCCGAACCACAAGTACCGGGTCCATGGTTCTGGCCGTATACTGGGGGGACGGGGACGACTCCCATTAACCCCTGACTATACCGGGGATACGCTTATCACAATGCCTTTCTGGTCTGTGCTGAAGCAGGGCATTCTGGCAGGCAAGTGGCTTGACCTTTATTAGTGAGCCTGGTTACCCCCTCTCGGAACCACAGACTTAGAAATCGCCAGCTCATATACAGTGCATAAAATATATTTATATATATACCCTTATACACCATTTTAATAAAAAATATCACAAAATTCTTCTAAGTCTCTCGGGAAGAGAGAAAGACGCGCACGTTCATTTTCAGAGCTCCTAGACCTTCCTATAAGAAGTTAGCTAAAAAGTAGCTTCGAAAAACGCTTAGGTTAAGTTTCAGAGTTGCTTCTAATGTACCAAAGCTGGACTTAGACATAATTTCACTCTCACAACATTATGGCTGGTTGGAGAGGGTCCGAACCACAAGTACCGGGTCCATGGTTCTGGCCGTATACTGGGGGGACGGGGACGACTCCCATTAACCCCTGACTATACCGGGGATACGCTTATCACAATGCCTTTCTGGTCTGTGCTGAAGCAGGGCATTCTGGCAGCCAAGTGGCTTGACCTTTATTAGTGAGCCTGGTTACCCCCTCTCGGAACCACAGACTTAGAAATCGCCAGCTCATATACAGTGCATAAAATATATTTATATATATACCCTTATACACCATTTTAATAAAAAATATCACAAAATTCTTCTAAGTCTCTCGGGAAGAGTGAAAGACGCGCACGTTCATTTTCAGAGCTCCTAGACCTTCCTATAAGAAGTTAGCCAAAATGTAGCTTCGAAAAACGCTTAGGTTAAGTTTCAGAGTTGCTTCTGATGTACCAAAGCTGGACTTAGATATAATTTCACTCTCACAACATTATGGCTGGTTGGAGAGGGTCCGAACCACAAGTACCGGGTCCATGGTTCTGGCCGTATACTGGGGGGACGGGGACGACTCCCATTAACCCCTGACTATACCGGGGATACGCTTATCACAATGCCTTTCTGGTCTGTGCTGAAGCAGGGCATTCTGGCAGGCAAGTGGCTTGACCTTTATTAGTGAGCCTGGTTACCCCCTCTCGGAACCACAGACTTAGAAATCGCCAGCTCATATACAGTGCATAAAATATATTTATATATATACCCTTATACACCATTTTAATAAAAAATATCACAAAATTCTTCTAAGTCTCTCGGGAAGAGAGAAAGACGCGCACGTTCATTTTCAGAGCTCCTAGACCTTCCTATAAGAAGTTAGCTAAAAAGTAGCTTCGAAAAACGCTTAGGTTAAGTTTCAGAGTTGCTTCTAATGTACCAAAGCTGGACTTAGACATAATTTCACTCTCACAACATTATGGCTGGTTGGAGACAGTCCGAACCACAAGTACCGGGTCCATGGTTCTGGCCGTATACTGGGGGGACGGGGACGACTCCCATTAACCCCTGACTATACCGGGGATACGCTTATCACAATGCCTTTCTGGTCTGTGCTGAAGCAGGGCATTCTGGCAGCCAAGTGGCTTGACCTTTATTAGTGAGCCTGGTTACCCCCTCTCGGAACCACAGACTTAGAAATCGCCAGCTCATATACAGTGCATAAAATATATTTATATATATACCCTTATACACCATTTTAATAAAAAATATCACAAAATTCTTCTAAGTCTCTCGGGAAGAGTGAAAGACGCGCACGTTCATTTTCAGAGCTCCTAGACCTTCCTATAAGAAGTTAGCTAAAAAGTAGCTTCGAAAAACGCTTAGGTTAAGTTTCAGAGTTGCTTCTAATGTACCAAAGCTGGACTTAGACATAATTTCACTCTCACAACATTATGGCTGGTTGGAGAGGGTCCGAACCACAAGTACCGGGTCCATGGTTCTGGCCGTATACTGGGGGGACGGGGACGACTCCCATTAACCCCTGACTATATCGGGGATACGCTTATCACAATGCCTTTCTGGTCTGTGCTGAAGCAGGGCATTCTGGCAGCCAAGTGGCTTGACCTTTATTAGTGAGCCTGGTTACCCCCTCTCGGAACCACAGACTTAGAAATCGCCAGCTCATATACAGTGCATAAAATATATTTATATATATACCCTTATACACCATTTTAATAAAAAATATCACAAAATTCTTCTAAGTCCCTCGGGAAGAGTGAAAGACGCGCACGTTCATTTTCAGAGCTCTTAGACCTTCCTATAAGAAGTTAGCCAAAATGTAGCTTCGAAAAACGCTTAGGTTAAGTTTCAGAGTTGCTTCTAATGTACCAAAGCTGGACTTAGATATAATTTCACTCTCACAACATTATGGCTGGTTGGAGAGGGTCCGAACCACAAGTACCGGGTCCATGGTTCTGGCCGTATACTGGGGGGACGGGGACGACTCCCATTAACCCCTGACTATACCGGGGATACGCTTATCACAATGCCTTTCTGGTCTGTGCTGAAGCAGGGCATTCTGGCAGGCAAGTGGCTTGACCTTTATTAGTGAGCCTGGTTACCCCCTCTCGGAACCACAGACTTAGAAATCGCCAGCTCATATACAGTGCATAAAATATATTTATATATATACCCTTATACACCATTTTAATAAAAAATATCACAAAATTCTTCTAAGTCTCTCGGGAAGAGAGAAAGACGCGCACGTTCATTTTCAGAGCTCCTAGACCTTCCTATAAGAAGTTAGCTAAAAAGTAGCTTCGAAAAACGCTTAGGTTAAGTTTCAGAGTTGCTTCTAATGTACCAAAGCTGGACTTAGACATAATTTCACTCTCACAACATTATGGCTGGTTGGAGACAGTCCGAACCACAAGTACCGGGTCCATGGTTCTGGCCGTATACTGGGGGGACGGGGACGACTCCCATTAACCCCTGACTATACCGGGGATACGCTTATCACAATGCCTTTCTGGTCTGTGCTGAAGCAGGGCATTCTGGCAGCCAAGTGGCTTGACCTTTATTAGTGAGCCTGGTTACCCCCTCTCGGAACCACAGACTTAGAAATCGCCAGCTCATATACAGTGCATAAAATATATTTATATATATACCCTTATACACCATTTTAATAAAAAATATCACAAAATTCTTCTAAGTCTCTCGGGAAGAGTGAAAGACGCGCACGTTCATTTTCAGAGCTCCTAGACCTTCCTATAAGAAGTTAGCTAAAAAGTAGCTTCGAAAAACGCTTAGGTTAAGTTTCAGAGTTGCTTCTAATGTACCAAAGCTGGACTTAGACATAATTTCACTCTCACAACATTATGGCTGGTTGGAGAGGGTCCGAACCACAAGTACCGGGTCCATGGTTCTGGCCGTATACTGGGGGGACGGGGACGACTCCCATTAACCCCTGACTATATCGGGGATACGCTTATCACAATGCCTTTCTGGTCTGTGCTGAAGCAGGGCATTCTGGCAGCCAAGTGGCTTGACCTTTATTAGTGAGCCTGGTTACCCCCTCTCGGAACCACAGACTTAGAAATCGCCAGCTCATATACAGTGCATAAAATATATTTATATATATACCCTTATACACCATTTTAATAAAAAATATCACAAAATTCTTCTAAGTCCCTCGGGAAGAGTGAAAGACGCGCACGTTCATTTTCAGAGCTCTTAGACCTTCCTATAAGAAGTTAGCCAAAAAGTAGCTTCGAAAAACGCTTAGGTTAAGTTTCAGAGTTGCTTCTAATGTACCAAAGCTGGACTTAGATATAATTTCACTCTCACAACATTATGGCTGGTTGGAGAGGGTCCGAACCACAAGTACCGGGTCCATGGTTCTGGCCGTATACTGGGGGGACGGGGACGACTCCCATTAACCCCTGACTATACCGGGGATACGCTTATCACAATGCCTTTCTGGTCTGTGCTGAAGCAGGGCATTCTGGCAGGCAAGTGGCTTGACCTTTATTAGTGAGCCTGGTTACCCCCTCTCGGAACCACAGACTTAGAAATCGCCAGCTCATATACAGTGCATAAAATATATTTATATATATACCCTTATACACCATTTTAATAAAAAAATATCACAAAATTCTTCTAAGTCCCTCGGGAAGAGTGAAAGACGCGCACGTTCATTTTCAGAGCTCCTAGACCTTCCTATAAGAAGTTAGCCAAAAAGTAGCTTCGAAAAACGCTTAGGTTAAGTTTCAGAGTTGCTTCTAATGTACCAAAGCTGGACTTAGACATAATTTCACTCTCACAACATTATGGCTGGTTGGAGACAGTCCGAACCACAAGTACCGGGTCCATGGTTCTGGCCGTATACTGGGGGGACGGGGACGACTCCCTTTAACCCCTGACTATACCGGGGATACGCTTATCACAATGCCTTTCTGGTCTGTGCTGAAGCAGGGCATTCTGGCAGCCAAGTTGCTTGACCTTTATTAGTGAGCCTGGTTACCCCCTCTCGGAACCACAGACTTAGAAATCGCCAGCTCATATACAGTGCATAAAATATATTTATATATATACCCTTATACACCATTTTAATAAAAAATATCACAAAATTCTTCTAAGTCTCTCGGGAAGAGTGAAAGACGCGCACGTTCATTTTCAGAGCTCCTAGACCTTCCTATAAGAAGTTAGCCAAAAAGTAGCTTCGAAAAACGCTTAGGTTAAGTTTCAGAGTTGCTTCTAATGTACCAAAGCTGGACTTAGATATAATTTCACTCTCACAACATTATGGCTGGTTGGAGAGGGTCCGAACCACAAGTACAGGGTCCATGGTTCTGGCCGTATACTGGGGGGACGGGGACGACTCCCATTAACCCCTGACTATACCGGGGATACGCTTATCACAATGCCTTTCTGGTCTGTGCTGAAGCAGGGCATTCTGGCAGCCAAGTGGCTTGACCTTTATTAGTGAGCCTGGTTACCCCCTCTCGGAACCACAGACTTAGAAATCGCCAGCTCATATACAGTGCATAAAATATATTTATATATATACCCTTATACACCATTTTAATAAAAAATATCACAAAATTCTTCTAAGTCCCTCGGGAAGAGTGAAAGACGCGCACGTTCATTTTCAGAGCTCCTAGACCTTCCTATAAGAAGTTAGCCAAAAAGTAGCTTCGAAAAACGCTTAGGTTAAGTTTCAGAGTTGCTTCTAATGTACCAAAGCTGGACTTAGACATAATTTCACTCTCACAACATTATGGCTGGTTGGAGACAGTCCGAACCACAAGTACCGGGTCCATGGTTCTGGCCGTATACTGGGGGGACGGGGACGACTCCCATTAACCCCTGACTATACCGGGGATACGCTTATCACAATGCCTTTCTGGTCTGTGCTGAAGCAGGGCATTCTGGCAGCCAAGTGGCTTGACCTTTATTAGTGAGCCTGGTTACCCCCTCTCGGAACCACAGACTTAGAAATCGCCAGCTCATATACAGTGCATAAAATATATTTATATATATACCCTTATACACCATTTTAATAAAAAATATCACAAAATTCTTCTAAGTCCCTCGGGAAGAGTGAAAGACGCGCACGTTCATTTTCAGAGCTCTTAGACCTTCCTATAAGAAGTTAGCCAAAAAGTAGCTTCGAAAAACGCTTAGGTTAAGTTTCAGAGTTGCTTCTAATGTACCAAAGCTGGACTTAGATATAATTTCACTCTCACAACATTATGGCTGGTTGGAGAGGGTCCGAACCACAAGTACCGGGTCCATGGTTCTGGCCGTATACTGGGGGGACGGGGACGACTCCCATTAACCCCTGACTATACCGGGGATACGCTTATCACAATGCCTTTCTGGTCTGTGCTGAAGCAGGGCATTCTGGCAGGCAAGTGGCTTGACCTTTATTAGTGAGCCTGGTTACCCCCTCTCGGAACCACAGACTTAGAAATCGCCAGCTCATATACAGTGCATAAAATATATTTATATATATACCCTTATACACCATTTTAATAAAAAAATATCACAAAATTCTTCTAAGTCCCTCGGGAAGAGTGGAAGACGCGCACGTTCATTTTCAGAGCTCCTAGACCTTCCTATAAGAAGTTAGCCAAAAAGTAGCTTCGAAAAACGCTTAGGTTAAGTTTCAGAGTTGCTTCTAATGTACCAAAGCTGGACTTAGATATAATTTCACTCTCACAACATTATGGCTGGTTGGAGAGGGTCCGAACCACAAGTACAGGGTCCATGGTTCTGGCCGTATACTGGGGGGACGGGGACGACTCCCATTAACCCCTGACTATACCGGGGATACGCTTATCACAATGCCTTTCTGGTCTGTGCTGAAGCAGGGCATTCTGGCAGGCAAGTGGCTTGACCTTTATTAGTGAGCCTGGTTACCCCCTCTCGGAACCACAGACTTAGAAATCGCCAGCTCATATACAGTGCATAAAATATATTTATATATATACCCTTATACACCATTTTAATAAAAAAATATCACAAAATTCTTCTAAGTCCCTCGGGAAGAGTGGAAGACGCGCACGTTCATTTTCAGAGCTCCTAGACCTTCCTATAAGAAGTTAGCCAAAAAGTAGCTTCGAAAAACGCTTAGGTTAAGTTTCAGAGTTGCTTCTAATGTACCAAAGCTGGACTTAGATATAATTTCACTCTCACAACATTATGGCTGGTTGGAGAGGGTCCGAACCACAAGTACAGGGTCCATGGTTCTGGCCGTATACTGGGGGGACGGGGACGACTCCCATTAACCCCTGACTATACCGGGGATACGCTTATCACAATGCCTTTCTGGTCTGTGCTGAAGCAGGGCATTCTGGCAGCCAAGTGGCTTGACCTTTATTAGTGAGCCTGGTTACCCCCTCTCGGAACCACAGACTTAGAAATCGCCAGCTCATATACAGTGCATAAAATATATTTATATATATACCCTTATACACCATTTTAATAAAAAATATCACAAAATTCTTCTAAGTCCCTCGGGAAGAGTGAAAGACGCGCACGTTCATTTTCAGAGCTCCTAGACCTTCCTATAAGAAGTTAGCCAAAAAGTAGCTTCGAAAAACGCTTAGGTTAAGTTTCAGAGTTGCTTCTAATGTACCAAAGCTGGACTTAGACATAATTTCACTCTCACAACATTATGGCTGGTTGGAGACAGTCCGAACCACAAGTACCGGGTCCATGGTTCTGGCCGTATACTGGGGGGACGGGGACGACTCCCATTAACCCCTGACTATACCGGGGATACGCTTATCACAATGCCTTTCTGGTCTGTGCTGAAGCAGGGCATTCTGGCAGCCAAGTGGCTTGACCTTTATTAGTGAGCCTGGTTACCCCCTCTCGGAACCACAGACTTAGAAATCGCCAGCTCATATACAGTGCATAAAATATATTTATATATATACCCTTATACACCATTTTAATAAAAAATATCACAAAATTCTTCTAAGTCCCTCGGGAAGAGTGAAAGACGCGCACGTTCATTTTCAGAGCTCCTAGACCTTCCTATAAGAAGTTAGCCAAAAAGTAGCTTCGAAAAACGCTTAG
The DNA here is from genome assembly GCF_040206685.1 of Ascaphus truei. NCBI lineage: Eukaryota > Metazoa > Chordata > Amphibia > Anura > Ascaphidae > Ascaphus > Ascaphus truei. The sequence goes on from NC_134493.1 coordinate 1,630,427, forward strand.
GTTAAGTTTCAGAGTTGCTTCTAATGTACCAAAGCTGGACTTAGACATAATTTCACTCTCACAACATTATGGCTGGTTGGAGACAGTCCGAACCACAAGTACCGGGTCCATGGTTCTGGCCGTATACTGGGGGGACGGGGACGACTCCCATTAACCCCTGACTATACCGGGGATACGCTTATCACAATGCCTTTCTGGTCTGTGCTGAAGCAGGGCATTCTGGCAGCCAAGTGGCTTGACCTTTATTAGTGAGCCTGGTTACCCCCTCTCGGAACCACAGACTTAGAAATCGCCAGCTCATATACAGTGCATAAAATATATTTATATATATACCCTTATACACCATTTTAATAAAAAATATCACAAAATTCTTCTAAGTCTCTCGGGAAGAGTGAAAGACGCGCACGTTCATTTTCAGAGCTCCTAGACCTTCCTATAAGAAGTTAGCTAAAAAGTAGCTTCGAAAAACGCTTAGGTTAAGTTTCAGAGTTGCTTCTAATGTACCAAAGCTGGACTTAGACATAATTTCACTCTCACAACATTATGGCTGGTTGGAGAGGGTCCGAACCACAAGTACCGGGTCCATGGTTCTGGCCGTATACTGGGGGGACGGGGACGACTCCCATTAACCCCTGACTATATCGGGGATACGCTTATCACAATGCCTTTCTGGTCTGTGCTGAAGCAGGGCATTCTGGCAGCCAAGTGGCTTGACCTTTATTAGTGAGCCTGGTTACCCCCTCTCGGAACCACAGACTTAGAAATCGCCAGCTCATATACAGTGCATAAAATATATTTATATATATACCCTTATACACCATTTTAATAAAAAATATCACAAAATTCTTCTAAGTCCCTCGGGAAGAGTGAAAGACGCGCACGTTCATTTTCAGAGCTCTTAGACCTTCCTATAAGAAGTTAGCCAAAAAGTAGCTTCGAAAAACGCTTAGGTTAAGTTTCAGAGTTGCTTCTAATGTACCAAAGCTGGACTTAGATATAATTTCACTCTCACAACATTATGGCTGGTTGGAGAGGGTCCGAACCACAAGTACCGGGTCCATGGTTCTGGCCGTATACTGGGGGGACGGGGACGACTCCCATTAACCCCTGACTATACCGGGGATACGCTTATCACAATGCCTTTCTGGTCTGTGCTGAAGCAGGGCATTCTGGCAGCCAAGTGGCTTGACCTTTATTAGTGAGCCTGGTTACCCCCTCTCGGAACCACAGACTTAGAAATCGCCAGCTCATATACAGTGCATAAAATATATTTATATATATACCCTTATACACCATTTTAATAAAAAATATCACAAAATTCTTCTAAGTCCCTCGGGAAGAGTGAAAGACGCGCACGTTCATTTTCAGAGCTCCTAGACCTTCCTATAAGAAGTTAGCCAAAAAGTAGCTTCGAAAAACGCTTAGGTTAAGTTTCAGAGTTGCTTCTAATGTACCAAAGCTGGACTTAGACATAATTTCACTCTCACAACATTATGGCTGGTTGGAGACAGTCCGAACCACAAGTACCGGGTCCATGGTTCTGGCCGTATACTGGGGGGACGGGGACGACTCCCATTAACCCCTGACTATACCGGGGATACGCTTATCACAATGCCTTTCTGGTCTGTGCTGAAGCAGGGCATTCTGGCAGCCAAGTGGCTTGACCTTTATTAGTGAGCCTGGTTACCCCCTCTCGGAACCACAGACTTAGAAATCGCCAGCTCATATACAGTGCATAAAATATATTTATATATATACCCTTATACACCATTTTAATAAAAAATATCACAAAATTCTTCTAAGTCCCTCGGGAAGAGTGAAAGACGCGCACGTTCATTTTCAGAGCTCCTAGACCTTCCTATAAGAAGTTAGCTAAAAAGTAGCTTCGAAAAACGCTTAGGTTAAGTTTCAGAGTTGCTTCTAATGTACCAAAGCTGGACTTAGACATAATTTCACTCTCACAACATTATGGCTGGTTGGAGAGGGTCCGAACCACAAGTACCGGGTCCATGGTTCTGGCCGTATACTGGGGGGACGGGGACGACTCCCATTAACCCCTGACTATACCGGGGATACGCTTATCACAATGCCTTTCTGGTCTGTGCTGAAGCAGGGCATTCTGGCAGCCAAGTGGCTTGACCTTTATTAGTGAGCCTGGTTACCCCCTCTCGGAACCACAGACTTAGAAATCGCCAGCTCATATACAGTGCATAAAATATATTTATATATATACCCTTATACACCATTTTAATAAAAAATATCACAAAATTCTTCTAAGTCCCTCGGGAAGAGTGAAAGACGCGCACGTTCATTTTCAGAGCTCCTAGACCTTCCTATAAGAAGTTAGCCAAAAAGTAGCTTCGAAAAACACTTAGGTTAAGTTTCAGAGTTGCTTCTAATGTACCAAAGCTGGACTTAGACATAATTTCACTCTCACAACATTATGGCTGGTTGGAGAGGGTCCGAACCACAAGTACCGGGTCCATGGTTCTGGCCGTATACTGGGGGGACGGGGACGACTCCCATTAACCCCTGACTATACCGGGGATACGCTTATCACAATGCCTTTCTGGTCTGTGCTGAAGCAGGGCATTCTGGCAGCCAAGTGGCTTGACCTTTATTAGTGAGCCTGGTTACCCCCTCTCGGAACCACAGACTTAGAAATCGCCAGCTCATATACAGTGCATAAAATATATTTATATATATACCCTTATACACCATTTTAATAAAAAATATCACAAAATTCTTCTAAGTCCCTCGGGAAGAGTGAAAGACGCGCACGTTCATTTTCAGAGCTCCTAGACCTTCCTATAAGAAGTTAGCCAAAAAGTAGCTTCGAAAAACGCTTAGGTTAAGTTTCAGAGTTGCTTCTAATGTACCAAAGCTGGACTTAGACATAATTTCACTCTCACAACATTATGGCTGGTTGGAGACAGTCCGAACCACAAGTACCGGGTCCATGGTTCTGGCCGTATACTGGGGGGACGGGGACGACTCCCATTAACCCCTGACTATACCGGGGATACGCTTATCACAATGCCTTTCTGGTCTGTGCTGAAGCAGGGCATTCTGGCAGCCAAGTGGCTTGACCTTTATTAGTGAGCCTGGTTACCCCCTCTCGGAACCACAGACTTAGAAATCGCCAGCTCATATACAGTGCATAAAATATATTTATATATATACCCTTATACACCATTTTAATAAAAAATATCACAAAATTCTTCTAAGTCCCTCGGGAAGAGTGAAAGACGCGCACGTTCATTTTCAGAGCTCCTAGACCTTCCTATAAGAAGTTAGCTAAAAAGTAGCTTCGAAAAACGCTTAGGTTAAGTTTCAGAGTTGCTTCTAATGTACCAAAGCTGGACTTAGACATAATTTCACTCTCACAACATTATGGCTGGTTGGAGAGGGTCCGAACCACAAGTACCGGGTCCATGGTTCTGGCCGTATACTGGGGGGACGGGGACGACTCCCATTAACCCCTGACTATACCGGGGATACGCTTATCACAATGCCTTTCTGGTCTGTGCTGAAGCAGGGCATTCTGGCAGCCAAGTGGCTTGACCTTTATTAGTGAGCCTGGTTACCCCCTCTCGGAACCACAGACTTAGAAATCGCCAGCTCATATACAGTGCATAAAATATATTTATATATATACCCTTATACACCATTTTAATAAAAAATATCACAAAATTCTTCTAAGTCCCTCGGGAAGAGTGAAAGACGCGCACGTTCATTTTCAGAGCTCCTAGACCTTCCTATAAGAAGTTAGCCAAAAAGTAGCTTCGAAAAACACTTAGGTTAAGTTTCAGAGTTGCTTCTAATGTACCAAAGCTGGACTTAGACATAATTTCACTCTCACAACATTATGGCTGGTTGGAGAGGGTCCGAACCACAAGTACCGGGTCCATGGTTCTGGCCGTATACTGGGGGGACGGGGACGACTCCCATTAACCCCTGACTATACCGGGGATACGCTTATCACAATGCCTTTCTGGTCTGTGCTGAAGCAGGGCATTCTGGCAGCCAAGTGGCTTGACCTTTATTAGTGAGCCTGGTTACCCCCTCTCGGAACCACAGACTTAGAAATCGCCAGCTCATATACAGTGCATAAAATATATTTATATATATACCCTTATACACCATTTTAATAAAAAATATCACAAAATTCTTCTAAGTCCCTCGGGAAGAGTGAAAGACGCGCACGTTCATTTTCAGAGCTCCTAGACCTTCCTATAAGAAGTTAGCCAAAAAGTAGCTTCGAAAAACGCTTAGGTTAAGTTTCAGAGTTGCTTCTAATGTACCAAAGCTGGACTTAGACATAATTTCACTCTCACAACATTATGGCTGGTTGGAGACAGTCCGAACCACAAGTACCGGGTCCATGGTTCTGGCCGTATACTGGGGGGACGGGGACGACTCCCATTAACCCCTGACTATACCGGAGATACGCTTATCACAATGCCTTTCTGGTCTGTGCTGAAGCAGGGCATTCTGGCAGCCAAGTGGCTTGACCTTTATTAGTGAGCCTGGTTACCCCCTCTCGGAACCACAGACTTAGAAATCGCCAGCTCATATACAGTGCATAAAATATATTTATATATATATATATATACCCTTATACACCATTTTAATAAAAAATATCACAAAATTCTTCTAAGTCCCTCGGGAAGAGTGAAAGACGCGCACGTTCATTTTCAGAGCTCCTAGACCTTCCTATAAGAAGTTAGCCAAAAAGTAGCTTCGAAAAACGCTTAGGTTAAGTTTCAGAGTTGCTTCTAATGTACCAAAGCTGGACTTAGACATAATTTCACTCTCACAACATTATGGCTGGTTGGAGAGGGTCCGAACCACAAGTACCGGGTCCATGGTTCTGGCCGTATACTGGGGGGACGGGGACGACTCCCATTAACCCCTGACTATACCGGGGATACGCTTATCACAATGCCTTTCTGGTCTGTGATGAAACAGGGCATTCTGGCAGCCAAGTGGCTTGACCTTTATTAGTGAGCCTGGTTACCCCCAATCGGAACCACAGACTTAGAAATCGCCAGCTCATATACAGTGCATAAAATATATTTATATATATACCCTTATACACCATTTTAATAAAAAATATCACAAAATTCTTCTAAGTCTCTCGGGAAGAGTGAAAGACGCGCACGTTCATTTTCAGAGCTCCTAGACCTTCCTATAAGAAGTTAGCTAAAAAGTAGCTTCGAAAAACGCTTAGGTTAAGTTTCAGAGTTGCTTCTAATGTACCAAAGCTGGACTTAGACATAATTTCACTCTCACAACATTATGGCTGGTTGGAGAGGGTCCGAACCACAAGTACCGGGTCCATGGTTCTGGCCGTATACTGGGGGGACGGGGACGACTCCCATTAACCCCTGACTATACCGGGGATACGCTTATCACAATGCCTTTCTGGTCTGTGCTGAAGCAGGGCATTCTGGCAGCCAAGTGGCTTGACCTTTATTAGTGAGCCTGGTTACCCCCTCTCGGAACCACAGACTTAGAAATCGCCAGCTCATATACAGTGCATAAAATATATTTATATATATACCCTTATACACCATTTTAATAAAAAATATCACAAAATTCTTCTAAGTCCCTCGGGAAGAGTGAAAGACGCGCACGTTCATTTTCAGAGCTCCTAGACCTTCCTATAAGAAGTTAGCCAAAAAGTAGCTTCGAAAAACGCTTAGGTTAAGTTTCAGAGTTGCTTCTAATGTACCAAAGCTGGACTTAGACATAATTTCACTCTCACAACATTATGGCTGGTTGGAGACAGTCCGATCCACAAGTACCGGGTCCATGGTTCTGGCCGTATACTGGGGGGACGGGGACGACTCCCATTAACCCCTGACTATACCGGGGATACGCTTATCACAATGCCTTTCTGGTCTGTGCTGAAGCAGGGCATTCTGGCAGCCAAGTGGCTTGACCTTTATTAGTGAGCCTGGTTACCCCCTCTCGGAACCACAGACTTAGAAATCGCCAGCTCATATACAGTGCATAAAATATATTTATATATATATACCCTTATACACCATTTTAATAAAAAATATCACAAAATTCTTCTAAGTCCCTCGGGAAGAGTGAAAGACGCGCACGTTCATTTTCAGAGCTCCTAGACCTTCCTATAAGAAGTTAGCTAAAAAGTAGCTTCGAAAAACGCTTAGGTTAAGTTTCAGAGTTGCTTCTAATGTACCAAAGCTGGACTTAGACATAATTTCACTCTCACAACATTATGGCTGGTTGGAGAGGGTCCGAACCACAAGTACCGGGTCCATGGTTCTGGCCGTATACTGGGGGGACGGGGACGACTCCCATTAACCCCTGACTATACCGGGGATACGCTTATCACAATGCCTTTCTGGTCTGTGCTGAAGCAGGGCATTCTGGCAGCCAAGTGGCTTGACCTTTATTAGTGAGCCTGGTTACCCCCTCTCGGAACCACAGACTTAGAAATCGCCAGCTCATATACAGTGCATAAAATATATTTATATATATACCCTTATACACCATTTTAATAAAAAATATCACAAAATTCTTCTAAGTCCCTCGGGAAGAGTGAAAGACGCGCACGTTCATTTTCAGAGCTCCTAGACCTTCCTATAAGAAGTTAGCCAAAAAGTAGCTTCGAAAAACACTTAGGTTAAGTTTCAGAGTTGCTTCTAATGTACCAAAGCTGGACTTAGACATAATTTCACTCTCAGAACATTATGGCTGGTTGGAGAGGGTCCGAACCACAAGTACCGGGTCCATGGTTCTGGCCGTATACTGGGGGGACGGGGACGACTCCCATTAACCCCTGACTATACCGGGGATACGCTTATCACAATGCCTTTCTGGTCTGTGCTGAAGCAGGGCATTCTGGCAGCCAAGTGGCTTGACCTTTATTAGTGAGCCTGGTTACCCCCTCTCGGAACCACAGACTTAGAAATCGCCAGCTCATATACAGTGCATAAAATATATTTATATATATATACCCTTATACACCATTTTAATAAAAAATATCACAAAATTCTTCTAAGTCTCTCGGGAAGAGTGAAAGACGCGCACGTTCATTTTCAGAGCTCCTAGACCTTCCTATAAGAAGTTAGCTAAAAAGTAGCTTCGAAAAACGCTTAGGTTAAGTTTCAGAGTTGCTTCTAATGTACCAAAGCTGGACTTAGACATAATTTCACTCTCACAACATTATGGCTGGTTGGAGAGGGTCCGAACCACAAGTACCGGGTCCATGGTTCTGGCCGTATACTGGGGGGACGGGGACGACTCCCATTAACCCCTGACTATACCGGGGATACGCTTATCACAATGCCTTTCTGGTCTGTGCTGAAGCAGGGCATTCTGGCAGCCAAGTGGCTTGACCTTTATTAGTGAGCCTGGTTACCCCCTCTCGGAACCACAGACTTAGAAATCGCCAGCTCATATACAGTGCATAAAATATATTTATATATATACCCTTATACACCATTTTAATAAAAAATATCACAAAATTCTTCTAAGTCCCTCGGGAAGAGTGAAAGACGCGCACGTTCATTTTCAGAGCTCCTAGACCTTCCTATAAGAAGTTAGCCAAAAAGTAGCTTCGAAAAACGCTTAGGTTAAGTTTCAGAGTTGCTTCTAATGTACCAAAGCTGGACTTAGACATAATTTCACTCTCACAACATTATGGCTGGTTGGAGACAGTCCGAACCACAAGTACCGGGTCCATGGTTCTGGCCGTATACTGGGGGGACGGGGACGACTCCCATTAACCCCTGACTATACCGGGGATACGCTTATCACAATGCCTTTCTGGTCTGTGCTGAAGCAGGGCATTCTGGCAGCCAAGTGGCTTGACCTTTATTAGTGAGCCTGGTTACCCCCTCTCGGAACCACAGACTTAGAAATCGCCAGCTCATATACAGTGCATAAAATATATTTATATATATATACCCTTATACACCATTTTAATAAAAAATATCACAAAATTCTTCTAAGTCCCTCGGGAAGAGTGAAAGACGCGCACGTTCATTTTCAGAGCTCCTAGACCTTCCTATAAGAAGTTAGCTAAAAAGTAGCTTCGAAAAACGCTTAGGTTAAGTTTCAGAGTTGCTTCTAATGTACCAAAGCTGGACTTAGACATAATTTCACTCTCACAACATTATGGCTGGTTGGAGAGGGTCCGAACCACAAGTACCGGGTCCATGGTTCTGGCCGTATACTGGGGGGACGGGGACGACTCCCATTAACCCCTGACTATACCGGGGATACGCTTATCACAATGCCTTTCTGGTCTGTGCTGAAGCAGGGCATTCTGGCAGCCAAGTGGCTTGACCTTTATTAGTGAGCCTGGTTACCCCCTCTCGGAACCACAGACTTAGAAATCGCCAGCTCATATACAGTGCATAAAATATATTTATATATATACCCTTATACACCATTTTAATAAAAAATATCACAAAATTCTTCTAAGTCCCTCGGGAAGAGTGAAAGACGCGCACGTTCATTTTCAGAGCTCCTAGACCTTCCTATAAGAAGTTAGCCAAAAAGTAGCTTCGAAAAACACTTAGGTTAAGTTTCAGAGTTGCTTCTAATGTACCAAAGCTGGACTTAGACATAATTTCACTCTCAGAACATTATGGCTGGTTGGAGAGGGTCCGAACCACAAGTACCGGGTCCATGGTTCTGGCCGTATACTGGGGGGACGGGGACGACTCCCATTAACCCCTGACTATACCGGGGATACGCTTATCACAATGCCTTTCTGGTCTGTGCTGAAGCAGGGCATTCTGGCAGCCAAGTGGCTTGACCTTTATTAGTGAGCCTGGTTACCCCCTCTCGGAACCACAGACTTAGAAATCGCCAGCTCATATACAGTGCATAAAATATATTTATATATATATACCCTTATTCACCATTTTAATAAAAAATATCACAAAATTCTTCTAAGTCTCTCGGGAAGAGTGAAAGACGCGCACGTTCATTTTCAGAGCTCCTAGACCTTCCTATAAGAAGTTAGCTAAAAAGTAGCTTCGAAAAACGCTTAGGTTAAGTTTCAGAGTTGCTTCTAATGTACCAAAGCTGGACTTAGACATAATTTCACTCTCACAACATTATGGCTGGTTGGAGAGGGTCCGAACCACAAGTACCGGGTCCATGGTTCTGGCCGTATACTGGGGGGACGGGGACGACTCCCATTAACCCCTGACTATACCGGGGATACGCTTATCACAATGCCTTTCTGGTCTGTGCTGAAGCAGGGCATTCTGGCAGCCAAGTGGCTTGACCTTTATTAGTGAGCCTGGTTACCCCCTCTCGGAACCACAGACTTAGAAATCGCCAGCTCATATACAGTGCATAAAATATATTTATATATATACCCTTATACACCATTTTAATAAAAAATATCACAAAATTCTTCTAAGTCCCTCGGGAAGAGTGAAAGACGCGCACGTTCATTTTCAGAGCTCCTAGACCTTCCTATAAGAAGTTAGCCAAAAAGTAGCTTCGAAAAACGCTTAGGTTAAGTTTCAGAGTTGCTTCTAATGTACCAAAGCTGGACTTAGACATAATTTCACTCTCACAACATTATGGCTGGTTGGAGACAGTCCGAACCACAAGTACCGGGTCCATGGTTCTGGCCGTATACTGGGGGGACGGGGACGACTCCCATTAACCCCTGACTATACCGGGGATACGCTTATCACAATGCCTTTCTGGTCTGTGATGAAACAGGGCATTCTGGCAGCCAAGTGGCTTGAACTTTATTAGTGAGCCTGGTTACCCCCAATCGGAACCACAGACTTAGAAATCGCCAGCTCATATACAGTGCATAAAATATATTTATATATATACCCTTATACACCATTTTAATAAAAAATATCACAAAATTCTTCTAAGTCTCTCGGGAAGAGTGAAAGACGCGCACGTTCATTTTCAGAGCTCCTAGACCTTCCTATAAGAAGTTAGCCAAAAAGTAGCTTCGAAAAACGCTTAGGTTAAGTTTCAGAGTTGCTTCTAATGTACCAAAGCTGGACTTAGACATAATTTCACTCTCACAACATTATGGCTGGTTGGAGACAGTCCGAACCACAAGTACCGGGTCCATGGTTCTGGCCGTATACTGGGGGGACGGGGACGACTCCCATTAACCCCTGACTATACCGGGGATACGCTTATCACAATGCCTTTCTGGTCTGTGATGAAACAGGGCATTCTGGCAGCCAAGTGGCTTGAACTTTATTAGTGAGCCTGGTTACCCCCAATCGGAACCACAGACTTAGAAATCGCCAGCTCATATACAGTGCATAAAATATATTTATATATATACCCTTATACACCATTTTAATAAAAAATATCACAAAATTCTTCTAAGTCTCTCGGGAAGAGTGAAAGACGCGCACGTTCATTTTCAGAGCTCCTAGACCTTCCTATAAGAAGTTAGCTAAAAAGTAGCTTCGAAAAACGCTTAGGTTAAGTTTCAGAGTTGCTTCTAATGTACCAAAGCTGGACTTAGACATAATTTCACTCTCACAACATTATGGCTGGTTGGAGAGGGTCCGAACCACAAGTACCGGGTCCATGGTTCTGGCCGTATACTGGGGGGACGGGGACGACTCCCATTAACCCCTGACTATACCGGGGATACGCTTATCACAATGCCTTTCTGGTCTGTGATGAAACAGGGCATTCTGGCAGCCAAGTGGCTTGAACTTTATTAGTGAGCCTGGTTACCCCCAATCGGAACCACAGACTTAGAAATCGCCAGCTCATATACAGTGCATAAAATATATTTATATATATACCCTTATACACCATTTTAATAAAAAATATCACAAAATTCTTCTAAGTCTCTCGGGAAGAGTGAAAGACGCGCACGTTCATTTTCAGAGCTCCTAGACCTTCCTATAAGAAGTTAGCTAAAAAGTAGCTTCGAAAAACGCTTAGGTTAAGTTTCAGAGTTGCTTCTAATGTACCAAAGCTGGACTTAGACATAATTTCACTCTCACAACATTATGGCTGGTTGGAGAGGGTCCGAACCACAAGTACCGGGTCCATGGTTCTGGCCGTATACTGGGGGGACGGGGACGACTCCCATTAACCCCTGACTATACCGGGGATACGCTTATCACAATGCCTTTCTGGTCTGTGCTGAAGCAGGGCATTCTGGCAGCCAAGTGGCTTGACCTTTATTAGTGAGCCTGGTTACCCCCTCTCGGAACCACAGACTTAGAAATCGCCAGCTCATATACAGTGCATAAAATATATTTATATATATACCCTTATACACCATTTTAATAAAAAATATCACAAAATTCTTCTAAGTCCCTCGGGAAGAGTGAAAGACGCGCACGTTCATTTTCAGAGCTCCTAGACCTTCCTATAAGAAGTTAGCCAAAAAGTAGCTTCGAAAAACGCTTAGGTTAAGTTTCAGAGTTGCTTCTAATGTACCAAAGCTGGACTTAGACATAATTTCACTCTCACAACATTATGGCTGGTTGGAGACAGTCCGAACCACAAGTACCGGGTCCATGGTTCTGGCCGTATACTGGGGGGACGGGGACGACTCCCATTAACCCCTGACTATACCGGGGATACGCTTATCACAATGCCTTTCTGGTCTGTGCTGAAGCAGGGCATTCTGGCAGCCAAGTGGCTTGACCTTTATTAGTGAGCCTGGTTACCCCCTCTCGGAACCACAGACTTAGAAATCGCCAGCTCATATACAGTGCATAAAATATATTTATATATATATACCCTTATACACCATTTTAATAAAAAATATCACAAAATTCTTCTAAGTCCCTCGGGAAGAGTGAAAGACGCGCACGTTCATTTTCAGAGCTCCTAGACCTTCCTATAAGAAGTTAGCTAAAAAGTAGCTTCGAAAAACGCTTAGGTTAAGTTTCAGAGTTGCTTCTAATGTACCAAAGCTGGACTTAGACATAATTTCACTCTCACAACATTATGGCTGGTTGGAGAGGGTCCGAACCACAAGTACCGGGTCCATGGTTCTGGCCGTATACTGGGGGGACGGGGACGACTCCCATTAACCCCTGACTATACCGGGGATACGCTTATCACAATGCCTTTCTGGTCTGTGCTGAAGCAGGGCATTCTGGCAGCCAAGTGGCTTGACCTTTATTAGTGAGCCTGGTTACCCCCTCTCGGAACCACAGACTTAGAAATCGCCAGCTCATATACAGTGCATAAAATATATTTATATATATACCCTTATACACCATTTTAATAAAAAATATCACAAAATTCTTCTAAGTCCCTCGGGAAGAGTGAAAGACGCGCACGTTCATTTTCAGAGCTCCTAGACCTTCCTATAAGAAGTTAGCCAAAAAGTAGCTTCGAAAAACACTTAGGTTAAGTTTCAGAGTTGCTTCTAATGTACCAAAGCTGGACTTAGACATAATTTCACTCTCAGAACATTATGGCTGGTTGGAGAGGGTCCGAACCACAAGTACCGGGTCCATGGTTCTGGCCGTATACTGGGGGGACGGGGACGACTCCCATTAACCCCTGACTATACCGGGGATACGCTTATCACAATGCCTTTCTGGTCTGTGCTGAAGCAGGGCATTCTGGCAGCCAAGTGGCTTGACCTTTATTAGTGAGCCTGGTTACCCCCTCTCGGAACCACAGACTTAGAAATCGCCAGCTCATATACAGTGCATAAAATATATTTATATATATATACCCTTATACACCATTTTAATAAAAAATATCACAAAATTCTTCTAAGTCTCTCGGGAAGAGTGAAAGACGCGCACGTTCATTTTCAGAGCTCCTAGACCTTCCTATAAGAAGTTAGCTAAAAAGTAGCTTCGAAAAACGCTTAGGTTAAGTTTCAGAGTTGCTTCTAATGTACCAAAGCTGGACTTAGACATAATTTCACTCTCACAACATTATGGCTGGTTGGAGAGGGTCCGAACCACAAGTACCGGGTCCATGGTTCTGGCCGTATACTGGGGGGACGGGGACGACTCCCATTAACCCCTGACTATACCGGGGATACGCTTATCACAATGCCTTTCTGGTCTGTGCTGAAGCAGGGCATTCTGGCAGCCAAGTGGCTTGACCTTTATTAGTGAGCCTGGTTACCCCCTCTCGGAACCACAGACTTAGAAATCGCCAGCTCATATACAGTGCATAAAATATATTTATATATATACCCTTATACACCATTTTAATAAAAAATATCACAAAATTCTTCTAAGTCCCTCGGGAAGAGTGAAAGACGCGCACGTTCATTTTCAGAGCTCCTAGACCTTCCTATAAGAAGTTAGCCAAAAAGTAGCTTCGAAAAACGCTTAGGTTAAGTTTCAGAGTTGCTTCTAATGTACCAAAGCTGGACTTAGACATAATTTCACTCTCACAACATTATGGCTGGTTGGAGACAGTCCGAACCACAAGTACCGGGTCCATGGTTCTGGCCGTATACTGGGGGGACGGGGACGACTCCCATTAACCCCTGACTATACCGGGGATACGCTTATCACAATGCCTTTCTGGTCTGTGCTGAAGCAGGGCATTCTGGCAGCCAAGTGGCTTGACCTTTATTAGTGAGCCTGGTTACCCCCTCTCGGAACCACAGACTTAGAAATCGCCAGCTCATATACAGTGCATAAAATATATTTATATATATATATATATACCCTTATACACCATTTTAATAAAAAATATCACAAAATTCTTCTAAGTCCCTCGGGAAGAGTGAAAGACGCGCACGTTCATTTTCAGAGCTCCTAGACCTTCCTATAAGAAGTTAGCCAAAAAGTAGCTTCGAAAAACGCTTAGGTTAAGTTTCAGAGTTGCTTCTAATGTACCAAAGCTGGACTTAGACATAATTTCACTCTCACAACATTATGGCTGGTTGGAGAGGGTCCGAACCACAAGTACCGGGTCCATGGTTCTGGCCGTATACTGGGGGGACGGGGACGACTCCCATTAACCCCTGACTATACCGGGGATACGCTTATCACAATGCCTTTCTGGTCTGTGATGAAACAGGGCATTCTGGCAGCCAAGTGGCTTGACCTTTATTAGTGAGCCTGGTTACCCCCAATCGGAACCACAGACTTAGAAATCGCCAGCTCATATACAGTGCATAAAATATATTTATATATATACCCTTATACACCATTTTAATAAAAAATATCACAAAATTCTTCTAAGTCTCTCGGGAAGAGTGAAAGACGCGCACGTTCATTTTCAGAGCTCATAGACCTTCCTATAAGAAGTTAGCTAAAAAGTAGCTTCGAAAAACGCTTAGGTTAAGTTTCAGAGTTGCTTCTAATGTACCAAAGCTGGACTTAGACATAATTTCACTCTCACAACATTATGGCTGGTTGGAGAGGGTCCGAACCACAAGTACCGGGTCCATGGTTCTGGCCGTATACTGGGGGGACGGGGACGACTCCCATTAACCCCTGACTATACCGGGGATACGCTTATCACAATGCCTTTCTGGTCTGTGCTGAAGCAGGGCATTCTGGCAGCCAAGTGGCTTGACCTTTATTAGTGAGCCTGGTTACCCCCTCTCGGAACCACAGACTTAGAAATCGCCAGCTCATATACAGTGCATAAAATATATTTATATATATACCCTTATACACCATTTTAATAAAAAATATCACAAAATTCTTCTAAATCCCTCGGGAAGAGTGAAAGACGCGCACGTTCATTTTCAGAGCTCCTAGACCTTCCTATAAGAAGTTAGCCAAAAAGTAGCTTCGAAAAACGCTTAGGTTAAGTTTCAGAGTTGCTTCTAATGTACCAAAGCTGGACTTAGACATAATTTCACTCTCACAACATTATGGCTGGTTGGAGACAGTCCGAACCACAAGTACCGGGTCCATGGTTCTGGCCGTATACTGGGGGGACGGGGACGACTCCCATTAACCCCTGACTATACCGGGGATACGCTTATCACAATGCCTTTCTGGTCTGTGCTGAAGCAGGGCATTCTGGCAGCCAAGTGGCTTGACCTTTATTAGTGAGCCTGGTTACCCCCTCTCGGAACCACAGACTTAGAAATCGCCAGCTCATATACAGTGCATAAAATATATTTATATATATATACCCTTATACACCATTTTAATAAAAAATATCACAAAATTCTTCTAAGTCCCTCGGGAAGAGTGAAAGACGCGCACGTTCATTTTCAGAGCTCCTAGACCTTCCTATAAGAAGTTAGCTAAAAAGTAGCTTCGAAAAACGCTTAGGTTAAGTTTCAGAGTTGCTTCTAATGTACCAAAGCTGGACTTAGACATAATTTCACTCTCACAACATTATGGCTGGTTGGAGAGGGTCCGAACCACAAGTACCGGGTCCATGGTTCTGGCCGTATACTGGGGGGACGGGGACGACTCCCATTAACCCCTGACTATACCGGGGATACGCTTATCACAATGCCTTTCTGGTCTGTGCTGAAGCAGGGCATTCTGGCAGCCAAGTGGCTTGACCTTTATTAGTGAGCCTGGTTACCCCCTCTCGGAACCACAGACTTAGAAATCGCCAGCTCATATACAGTGCAAAAAATATATTTATATATATACCCTTATACACCATTTTAATAAAAAATATCACAAAATTCTTCTAAGTCCCTCGGGAAGAGTGAAAGACGCGCACGTTCATTTTCAGAGCTCCTAGACCTTCCTATAAGAAGTTAGCCAAAAAGTAGCTTCGAAAAACACTTAGGTTAAGTTTCAGAGTTGCTTCTAATGTACCAAAGCTGGACTTAGACATAATTTCACTCTCAGAACATTATGGCTGGTTGGAGAGGGTCCGAACCACAAGTACCGGGTCCATGGTTCTGGCCGTATACTGGGGGGACGGGGACGACTCCCATTAACCCCTGACTATACCGGGGATACGCTTATCACAATGCCTTTCTGGTCTGTGCTGAAGCAGGGCATTCTGGCAGCCAAGTGGCTTGACCTTTATTAGTGAGCCTGGTTACCCCCCCTCGGAACCACAGACTTAGAAATCGCCAGCTCATATACTGTACAGTGCATAAAATATATTTATATATATATACCCTTATACACCATTTTAATAAAAAATATCACAAAATTCTTCTAAGTCTCTCGGGAAGAGTGAAAGACGCGCACGTTCATTTTCAGAGCTCCTAGACCTTCCTATAAGAAGTTAGCTAAAAAGTAGCTTCGAAAAACGCTTAGGTTAAGTTTCAGAGTTGCTTCTAATGTACCAAAGCTGGACTTAGACATAATTTCACTCTCACAACATTATGGCTGGTTGGAGAGGGTCCGAACCACAAGTACCGGGTCCATGGTTCTGGCCGTATACTGGGGGGACGGGGACGACTCCCATTAACCCCTGACTATACCGGGGATACGCTTATCACAATGCCTTTCTGGTCTGTGCTGAAGCAGGGCATTCTGGCAGCCAAGTGGCTTGACCTTTATTAGTGAGCCTGGTTACCCCCTCTCGGAACCACAGACTTAGAAATCGCCAGCTCATATACAGTGCATAAAATATATTTATATATATACCCTTATACACCATTTTAATAAAAAATATCACAAAATTCTTCTAAGTCCCTCGGGAAGAGTGAAAGACGCGCACGTTCATTTTCAGAGCTCCTAGACCTTCCTATAAGAAGTTAGCCAAAAAGTAGCTTCGAAAAACGCTTAGGTTAAGTTTCAGAGTTGCTTCTAATGTACCAAAGCTGGACTTAGACATAATTTCACTCTCAGAACATTATGGCTGGTTGGAGAGGGTCCGAACCACAAGTACCGGGTCCATGGTTCTGGCCGTATACTGGGGGGACGGGGACGACTCCCATTAACCCCTGACTATACCGGGGATACGCTTATCACAATGCCTTTCTGGTCTGTGCTGAAGCAGGGCATTCTGGCAGCCAAGTGGCTTGACCTTTATTAGTGAGCCTGGTTACCCCCCCTCGGAACCACAGACTTAGAAATCGCCAGCTCATATACTGTACAGTGCATAAAATATATTTATATATATATACCCTTATACACCATTTTAATAAAAAATATCACAAAATTCTTCTAAGTCTCTCGGGAAGAGTGAAAGACGCGCACGTTCATTTTCAGAGCTCCTAGACCTTCCTATAAGAAGTTAGCTAAAAAGTAGCTTCGAAAAACGCTTAGGTTAAGTTTCAGAGTTGCTTCTAATGTACCAAAGCTGGACTTAGACATAATTTCACTCTCACAACATTATGGCTGGTTGGAGAGGGTCCGAACCACAAGTACCGGGTCCATGGTTCTGGCCGTATACTGGGGGGACGGGGACGACTCCCATTAACCCCTGACTATACCGGGGATACGCTTATCACAATGCCTTTCTGGTCTGTGCTGAAGCAGGGCATTCTGGCAGCCAAGTGGCTTGACCTTTATTAGTGAGCCTGGTTACCCCCTCTCGGAACCACAGACTTAGAAATCGCCAGCTCATATACAGTGCATAAAATATATTTATATATATACCCTTATACACCATTTTAATAAAAAATATCACAAAATTCTTCTAAGTCCCTCGGGAAGAGTGAAAGACGCGCACGTTCATTTTCAGAGCTCCTAGACCTTCCTATAAGAAGTTAGCCAAAAAGTAGCTTCGAAAAACGCTTAGGTTAAGTTTCAGAGTTGCTTCTAATGTACCAAAGCTGGACTTAGACATAATTTCACTCTCACAACATTATGGCTGGTTGGAGACAGTCCGAACCACAAGTACCGGGTCCATGGTTCTGGCCGTATACTGGGGGGACGGGGACGACTCCCATTAACCCCTGACTATACCGGGGATACGCTTATCACAATGCCTTTCTGGTCTGTGATGAAACAGGGCATTCTGGCAGCCAAGTGGCTTGAACTTTATTAGTGAGCCTGGTTACCCCCAATCGGAACCACAGACTTAGAAATCGCCAGCTCATATACAGTGCATAAAATATATTTATATATATACCCTTATACACCATTTTAATAAAAAATATCACAAAATTCTTCTAAGTCTCTCGGGAAGAGTGAAAGACGCGCACGTTCATTTTCAGAGCTCCTAGACCTTCCTATAAGAAGTTAGCTAAAAAGTAGCTTCGAAAAACGCTTAGGTTAAGTTTCAGAGTTGCTTCTAATGTACCAAAGCTGGACTTAGACATAATTTCACTCTCACAACATTATGGCTGGTTGGAGAGGGTCCGAACAACAAGTACCGGGTCCATGGTTCTGGCCGTATACTGGGGGGACGGGGACGACTCCCATTAACCCCTGACTATACCGGGGATACGCTTATCACAATGCCTTTCTGGTCTGTGCTGAAGCAGGGCATTCTGGCAGCCAAGTGGCTTGACCTTTATTAGTGAGCCTGGTTACCCCCTCTCGGAACCACAGACTTAGAAATCGCCAGCTCATATACAGTGCATAAAATATATTTATATATATACCCTTATACACCATTTTAATAAAAAATATCACAAAATTCTTCTAAGTCTCTCGGGAAGAGTGAAAGACGCGCACGTTCATTTTCAGAGCTCATAGACCTTCCTATAAGAAGTTAGCTAAAAAGTAGCTTCGAAAAACGCTTAGGTTAAGTTTCAGAGTTGCTTCTAATGTACCAAAGCTGGACTTAGACATAATTTCACTCTCACAACATTATGGCTGGTTGGAGAGGGTCCGAACCACAAGTACCGGGTCCATGGTTCTGGCCGTATACTGGGGGGACGGGGACGACTCCCATTAACCCCTGACTATACCGGGGATACGCTTATCACAATGCCTTTCTGGTCTGTGCTGAAGCAGGGCATTCTGGCAGCCAAGTGGCTTGACCTTTATTAGTGAGCCTGGTTACCCCCTCTCGGAACCACAGACTTAGAAATCGCCAGCTCATATACAGTGCATAAAATATATTTATATATATACCCTTATACACCATTTTAATAAAAAATATCACAAAATTCTTCTAAATCCCTCGGGAAGAGTGAAAGACGCGCACGTTCATTTTCAGAGCTCCTAGACCTTCCTATAAGAAGTTAGCCAAAAAGTAGCTTCGAAAAACGCTTAGGTTAAGTTTCAGAGTTGCTTCTAATGTACCAAAGCTGGACTTAGACATAATTTCACTCTCACAACATTATGGCTGGTTGGAAACAGTCCGAACCACAAGTACCGGGTCCATGGTTCTGGCCGTATACTGGGGGGACGGGGACGACTCCCATTAACCCCTGACTATACCGGGGATACGCTTATCACAATGCCTTTCTGGTCTGTGCTGAAGCAGGGCATTCTGGCAGCCAAGTGGCTTGACCTTTATTAGTGAGCCTGGTTACCCCCTCTCGGAACCACAGACTTAGAAATCGCCAGCTCATATACAGTGCATAAAATATATTTATATATATATACCCTTATACACCATTTTAATAAAAAATATCACAAAATTCTTCTAAGTCCCTCGGGAAGAGTGAAAGACGCGCACGTTCATTTTCAGAGCTCCTAGACCTTCCTATAAGAAGTTAGCTAAAAAGTAGCTTCGAAAAACGCTTAGGTTAAGTTTCAGAGTTGCTTCTAATGTACCAAAGCTGGACTTAGACATAATTTCACTCTCACAACATTATGGCTGGTTGGAGAGGGTCCGAACCACAAGTACCGGGTCCATGGTTCTGGCCGTATACTGGGGGGACGGGGACGACTCCCATTAACCCCTGACTATACCGGGGATACGCTTATCACAATGCCTTTCTGGTCTGTGCTGAAGCAGGGCATTCTGGCAGCCAAGTGGCTTGACCTTTATTAGTGAGCCTGGTTACCCCCTCTCGGAACCACAGACTTAGAAATCGCCAGCTCATATACAGTGCATAAAATATATTTATATATATACCCTTATACACCATTTTAATAAAAAATATCACAAAATTCTTCTAAGTCCCTCGGGAAGAGTGAAAGACGCGCACGTTCATTTTCAGAGCTCCTAGACCTTCCTATAAGAAGTTAGCCAAAAAGTAGCTTCGAAAAACACTTAGGTTAAGTTTCAGAGTTGCTTCTAATGTACCAAAGCTGGACTTAGACATAATTTCACTCTCAGAACATTATGGCTGGTTGGAGAGGGTCCGAACCACAAGTACCGGGTCCATGGTTCTGGCCGTATACTGGGGGGACGGGGACGACTCCCATTAACCCCTGACTATACCGGGGATACGCTTATCACAATGCCTTTCTGGTCTGTGCTGAAGCAGGGCATTCTGGCAGCCAAGTGGCTTGACCTTTATTAGTGAGCCTGGTTACCCCCTCTCGGAACCACAGACTTAGAAATCGCCAGCTCATATACAGTGCATAAAATATATTTATATATATATACCCTTATACACCATTTTAATAAAAAATATCACAAAATTCTTCTAAGTCTCTCGGGAAGAGTGAAAGACGCGCACGTTCATTTTCAGAGCTCCTAGACCTTCCTATAAGAAGTTAGCTAAAAAGTAGCTTCGAAAAACGCTTAGGTTAAGTTTCAGAGTTGCTTCTAATGTACCAAAGCTGGACTTAGACATAATTTCACTCTCACAACATTATGGCTGGTTGGAGAGGGTCCGAACCACAAGTACCGGGTCCATGGTTCTGGCCGTATACTGGGGGGACGGGGACGACTCCCATTAACCCCTGACTATACCGGGGATACGCTTATCACAATGCCTTTCTGGTCTGTGCTGAAGCAGGGCATTCTGGCAGCCAAGTGGCTTGACCTTTATTAGTGAGCCTGGTTACCCCCTCTCGGAACCACAGACTTAGAAATCGCCAGCTCATATACAGTGCATAAAATATATTTATATATATACCCTTATACACCATTTTAATAAAAAATATCACAAAATTCTTCTAAGTCCCTCGGGAAGAGTGAAAGACGCGCACGTTCATTTTCAGAGCTCCTAGACCTTCCTATAAGAAGTTAGCCAAAAAGTAGCTTCGAAAAACGCTTAGGTTAAGTTTCAGAGTTGCTTCTAATGTACCAAAGCTGGACTTAGACATAATTTCACTCTCACAACATTATGGCTGGTTGGAGACAGTCCGAACCACAAGTACCGGGTCCATGGTTCTGGCCGTATACTGGGGGGACGGGACGACTCCCATTAACCCCTGACTATACCGGGGATACGCTTATCACAATGCCTTTCTGGTCTGTGATGAAACAGGGCATTCTGGCAGCCAAGTGGCTTGAACTTTATTAGTGAGCCTGGTTACCCCCAATCGGAACCACAGACTTAGAAATCGCCAGCTCATATACAGTGCATAAAATATATTTATATATATACCCTTATACACCATTTTAATAAAAAATATCACAAAATTCTTCTAAGTCTCTCGGGAAGAGTGAAAGACGCGCACGTTCATTTTCAGAGCTCCTAGACCTTCCTATAAGAAGTTAGCTAAAAAGTAGCTTCGAAAAACGCTTAGGTTAAGTTTCAGAGTTGCTTCTAATGTACCAAAGCTGGACTTAGACATAATTTCACTCTCACAACATTATGGCTGGTTGGAGAGGGTCCGAACAACAAGTACCGGGTCCATGGTTCTGGCCGTATACTGGGGGGACGGGGACGACTCCCATTAACCCCTGACTATACCGGGGATACGCTTATCACAATGCCTTTCTGGTCTGTGCTGAAGCAGGGCATTCTGGCAGCCAAGTGGCTTGACCTTTATTAGTGAGCCTGGTTACCCCCTCTCGGAACCACAGACTTAGAAATCGCCAGCTCATATACAGTGCATAAAATATATTTATATATATACCCTTATACACCATTTTAATAAAAAATATCACAAAATTCTTCTAAGTCCCTCGGGAAGAGTGAAAGACGCGCACGTTCATTTTCAGAGCTCCTAGACCTTCCTATAAGAAGTTAGCCAAAAAGTAGCTTCGAAAAACGCTTAGGTTAAGTTTCAGAGTTGCTTCTAATGTACCAAAGCTGGACTTAGACATAATTTCACTCTCACAACATTATGGCTGGTTGGAGACAGTCCGAACCACAAGTACCGGGTCCATGGTTCTGGCCGTATACTGGGGGGACGGGGACGACTCCCATTAACCCCTGACTATACCGGGGATACGCTTATCACAATGCCTTTCTGGTCTGTGCTGAAGCAGGGCATTCTGGCAGCCAAGTGGCTTGACCTTTATTAGTGAGCCTGGTTACCCCCTCTCGGAACCACAGACTTAGAAATCGCCAGCTCATATACAGTGCATAAAATATATTTATATATATACCCTTATACACCATTTTAATAAAAAATATCACAAAATTCTTCTGTCCCTCGGGAAGAGTGAAAGACGCGCACGTTCATTTTCAGAGCTCCTAGACCTTCCTATAAGAAGTTAGCCAAAAAGTAGCTTCGAAAAACACTTAGGTTAAGTTTCAGAGTTGCTTCTAATGTACCAAAGCTGGACTTAGACATAATTTCACTCTCACAACATTATGGCTGGTTGGAGACAGTCCGAACCACAAGTACCGGGTCCATGGTTCTGGCCGTATACTGGGGGGACGGGGACGACTCCCATTAACCCCTGACTATACCGGGGATACGCTTATCACAATGCCTTTCTGGTCTGTGCTGAAGCAGGGCATTCTGGCAGCCAAGTGGCTTGACCTTTATTAGTGAGCCTGGTTACCCCCTCTCGGAACCACAGACTTAGAAATCGCCAGCTCATATACAGTGCATAAAATATATTTATATATATACCCTTATACACCATTTTAATAAAAAATATCACAAAATTCTTCTAAGTCCCTCGGGAAGAGTGAAAGACGCGCACGTTCATTTTCAGAGCTCCTAGACCTTCCTATAAGAAGTTAGCCAAAAGGTAGCTTCGAAAAACGCTTAGGTTAAGTTTCAGAGTTGCTTCTAATGTACCAAAGCTGGACTTAGACATAATTTCACTCTCACAACATTATGGCTGGTTGGAGAGGGTCCGAACCACAAGTACCGGGTCCATGGTTCTGGCCGTATACTGGGGGGACGGGGACGACTCCCATTAACCCCTGACTATACCGGGGATACGCTTATCACAATGCCTTTCTGGTCTGTGCTGAAGCAGGGCATTCTGGCAGCCAAGTGGCTTGACCTTTATTAGTGAGCCTGGTTACCCCCTCTCGGAACCACAGACTTAGAAATCGCCAGCTCATATACAGTGCATAAAATATATTTATATATATACCCTTATACACCATTTTAATAAAAAAATATCACAAAATTCTTCTAAGTCCCTCGGGAAGAGTGAAAGACGCGCACGTTCATTTTCAGAGCTCCTAGACCTTCCTATAAGAAGTTAGCCAAAAAGTAGCTTCGAAAAACGCTTAGGTTAAGTTTCAGAGTTGCTTCTAATGTACCAAAGCTGGACTTAGACATAATTTCACTCTCACAACATTATGGCTGGTTGGAGAGGGTCCGAACCACAAGTACCGGGTCCATGGTTCTGGCCGTATACTGGGGGGACGGGGACGACTCCCATTAACCCCTGACTATACCGGGGATACGCTTATCACAATGCCTTTCTGGTCTGTGCTGAAGCAGGGCATTCTGGCAGCCAAGTGGCTTGACCTTTATTAGTGAGCCTGGTTACCCCCTCTCGGAACCACAGACTTAGAAATCGCCAGCTCATATACAGTGCATAAAATATATTTATATATATATACCCTTATACACCATTTTAATAAAAAATATCACAAAATTCTTCTAAGTCCCTCGGGAAGAGTGAAAGACGCGCACGTTCATTTTCAGAGCTCCTAGACCTTCCTATAAGAAGTTAGCCAAAAAGTAGCTTCGAAAAACGCTTAGGTTAAGTTTCAGAGTTGCTTCTAATGTACCAAAGCTGGACTTAGATATAATTTCACTCTCACAACATTATGGCTGGTTGGAGAGGGTCCGAACCACAAGTACAGGGTCCATGGTTCTGGCCGTATACTGGGGGGACGGGGACGACTCCCATTAACCCCTGACTATACCGGGGATACGCTTATCACAATGCCTTTCTGGTCTGTGCTGAAGCAGGGCATTCTGGCAGCCAAGTGGCTTGACCTTTATTAGTGAGCCTGGTTACCCCCTCTCGGAACCACAGACTTAGAAATCGCCAGCTCATATACAGTGCATAAAATATATTTATATATATACCCTTATACACCATTTTAATAAAAAATATCACAAAATTCTTCTAAGTCCCTCGGGAAGAGTGAAAGACGCGCACGTTCATTTTCAGAGCTCCTAGACCTTCCTATAAGAAGTTAGCCAAAAAGTAGCTTCGAAAAACGCTTAGGTTAAGTTTCAGAGTTGCTTCTAATGTACCAAAGCTGGACTTAGACATAATTTCACTCTCACAACATTATGGCTGGTTGGAGACAGTCCGAACCACAAGTACCGGGTCCATGGTTCTGGCCGTATACTGGGGGGACGGGGACGACTCCCATTAACCCCTGACTATACCGGGGATACGCTTATCACAATGCCTTTCTGGTCTGTGCTGAAGCAGGGCATTCTGGCAGCCAAGTGGCTTGACCTTTATTAGTGAGCCTGGTTACCCCCTCTCGGAACCACAGACTTAGAAATCGCCAGCTCATATACAGTGCATAAAATATATTTATATATATACCCTTATACACCATTTTAATAAAAAATATCACAAAATTCTTCTAAGTCTCTCGGGAAGAGAGAAAGACGCGCACGTTCATTTTCAGAGCTCCTAGACCTTCCTATAAGAAGTTAGCTAAAAAGTAGCTTCGAAAAACGCTTAGGTTAAGCTTCAGAGTTGCTTCTAATGTACCAAAGCTGGACTTAGACATAATTTCACTCTCACAACATTATGGCTGGTTGGAGAGGTTCCGAACCACAAGTACCGGGTCCATGGTTCTGGCCGTATACTGGGGGGACGGGGACGACTCCCATTAACCCCTGACTATACCGGGGATACGCTTATCACAATGCCTTTCTGGTCTGTGCTGAAGCAGGGCATTCTGGCAGCCAAGTGGCTTGACCTTTATTAGTGAGCCTGGTTACCCCCTCTCGGAACCACAGACTTAGAAATCGCCAGCTCATATACAGTGCATAAAATATATTTATATATATACCCTTATACACCATTTTAATAAAAAAATATCACAAAATTCTTCTACGTCCCTCGGGAAGAGTGAAAGACGCGCACGTTCATTTTCAGAGCTCCTAGACCTTCCTATAAGAAGTTAGCCAAAAAGTAGCTTCGAAAAACGCTTAGGTTAAGTTTCAGAGTTGCTTCTAATGTACCAAAGCTGGACTTAGACATAATTTCACTCTCACAACATTATGGCTGGTTGGAGACAGTCCGAACCACAAGTACCGGGTCCATGGTTCTGGCCGTATACTGGGGGGACGGGGACGACTCCCTTTAACCCCTGACTATACCGGGGATACGCTTATCACAATGCCTTTCTGGTCTGTGCTGAAGCAGGGCATTCTGGCAGCCAAGTGGCTTGACCTTTATTAGTGAGCCTGGTTACCCCCTCTCGGAACCACAGACTTAGAAATCGCCAGCTCATATACAGTGCATAAAATATATTTATATATATACCCTTATACACCATTTTAATAAAAAATATCACAAAATTCTTCTAAGTCTCTCGGGAAGAGTGAAAGACGCGCACGTTCATTTTCAGAGCTCCTAGACCTTCCTATAAGAAGTTAGCCAAAAAGTAGCTTCGAAAAACGCTTAGGTTAAGTTTCAGAGTTGCTTCTAATGTACCAAAGCTGGACTTAGATATAATTTCACTCTCACAACATTATGGCTGGTTGGAGAGGGTCCGAACCACAAGTACAGGGTCCATAGTTCTGGCCGTATACTGGGGGGACGGGGACGACTCCCATTAACCCCTGACTATACCGGGGATACGCTTATCACAATGCCTTTCTGGTCTGTGCTGAAGCAGGGCATTCTGGCAGCCAAGTGGCTTGACCTTTATTAGTGAGCCTGGTTACCCCCTCTCGGAACCACAGACTTAGAAATCGCCAGCTCATATACAGTGCATAAAATATATTTATATATATACCCTTATACACCATTTTAATAAAAAATATCACAAAATTCTTCTAAGTCCCTCGGGAAGAGTGAAAGACGCGCACGTTCATTTTCAAAGCTCCTAGACCTTCCTATAAGAAGTTAGCCAAAAAGTAGCTTCGAAAAACGCTTAGGTTAAGTTTCAGAGTTGCTTCTAATGTACCAAAGCTGGACTTAGATATAATTTCACTCTCACAACATTATGGCTGGTTGGAGAGGGTCCGAACCACAAGTACCGGGTCCATGGTTCTGGCCGTATACTGGGGGGACGGGGACGACTCCCATTAACCCCTGACTATACCGGGGATACGCTTATCACAATGCCTTTCTGGTCTGTGCTGAAGCAGGGCATTCTGGCAGCCAAGTGGCTTGACCTTTATTAGTGAGCCTGGTTACCCCCTCTCGGAACCACAGACTTAGAAATCGCCAGCTCATATACAGTGCATAAAATATATTTATATATATACCCTTATACACCATTTTAATAAAAAATATCACAAAATTCTTCTAAGTCTCTCGGGAAGAGTGAAAGACGCGCACGTTCATTTTCAGAGCTCCTAGACCTTCCTATAAGAAGTTAGCCAAAAAGTAGCTTCGAAAAACGCTTAGGTTAAGTTTCAGAGTTGCTTCTAATGTACCAAAGCTGGACTTAGATATAATTTCACTCTCACAACATTATGGCTGGTTGGAGAGGGTCCGAACCACAAGTACAGGGTCCATAGTTCTGGCCGTATACTGGGGGGACGGGGACGACTCCCATTAACCCCTGACTATACCGGGGATACGCTTATCACAATGCCTTTCTGGTCTGTGCTGAAGCAGGGCATTCTGGCAGCCAAGTGGCTTGACCTTTATTAGTGAGCCTGGTTACCCCCTCTCGGAACCACAGACTTAGAAATCGCCAGCTCATATACAGTGCATAAAATATATTTATATATATACCCTTATACACCATTTTAATAAAAAATATCACAAAATTCTTCTAAGTCCCTCGGGAAGAGTGAAAGACGCGCACGTTCATTTTCAAAGCTCCTAGACCTTCCTATAAGAAGTTAGCCAAAAAGTAGCTTCGAAAAACGCTTAGGTTAAGTTTCAGAGTTGCTTCTAATGTACCAAAGCTGGACTTAGATATAATTTCACTCTCACAACATTATGGCTGGTTGGAGAGGGTCCGAACCACAAGTACCGGGTCCATGGTTCTGGCCGTATACTGGGGGGACGGGGACGACTCCCATTAACCCCTGACTATACCGGGGATACGCTTATCACAATGCCTTTCTGGTCTGTGCTGAAGCAGGGCATTCTGGCAGCCAAGTGGCTTGACCTTTATTAGTGAGCCTGGTTACCCCCTCTCGGAACCACAGACTTAGAAATCGCCAGCTCATATACAGTGCATAAAATATATTTATATATATACCCTTATACACCATTTTAATAAAAAATATCACAAAATTCTTCTAAGTCCCTCGGGAAGAGTGAAAGACGCGCACGTTCATTTTCAAAGCTCCTAGACCTTCCTATAAGAAGTTAGCCAAAAAGTAGCTTCGAAAAACGCTTAGGTTAAGTTTCAGAGTTGCTTCTAATGTACCAAAGCTGGACTTAGATATAATTTCACTCTCACAACATTATGGCTGGTTGGAGAGGGTCCGAACCACAAGTACCGGGTCCATGGTTCTGGCCGTATACTGGGGGGACGGGGACGACTCCCATTAACCCCTGACTATACCGGGGATACGCTTATCACAATGCCTTTCTGGTCTGTGCTGAAGCAGGGCATTCTGGCAGCCAAGTGGCTTGACCTTTATTAGTGAGCCTGGTTACCCCCTCTCGGAACCACAGACTTAGAAATCGCCAGCTCATATACAGTGCATAAAATATATTTATATATATACCCTTATACACCATTTTAATAAAAAATATCACAAAATTCTTCTAAGTCCCTCGGGAAGAGTGAAAGACGCGCACGTTCATTTTCAGAGCTCCTAGACCTTCCTATAAGAAGTTCGCCAAAAAGTAGCTTCGAAAAACGCTTAGGTTAAGTTTCAGAGTTGCTTCTAATGTACCAAAGCTGGACTTAGACATAATTTCACTCTCACAACATTATGGCTGGTTGGAGACAGTCCGAACCACAAGTACCGGGTCCATGGTTCTGGCCGTATACTGGGGGGACGGGGACGACTCCCATTAACCCCTGACTATACCGGGGATACGCTTATCACAATGCCTTTCTGGTCTGTGCTGAAGCAGGGCATTCTGGCAGCCAAGTGGCTTGACCTTTATTAGTGAGCCTGGTTACCCCCTCTCGGAACCACAGACTTAGAAATCGCCAGCTCATATACAGTGCATAAAATATATTTATATATATATACCCTTATACACCATTTTAATAAAAAATATCACAAAATTCTTCTAAGTCTCTCGGGAAGAGTGAAAGACACGCACGTTCATTTTCAGAGCTCCTAGACCTTCCTATAAGAAGTTAGCTAAAAAGTAGCTTCGAAAAACGCTTAGGTTAAGTTTCAGAGTTGCTTCTAATGTACCAAAGCTGGACTTAGACATAATTTCACTCTCACAACATTATGGCTGGTTGGAGAGGGTCCGAACCACAAGTACCGGGTCCATGGTTCTGGCCGTATACTGGGGGGACGGGGACGACTCCCATTAACCCCTGACTATACCGGGGATACGCTTATCACAATGCCTTTCTGGTCTGTGCTGAAGCAGGGCATTCTGGCAGCCAAGTGGCTTGACCTTTATTAGTGAGCCTGGTT
This sequence comes from Ascaphus truei, assembly GCF_040206685.1. NCBI lineage: Eukaryota > Metazoa > Chordata > Amphibia > Anura > Ascaphidae > Ascaphus > Ascaphus truei. Next base: position 1,659,238 of record NC_134493.1, read on the forward strand.
ACCCCCTCTCGGAACCACAGACTTAGAAATCGCCAGCTCATATACAGTGCATAAAATATATTTATATATATACCCTTATACACCATTTTAATAAAAAATATCACAAAATTCTTCTAAGTCCCTCGGGAAGAGTGAAAGACGCGCACGTTCATTTTCAGAGCTCCTAGACCTTCCTATAAGAAGTTAGCCAAAAAGTAGCTTCGAAAAACGCTTAGGTTAAGTTTCAGAGTTGCTTCTAATGTACCAAAGCTGGACTTAGACATAATTTCACTCTCACAACATTATGGCTGGTTGGAGACAGTCCGAACCACAAGTACCGGGTCCATGGTTCTGGCCGTATACTGGGGGGACGGGGACGACTCCCATTAACCCCTGACTATACCGGGGATACGCTTATCACAATGCCTTTCTGGTCTGTGCTGAAGCAGGGCATTCTGGCAGCCAAGTGGCTTGACCTTTATTAGTGAGCCTGGTTACCCCCTCTCGGAACCACAGACTTAGAAATCGCCAGCTCATATACAGTGCATAAAATATATTTATATATATATACCCTTATACACCATTTTAATAAAAAATATCACAAAATTCTTCTAAGTCCCTCGGGAAGAGTGAAAGACGCGCACGTTCATTTTCAGAGCTCCTAGACCTTCCTATAAGAAGTTAGCTAAAAAGTAGCTTCGAAAAACGCTTAGGTTAAGTTTCAGAGTTGCTTCTAATGTACCAAAGCTGGACTTAGACATAATTTCACTCTCACAACATTATGGCTGGTTGGAGAGGGTCCGTACCACAAGTACCGGGTCCATGGTTCTGGCCGTATACTGGGGGGACGGGGACGACTCCCATTAACCCCTGACTATACCGGGGATACGCTTATCACAATGCCTTTCTGGTCTGTGCTGAAGCAGGGCATTCTGGCAGCCAAGTGGCTTGACCTTTATTAGTGAGCCTGGTTACCCCCTCTCGGAACCACAGACTTAGAAATCGCCAGCTCATATACAGTGCATAAAATATATTTATATATATACCCTTATACACCATTTTAATAAAAAATATCACAAAATTCTTCTGTCCCTCGGGAAGAGTGAAAGACGCGCACGTTCATTTTCAGAGCTCCTAGACCTTCCTATAAGAAGTTAGCCAAAAAGTAGCTTCGAAAAACACTTAGGTTAAGTTTCAGAGTTGCTTCTAATGTACCAAAGCTGGACTTAGACATAATTTCACTCTCACAACATTATGGCTGGTTGGAGACAGTCCGAACCACAAGTACCGGGTCCATGGTTCTGGCCGTATACTGGGGGGACGGGGACGACTCCCATTAACCCCTGACTATACCGGGGATACGCTTATCACAATGCCTTTCTGGTCTGTGCTGAAGCAGGGCATTCTGGCAGCCAAGTGGCTTGACCTTTATTAGTGAGCCTGGTTACCCCCTCTCGGAACCACAGACTTAGAAATCGCCAGCTCATATACAGTGCATAAAATATATTTATATATATACCCTTATACACCATTTTAATAAAAAATATCACAAAATTCTTCTAAGTCCCTCGGGAAGAGTGAAAGACGCGCACGTTCATTTTCAGAGCTCCTAGACCTTCCTATAAGAAGTTCGCCAAAAAGTAGCTTCGAAAAACGCTTAGGTTAAGTTTCAGAGTTGCTTCTAATGTACCAAAGCTGGACTTAGACATAATTTCACTCTCACAACATTATGGCTGGATGGAGAGGGTCCGAACCACAAGTACCGGGTCCATGGTTCTGGCCGTATACTGGGGGGACGGCTCCCATTAACCCCTGACTATACCGGGGATACGCTTATCACAATGCCTTTCTGGTCTGTGCTGAAGCAGGGCATTCTGGCAGCCAAGTGGCTTGACCTTTATTAGTGAGCCTGGTTACCCCCTCTCGGAACCACAGACTTAGAAATCGCCAGCTCATATACAGTGCATAAAATATATTTATATATATACCCTTATACACCATTTTAATAAAAAATATCACAAAATTCTTCTGTCCCTCGGGAAGAGTGAAAGACGCGCACGTTCATTTTCAGAGCTCCTAGACCTTCCTATAAGAAGTTAGCCAAAAAGTAGCTTCGAAAAACACTTAGGTTAAGTTTCAGAGTTGCTTCTAATGTACCAAAGCTGGACTTAGACATAATTTCACTCTCACAACATTATGGCTGGTTGGAGACAGTCCGAACCACAAGTACCGGGTCCATGGTTCTGGCCGTATACTGGGGGGACGGGGACGACTCCCATTAACCCCTGACTATACCGGGGATACGCTTATCACAATGCCTTTCTGGTCTGTGCTGAAGCAGGGCATTCTGGCAGCCAAGTGGCTTGACCTTTATTAGTGAGCCTGGTTACCCCCTCTCGGAACCACAGACTTAGAAATCGCCAGCTCATATACAGTGCATAAAATATATTTATATATATACCCTTATACACCATTTTAATAAAAAATATCACAAAATTCTTCTAAGTCCCTCGGGAAGAGTGAAAGACGCGCACGTTCATTTTCAGAGCTCCTAGACCTTCCTATAAGAAGTTAGCCAAAAAGTAGCTTCGAAAAACGCTTAGGTTAAGTTTCAGAGTTGCTTCTAATGTACCAAAGCTGGACTTAGACATAATTTCACTCTCACAACATTATGGCTGGTTGGAGACAGTCCGAACCACAAGTACCGGGTCCATGGTTCTGGCCGTATACTGGGGGGACGGGGACGACTCCCATTAACCCCTGACTATACCGGGGATACGCTTATCACAATGCCTTTCTGGTCTGTGCTGAAGCAGGGCATTCTGGCAGCCAAGTGGCTTGACCTTTATTAGTGAGCCTGGTTACCCCCTCTCGGAACCACAGACTTAGAAATCGCCAGCTCATATACAGTGCATAAAATATATTTATATATATATACCCTTATACACCATTTTAATAAAAAATATCACAAAATTCTTCTAAGTCCCTCGGGAAGAGTGAAAGACGCGCACGTTCATTTTCAGAGCTCCTAGACCTTCCTATAAGAAGTTAGCTAAAAAGTAGCTTCGAAAAACGCTTAGGTTAAGTTTCAGAGTTGCTTCTAATGTACCAAAGCTGGACTTAGACATAATTTCACTCTCACAACATTATGGCTGGTTGGAGAGGGTCCGAACCACAAGTACCGGGTCCATGGTTCTGGCCGTATACTGGGGGGACGGGGACGACTCCCATTAACCCCTGACTATACCGGGGATACGCTTATCACAATGCCTTTCTGGTCTGTGCTGAAGCAGGGCATTCTGGCAGCCAAGTGGCTTGACCTTTATTAGTGAGCCTGGTTACCCCCTCTCGGAACCACAGACTTAGAAATCGCCAGCTCATATACAGTGCATAAAATATATTTATATATATACCCTTATACACCATTTTAATAAAAAATATCACAAAATTCTTCTGTCCCTCGGGAAGAGTGAAAGACGCGCACGTTCATTTTCAGAGCTCCTAGACCTTCCTATAAGAAGTTAGCCAAAAAGTAGCTTCGAAAAACACTTAGGTTAAGTTTCAGAGTTGCTTCTAATGTACCAAAGCTGGACTTAGACATAATTTCACTCTCACAACATTATGGCTGGTTGGAGACAGTCCGAACCACAAGTACCGGGTCCATGGTTCTGGCCGTATACTGGGGGGACGGGGACGACTCCCATTAACCCCTGACTATACCGGGGATACGCTTATCACAATGCCTTTCTGGTCTGTGCTGAAGCAGGGCATTCTGGCAGCCAAGTGGCTTGACCTTTATTAGTGAGCCTGGTTACCCCCTCTCGGAACCACAGACTTAGAAATCGCCAGCTCATATACAGTGCATAAAATATATTTATATATATACCCTTATACACCATTTTAATAAAAAATATCACAAAATTCTTCTAAGTCCCTCGGGAAGAGTGAAAGACGCGCACGTTCATTTTCAGAGCTCCTAGACCTTCCTATAAGAAGTTCGCCAAAAAGTAGCTTCGAAAAACGCTTAGGTTAAGTTTCAGAGTTGCTTCTAATGTACCAAAGCTGGACTTAGACATAATTTCACTCTCACAACATTATGGCTGGTTGGAGAGGGTCCGAACCACAAGTACCGGGTCCATGGTTCTGGCCGTATACTGGGGGGACGGCTCCCATTAACCCCTGACTATACCGGGGATACGCTTATCACAATGCCTTTCTGGTCTGTGCTGAAGCAGGGCATTCTGGCAGCCAAGTGGCTTGACCTTTATTAGTGAGCCTGGTTACCCCCTCTCGGAACCACAGACTTAGAAATCGCCAGCTCATATACAGTGCATAAAATATATTTATATATATACCCTTATACACCATTTTAATAAAAAATATCACAAAATTCTTCTGTCCCTCGGGAAGAGTGAAAGACGCGCACGTTCATTTTCAGAGCTCCTAGACCTTCCTATAAGAAGTTAGCCAAAAAGTAGCTTCGAAAAACACTTAGGTTAAGTTTCAGAGTTGCTTCTAATGTACCAAAGCTGGACTTAGACATAATTTCACTCTCACAACATTATGGCTGGTTGGAGACAGTCCGAACCACAAGTACCGGGTCCATGGTTCTGGCCGTATACTGGGGGGACGGGGACGACTCCCATTAACCCCTGACTATACCGGGGATACGCTTATCACAATGCCTTTCTGGTCTGTGCTGAAGCAGGGCATTCTGGCAGCCAAGTGGCTTGACCTTTATTAGTGAGCCTGGTTACCCCCTCTCGGAACCACAGACTTAGAAATCGCCAGCTCATATACAGTGCATAAAATATATTTATATATATACCCTTATACACCATTTTAATAAAAAATATCACAAAATTCTTCTAAGTCCCTCGGGAAGAGTGAAAGACGCGCACGTTCATTTTCAGAGCTCCTAGACCTTCCTATAAGAAGTTCGCCAAAAAGTAGCTTCGAAAAACGCTTAGGTTAAGTTTCAGAGTTGCTTCTAATGTACCAAAGCTGGACTTAGACATAATTTCACTCTCACAACATTATGGCTGGTTGGAGACAGTCCGAACCACAAGTACCGGGTCCATGGTTCTGGCCGTATACTGGGGAGACGGGGACGACTCCCATTAACCCCTGACTATACCGGGGATACGCTTATCACAATGCCTTTCTGGTCTGTGCTGAAGCAGGGCATTCTGGCAGCCAAGTGGCTTGACCTTTATTAGTGAGCCTGGTTACCCCCTCTCGGAACCACAGACTTAGAAATCGCCAGCTCATATACAGTGCATAAAATATATTTATATATATATACCCTTATACACCATTTTAATAAAAAATATCACAAAATTCTTCTAAGTCCCTCGGGAAGAGTGAAAGACGCGCACGTTCATTTTCAGAGCTCCTAGACCTTCCTATAAGAAGTTAGCTAAAAAGTAGCTTCGAAAAACGCTTAGGTTAAGTTTCAGAGTTGCTTCTAATGTACCAAAGCTGGACTTAGACATAATTTCACTCTCACAACATTATGGCTGGTTGGAGAGGGTCCGAACCACAAGTACCGGGTCCATTGTTCTGGCCGTATACTGGGGGGACGGGGACGACTCCCATTAACCCCTGACTATACCGGGGATACGCTTATCACAATGCCTTTCTGGTCTGTGCTGAAGCAGGGCATTCTGGCAGCCAAGTGGCTTGACCTTTATTAGTGAGCCTGGTTACCCCCTCTCGGAACCACAGACTTAGAAATCGCCAGCTCATATACAGTGCATAAAATATATTTATATATATATACCCTTATACACCATTTTAATAAAAAATATCACAAAATTCTTCTAAGTCTCTCGGGAAGAGTGAAAGACGCGCACGTTCATTTTCAGAGCTCCTAGACCTTCCTATAAGAAGTTAGCTAAAAAGTAGCTTCGAAAAACGCTTAGGTTAAGTTTCAGAGTTGCTTCTAATGTACCAAAGCTGGACTTAGACATAATTTCACTCTCACAACATTATGGCTGGTTGGAGAGGGTCCGAACCACAAGTACCGGGTCCATGGTTCTGGCCGTATACTGGGGGGACGGGGACGACTCCCATTAACCCCTGACTATACCGGGGATACGCTTATCACAATGCCTTTCTGGTCTGTGCTGAAGCAGGGCATTCTGGCAGCCAAGTGGCTTGACCTTTATTAGTGAGCCTGGTTACCCCCTCTCGGAACCACAGACTTAGAAATCGCCAGCTCATATACAGTGCATAAAATATATTTATATATATACCCTTATACACCATTTTAATAAAAAATATCACAAAATTCTTCTAAGTCCCTCGGGAAGAGTGAAAGACGCGCACGTTCATTTTCAGAGCTCCTAGACCTTCCTATAAGAAGTTAGCCAAAAAGTAGCTTCGAAAAACGCTTAGGTTAAGTTTCAGAGTTGCTTCTAATGTACCAAAGCTGGACTTAGACATAATTTCACTCTCACAACATTATGGCTGGTTGGAGACAGTCCGAACCACAAGTACCGGGTCCATGGATCTGGCCGTATACTGGGGGGACGGGGACGACTCCCATTAACCCCTGACTATACCGGGGATACGCTTATCACAATGCCTTTCTGGTCTGTGCTGAAGCAGGGCATTCTGGCAGCCAAGTGGCTTGACCTTTATTAGTGAGCCTGGTTACCCCCTCTCGGAACCACAGACTTAGAAATCGCCAGCTCATATACAGTGCATAAAATATATTTATATATATATATACCCTTATACACCATTTTAATAAAAAATATCACAAAATTCTTCTAAGTCCCTCGGGAAGAGTGAAAGACGCGCACGTTCATTTTCAGAGCTCCTAGACCTTCCTATAAGAAGTTAGCTAAAAAGTAGCTTCGAAAAACGCTTAGGTTAAGTTTCAGAGTTGCTTCTAATGTACCAAAGCTGGACTTAGACATAATTTCACTCTCACAACATTATGGCTGGTTGGAGAGGGTCCGAACCACAAGTACCGGGTCCATGGTTCTGGCCGTATACTGGGGGGACGGGGACGACTCCCATTAACCCCTGACTATACCGGGGATACGCTTATCACAATGCCTTTCTGGTCTGTGCTGAAGCAGGGCATTCTGGCAGCCAAGTGGCTTGACCTTTATTAGTGAGCCTGGTTACCCCCTCTCGGAACCACAGACTTAGAAATCGCCAGCTCATATACAGTGCATAAAATATATTTATATATATACCCTTATACACCATTTTAATAAAAAATATCACAAAATTCTTCTAAGTCCCTCGGAAAGAGTGAAAGACGCGCACGTTCATTTTCAGAGCTCCTAGACCTTCCTATAAGAAGTTAGCCAAAAAGTAGCTTCGAAAAACACTTAGGTTAAGTTTCAGAGTTGCTTCTAATGTACCAAAGCTGGACTTAGACATAATTTCACTCTCACAACATTATGGCTGGTTGGAGACAGTCCGAACCACAAGTACCGGGTCCATGGTTCTGGCCGTATACTGGGGGGACGGGGACGACTCCCATTAACCCCTGACTATACCGGGGATACGCTTATCACAATGCCTTTCTGGTCTGTGCTGAAGCAGGGCATTCTGGCAGCCAAGTGGCTTGACCTTTATTAGTGAGCCTGGTTACCCCCTCTCGGAACCACAGACTTAGAAATCGCCAGCTCATATACAGTGCATAAAATATATTTATATATATACCCTTATACACCATTTTAATAAAAAATATCACAAAATTCTTCTAAGTCCCTCGGGAAGAGTGAAAGACGCGCACGTTCATTTTCAGAGCTCCTAGACCTTCCTATAAGAAGTTCGCCAAAAAGTAGCTTCGAAAAACGCTTAGGTTAAGTTTCAGAGTTGCTTCTAATGTACCAAAGCTGGACTTAGACATAATTTCACTCTCACAACATTATGGCTGGTTGGAGACAGTCCGAACCACAAGTACCGGGTCCATGGTTCTGGCCGTATACTGGGGGGACGGGGACGACTCCCATTAACCCCTGACTATACCGGGGATACGCTTATCACAATGCCTTTCTGGTCTGTGCTGAAGCAGGGCATTCTGGCAGCCAAGTGGCTTGACCTTTATTAGTGAGCCTGGTTACCCCCTCTCGGAACCACAGACTTAGAAATCGCCAGCTCATATACAGTGCATAAAATATATTTATATATATATACCCTTATACACCATTTTAATAAAAAATATCACAAAATTCTTCTAAGTCCCTCGGGAAGAGTGAAAGACGCGCACGTTCATTTTCAGAGCTCCTAGACCTTCCTATAAGAAGTTAGCTAAAAAGTAGCTTCGAAAAACGCTTAGGTTAAGTTTCAGAGTTGCTTCTAATGTACCAAAGCTGGACTTAGACATAATTTCACTCTCACAACATTATGGCTGGTTGGAGAGGGTCCGAACCACAAGTACCGGGTCCATGGTTCTGGCCGTATACTGGGGGGACGGGGACGACTCCCATTAACCCCTGACTATACCGGGGATACGCTTATCACAATGCCTTTCTGGTCTGTGCTGAAGCAGGGCATTCTGGCAGCCAAGTGGCTTGACCTTTATTAGTGAGCCTGGTTACCCCCTCTCGGAACCACAGACTTAGAAATCGCCAGCTCATATACAGTGCATAAAATATATTTATATATATACCCTTATACACCATTTTAATAAAAAATATCACAAAATTCTTCTAAGTCCCTCGGGAAGAGTGAAAGACGCGCACGTTCATTTTCAGAGCTCCTAGACCTTCCTATAAGAAGTTAGCCAAAAAGTAGCTTCGAAAAACACTTAGGTTAAGTTTCAGAGTTGCTTCTAATGTACCAAAGCTGGACTTAGACATAATTTCACTCTCACAACATTATGGCTGGTTGGAGAGGGTCCGAACCACAAGTACCGGGTCCATGGTTCTGGCCGTATACTGGGGGGACGGGGACGACTCCCATTAACCCCTGACTATACCGGGGATACGCTTATCACAATGCCTTTCTGGTCTGTGCTGAAGCAGGGCATTCTGGCAGCCAAGTGGCTTGACCTTTATTAGTGAGCCTGGTTACCCCCTCTCGGAACCACAGACTTAGAAATCGCCAGCTCATATACAGTGCATAAAATATATTTATATATATACCCTTATACACCATTTTAATAAAAAATATCACAAAATTCTTCTAAGTCCCTCGGAAAGAGTGAAAGACGCGCACGTTCATTTTCAGAGCTCCTAGACCTTCCTATAAGAAGTTAGCCAAAAAGTAGCTTCGAAAAACACTTAGGTTAAGTTTCAGAGTTGCTTCTAATGTACCAAAGCTGGACTTAGACATAATTTCACTCTCACAACATTATGGCTGGTTGGAGACAGTCCGAACCACAAGTACCGGGTCCATGGTTCTGGCCGTATACTGGGGGGACGGGGACGACTCCCATTAACCCCTGACTATACCGGGGATACGCTTATCACAATGCCTTTCTGGTCTGTGCTGAAGCAGGGCATTCTGGCAGCCAAGTGGCTTGACCTTTATTAGTGAGCCTGGTTACCCCCTCTCGGAACCACAGACTTAGAAATCGCCAGCTCATATACAGTGCATAAAATATATTTATATATATATATACCCTTATACACCATTTTAATAAAAAATATCACAAAATTCTTCTAAGTCCCTCGGGAAGAGTGAAAGACGCGCACGTTCATTTTCAGAGCTCCTAGACCTTCCTATAAGAAGTTAGCTAAAAAGTAGCTTCGAAAAACGCTTAGGTTAAGTTTCAGAGTTGCTTCTAATGTACCAAAGCTGGACTTAGACATAATTTCACTCTCACAACATTATGGCTGGTTGGAGAGGGTCCGAACCACAAGTACCGGGTCCATGGTTCTGGCCGTATACTGGGGGGACGGGGACGACTCCCATTAACCCCTGACTATACCGGGGATACGCTTATCACAATGCCTTTCTGGTCTGTGCTGAAGCAGGGCATTCTGGCAGCCAAGTGGCTTGACCTTTATTAGTGAGCCTGGTTACCCCCTCTCGGAACCACAGACTTAGAAATCGCCAGCTCATATACAGTGCATAAAATATATTTATATATATACCCTTATACACCATTTTAATAAAAAATATCACAAAATTCTTCTAAGTCCCTCGGAAAGAGTGAAAGACGCGCACGTTCATTTTCAGAGCTCCTAGACCTTCCTATAAGAAGTTAGCCAAAAAGTAGCTTCGAAAAACACTTAGGTTAAGTTTCAGAGTTGCTTCTAATGTACCAAAGCTGGACTTAGACATAATTTCACTCTCACAACATTATGGCTGGTTGGAGACAGTCCGAACCACAAGTACCGGGTCCATGGTTCTGGCCGTATACTGGGGGGACGGGGACGACTCCCATTAACCCCTGACTATACCGGGGATACGCTTATCACAATGCCTTTCTGGTCTGTGCTGAAGCAGGGCATTCTGGCAGCCAAGTGGCTTGACCTTTATTAGTGAGCCTGGTTACCCCCTCTCGGAACCACAGACTTAGAAATCGCCAGCTCATATACAGTGCATAAAATATATTTATATATATACCCTTATACACCATTTTAATAAAAAATATCACAAAATTCTTCTAAGTCCCTCGGGAAGAGTGAAAGACGCGCACGTTCATTTTCAGAGCTCCTAGACCTTCCTATAAGAAGTTCGCCAAAAAGTAGCTTCGAAAAACGCTTAGGTTAAGTTTCAGAGTTGCTTCTAATGTACCAAAGCTGGACTTAGACATAATTTCACTCTCACAACATTATGGCTGGTTGGAGACAGTCCGAACCACAAGTACCGGGTCCATGGTTCTGGCCGTATACTGGGGGGACGGGGACGACTCCCATTAACCCCTGACTATACCGGGGATACGCTTATCACAATGCCTTTCTGGTCTGTGCTGAAGCAGGGCATTCTGGCAGCCAAGTGGCTTGACCTTTATTAGTGAGCCTGGTTACCCCCTCTCGGAACCACAGACTTAGAAATCGCCAGCTCATATACAGTGCATAAAATATATTTATATATATATACCCTTATACACCATTTTAATAAAAAATATCACAAAATTCTTCTAAGTCCCTCGGGAAGAGTGAAAGACGCGCACGTTCATTTTCAGAGCTCCTAGACCTTCCTATAAGAAGTTAGCTAAAAAGTAGCTTCGAAAAACGCTTAGGTTAAGTTTCAGAGTTGCTTCTAATGTACCAAAGCTGGACTTAGACATAATTTCACTCTCACAACATTATGGCTGGTTGGAGAGGGTCCGAACCACAAGTACCGGGTCCATGGTTCTGGCCGTATACTGGGGGGACGGGGACGACTCCCATTAACCCCTGACTATACCGGGGATACGCTTATCACAATGCCTTTCTGGTCTGTGCTGAAGCAGGGCATTCTGGCAGCCAAGTGGCTTGACCTTTATTAGTGAGCCTGGTTACCCCCTCTCGGAACCACAGACTTAGAAATCGCCAGCTCATATACAGTGCATAAAATATATTTATATATATACCCTTATACACCATTTTAATAAAAAATATCACAAAATTCTTCTAAGTCCCTCGGGAAGAGTGAAAGACGCGCACGTTCATTTTCAGAGCTCCTAGACCTTCCTATAAGAAGTTAGCCAAAAAGTAGCTTCGAAAAACACTTAGGTTAAGTTTCAGAGTTGCTTCTAATGTACCAAAGCTGGACTTAGACATAATTTCACTCTCACAACATTATGGCTGGTTGGAGAGGGTCCGAACCACAAGTACCGGGTCCATGGTTCTGGCCGTATACTGGGGGGACGGGGACGACTCCCATTAACCCCTGACTATACCGGGGATACGCTTATCACAATGCCTTTCTGGTCTGTGCTGAAGCAGGGCATTCTGGCAGCCAAGTGGCTTGACCTTTATTAGTGAGCCTGGTTACCCCCTCTCGGAACCACAGACTTAGAAATCGCCAGCTCATATACAGTGCATAAAATATATTTATATATATACCCTTATACACCATTTTAATAAAAAATATCACAAAATTCTTCTAAGTCCCTCGGAAAGAGTGAAAGACGCGCACGTTCATTTTCAGAGCTCCTAGACCTTCCTATAAGAAGTTAGCCAAAAAGTAGCTTCGAAAAACACTTAGGTTAAGTTTCAGAGTTGCTTCTAATGTACCAAAGCTGGACTTAGACATAATTTCACTCTCACAACATTATGGCTGGTTGGAGACAGTCCGAACCACAAGTACCGGGTCCATGGTTCTGGCCGTATACTGGGGGGACGGGGACGACTCCCATTAACCCCTGACTATACCGGGGATACGCTTATCACAATGCCTTTCTGGTCTGTGCTGAAGCAGGGCATTCTGGCAGCCAAGTGGCTTGACCTTTATTAGTGAGCCTGGTTACCCCCTCTCGGAACCACAGACTTAGAAATCGCCAGCTCATATACAGTGCATAAAATATATTTATATATATACCCTTATACACCATTTTAATAAAAAATATCACAAAATTCTTCTAAGTCCCTCGGGAAGAGTGAAAGACGCGCACGTTCATTTTCAGAGCTCCTAGACCTTCCTATAAGAAGTTCGCCAAAAAGTAGCTTCGAAAAACGCTTAGGTTAAGTTTCAGAGTTGCTTCTAATGTACCAAAGCTGGACTTAGACATAATTTCACTCTCACAACATTATGGCTGGTTGGAGACAGTCCGAACCACAAGTACCGGGTCCATGGTTCTGGCCGTATACTGGGGGGACGGGGACGACTCCCATTAACCCCTGACTATACCGGGGATACGCTTATCACAATGCCTTTCTGGTCTGTGCTGAAGCAGGGCATTCTGGCAGCCAAGTGGCTTGACCTTTATTAGTGAGCCTGGTTACCCCCTCTCGGAACCACAGACTTAGAAATCGCCAGCTCATATACAGTGCATAAAATATATTTATATATATATACCCTTATACACCATTTTAATAAAAAATATCACAAAATTCTTCTAAGTCCCTCGGGAAGAGTGAAAGACGCGCACGTTCATTTTCAGAGCTCCTAGACCTTCCTATAAGAAGTTAGCTAAAAAGTAGCTTCGAAAAACGCTTAGGTTAAGTTTCAGAGTTGCTTCTAATGTACCAAAGCTGGACTTAGACATAATTTCACTCTCACAACATTATGGCTGGTTGGAGAGGGTCCGAACCACAAGTACCGGGTCCATGGTTCTGGCCGTATACTGGGGGGACGGGGACGACTCCCATTAACCCCTGACTATACCGGGGATACGCTTATCACAATGCCTTTCTGGTCTGTGCTGAAGCAGGGCATTCTGGCAGCCAAGTGGCTTGACCTTTATTAGTGAGCCTGGTTACCCCCTCTCGGAACCACAGACTTAGAAATCGCCAGCTCATATACAGTGCATAAAATATATTTATATATATACCCTTATACACCATTTTAATAAAAAATATCACAAAATTCTTCTAAGTCCCTCGGGAAGAGTGAAAGACGCGCACGTTCATTTTCAGAGCTCCTAGACCTTCCTATAAGAAGTTAGCCAAAAAGTAGCTTCGAAAAACACTTAGGTTAAGTTTCAGAGTTGCTTCTAATGTACCAAAGCTGGACTTAGACATAATTTCACTCTCACAACATTATGGCTGGTTGGAGACAGTCCGAACCACAAGTACCGGGTCCATGGTTCTGGCCGTATACTGGGGGGACGGGGACGACTCCCATTAACCCCTGACTATACCGGGGATACGCTTATCACAATGCCTTTCTGGTCTGTGCTGAAGCAGGGCATTCTGGCAGCCAAGTGGCTTGACCTTTATTAGTGAGCCTGGTTACCCCCTCTCGGAACCACAGACTTAGAAATCGCCAGCTCATATACAGTGCATAAAATATATTTATATATATATACCCTTATACACCATTTTAATAAAAAATATCACAAAATTCTTCTAAGTCTCTCGGGAAGAGTGAAAGACGCGCACGTTCATTTTCAGAGCTCCTAGACCTTCCTATAAGAAGTTAGCTAAAAAGTAGCTTCGAAAAACGCTTAGGTTAAGTTTCAGAGTTGCTTCTAATGTACCAAAGCTGGACTTAGACATAATTTCACTCTCACAACATTATGGCTGGTTGGAGAGGGTCCGAACCACAAGTACCGGGTCCATGGTTCTGGCCGTATACTGGGGGGACGGGGACGACTCCCATTAACCCCTGACTATACCGGGGATACGCTTATCACAATTCCTTTCTGGTCTGTGCTGAAGCAGGGCATTCTGGCAGCCAAGTGGCTTGACCTTTATTAGTGAGCCTGGTTACCCCCTCTCGGAACCACAGACTTAGAAATCGCCAGCTCATATACAGTGCATAAAATATATTTATATATATACCCTTATACACCATTTTAATAAAAAATATCACAAAATTCTTCTAAGTACCTCGGGAAGAGTGAAAGACGCGCACGTTCATTTTCAGAGCTCCTAGACCTTCCTATAAGAAGTTAGCCAAAAAGTAGCTTCGAAAAACGCTTAGGTTAAGTTTCAGAGTTGCTTCTAATGTACCAAAGCTGGACTTAGACATAATTTCACTCTCACAACATTATGGCTGGTTGGAGACAGTCCGAACCACAAGTACCGGGTCCATGGTTCTGGCCGTATACTGGGGGGACGGGGACGACTCCCATTAACCCCTGACTATACCGGGGATACGCTTATCACAATGCCTTTCTGGTCTGTGCTGAAGCAGGGCATTCTGGCAGCCAAGTGGCTTGACCTTTATTAGTGAGCCTGGTTACCCCCTCTCGGAACCACAGACTTAGAAATCGCCAGCTCATATACAGTGCATAAAATATATTTATATATATACCCTTATACACCATTTTAATAAAAAAATATCACAAAATTCTTCTACGTCCCTCGGGAAGAGTGAAAGACGCGCACGTTCATTTTCAGAGCTCCTAGACCTTCCTATAAGAAGTTAGCCAAAAAGTAGCTTCGAAAAACGCTTAGGTTAAGTTTCAGAGTTGCTTCTAATGTACCAAAGCTGGACTTAGACATAATTTCACTCTCACAACATTATGGCTGGTTGGAGACAGTCCGAACCACAAGTACCGGGTCCATGGTTCTGGCCGTATACTGGGGGGACGGGGATGACTCCCATTAACCCCTGACTATACCGGGGATACGCTTATCACAATGCCTTTCTGGTCTGTGCTGAAGCAGGGCATTCTGGCAGCCAAGTGGCTTGACCTTTATTAGTGAGCCTGGTTACCCCCTCTCGGAACCACAGACTTAGAAATCGCCAGCTCATATACAGTGCATAAAATATATTTATATATATACCCTTATACACCATTTTAATAAAAAATATCACAAAATTCTTCTAAGTACCTCGGGAAGAGTGAAAGACGCGCACGTTCATTTTCAGAGCTCCTAGACCTTCCTATAAGAAGTTAGCTAAAAAGTAGCTTCGAAAAACGCTTAGGTTAAGTTTCAGAGTTGCTTCTAATGTACCAAAGCTGGACTTAGACATAATTTCACTCTCACAACATTATGGCTGGTTGGAGAGGGTCCGAACCACAAGTACCGGGTCCATGGTTCTGGCCGTATACTGGGGGGACGGGGACGACTCCCATTAACCCCTGACTATACCGGGGATACGCTTATCACAATTCCTTTCTGGTCTGTGCTGAAGCAGGGCATTCTGGCAGCCAAGTGGCTTGACCTTTATTAGTGAGCCTGGTTACCCCCTCTCGGAACCACAGACTTAGAAATCGCCAGCTCATATACAGTGCATAAAATATATTTATATATATACCCTTATACACCATTTTAATAAAAAATATCACAAAATTCTTCTAAGTCCCTCGGGAAGAGTGAAAGACGCGCACGTTCATTTTCAGAGCTCCTAGACCTTCCTATAAGAAGTTAGCCAAAAAGTAGCTTCGAAAAACGCATAGGTTAAGTTTCAGAGTTGCTTCTAATGTACCAAAGCTGGACTTAGACATAATTTCACTCTCACAACATTATGGCTGGTTGGAGACAGTCCGAACCACAAGTACCGGGTCCATGGTTCTGGCCGTATACTGGGGGGACGGGGATGACTCCCATTAACCCCTGACTATACCGGGGATACGCTTATCACAATGCCTTTCTGGTCTGTGCTGAAGCAGGGCATTCTGGCAGCCAAGTGGCTTGACCTTTATTAGTGAGCCTGGTTACCCCCTCTCGGAACCACAGACTTAGAAATCGCCAGCTCATATACAGTGCATAAAATATATTTATATATATACCCTTATACACCATTTTAATAAAAAATATCACAAAATTCTTCTAAGTACCTCGGGAAGAGTGAAAGACGCGCACGTTCATTTTCAGAGCTCCTAGACCTTCCTATAAGAAGTTAGCCAAAAAGTAGCTTCGAAAAACGCTTAGGTTAAGTTTCAGAGTTGCTTCTAATGTACCAAAGCTGGACTTAGACATAATTTCACTCTCACAACATTATGGCTGGTTGGAGACAGTCCGAACCACAAGTACCGGGTCCATGGTTCTGGCCGTATACTGGGGGGACGGGGACGACTCCCATTAACCCCTGACTATACCGGGGATACGCTTATCACAATGCCTTTCTGGTCTGTGCTGAAGCAGGGCATTCTGGCAGCCAAGTGGCTTGACCTTTATTAGTGAGCCTGGTTACCCCCTCTCGGAACCACAGACTTAGAAATCGCCAGCTCATATACAGTGCATAAAATATATTTATATATATACCCTTATACACCATTTTAATAAAAAAATATCACAAAATTCTTCTACGTCCCTCGGGAAGAGTGAAAGACGCGCACGTTCATTTTCAGAGCTCCTAGACCTTCCTATAAGAAGTTAGCCAAAAAGTAGCTTCGAAAAACGCTTAGGTTAAGTTTCAGAGTTGCTTCTAATGTACCAAAGCTGGACTTAGACATAATTTCACTCTCACAACATTATGGCTGGTTGGAGACAGTCCGAACCACAAGTACCGGGTCCATGGTTCTGGCCGTATACTGGGGGGACGGGGATGACTCCCATTAACCCCTGACTATACCGGGGATACGCTTATCACAATGCCTTTCTGGTCTGTGCTGAAGCAGGGCATTCTGGCAGCCAAGTGGCTTGACCTTTATTAGTGAGCCTGGTTACCCCCTCTCGGAACCACAGACTTAGAAATCGCCAGCTCATATACAGTGCATAAAATATATTTATATATATACCCTTATACACCATTTTAATAAAAAATATCACAAAATTCTTCTAAGTACCTCGGGAAGAGTGAAAGACGCGCACGTTCATTTTCAGAGCTCCTAGACCTTCCTATAAGAAGTTAGCCAAAAAGTAGCTTCGAAAAACGCTTAGGTTAAGTTTCAGAGTTGCTTCTAATGTACCAAAGCTGGACTTAGACATAATTTCACTCTCACAACATTATGGCTGGTTGGAGACAGTCCGAACCACAAGTACCGGGTCCATGGTTCTGGCCGTATACTGGGGGGACGGGGACGACTCCCATTAACCCCTGACTATACCGGGGATACGCTTATCACAATGCCTTTCTGGTCTGTGCTGAAGCAGGGCATTCTGGCAGCCAAGTGGCTTGACCTTTATTAGTGAGCCTGGTTACCCCCTCTCGGAACCACAGACTTAGAAATCGCCAGCTCATATACAGTGCATAAAATATATTTATATATATACCCTTATACACCATTTTAATAAAAAATATCACAAAATTCTTCTAAGTCCCTCGGGTAGAGTAAAAGACGCGCACGTTCATTTTCAGAGCTCCTAGACCTTCCTATAAGAAGTTAGCTAAAAAGTAGCTTCGAAAAACGCTTAGGTTAAGTTTCAGAGTTGCTTCTAATGTACCAAAGCTGGACTTAGACATAATTTCACTCTCACAACATTATGGCTGGTTGGAGACAGTCCGAACCACAAGTACCGGGTCCATGGTTCTGGCCGTATACTGGGGGGACGGGGACGACTCCCATTAACCCCTGACTATACCGGGGATACGCTTATCACAATGACTTTCTGGTCTGTGCTGAAGCAGGGCATTCTGGCAGGCAAGTGGCTTGACCTTTATTAGTGAGCCTGGTTACCCCCTCTCGGAACCACAGACTTAGAAATCGCCAGCTCATATACAGTGCATAAAATATATTTATATATATACCCTTATACACCATTTTAATAAAAAATATCACAAAATTCTTCTAAGTCCCTCGGGAAGAGTGAAAGACGCGCACGTTCATTTTCAGAGCTCCTAGACCTTCCTATAAGAAGTTCGCCAAAAAGTAGCTTCGAAAAACACTTAGGTTAAGTTTCAGAGTTGCTTCTAATGTACCAAAGCTGGACTTAGACATAATTTCACTCTCACAACATTATGGCTGGTTGGAGACAGTCCGAACCACAAGTACCGGGTCCATGGTTCTGGCCGTATACTGGGGGGACGGGGACGACTCCCATTAACCCCTGACTATACCGGGGATACGCTTATCACAATGCCTTTCTGGTCTGTGCTGAAGCAGGGCATTCTGGCAGCCAAGTGGCTTGACCTTTATTAGTGAGCCTGGTTACCCCCTCTCGGAACCACAGACTTAGAAATCGCCAGCTCATATACAGTGCATAAAATATATTTATATATATACCCTTATACACCATTTTAATAAAAAATATCACAAAATTCTTCTAAGTCCCTCGGGAATAGTGAAAGACGCGCACGTTCATTTTCAGAGCTCCTAGACCTTCCTATAAGAAGTTAGCCAAAAAGTAGCTTCGAAAAACGCTTAGGTTAAGTTTCAGAGTTGCTTCTAATGTACCAAAGCTGGACTTAGACATAATTTCACTCTCACAACATTATGGCTGGTTGGAGACAGTCCGAACCACAAGTACCGGGTCCATGGTTCTGGCCGTATACTGGGGGGACGGGGACGACTCCCATTAACCCCTGACTATACCGGGGATACGCTTATCACAATGCCTTTCTGGTCTGTGCTGAAGCAGGGCATTCTGGCAGCCAAGTGGCTTGACCTTTATTAGTGAGCCTGGTTACCCCCTCTCGGAACCACAGACTTAGAAATCGCCAGCTCATATACAGTGCATAAAATATATTTATATATATACCCTTATACACCATTTTAATAAAAAATATCACAAAATTCTTCTAAGCCCCTCGGGAAGAGTGAAAGACGCGCACGTTCATTTTCAGAGCTCCTAGACCTTCCTATAAGAAGTTAGCTAAAAAGTAGCTTCGAAAAACGCTTAGGTTAAGTTTCAGAGTTGCTTCTAATGTACCAAAGCTGGACTTAGACATAATTTCACTCTCACAACATTATGGCTGGTTGGAGACAGTCCGAACCACAAGTACCGGGTCCATGGTTCTGGCCGTATACTGGGGGGACGGGGACGACTCCCATTAACCCCTGACTATACCGGGGATACGCTTATCACAATGCCTTTCTGGTCTGTGCTGAAGCAGGGCATTCTGGCAGCCAAGTGGCTTGACCTTTATTAGTGAGCCTGGTTACCCCCTCTCGGAACCACAGACTTAGAAATCGCCAGCTCATATACAGTGCATAAAATATATTTATATATATACCCTTATACACCATTTTAATAAAAAATATCACAAAATTCTTCTAAGTCCCTCGGGAAGAGTGAAAGACGCGCACGTTCATTTTCAGAGCTCCTAGACCTTCCTATAAGAAGTTAGCCAAAAAGTAGCTTCGAAAAACGCTTAGGTTAAGTTTCAGAGTTGCTTCTAATGTACCAAAGCTGGACTTAGACATAATTTCACTCTCACAACATTATGGCTGGTTGGAGACAGTCCGAACCACAAGTACCGGGTCCATGGTTCTGGCCGTATACTGGGGGGACGGGGATGACTCCCATTAACCCCTGACTATACCGGGGATACGCTTATCACAATGCCTTTCTGGTCTGTGCTGAAGCAGGGCATTCTGGCAGCCAAGTGGCTTGACCTTTATTAGTGAGCCTGGTTACCCCCTCTCGGAACCACAGACTTAGAAATCGCCAGCTCATATACAGTGCATAAAATATATTTATATATATACCCTTATACACCATTTTAATAAAAAATATCACAAAATTCTTCTAAGTCCCTCGGGAAGAGTGAAAGACGCGCACGTTCATTTTCAGAGCTCCTAGACCTTCCTATAAGAAGTTAGCTAAAAAGTAGCTTCGAAAAACGCTTAGGTTAAGTTTCAGAGTTGCTTCTAATGTACCAAAACTGGACTTAGACATAATTTCACTCTCACAACATTATGGCTGGTTGGAGACAGTCCGAACCACAAGTACCGGGTCCATGGTTCTGGCCGTATACTGGGGGGACGGGGACGACTCCCATTAACCCCTGACTATACCGGGGATACGCTTATCACAATGCCTTCCTGGTCTGTGCTGAAGCAGGGCATTCTGGCAGCCAAGTGGCTTGACCTTTATTAGTGAGCCTGGTTACCCCCTCTCGGAACCACAGACTTAGAAATCGCCAGCTCATATACAGTGCATAAAATATATTTATATATATACCCTTATACACCATTTTAATAAAAAATATCACAAAATTCTTCTAAGTCCCTCGGGAAGAGTAAAAGACGCGCACGTTCATTTTCAGAGCTCCTAGACCTTCCTATAAGAAGTTAGCTAAAAAGTAGCTTCGAAAAACGCTTAGGTTAAGTTTCAGAGTTGCTTCTAATGTACCAAAGCTGGACTTAGACATAATTTCACTCTCACAACATTATGGCTGGTTGGAGACAGTCCGAACCACAAGTACCGGGTCCATGGTTCTGGCCGTATACTGGGGGGACGGGGACGACTCCCATTAACCCCTGACTATACCGGGGATACGCTTATCACAATGACTTTCTGGTCTGTGCTGAAGCAGGGCATTCTGGCAGGCAAGTGGCTTGACCTTTATTAGTGAGCCTGGTTACCCCCTCTCGGAACCACAGACTTAGAAATCGCCAGCTCATATACAGTGCATAAAATATATTTATATATATACCCTTATACACCATTTTAATAAAAAATATCACAAAATTCTTCTAAGTCCCTCGGGAAGAGTGAAAGACGCGCACGTTCATTTTCAGAGCTCCTAGACCTTCCTATAAGAAGTTAGCCAAAAAGTAGCTTCGAAAAACACTTAGGTTAAGTTTCAGAGTTGCTTCTAATGTACCAAAGCTGGACTTAGACATAATTTCACTCTCACAACATTATGGCTGGTTGGAGACAGTCCGAACCACAAGTACCGGGTCCATGGTTCTGGCCGTATACTGGGGGGACGGGGACGACTCCCATTAACCCCTGACTATACCGGGGATACGCTTATCACAATGCCTTTCTGGTCTGTGCTGAAGCAGGGCATTCTGGCAGCCAAGTGGCTTGACCTTTATTAGTGAGCCTGGTTACCCCCTCTCGGAACCACAGACTTAGAAATCGCCAGCTCATATACAGTGCATAAAATATATTTATATATATACCCTTATACACCATTTTAATAAAAAATATCACAAAATTCTTCTAAGTCCCTCGGGAAGAGTGAAAGACGCGCACGTTCATTTTCAGAGCTCCTAGACCTTCCTATAAGAAGTTAGCCAAAAAGTAGCTTCGAAAAACGCTTAGGTTAAGTTTCAGAGTTGCTTCTAATGTACCAAAGCTGGACTTAGACATAATTTCACTCTCACAACATTATGGCTGGTTGGAGACAGTCCGAACCACAAGTACCGGGTCCATGGTTCTGGCCGTATACTGGGGGGACGGGGACGACTCCCATTAACCCCTGACTATACCGGGGATACGCTTATCACAATGCCTTTCTGGTCTGTGCTGAAGCAGGGCATTCTGGCAGCCAAGTGGCTTGACCTTTATTAGTGAGCCTGGTTACCCCCTCTCGGAACCACAGACTTAGAAATCGCCAGCTCATATACAGTGCATAAAATATATTTATATATATACCCTTATACACCATTTTAATAAAAAATATCACAAAATTCTTCTAAGTCCCTCGGGAAGAGTGAAAGACGCGCACATTCATTTTCAGAGCTCCTAGACCTTCCTATCAGAAGTTAGCCAAAAAGTAGCTTCGAAAAACGCTTAGGTTAAGTTTCAGAGTTGCTTCTAATGTACCAAAGCTGGACTTAGACATAATTTCACTCTCACAACATTATGGCTGGTTGGAGACAGTCCGAACCACAAGTACCGGGTCCATGGTTCTGGCCGTATACTGGGGGGACGGGGATGACTCCCATTAACCCCTGACTATACCGGGGATACGCTTATCACAATGCCTTTCTGGTCTGTGCTGAAGCAGGGCATTCTGGCAGCCAAGTGGCTTGACCTTTATTAGTGAGCCTGGTTACCCCCTCTCGGAACCACAGACTTAGAAATCGCCAGCTCATATACAGTGCATAAAATATATTTATATATATACCCTTATACACCATTTTAATAAAAAATATCACAAAATTCTTCTAAGTCCCTCGGGAAGAGTGAAAGACGCGCACGTTCATTTTCAGAGCTCCTAGACCTTCCTATAAGAAGTTAGCTAAAAAGTAGCTTCGAAAAACGCTTAGGTTAAGTTTCAGAGTTGCTTCTAATGTACCAAAGCTGGACTTAGACATAATTTCACTCTCACAACATTATGGCTGGTTGGAGACAGTCCGAACCACAAGTACCGGGTCCATGGTTCTGGCCGTATACTGGGGGGACGGGGACGACTCCCATTAACCCCTGACTATACCGGGGATACGCTTATCACAATGACTTTCTGGTCTGTGCTGAAGCAGGGCATTCTGGCAGGCAAGTGGCTTGACCTTTATTAGTGAGCCTGGTTACCCCCTCTCGGAACCACAGACTTAGAAATCGCCAGCTCATATACAGTGCATAAAATATATTTATATATATACCCTTATACACCATTTTAATAAAAAATATCACAAAATTCTTCTAAGTCCCTCGGGAAGAGTGAAAGACGCGCACGTTCATTTTCAGAGCTCCTAGACCTTCCTATAAGAAGTTAGCCAAAAAGTAGCTTCGAAAAACACTTAGGTTAAGTTTCAGAGTTGCTTCTAATGTACCAAAGCTGGACTTAGACATAATTTCACTCTCACAACATTATGGCTGGTTGGAGACAGTCCGAACCACAAGTACCGGGTCCATGGTTCTGGCCGTATACTGGGGGGACGGGGACGACTCCCATTAACCCCTGACTATACCGGGGATACGCTTATCACAATGCCTTTCTGGTCTGTGCTGAAGCAGGGCATTCTGGCAGCCAAGTGGCTTGACCTTTATTAGTGAGCCTGGTTACCCCCTCTCGGAACCACAGACTTAGAAATCGCCAGCTCATATACAGTGCATAAAATATATTTATATATATATACCCTTATACACCATTTTAATAAAAAATATCACAAAATTCTTCTAAGTCCCTCGGGAATAGTGAAAGACGCGCACGTTCATTTTCAGAGCTCCTAGACCTTCCTATAAGAAGTTAGCCAAAAAGTAGCTTCGAAAAACGCTTAGGTTACAGTAAGTTTCAGAGTTGCTTCTAATGTACCAAAGCTGGACTTAGACATAATTTCACTCTCACAACATTATGGCTGGTTGGAGACAGTCCGAACCACAAGTACCGGGTCCATGGTTCTGGCCGTATACTGGGGGGACGGGGACGACTCCCATTAACCCCTGACTATACCGGGGATACGCTTATCACAATGCCTTTCTGGTCTGTGCTGAAGCAGGGCATTCTGGCAGCCAAGTGGCTTGACCTTTATTAGTGAGCCTGGTTACCCCCTCTCGGAACCACAGACTTAGAAATCGCCAGCTCATATACAGTGCATAAAATATATTTATATATATACCCTTATACACCATTTTAATAAAAAATATCACAAAATTCTTCTAAGTCCCTCGGGAAGAGTGAAAGACGCGCACATTCATTTTCAAAGCTCCTAGACCTTCCTATCAGAAGTTAGCCAAAAAGTAGCTTCGAAAAACGCTTAGGTTAAGTTTCAGAGTTGCTTCTAATGACCAAAGCTGGACTTAGACATAATTTCACTCTCACAACATTATGGCTGGTTGGAGACAGTCCGAACCACAAGTACCGGGTCCATGGTTCTGGCCGTATACTGGGGGGACGGGGATGACTCCCATTAACCCCTGACTATACCGGGGATACGCTTATCACAATGCCTTTCTGGTCTGTGCTGAAGCAGGGCATTCTGGCAGCCAAGTGGCTTGACCTTTATTAGTGAGCCTGGTTACCCCCTCTCGGAATCACAGACTTAGAAATCGCCAGCTCATATACAGTGCATAAAATATATTTATATATATACCCTTATACACCATTTTAATAAAAAATATCACAAAATTCTTCTAAGTCCCTCGGGAAGAGTAAAAGACGCGCACGTTCATTTTCAGAGCTCCTAGACCTTCCTATAAGAAGTTAGCGATAAAGTAGCTTCGAAAAACGCTTAGGTTAAGTTTCAGAGTTGCTTCTAATGTACCAAAGCTGGACTTAGACATAATTTCACTCTCACAACATTATGGCTGGTTGGAGACAGTCCGAACCACAAGTACCGGGTCCATGGTTCTGGCCGTATACTGGGGGGACGGGGACGACTCCCATTAACCCCTGACTATACCGGGGATACGCTTATCACAATGCCTTTCTGGTCTGTGCTGAAGCAGGGCATTCTGGCAGCCAAGTGGCTTGACCTTTATTAGTGAGCCTGGTTACCCCCTCTCGGAACCACAGACTTAGAAATCGCCAGCTCATATACAGTGCATAAAATATATTTATATATATACCCTTATACACCATTTTAATAAAAAATATCACAAAATTCTTCTAAGTCCCTCGGGAAGAGTGAAAGACGCGCACGTTCATTTTCAGAGCTCCTAGACCTTCCTATAAGAAGTTAGCTAAAAAGTAGCTTCGAAAAACGCTTAGGTTAAGTTTCAGAGTTGCTTCTAATGTACCAAAGCTGGACTTAGACATAATTTCACTCTCACAACATTATGGCTGGTTGGAGACAGTCCGAACCACAAGTACCGGGTCCATGGTTCTGGCCGTATACTGGGGGGACGGGGACGACTCCCATTAACCCCTGACTATACCGGGGATACGCTTATCACAATGCCTTTCTGGTCTGTGCTGAAGCAGGGCATTCTGGCAGCCAAGTGGCTTGACCTTTATTAGTGAGCCTGGTTACCCCCTCTCGGAACCACAGACTTAGAAATCGCCAGCTCATATACAGTGCATAAAATATATTTATATATATACCCTTATACACCATTTTAATAAAAAATATCACAAAATTCTTCTAAGTCCCTCGGGAAGAGTGAAAGACACGCACGTTCATTTTCAGAGCTCCTAGACCTTCCTATAAGAAGTTAGCTAAAAAGTAGCTTCGAAAAACGCTTAGGTTAAGTTTCAGAGTTGCTTCTAATGTACCAAAGCTGGACTTAGACATAATTTCACTCTCACAACATTATGGCTGGTTGGAGACAGTCCGAACCACAAGTACCGGGTCCATGGTTCTGGCCGTATACTGGGGGGACGGGGACGACTCCCATTAACCCCTGACTATACCGGGGATACGCTTATCACAATGCCTTTCTGGTCTGTGCTGAAGCAGGACATTCTGGCAGCCAAGTGGCTTGACCTTTATTAGTGAGCCTGGTTACCCCCTCTCGGAACCACAGACTTAGAAATCGCCAGCTCATATACAGTGCATAAAATATATTTATATATATACCCTTATACACCATTTTAATAAAAAATATCACAAAATTCTTCTAAGTCCCTCGGGAAGAGTGAAAGACACGCACGTTCATTTTCAGAGCTCCTAGACCTTCCTATAAGAAGTTAGCTAAAAAGTAGCTTCGAAAAACGCTTAGGTTAAGTTTCAGAGTTGCTTCTAATGTACCAAAGCTGGACTTAGACATAATTTCACTCTCACAACATTATGGCTGGTTGGAGACAGTCCGAACCACAAGTACCGGGTCCATGGTTCTGGCCGTATACTGGGGGGACGGGGACGACTCCCATTAACCCCTGACTATACCGGGGATACGCTTATCACAATGCCTTTCTGGTCTGTGCTGAAGCAGGGCATTCTGGCAGCCAAGTGGCTTGACCTTTATTAGTGAGCCTGGTTACCCCCTCTCGGAACCACAGACTTAGAAATCGCCAGCTCATATACAGTGCATAAAATATATTTATATATATACCCTTATACACCATTTTAATAAAAAATATCACAAAATTCTTCTAAGTACCTCGGGAAGAGTGAAAGACGCGCACGTTCATTTTCAGAGCTCCTAGACCTTCCTATAAGAAGTTAGCCAAAAAGTAGCTTCGAAAAACGCTTAGGTTAAGTTTCAGAGTTGCTTCTAATGTACCAAAGCTGGACTTAGACATAATTTCACTCTCACAACATTATGGCTGGTTGGAGACAGTCCGAACCACAAGTACCGGGTCCATGGTTCTGGCCGTATACTGGGGGGACGGGGACGACTCCCATTAACCCCTGACTATACCGGGGATACGCTTATCACAATGCCTTTCTGGTCTGTGCTGAAGCAGGGCATTCTGGCAGCCAAGTGGCTTGACCTTTATTAGTGAGCCTGGTTACCCCCTCTCGGAACCACAGACTTAGAAATCGCCAGCTCATATACAGTGCATAAAATATATTTATATATATACCCTTATACACCATTTTAATAAAAAATATCACAAAATTCTTCTAAGTCCCTCGGGAAGAGTAAAAGACGCGCACGTTCATTTTCAGAGCTCCTAGACCTTCCTATAAGAAGTTAGCGAAAAAGTAGCTTCGAAAAACGCTTAGGTTAAGTTTCAGAGTTGCTTCTAATGTACCAAAGCTGGACTTAGACATAATTTCACTCTCACAACATTATGGCTGGTTGGAGACAGTCCGAACCACAAGTACCGGGTCCATGGTTCTGGCCGTATACTGGGGGGACGGGGACGACTCCCATTAACCCCTGACTATACCGGGGATACGCTTATCACAATGCCTTTCTGGTCTGTGCTGAAGCAGGGCATTCTGGCAGCCAAGTGGCTTGACCTTTATTAGTGAGCCTGGTTACCCCCTCTCGGAACCACAGACTTAGAAATCGCCAGCTCATATACAGTGCATAAAATATATTTATATATATACCCTTATACACCATTTTAATAAAAAATATCACAAAATTCTTCTAAGTCCCTCGGGAAGAGTGAAAGACGCGCACGTTCATTTTCAGAGCTCCTAGACCTTCCTATAAGAAGTTAGCTAAAAAGTAGCTTCGAAAAACGCTTAGGTTAAGTTTCAGAGTTGCTTCTAATGTACCAAAGCTGGACTTAGACATAATTTCACTCTCACAACATTATGGCTGGTTGGAGACAGTCCGAACCACAAGTACCGGGTCCATGGTTCTGGCCGTATACTGGGGGGACGGGGACGACTCCCATTAACCCCTGACTATACCGGGGATACGCTTATCACAATGCCTTTCTGGTCTGTGCTGAAGCAGGGCATTCTGGCAGCCAAGTGGCTTGACCTTTATTAGTGAGCCTGGTTACCCCCTCTCGGAACCACAGACTTAGAAATCGCCAGCTCATATACAGTGCATAAAATATATTTATATATATACCCTTATACACCATTTTAATAAAAAATATCACAAAATTCTTCTAAGTACCTCGGGAAGAGTGAAAGACGCGCACGTTCATTTTCAGAGCTCCTAGACCTTCCTATAAGAAGTTAGCCAAAAAGTAGCTTCGAAAAACGCTTAGGTTAAGTTTCAGAGTTGCTTCTAATGTACCAAAGCTGGACTTAGACATAATTTCACTCTCACAACATTATGGCTGGTTGGAGACAGTCCGAACCACAAGTACCGGGTCCATGGTTCTGGCCGTATACTGGGGGGACGGGGACGACTCCCATTAACCCCTGACTATACCGGGGATACGCTTATCACAATGCCTTTCTGGTCTGTGCTGAAGCAGGGCATTCTGGCAGCCAAGTGGCTTGACCTTTATTAGTGAGCCTGGTTACCCCCTCTCGGAACCACAGACTTAGAAATCGCCAGCTCATATACAGTGCATAAAATATATTTATATATATACCCTTATACACCATTTTAATAAAAAATATCACAAAATTCTTCTAAGTCCCTCGGGAAGAGTAAAAGACGCGCACGTTCATTTTCAGAGCTCCTAGACCTTCCTATAAGAAGTTAGCGAAAAAGTAGCTTCGAAAAACGCTTAGGTTAAGTTTCAGAGTTGCTTCTAATGTACCAAAGCTGGACTTAGACATAATTTCACTCTCACAACATTATGGCTGGTTGGAGACAGTCCGAACCACAAGTACCGGGTCCATGGTTCTGGCCGTATACTGGGGGGACGGGGACGACTCCCATTAACCCCTGACTATACCGGGGATACGCTTATCACAATGACTTTCTGGTCTGTGCTGAAGCAGGGCATTCTGGCAGGCAAGTGGCTTGACCTTTATTAGTGAGCCTGGTTACCCCCTCTCGGAACCACAGACTTAGAAATCGCCAGCTCATATACAGTGCATAAAATATATTTATATATATACCCTTATACACCATTTTAATAAAAAATATCACAAAATTCTTCTAAGTCCCTCGGGAAGAGTGAAAGACGCGCACGTTCATTTTCAGAGCTCCTAGACCTTCCTATAAGAAGTTAGCCAAAAAGTAGCTTCGAAAAACACTTAGGTTAAGTTTCAGAGTTGCTTCTAATGTACCAAAGCTGGACTTAGACATAATTTCACTCTCACAACATTATGGCTGGTTGGAGACAGTCCGAACCACAAGTACCGGGTCCATGGTTCTGGCCGTATACTGGGGGGACGGGGACGACTCCCATTAACCCCTGACTATACCGGGGATACGCTTATCACAATGCCTTTCTGGTCTGTGCTGAAGCAGGGCATTCTGGCAGCCAAGTGGCTTGACCTTTATTAGTGAGCCTGGTTACCCCCTCTCGGAACCACAGACTTAGAAATCGCCAGCTCATATACAGTGCATAAAATATATTTATATATATACCCTTATACACCATTTTAATAAAAAATATCACAAAATTCTTCTAAGTCCCTCGGGAAGAGTGAAAGACGCGCACGTTCATTTTCAGAGCTCCTAGACCTTCCTATAAGAAGTTAGCCAAAAAGTAGCTTCGAAAAACGCTTAGGTTAAGTTTCAGAGTTGCTTCTAATGTACCAAAGCTGGACTTAGACATAATTTCACTCTCACAACATTATGGCTGGTTGGAGACAGTCCGAACCACAAGTACCGGGTCTATGGTTCTGGCCGTATACTGGGGGGACGGGGACGACTCCCATTAACCCCTGACTATACCGGGGATACGCTTATCACAATGCCTTTCTGGTCTGTGCTGAAGCAGGGCATTCTGGCAGCCAAGTGGCTTGACCTTTATTAGTGAGCCTGGTTACCCCCTCTCGGAACCACAGACTTAGAAATCGCCAGCTCATATACAGTGCATAAAATATATTTATATATATACCCTTATACACCATTTTAATAAAAAATATCACAAAATTCTTCTAAGTCCCTCGGGAAGAGTGAAAGACGCGCACGTTCATTTTCAGAGCTCCTAGACCTTCCTATAAGAAGTTAGCGAAAAAGTAGCTTCGAAAAACGCTTAGGTTAAGTTTCAGAGTTGCTTCTAATGTACCAAAGCTGGACTTAGACATAATTTCACTCTCACAACATTATGGCTGGTTGGAGACAGTCCGAACCACAAGTACCGGGTCCATGGTTCTGGCCGTATACTGGGGGGACGGGGACGACTCCCATTAACCCCTGACTATACCGGGGATACGCTTATCACAATGCCTTTCTGGTCTGTGCTGAAGCAGGGCATTCTGGCAGCCAAGTGGCTTGACCTTTATTAGTGAGCCTGGTTACCCCCTCTCGGAACCACAGACTTAGAAATCGCCAGCTCATATACAGTGCATAAAATATATTTATATATATACCCTTATACACCATTTTAATAAAAAATATCACAAAATTCTTCTAAGTCCCTCGGGAAGAGTGAAAGACGCGCACGTTCATTTTCAGAGCTCCTAGACCTTCCTATAAGAAGTTAGCTAAAAAGTAGCTTCGAAAAACGCTTAGGTTAAGTTTCAGAGTTGCTTCTAATGTACCAAAGCTGGACTTAGACATAATTTCACTCTCACAACATTATGGCTGGTTGGAGACAGTCCGAACCACAAGTACCGGGTCCATGGTTCTGGCCGTATACTGGGGGGACGGGGACGACTCCCATTAACCCCTGACTATACCGGGGATACGCTTATCACAATGCCTTTCTGGTCTGTGCTGAAGCAGGGCATTCTGGCAGCCAAGTGGCTTGACCTTTATTAGTGAGCCTGGTTACCCCCTCTCGGAACCACAGACTTAGAAATCGCCAGCTCATATACAGTGCATAAAATATATTTATATATATATACCCTTATACACCATTTTAATAAAAAATATCACAAAATTCTTCTAAGTCCCTCGGGAAGAGTGAAAGACGCGCACGTTCATTTTCAGAGCTCCTAGACCTTCCTATAAGAAGTTAGCCAAAAAGTAGCTTCGAAAAACGCTTAGGTTAAGTTTCAGAGTTGCTTCTAATGTACCAAAGCTGGACTTAGACATAATTTCACTCTCACAACATTATGGCTGGTTGGAGACAGTCCGAACCACAAGTACCGGGTCCATGGTTCTGGCCGTATACTGGGGGGACGGGGATGACTCCCATTAACCCCTGACTATACCGGGGATACGCTTATCACAATGCCTTTCTGGTCTGTGCTGAAGCAGGGCATTCTGGCAGCCAAGTGGCTTGACCTTTATTAGTGAGCCTGGTTACCCCCTCTCGGAACCACAGACTTAGAAATCGCCAGCTCATATACAGTGCATAAAATATATTTATATATATACCCTTATACACCATTTTAATAAAAAATATCACAAAATTCTTCTAAGTCCCTCGGGAAGAGTGAAAGACGCGCACGTTCATTTTCAGAGCTCCTAGACCTTCCTATAAGAAGTTAGCCAAAAAGTAGCTTCGAAAAACGCTTAGGTTAAGTTTCAGAGTTGCTTCTAATGTACCAAAGCTGGACTTAGACATAATTTCACTCTCACAACATTATGGCTGGTTGGAGACAGTCCGAACCACAAGTACCGGGTCTATGGTTCTGGCCGTATACTGGGGGGACGGGGACGACTCCCATTAACCCCTGACTATACCGGGGATACGCTTATCACAATGCCTTTCTGGTCTGTGCTGAAGCAGGGCATTCTGGCAGCCAAGTGGCTTGACCTTTATTAGTGAGCCTGGTTACCCCCTCTCGGAACCACAGACTTAGAAATCGCCAGCTCATATACAGTGCATAAAATATATTTATATATATACCCTTATACACCATTTTAATAAAAAATATCACAAAATTCTTCTAAGTCCCTCGGGAAGAGTAAAAGACGCGCACGTTCATTTTCAGAGCTCCTAGACCTTCCTATAAGAAGTTAGCGAAAAAGTAGCTTCGAAAAACGCTTAGGTTAAGTTTCAGAGTTGCTTCTAATGTACCAAAGCTGGACTTAGACATAATTTCACTCTCACAACATTATGGCTGGTTGGAGACAGTCCGAACCACAAGTACCGGGTCCATGGTTCTGGCCGTATACTGGGGGGACGGGGACGACTCCCATTAACCCCTGACTATACCGGGGATACGCTTATCACAATGCCTTTCTGGTCTGTGCTGAAGCAGGGCATTCTGGCAGCCAAGTGGCTTGACCTTTATTAGTGAGCCTGGTTACCCCCTCTCGGAACCACAGACTTAGAAATCGCCAGCTCATATACAGTGCATAAAATATATTTATATATATACCCTTATACACCATTTTAATAAAAAATATCACAAAATTCTTCTAAGTCCCTCGGGAAGAGTGAAAGACGCGCACGTTCATTTTCAGAGCTCCTAGACCTTCCTATAAGAAGTTAGCTAAAAAGTAGCTTCGAAAAACGCTTAGGTTAAGTTTCAGAGTTGCTTCTAATGTACCAAAGCTGGACTTAGACATAATTTCACTCTCACAACATTATGGCTGGTTGGAGACAGTCCGAACCACAAGTACCGGGTCCATGGTTCTGGCCGTATACTGGGGGGACGGGGATGACTCCCATTAACCCCTGACTATACCGGGGATACGCTTATCACAATGCCTTTCTGGTCTGTGCTGAAGCAGGGCATTCTGGCAGGCAAGTGGCTTGACCTTTATTTGTGAGCCTGGTTACCCCCTCTCGGAACCACAGACTTAGAAATCGCCAGCTCATATACAGTGCATAAAATATATTTATATATATACCCTTATACACCATTTTAATAAAAAATATCACAAAATTCTTCTAAGTCCCTCGGGAAGAGTGAAAGACGCGCACGTTCATTTTCAGAGCTCCTAGAACTTCCTATAAGAAGTTAGCTAAAAAGTAGCTTCGAAAAACGCTTAGGTTAAGTTTCAGAGTTGCTTCTAATGTACCAAAGCTGGACTTAGACATAATTTCACTCTCACAACATTATGGCTGGTTGGAGACAGTCCGAACCACAAGTACCGGGTCCATGGTTCTGGCCGTATACTGGGGGGACGGGGACGACTCCCATTAACCCCTGACTATACCGGGGATACGCTTATCACAATGCCTTCCTGGTCTGTGCTGAAGCAGGGCATTCTGGCAGCCAAGTGGCTTGACCTTTATTAGTGAGCCTGGTTACCCCCTCTCGGAACCACAGACTTAGAAATCGCCAGCTCATATACAGTGCATAAAATATATTTATATATATACCCTTATACACCATTTTAATAAAAAATATCACAAAATTCTTCTAAGTCCCTCGGGAAGAGTGAAAGACGCGCACGTTCATTTTCAGAGCTCCTAGACCTTCCTATAAGAAGTTAGCTAAAAAGTAGCTTCGAAAAACGCTTAGGTTAAGTTTCAGAGTTGCTTCTAATGTACCAAAGCTGGACTTAGACATAATTTCACTCTCACAACATTATGGCTGGTTGGAGACAGTCCGAACCACAAGTACCGGGTCCATGGTTCTGGCCGTATACTGGGGGGACGGGGACGACTCCCATTAACCCCTGACTATACCGGGGATACGCTTATCACAATACCTTCCTGGTCTGTGCTGAAGCAGGGCATTCTGGCAGCCAAGTGGCTTGACCTTTATTAGTGAGCCTGGTTACCCCCTCTCGGAACCACAGACTTAGAAATCGCCAGCTCATATACAGTGCATAAAATATATTTATATATATACCCTTATACACCATTTTAATAAAAAATATCACAAAATTCTTCTAAGTACCTCGGGAAGAATGAAAGACGCGCACGTTCATTTTCAGAGCTCCTAGACCTTCCTATAAGAAGTTAGCTAAAAAGTAGCTTCGAAAAACGCTTAGGTTAAGTTTCAGAGTTGCTTCTAATGTACCAAAGCTGGACTTAGACATAATTTCACTCTCACAACATTATGGCTGGTTGGAGACAGTCCGAACCACAAGTACCGGGTCCATGGTTCTGGCCGTATACTGGGGGGACGGGGACGACTCCCATTAACCCCTGACTATACCGGGGATACGCTTATCACAATGCCTTCCTGGTCTGTGCTGAAGCAGGGCATTCTGGCAGCCAAGTGGCTTGACCTTTATTAGTGAGCCTGGTTACCCCCTCTCGGAACCACAGACTTAGAAATCGCCAGCTCATATACAGTGCATAAAATATATTTATATATATACCCTTATACACCATTTTAATAAAAAATATCACAAAATTCTTCTAAGTACCTCGGGAAGAATGAAAGACGCGCACGTTCATTTTCAGAGCTCCTAGACCTTCCTATAAGAAGTTAGCCAAAAAGTAGCTTCGAAAAACGCTTAGGTTAAGTTTCAGAGTTGCTTCTAATGTACCAAAGCTGGACTTAGACATAATTTCACTCTCACAACATTATGGCTGGTTGGAGACAGTCCGAACCACAAGTACCGGGTCCATGGTTCTGGCCGTATACTGGGGGGACGGGGACGACTCCCATTAACCCCTGACTATACCGGGGATACGCTTATCACAATGCCTTTCTGGTCTGTGCTGAAGCAGGGCATTCTGGCAGCCAAGTGGCTTGACCTTTATTAGTGAGCCTGGTTACCCCCTCTCGGAACCACAGACTTAGAAATCGCCAGCTCATATACAGTGCATAAAATATATTTATATATATACCCTTATACACCATTTTAATAAAAAATATCACAAAATTCTTCTAAGTCCCTCGGGAAGAGTGAAAGACGCGCACGTTCATTTTCAGAGCTCCTAGACCTTCCTATAAGAAGTTAGCTAAAAAGTAGCTTCGAAAAACGCTTAGGTTAAGTTTCAGAGTTGCTTCTAATGTACCAAAGCTGGACTTAGACATAATTTCACTCTCACAACATTATGGCTGGTTGGAGACAGTCCGAACCACAAGTACCGGGTCCATGGTTCTGGCCGTATACTGGGGGGACGGGGATGACTCCCATTAACCCCTGACTATACCGGGGATACGCTTATCACAATGCCTTTCTGGTCTGTGCTGAAGCAGGGCATTCTGGCAGCCAAGTGGCTTGACCTTTATTAGTGAGCCTGGTTACCCCCTCTCGGAACCACAGACTTAGAAATCGCCAGCTCATATACAGTGCATAAAATATATTTATATATATACCCTTATACACCATTTTAATAAAAAATATCACAAAATTCTTCTAAGTCCCTCGGGAAGAGTGAAAGACGCGCACGTTCATTTTCAGAGCTCCTAGACCTTCCTATAAGAAGTTAGCTAAAAAGTAGCTTCGAAAAACGCTTAGGTTAAGTTTCAGAGTTGCTTCTAATGTACCAAAGCTGGACTTAGACATAATTTCACTCTCACAACATTATGGCTGGTTGGAGACAGTCCGAACCACAAGTACCGGGTCCATGGTTCTGGCCGTATACTGGGGGGACGGGGACGACTCCCATTAACCCCTGACTATACCGGGGATACGCTTATCACAATGCCTTCCTGGTCTGTGCTGAAGCAGGGCATTCTGGCAGCCAAGTGGCTTGACCTTTATTAGTGAGCCTGGTTACCCCCTCTCGGAACCACAGACTTAGAAATCGCCAGCTCATATACAGTGCATAAAATATATTTATATATATACCCTTATACACCATTTTAATAAAAAATATCACAAAATTCTTCTAAGTACCTCGGGAAGAATGAAAGACGCGCACGTTCATTTTCAGAGCTCCTAGACCTTCCTATAAGAAGTTAGCCAAAAAGTAGCTTCGAAAAACGCTTAGGTTAAGTTTCAGAGTTGCTTCTAATGTACCAAAGCTGGACTTAGACATAATTTCACTCTCACAACATTATGGCTGGTTGGAGACAGTCCGAACCACAAGTACCGGGTCCATGGTTCTGGCCGTATACTGGGGGGACGGGGACGACTCCCATTAACCCCTGACTATACCGGGGATACGCTTATCACAATGCCTTTCTGGTCTGTGCTGAAGCAGGGCATTCTGGCAGCCAAGTGGCTTGACCTTTATTAGTGAGCCTGGTTACCCCCTCTCGGAACCACAGACTTAGAAATCGCCAGCTCATATACAGTGCATAAAATATATTTATATATATACCCTTATACACCATTTTAATAAAAAATATCACAAAATTCTTCTAAGTCCCTCGGGAAGAGTGAAAGACGCGCACGTTCATTTTCAGAGCTCCTAGACCTTCCTATAAGAAGTTAGCTAAAAAGTAGCTTCGAAAAACGCTTAGGTTAAGTTTCAGAGTTGCTTCTAATGTACCAAAGCTGGACTTAGACATAATTTCACTCTCACAACATTATGGCTGGTTGGAGACAGTCCGAACCACAAGTACCGGGTCCATGGTTCTGGCCGTATACTGGGGGGACGGGGACGACTCCCATTAACCCCTGACTATACCGGGGATACGCTTATCACAATGCCTTCCTGGTCTGTGCTGAAGCAGGGCATTCTGGCAGCCAAGTGGCTTGACCTTTATTAGTGAGCCTGGTTACCCCCTCTCGGAACCACAGACTTAGAAATCGCCAGCTCATATACAGTGCATAAAATATATTTATATATATACCCTTATACACCATTTTAATAAAAAATATCACAAAATTCTTCTAAGTACCTCGGGAAGAATGAAAGACGCGCACGTTCATTTTCAGAGCTCCTAGACCTTCCTATAAGAAGTTAGCCAAAAAGTAGCTTCGAAAAACGCTTAGGTTAAGTTTCAGAGTTGCTTCTAATGTACCAAAGCTGGACTTAGACATAATTTCACTCTCACAACATTATGGCTGGTTGGAGACAGTCCGAACCACAAGTACCGGGTCCATGGTTCTGGCCGTATACTGGGGGGACGGGGACGACTCCCATTAACCCCTGACTATACCGGGGATACGCTTATCACAATGCCTTTCTGGTCTGTGCTGAAGCAGGGCATTCTGGCAGCCAAGTGGCTTGACCTTTATTAGTGAGCCTGGTTACCCCCTCTCGGAACCACAGACTTAGAAATCGCCAGCTCATATACAGTGCATAAAATATATTTATATATATACCCTTATACACCATTTTAATAAAAAATATCACAAAATTCTTCTAAGTCCCTCGGGAAGAGTGAAAGACGCGCACGTTCATTTTCAGAGCTCCTAGACCTTCCTATAAGAAGTTAGCTAAAAAGTAGCTTCGAAAAACGCTTAGGTTAAGTTTCAGAGTTGCTTCTAATGTACCAAAGCTGGACTTAGACATAATTTCACTCTCACAACATTATGGCTGGTTGGAGACAGTCCGAACCACAAGTACCGGGTCCATGGTTCTGGCCGTATACTGGGGGGACGGGGATGACTCCCATTAACCCCTGACTATACCGGGGATACGCTTATCACAATGCCTTTCTGGTCTGTGCTGAAGCAGGGCATTCTGGCAGGCAAGTGGCTTGACCTTTATTTGTGAGCCTGGTTACCCCCTCTCGGAACCACAGACTTAGAAATCGCCAGCTCATATACAGTGCATAAAATATATTTATATATATACCCTTATACACCATTTTAATAAAAAATATCACAAAATTCTTCTAAGTCCCTCGGGAAGAGTGAAAGACGCGCACGTTCATTTTCAGAGCTCCTAGAACTTCCTATAAGAAGTTAGCTAAAAAGTAGCTTCGAAAAACGCTTAGGTTAAGTTTCAGAGTTGCTTCTAATGTACCAAAGCTGGACTTAGACATAATTTCACTCTCACAACATTATGGCTGGTTGGAGACAGTCCGAACCACAAGTACCGGGTCCATGGTTCTGGCCGTATACTGGGGGGACGGGGACGACTCCCATTAACCCCTGACTATACCGGGGATACGCTTATCACAATGCCTTCCTGGTCTGTGCTGAAGCAGGGCATTCTGGCAGCCAAGTGGCTTGACCTTTATTAGTGAGCCTGGTTACCCCCTCTCGGAACCACAGACTTAGAAATCGCCAGCTCATATACAGTGCATAAAATATATTTATATATATACCCTTATACACCATTTTAATAAAAAATATCACAAAATTCTTCTAAGTCCCTCGGGAAGAGTGAAAGACGCGCACGTTCATTTTCAGAGCTCCTAGACCTTCCTATAAGAAGTTAGCTAAAAAGTAGCTTCGAAAAACGCTTAGGTTAAGTTTCAGAGTTGCTTCTAATGTACCAAAGCTGGACTTAGACATAATTTCACTCTCACAACATTATGGCTGGTTGGAGACAGTCCGAACCACAAGTACCGGGTCCATGGTTCTGGCCGTATACTGGGGGGACGGGGACGACTCCCATTAACCCCTGACTATACCGGGGATACGCTTATCACAATACCTTCCTGGTCTGTGCTGAAGCAGGGCATTCTGGCAGCCAAGTGGCTTGACCTTTATTAGTGAGCCTGGTTACCCCCTCTCGGAACCACAGACTTAGAAATCGCCAGCTCATATACAGTGCATAAAATATATTTATATATATACCCTTATACACCATTTTAATAAAAAATATCACAAAATTCTTCTAAGTACCTCGGGAAGAATGAAAGACGCGCACGTTCATTTTCAGAGCTCCTAGACCTTCCTATAAGAAGTTAGCTAAAAAGTAGCTTCGAAAAACGCTTAGGTTAAGTTTCAGAGTTGCTTCTAATGTACCAAAGCTGGACTTAGACATAATTTCACTCTCACAACATTATGGCTGGTTGGAGACAGTCCGAACCACAAGTACCGGGTCCATGGTTCTGGCCGTATACTGGGGGGACGGGGACGACTCCCATTAACCCCTGACTATACCGGGGATACGCTTATCACAATGCCTTCCTGGTCTGTGCTGAAGCAGGGCATTCTGGCAGCCAAGTGGCTTGACCTTTATTAGTGAGCCTGGTTACCCCCTCTCGGAACCACAGACTTAGAAATCGCCAGCTCATATACAGTGCATAAAATATATTTATATATATACCCTTATACACCATTTTAATAAAAAATATCACAAAATTCTTCTAAGTACCTCGGGAAGAATGAAAGACGCGCACGTTCATTTTCAGAGCTCCTAGACCTTCCTATAAGAAGTTAGCCAAAAAGTAGCTTCGAAAAACGCTTAGGTTAAGTTTCAGAGTTGCTTCTAATGTACCAAAGCTGGACTTAGACATAATTTCACTCTCACAACATTATGGCTGGTTGGAGACAGTCCGAACCACAAGTACCGGGTCCATGGTTCTGGCCGTATACTGGGGGGACGGGGACGACTCCCATTAACCCCTGACTATACCGGGGATACGCTTATCACAATGCCTTTCTGGTCTGTGCTGAAGCAGGGCATTCTGGCAGCCAAGTGGCTTGACCTTTATTAGTGAGCCTGGTTACCCCCTCTCGGAACCACAGACTTAGAAATCGCCAGCTCATATACAGTGCATAAAATATATTTATATATATACCCTTATACACCATTTTAATAAAAAATATCACAAAATTCTTCTAAGTCCCTCGGGAAGAGTGAAAGACGCGCACGTTCATTTTCAGAGCTCCTAGACCTTCCTATAAGAAGTTAGCTAAAAAGTAGCTTCGAAAAACGCTTAGGTTAAGTTTCAGAGTTGCTTCTAATGTACCAAAGCTGGACTTAGACATAATTTCACTCTCACAACATTATGGCTGGTTGGAGACAGTCCGAACCACAAGTACCGGGTCCATGGTTCTGGCCGTATACTGGGGGGACGGGGATGACTCCCATTAACCCCTGACTATACCGGGGATACGCTTATCACAATGCCTTTCTGGTCTGTGCTGAAGCAGGGCATTCTGGCAGCCAAGTGGCTTGACCTTTATTAGTGAGCCTGGTTACCCCCTCTCGGAACCACAGACTTAGAAATCGCCAGCTCATATACAGTGCATAAAATATATTTATATATATACCCTTATACACCATTTTAATAAAAAATATCACAAAATTCTTCTAAGTCCCTCGGGAAGAGTGAAAGACGCGCACGTTCATTTTCAGAGCTCCTAGACCTTCCTATAAGAAGTTAGCTAAAAAGTAGCTTCGAAAAACGCTTAGGTTAAGTTTCAGAGTTGCTTCTAATGTACCAAAGCTGGACTTAGACATAATTTCACTCTCACAACATTATGGCTGGTTGGAGACAGTCCGAACCACAAGTACCGGGTCCATGGTTCTGGCCGTATACTGGGGGGACGGGGACGACTCCCATTAACCCCTGACTATACCGGGGATACGCTTATCACAATGCCTTCCTGGTCTGTGCTGAAGCAGGGCATTCTGGCAGCCAAGTGGCTTGACCTTTATTAGTGAGCCTGGTTACCCCCTCTCGGAACCACAGACTTAGAAATCGCCAGCTCATATACAGTGCATAAAATATATTTATATATATACCCTTATACACCATTTTAATAAAAAATATCACAAAATTCTTCTAAGTACCTCGGGAAGAATGAAAGACGCGCACGTTCATTTTCAGAGCTCCTAGACCTTCCTATAAGAAGTTAGCCAAAAAGTAGCTTCGAAAAACGCTTAGGTTAAGTTTCAGAGTTGCTTCTAATGTACCAAAGCTGGACTTAGACATAATTTCACTCTCACAACATTATGGCTGGTTGGAGACAGTCCGAACCACAAGTACCGGGTCCATGGTTCTGGCCGTATACTGGGGGGACGGGGACGACTCCCATTAACCCCTGACTATACCGGGGATACGCTTATCACAATGCCTTTCTGGTCTGTGCTGAAGCAGGGCATTCTGGCAGCCAAGTGGCTTGACCTTTATTAGTGAGCCTGGTTACCCCCTCTCGGAACCACAGACTTAGAAATCGCCAGCTCATATACAGTGCATAAAATATATTTATATATATACCCTTATACACCATTTTAATAAAAAATATCACAAAATTCTTCTAAGTCCCTCGGGAAGAGTGAAAGACGCGCACGTTCATTTTCAGAGCTCCTAGACCTTCCTATAAGAAGTTAGCTAAAAAGTAGCTTCGAAAAACGCTTAGGTTAAGTTTCAGAGTTGCTTCTAATGTACCAAAGCTGGACTTAGACATAATTTCACTCTCACAACATTATGGCTGGTTGGAGACAGTCCGAACCACAAGTACCGGGTCCATGGTTCTGGCCGTATACTGGGGGGACGGGGACGACTCCCATTAACCCCTGACTATACCGGGGATACGCTTATCACAATGCCTTCCTGGTCTGTGCTGAAGCAGGGCATTCTGGCAGCCAAGTGGCTTGACCTTTATTAGTGAGCCTGGTTACCCCCTCTCGGAACCACAGACTTAGAAATCGCCAGCTCATATACAGTGCATAAAATATATTTATATATATACCCTTATACACCATTTTAATAAAAAATATCACAAAATTCTTCTAAGTACCTCGGGAAGAATGAAAGACGCGCACGTTCATTTTCAGAGCTCCTAGACCTTCCTATAAGAAGTTAGCCAAAAAGTAGCTTCGAAAAACGCTTAGGTTAAGTTTCAGAGTTGCTTCTAATGTACCAAAGCTGGACTTAGACATAATTTCACTCTCACAACATTATGGCTGGTTGGAGACAGTCCGAACCACAAGTACCGGGTCCATGGTTCTGGCCGTATACTGGGGGGACGGGGACGACTCCCATTAACCCCTGACTATACCGGGGATACGCTTATCACAATGCCTTTCTGGTCTGTGCTGAAGCAGGGCATTCTGGCAGCCAAGTGGCTTGACCTTTATTAGTGAGCCTGGTTACCCCCTCTCGGAACCACAGACTTAGAAATCGCCAGCTCATATACAGTGCATAAAATATATTTATATATATACCCTTATACACCATTTTAATAAAAAATATCACAAAATTCTTCTAAGTCCCTCGGGAAGAGTGAAAGACGCGCACGTTCATTTTCAGAGCTCCTAGACCTTCCTATAAGAAGTTAGCTAAAAAGTAGCTTCGAAAAACGCTTAGGTTAAGTTTCAGAGTTGCTTCTAATGTACCAAAGCTGGACTTAGACATAATTTCACTCTCACAACATTATGGCTGGTTGGAGACAGTCCGAACCACAAGTACCGGGTCCATGGTTCTGGCCGTATACTGGGGGGACGGTAACGACTCCCATTAACCCCTGACTATACCGGGGATACGCTTATCACAATGCCTTTCTGGTCTGTGCTGAAGCAGGGCATTCTGGCAGCCAAGTGGCTTGACCTTTATTAGTGAGCCTGGTTACCCCCTCTCGGAACCACAGACTTAGAAATCGCCAGCTCATATACAGTGCATAAAATATATTTATATATATACCCTTATACACCATTTTAATAAAAAATATCACAAAATTCTTCTAAGTCCCTCGGGAAGAGTGAAAGACGCGCACGTTCATTTTCAGAGCTCCTAGACCTTCCTATAAGAAGTTAGCTAAAAAGTAGCTTCGAAAAACGCTTAGGTTAAGTTTCAGAGTTGCTTCTAATGTACCAAAGCTGGACTTAGACATAATTTCACTCTCACAACATTATGGCTGGTTGGAGACAGTCCGAACCACAAGTACCGGGTCCATGGTTCTGGCCGTATACTGGGGGGACGGGGATGACTCCCATTAACCCCTGACTATACCGGGGATACGCTTATCACAATGCCTTTCTGGTCTGTGCTGAAGCAGGGCATTCTGGCAGCCAAGTGGCTTGACCTTTATTAGTGAGCCTGGTTACCCCCTCTCGGAACCACAGACTTAGAAATCGCCAGCTCATATACAGTGCATAAAATATATTTATATATATACCCTTATACACCATTTTAATAAAAAATATCACAAAATTCTTCTAAGTACCTCGGGAAGAGTGAAAGACGCGCACGTTCATTTTCAGAGCTCCTAGACCTTCCTATAAGAAGTTAGCCAAAAAGTAGCTTCGAAAAACGCTTAGGTTAAGTTTCAGAGTTGCTTCTAATGTACCAAAGCTGGACTTAGACATAATTTCACTCTCACAACATTATGGCTGGTTGGAGACAGTCCGAACCACAAGTACCGGGTCCATGGTTCTGGCCGTATACTGGGGGGACGGGGACGACTCCCATTAACCCCTGACTATACCGGGGATACGCTTATCACAATGCCTTTCTGGTCTGTGCTGAAGCAGGGCATTCTGGCAGCCAAGTTGCTTGACCTTTATTAGTGAGCCTGGTTACCCCCTCTCGGAACCACAGACTTAGAAATCGCCAGCTCATATACAGTGCATAAAATATATTTATATATATACCCTTATACACCATTTTAATAAAAAATATCACAAAATTCTTCTAAGTCCCTCGGGAAGAGTAAAAGACGCGCACGTTCATTTTCAGAGCTCCTAGACCTTCCTATAAGAAGTTAGCTAAAAAGTAGCTTCGAAAAACGCTTAGGTTAAGTTTCAGAGTTGCTTCTAATGTACCAAAGCTGGACTTAGACATAATTTCACTCTCACAACATTATGGCTGGTTGGAGACAGTCCGAACCACAAGTACCGGGTCCATGGTTCTGGCCGTATACTGGGGGGACGGGGACGACTCCCATTAACCCCTGACTATACCGGGGATACGCTTATCACAATGACTTTCTGGTCTGTGCTGAAGCAGGGCATTCTGGCAGGCAAGTGGCTTGACCTTTATTAGTGAGCCTGGTTACCCCCTCTCGGAACCACAGACTTAGAAATCGCCAGCTCATATACAGTGCATAAAATATATTTATATATATACCCTTATACACCATTTTAATAAAAAATATCACAAAATTATTCTAAGTCCCTCGGGAAGAGTGAAAGACGCGCACGTTCATTTTCAGAGCTCCTAGACCTTCTTATAAGAAGTTAGCTAAAAAGTAGCTTCGAAAAACGCTTAGGTTAAGTTTCAGAGTTGCTTCTAATGTACCAAAGCTGGACTTAGACATAATTTCACTCTCACAACATTATGGCTGGTTGGAGACAGTCCGAACCACAAGTACCGGGTCCATGGTCCTGGCCGTATACTGGGGGGACGGGGACGACTCCCATTAACCCCTGACTATACCGGGGATACGCTTATCACAATGCCTTTCTGGTCTGTGCTGAAGCAGGGCATTCTGGCAGCCAAGTGGCTTGACCTTTATTAGTGAGCCTGGTTACCCCCTCTCGGAACCACAGACTTAGAAATCGCCAGCTCATATACAGTGCATAAAATATATTTATATATATATACCCTTATACACCATTTTAATAAAAAATATCACAAAATTCTTCTAAGTCCCTAGGGAAGAGTGAAAGACGCGCACGTTCATTTTCAGAGCTCCTAGACCTTCCTATAAGAAGTTAGCCAAAAAGTAGCTTCGAAAAACGCTTAGGTTAAGTTTCAGAGTTGCTTCTAATGTACCAAAGCTGGACTTAGACATAATTTCACTCTCACAACATTATGGCTGGTTGGAGACAGTCCGAACCACAAGTACCGGGTCCATGGTTCTGGCCGTATACTGGGGGGACGGGGACGACTCCCATTAACCCCTGACTATACCGGGGATACGCTTATCACAATGCCTTTCTGGTCTGTGCTGAAGCAGGGCATTCTGGCAGCCAAGTGGCTTGACCTTTATTAGTGAGCCTGGTTACCCCCTCTCGGAACCACAGACTTAGAAATCGCCAGCTCATATACAGTGCATAAAATATATTTATATATATACCCTTATACACCATTTTAATAAAAAATATCACAAAATTCTTCTAAGTCCCTCGGGAAGAGTGAAAGACGCGCACGTTCATTTTCAGAGCTCCTAGACCTTCCTATAAGAAGTTAGCTAAAAAGTAGCTTCGAAAAACGCTTAGGTTAAGTTTCAGAGTTGCTTCTAATGTACCAAAGCTGGACTTAGACATAATTTCACTCTCACAACATTATGGCTGGTTGGAGACAGTCCGAACCACAAGTACCGGGTCCATGGTTCTGGCCGTATACTGGGGGGACGGGGACGACTCCCATTAACCCCTGACTATACCGGGGATACGCTTATCACAATGCCTTTCTGGTCTGTGCTGAAGCAGGGTATTCTGGCAGCCAAGTGGCTTGACCTTTATTAGTGAGCCTGGTTACCCCCTCTCGGAACCACAGACTTAGAAATCGCCAGCTCATATACAGTGCATAAAATATATTTATATATATACCCTTATACACCATTTTAATAAAAAATATCACAAAATTCTTCTAAGTCCCTCGGGAAGAGTGAAAGACGCGCACGTTCATTTTCAGACCTCCTAGA
Source organism: Ascaphus truei (assembly GCF_040206685.1). NCBI lineage: Eukaryota > Metazoa > Chordata > Amphibia > Anura > Ascaphidae > Ascaphus > Ascaphus truei. Next base: position 1,704,072 of record NC_134493.1, read on the forward strand.
CCTTCCTATAAGAAGTTAGCTAAAAAGTAGCTTCGAAAAACGCTTAGGTTAAGTTTCAGAGTTGCTTCTAATGTACCAAAGCTGGACTTAGACATAATTTCACTCTCACAACATTATGGCTGGTTGGAGACAGTCCGAACCACAAGTACCGGGTCCATGGTTCTGGCCGTATACTGGGGGGACGGGGACGACTCCCATTAACCCCTGACTATACCGGGGATACGCTTATCACAATGACTTTCTGGTCTGTGCTGAAGCAGGGCATTCTGGCAGGCAAGTGGCTTGACCTTTATTAGTGAGCCTGGTTACCCCCTCTCGGAACCACAGACTTAGAAATCGCCAGCTCATATACAGTGCATAAAATATATTTATATATATACCCTTATACACCATTTTAATAAAAAATATCACAAAATTCTTCTAAGTCCCTCGGGAAGAGTGAAAGACGCGCACGTTCATTTTCAGAGCTCCTAGACCTTCCTATAAGAAGTTAGCCAAAAAGTAGCTTCGAAAAACACTTAGGTTAAGTTTCAGAGTTGCTTCTAATGTACCAAAGCTGGACTTAGACATAATTTCACTCTCACAACATTATGGCTGGTTGGAGACAGTCCGAACCACAAGTACCGGGTCCATGGTTCTGGCCGTATACTGGGGGGACGGGGACGACTCCCATTAACCCCTGACTATACCGGGGATACGCTTATCACAATGCCTTTCTGGTCTGTGCTGAAGCAGTGCATTCTGGCAGCCAAGTGGCTTGACCTTTATTAGTGAGCCTGGTTACCCCCTCTCGGAACCACAGACTTAGAAATCGCCAGCTCATATACAGTGCATAAAATATATTTATATATATACCCTTATACACCATTTTAATAAAAAATATCACAAAATTCTTCTAAGTCCCTCGGGAAGAGTGAAAGACGCGCACGTTCATTTTCAGAGCTCCTAGACCTTCCTATAAGAAGTTAGCCAAAAAGTAGCTTCGAAAAACGCTTAGGTTAAGTTTCAGAGTTGCTTCTAATGTACCAAAGCTGGACTTAGACATAATTTCACTCTCACAACATTATGGCTGGTTGGAGACAGTCCGAACCACAAGTACCGGGTCCATGGTTCTGGCCGTATACTGGGGGGACGGGGACGACTCCCATTAACCCCTGACTATACCGGGGATACGCTTATCACAATGCCTTTCTGGTCTGTGCTGAAGCAGGGCATTCTGGCAGCCAAGTGGCTTGACCTTTATTAGTGAGCCTGGTTACCCCCTCTCGGAACCACAGACTTAGAAATCGCCAGCTCATATACAGTGCATAAAATATATTTATATATATACCCTTATACACCATTTTAATAAAAAATATCACAAAATTCTTCTAAGTCCCTCGGGAAGAGTGAAAGACGCGCACATTCATTTTCAAAGCTCCTAGACCTTCCTATCAGAAGTTAGCCAAAAAGTAGCTTCGAAAAACGCTTAGGTTAAGTTTCAGAGTTGCTTCTAATGACCAAAGCTGGACTTAGACATAATTTCACTCTCACAACATTATGGCTGGTTGGAGACAGTCCGAACCACAAGTACCGGGTCCATGGTTCTGGCCGTATACTGGGGGGACGGGGATGACTCCCATTAACCCCTGACTATACCGGGGATACGCTTATCACAATGCCTTTCTGGTCTGTGCTGAAGCAGGGCATTCTGGCAGCCAAGTGGCTTGACCTTTATTAGTGAGCCTGGTTACCCCCTCTCGGAACCACAGACTTAGAAATCGCCAGCTCATATACAGTGCATAAAATATATTTATATATATACCCTTATACACCATTTTAATAAAAAATATCACAAAATTCTTCTAAGTCCCTCGGGAAGAGTAAAAGACGCGCACGTTCATTTTCAGAGCTCCTAGACCTTCCTATAAGAAGTTAGCGAAAAAGTAGCTTCGAAAAACGCTTAGGTTAAGTTTCAGAGTTGCTTCTAATGTACCAAAGCTGGACTTAGACATAATTTCACTCTCACAACATTATGGCTGGTTGGAGACAGTCCGAACCACAAGTACCGGGTCCATGGTTCTGGCCGTATACTGGGGGGACGGGGACGACTCCCATTAACCCCTGACTATACCGGGGATACGCTTATCACAATGCCTTTCTGGTCTGTGCTGAAGCAGGGCATTCTGGCAGCCAAGTGGCTTGACCTTTATTAGTGAGCCTGGTTACCCCCTCTCGGAACCACAGACTTAGAAATCGCCAGCTCATATACAGTGCATAAAATATATTTATATATATACCCTTATACACCATTTTAATAAAAAATATCACAAAATTCTTCTAAGTCCCTCGGGAAGAGTGAAAGACGCGCATGTTCATTTTCAGAGCTCCTAGACCTTCCTATAAGAAGTTAGCTAAAAAGTAGCTTCGAAAAACGCTTAGGTTAAGTTTCAGAGTTGCTTCTAATGTACCAAAGCTGGACTTAGACATAATTTCACTCTCACAACATTATGGCTGGTTGGAGACAGTCCGAACCACAAGTACCGGGTCCATGGTTCTGGCCGTATACTGGGGGGACGGGGACGACTCCCATTAACCCCTGACTATACCGGGGATACGCTTATCACAATGCCTTTCTGGTCTGTGCTGAAGCAGGGCATTCTGGCAGCCAAGTGGCTTGACCTTTATTAGTGAGCCTGGTTACCCCCTCTCGGAACCACAGACTTAGAAATCGCCAGCTCATATACAGTGCATAAAATATATTTATATATATACCCTTATACACCATTTTAATAAAAAATATCACAAAATTCTTCTAAGTACCTCGGGAAGAGTGAAAGACGCGCACGTTCATTTTCAGAGCTCCTAGACCTTCCTATAAGAAGTTAGCCAAAAAGTAGCTTCGAAAAACGCTTAGGTTAAGTTTCAGAGTTGCTTCTAATGTACCAAAGCTGGACTTAGACATAATTTCACTCTCACAACATTATGGCTGGTTGGAGACAGTCCGAACCACAAGTACCGGGTCCATGGTTCTGGCCGTATACTGGGGGGACGGGGACGACTCCCATTAACCCCTGACTATACCGGGGATACGCTTATCACAATGCCTTTCTGGTCTGTGCTGAAGCAGGACATTCTGGCAGCCAAGTGGCTTGACCTTTATTAGTGAGCCTGGTTACCCCCTCTCGGAACCACAGACTTAGAAATCGCCAGCTCATATACAGTGCATAAAATATATTTATATATATACCCTTATACACCATTTTAATAAAAAATATCACAAAATTCTTCTAAGTCCCTCGGGAAGAGTGAAAGACGCGCACGTTCATTTTCAGAGCTCCTAGACCTTCCTATAAGAAGTTAGCTAAAAAGTAGCTTCGAAAAACGCTTAGGTTAAGTTTCAGAGTTGCTTCTAATGTACCAAAGCTGGACTTAGACATAATTTCACTCTCACAACATTATGGCTGGTTGGAGACAGTCCGAACCACAAGTACCGGGTCCATGGTTCTGGCCGTATACTGGGGGGACGGGGACGACTCCCATTAACCCCTGACTATACCGGGGATACGCTTATCACAATGCCTTTCTGGTCTGTGCTGAAGCAGGGCATTCTGGCAGCCAAGTGGCTTGACCTTTATTAGTGAGCCTGGTTACCCCCTCTCGGAACCACAGACTTAGAAATCGCCAGCTCATATACAGTGCATAAAATATATTTATATATATACCCTTATACACCATTTTAATAAAAAATATCACAAAATTCTTCTAAGTACCTCGGGAAGAGTGAAAGACGCGCACGTTCATTTTCAGAGCTCCTAGACCTTCCTATAAGAAGTTAGCCAAAAAGTAGCTTCGAAAAACGCTTAGGTTAAGTTTCAGAGTTGCTTCTAATGTACCAAAGCTGGACTTAGACATAATTTCACTCTCACAACATTATGGCTGGTTGGAGACAGTCCGAACCACAAGTACCGGGTCCATGGTTCTGGCCGTATACTGGGGGGACGGGGACGACTCCCATTAACCCCTGACTATACCGGGGATACGCTTATCACAATGCCTTTCTGGTCTGTGCTGAAGCAGGGCATTCTGGCAGCCAAGTGGCTTGACCTTTATTAGTGAGCCTGGTTACCCCCTCTCGGAACCACAGACTTAGAAATCGCCAGCTCATATACAGTGCATAAAATATATTTATATATATACCCTTATACACCATTTTAATAAAAAAATATCACAAAATTCTTCTAAGTCCCTCGGGAAGAGTAAAAGACGCGCACGTTCATTTTCAGAGCTCCTAGACCTTCCTATAAGAAGTTAGCGAAAAAGTAGCTTCGAAAAACGCTTAGGTTAAGTTTCAGAGTTGCTTCTAATGTACCAAAGCTGGACTTAGACATAATTTCACTCTCACAACATTATGGCTGGTTGGAGACAGTCCGAACCACAAGTACCGGGTCCATGGTTCTGGCCGTATACTGGGGGGACGGGGACGACTCCCATTAACCCCTGACTATACCGGGGATACGCTTATCACAATGCCTTTCTGGTCTGTGCTGAAGCAGGGCATTCTGGCAGCCAAGTGGCTTGACCTTTATTAGTGAGCCTGGTTACCCCCTCTCGGAACCACAGACTTAGAAATCGCCAGCTCATATACAGTGCATAAAATATATTTATATATATACCCTTATACACCATTTTAATAAAAAATATCACAAAATTCTTCTAAGTCCCTCGGGAAGAGTGAAAGACGCGCACTTTCATTTTCAGAGCTCCTAGACCTTCCTATAAGAAGTTAGCTAAAAAGTAGCTTCGAAAAACGCTTAGGTTAAGTTTCAGAGTTGCTTCTAATGTACCAAAGCTGGACTTAGACATAATTTCACTCTCACAACATTATGGCTGGTTGGAGACAGTCCGAACCACAAGTACCGGGTCCATGGTTCTGGCCGTATACTGGGGGGACGGGGACGACTCCCATTAACCCCTGACTATACCGGGGATACGCTTATCACAATGCCTTTCTGGTCTGTGCTGAAGCAGGGCATTCTGGCAGCCAAGTGGCTTGACCTTTATTAGTGAGCCTGGTTACCCCCTCTCGGAACCACAGACTTAGAAATCGCCAGCTCATATACAGTGCATAAAATATATTTATATATATACCCTTATACACCATTTTAATAAAAAATATCACAAAATTCTTCTAAGTCCCTCGGGAAGAGTGAAAGACGCGCACGTTCATTTTCAGAGCTCCTAGACCTTCCTATAAGAAGTTAGCCAAAAAGTAGCTTCGAAAAACGCTTAGGTTAAGTTTCAGAGTTGCTTCTAATGTACCAAAGCTGGACTTAGACATAATTTCACTCTCACAACATTATGGCTGGTTGGAGACAGTCCGAACCACAAGTACCGGGTCTATGGTTCTGGCCGTATACTGGGGGGACGGGGACGACTCCCATTAACCCCTGACTATACCGGGGATACGCTTATCACAATGCCTTTCTGGTCTGTGCTGAAGCAGGGCATTCTGGCAGCCAAGTGGCTTGACCTTTATTAGTGAGCCTGGTTACCCCCTCTCGGAACCACAGACTTAGAAATCGCCAGCTCATATACAGTGCATAAAATATATTTATATATATACCCTTATACACCATTTTAATAAAAAATATCACAAAATTCTTCTAAGTCCCTCGGGAAGAGTAAAAGACGCGCACGTTCATTTTCAGAGCTCCTAGACCTTCCTATAAGAAGTTAGCGAAAAAGTAGCTTCGAAAAACGCTTAGGTTAAGTTTCAGAGTTGCTTCTAATGTACCAAAGCTGGACTTAGACATAATTTCACTCTCACAACATTATGGCTGGTTGGAGACAGTCCGAACCACAAGTACCGGGTCCATGGTTCTGGCCGTATACTGGGGGGACGGGGACGACTCCCATTAACCCCTGACTATACCGGGGATACGCTTATCACAATGCCTTTCTGGTCTGTGCTGAAGCAGGGCATTCTGGCAGCCAAGTGGCTTGACCTTTATTAGTGAGCCTGGTTACCCCCTCTCGGAACCACAGACTTAGAAATCGCCAGCTCATATACAGTGCATAAAATATATTTATATATATACCCTTATACACCATTTTAATAAAAAATATCACAAAATTCTTCTAAGTCCCTCGGGAAGAGTGAAAGACGCGCACGTTCATTTTCAGAGCTCCTAGACCTTCCTATAAGAAGTTAGCTAAAAAGTAGCTTCGAAAAACGCTTAGGTTAAGTTTCAGAGTTGCTTCTAATGTACCAAAGCTGGACTTAGACATAATTTCACTCTCACAACATTATGGCTGGTTGGAGACAGTCCGAACCACAAGTACCGGGTCCATGGTTCTGGCCGTATACTGGGGGGACGGGGACGACTCCCATTAACCCCTGACTATACCGGGGATACGCTTATCACAATGCCTTTCTGGTCTGTGCTGAAGCAGGGCATTCTGGCAGCCAAGTGGCTTGACCTTTATTAGTGAGCCTGGTTACCCCCTCTCGGAACCACAGACTTAGAAATCGCTAGCTCATATACAGTGCATAAAATATATTTATATATATATACCCTTATACACCATTTTAATAAAAAATATCACAAAATTCTTCTAAGTCCCTCGGGAAGAGTGAAAGACGCGCACGTTCATTTTCAGAGCTCCTAGACCTTCCTATAAGAAGTTAGCCAAAAAGTAGCTTCGAAAAACGCTTAGGTTAAGTTTCAGAGTTGCTTCTAATGTACCAAAGCTGGACTTAGACATAATTTCACTCTCACAACATTATGGCTGGTTGGAGACAGTCCGAACCACAAGTACCGGGTCCATGGTTCTGGCCGTATACTGGGGGGACGGGGATGACTCCCATTAACCCCTGACTATACCGGGGATACGCTTATCACAATGCCTTTCTGGTCTGTGCTGAAGCAGGGCATTCTGGCAGCCAAGTGGCTTGACCTTTATTAGTGAGCCTGGTTACCCCCTCTCGGAACCACAGACTTAGAAATCGCCAGCTCATATACAGTGCATAAAATATATTTATATATATACCCTTATACACCATTTTAATAAAAAATATCACAAAATTCTTCTAAGTCCCTCGGGAAGAGTGAAAGACGCGCACGTTCATTTTTAGAGCTCCTAGACCTTCCTATAAGAAGTTAGCCAAAAAGTAGCTTCGAAAAACGCTTAGGTTAAGTTTCAGAGTTGCTTCTAATGTACCAAAGCTGGACTTAGACATAATTTCACTCTCACAACATTATGGCTGGTTGGAGACAGTCCGAACCACAAGTACCGGGTCTATGGTTCTGGCCGTATACTGGGGGGACGGGGACGACTCCCATTAACCCCTGACTATACCGGGGATACGCTTATCACAATGCCTTTCTGGTCTGTGCTGAAGCAGGGCATTCTGGCAGCCAAGTGGCTTGACCTTTATTAGTGAGCCTGGTTACCCCCTCTCGGAACCACAGACTTAGAAATCGCCAGCTCATATACAGTGCATAAAATATATTTATATATATACCCTTATACACCATTTTAATAAAAAATATCACAAAATTCTTCTAAGTCCCTCGGGAAGAGTAAAAGACGCGCACGTTCATTTTCAGAGCTCCTAGACCTTCCTATAAGAAGTTAGCGAAAAAGTAGCTTCGAAAAACGCTTAGGTTAAGTTTCAGAGTTGCTTCTAATGTACCAAAGCTGGACTTAGACATAATTTCACTCTCACAACATTATGGCTGGTTGGAGACAGTCCGAACCACAAGTACCGGGTCCATGGTTCTGGCCGTATACTGGGGGGACGGGGACGACTCCCATTAACCCCTGACTATACCGGGGATACGCTTATCACAATGCCTTTCTGGTCTGTGCTGAAGCAGGGCATTCTGGCAGCCAAGTGGCTTGACCTTTATTAGTGAGCCTGGTTACCCCCTCTCGGAACCACAGACTTAGAAATCGCCAGCTCATATACAGTGCATAAAATATATTTATATATATACCCTTATACACCATTTTAATAAAAAATATCACAAAATTCTTCTAAGTCCCTCGGGAAGAGTGAAAGACGCGCACGTTCATTTTCAGAGCTCCTAGACCTTCCTATAAGAAGTTAGCTAAAAAGTAGCTTCGAAAAACGCTTAGGTTAAGTTTCAGAGTTGCTTCTAATGTACCAAAGCTGGACTTAGACATAATTTCACTCTCACAACATTATGGCTGGTTGGAGACAGTCCGAACCACAAGTACCGGGTCCATGGTTCTGGCCGTATACTGGGGGGACGGGGATGACTCCCATTAACCCCTGACTATACCGGGGATACGCTTATCACAATGCCTTTCTGGTCTGTGCTGAAGCAGGGCATTCTGGCAGCCAAGTGGCTTGACCTTTATTAGTGAGCCTGGTTACCCCCTCTCGGAACCACAGACTTAGAAATCGCCAGCTCATATACAGTGCATAAAATATATTTATATATATACCCTTATACACCATTTTAATAAAAAATATCACAAAATTCTTCTAAGTCCCTCGGGAAGAGTGAAAGACGCGCACGTTCATTTTCAGAGCTCCTAGACCTTCCTATAAGAAGTTAGCTAAAAAGTAGCTTCGAAAAACGCTTAGGTTAAGTTTCAGAGTTGCTTCTAATGTACCAAAGCTGGACTTAGACATAATTTCACTCTCACAACATTATGGCTGGTTGGAGACAGTCCGAACCACAAGTACCGGGTCCATGGTTCTGGCCGTATACTGGGGGGACGGGGACGACTCCCATTAACCCCTGACTATACCGGGGATACGCTTATCACAATGCCTTCCTGGTCTGTGCTGAAGCAGGGCATTCTGGCAGCCAAGTGGCTTGACCTTTATTAGTGAGCCTGGTTACCCCCTCTCGGAACCACAGACTTAGAAATCGCCAGCTTATATACAGTGCATAAAATATATTTATATATATACCCTTATACACCATTTTAATAAAAAATATCACAAAATTCTTCTAAGTACCTCGGGAAGAATGAAAGACGCGCACGTTCATTTTCAGAGCTCCTAGACCTTCCTATAAGAAGTTAGCCAAAAAGTAGCTTCGAAAAACGCTTAGGTTAAGTTTCAGAGTTGCTTCTAATGTACCAAAGCTGGACTTAGACATAATTTCACTCTCACAACATTATGGCTGGTTGGAGACAGTCCGAACCACAAGTACCGGGTCCATGGTTCTGGCCGTATACTGGGGGGACGGGGACGACTCCCATTAACCCCTGACTATACCGGGGATACGCTTATCACAATGCCTTTCTGGTCTGTGCTGAAGCAGGGCATTCTGGCAGCCAAGTGGCTTGACCTTTATTAGTGAGCCTGGTTACCCCCTCTCGGAACCACAGACTTAGAAATCGCCAGCTCATATACAGTGCATAAAATATATTTATATATATACCCTTATACACCATTTTAATAAAAAATATCACAAAATTCTTCTAAGTCCCTCGGGAAGAGTGAAAGACGCGCACGTTCATTTTCTGAGCTCCTAGACCTTCCTATAAGAAGTTAGCTAAAAAGTAGCTTCGAAAAACGCTTAGGTTAAGTTTCAGAGTTGCTTCTAATGTACCAAAGCTGGACTTAGACATAATTTCACTCTCACAACATTATGGCTGGTTGGAGACAGTCCGAACCACAAGTACCGGGTCCATGGTTCTGGCCGTATACTGGGGGGACGGGGACGACTCCCATTAACCCCTGACTATACCGGGGATACGCTTATCACAATGCCTTTCTGGTCTGTGCTGAAGCAGGGCATTCTGGCAGCCAAGTGGCTTGACCTTTATTAGTGAGCCTGGTTACCCCCTCTCGGAACCACAGACTTAGAAATCGCCAGCTCATATACAGTGCATAAAATATATTTATATATATACCCTTATACACCATTTTAATAAAAAATATCACAAAATTCTTCTAAGTCCCTCGGGAAGAGTGAAAGACGCGCACGTTCATTTTCAGAGCTCCTAGACCTTCCTATAAGAAGTTAGCTAAAAAGTAGCTTCGAAAAACGCTTAGGTTAAGTTTCAGAGTTGCTTCTAATGTACCAAAGCTGGACTTAGACATAATTTCACTCTCACAACATTATGGCTGGTTGGAGACAGTCCGAACCACAAGTACCGGGTCCATGGTTCTGGCCGTATACTGGGGGGACGGGGACGACTCCCATTAACCCCTGACTATACCGGGGATACGCTTATCACAATGCCTTTCTGGTCTGTGCTGAAGCAGGGCATTCTGGCAGCCAAGTGGCTTGACCTTTATTAGTGAGCCTGGTTACCCCCTCTCGGAACCACAGACATAGAAATCGCCAGCTCATATACAGTGCATAAAATATATTTATATATATATACCCTTATACACCATTTTAATAAAAAATATCACAAAATTCTTCTAAGTCCCTCGGGAAGAGTGAAAGACGCGCACGTTCATTTTCAGAGCTCCTAGACCTTCCTATAAGAAGTTAGCTAAAAAGTAGCTTCGAAAAACGCTTAGGTTAAGTTTCAGAGTTGCTTCTAATGTACCAAAGCTGGACTTAGACATAATTTCACTCTCACAACATTATGGCTGGTTGGAGACAGTCCGAACCACAAGTACCGGGTCCATGGTTCTGGCCGTATACTGGGGGGACGGGGATGACTCCCATTAACCCCTGACTATACCGGGGATACGCTTATCACAATGCCTTTCTGGTCTGTGCTGAAGCAGGGCATTCTGGCAGCCAAGTGGCTTGACCTTTATTAGTGAGCCTGGTTACCCCCTCTCGGAACCACAGACTTAGAAATCGCCAGCTCATATACAGTGCATAAAATATATTTATATATATACCCTTATACACCATTTTAATAAAAAATATCACAAAATTCTTCTAAGTACCTCGGGAAGAGTGAAAGACGCGCACGTTCATTTTCAGAGCTCCTAGACCTTCCTATAAGAAGTTAGCCAAAAAGTAGCTTCGAAAAACGCTTAGGTTAAGTTTCAGAGTTGCTTCTAATGTACCAAAGCTGGACTTAGACATAATTTCACTCTCACAACATTATGGCTGGTTGGAGACAGTCCGAACCACAAGTACCGGGTCCATGGTTCTGGCCGTATACTGGGGGGACGGGGACGACTCCCATTAACCCCTGACTATACCGGGGATACGCTTATCACAATGCCTTTCTGGTCTGTGCTGAAGCAGGGCATTCTGGCAGCCAAGTTGCTTGACCTTTATTAGTGAGCCTGGTTACCCCCTCTCGGAACCACAGACTTAGAAATCGCCAGCTCATATACAGTGCATAAAATATATTTATATATATACCCTTATACACCATTTTAATAAAAAATATCACAAAATTCTTCTAAGTCCCTCGGGAAGAGTAAAAGACGCGCACGTTCATTTTCAGAGCTCCTAGACCTTCCTATAAGAAGTTAGCTAAAAAGTAGCTTCGAAAAACGCTTAGGTTAAGTTTCAGAGTTGCTTCTAATGTACCAAAGCTGGACTTAGACATAATTTCACTCTCACAACATTATGGCTGGTTGGAGACAGTCCGAACCACAAGTACCGGGTCCATGGTTCTGGCCGTATACTGGGGGGACGGGGACGACTCCCATTAACCCCTGACTATACCGGGGATACGCTTATCACAATGACTTTCTGGTCTGTGCTGAAGCAGGGCATTCTGGCAGGCAAGTGGCTTGACCTTTATTAGTGAGCCTGGTTACCCCCTCTCGGAACCACAGACTTAGAAATCGCCAGCTCATATACAGTGCATAAAATATATTTATATATATACCCTTATACACCATTTTAATAAAAAATATCACAAAATTATTCTAAGTCCCTCGGGAAGAGTGAAAGACGCGCACGTTCATTTTCAGAGCTCCTAGACCTTCTTATAAGAAGTTAGCTAAAAAGTAGCTTCGAAAAACGCTTAGGTTAAGTTTCAGAGTTGCTTCTAATGTACCAAAGCTGGACTTAGACATAATTTCACTCTCACAACATTATGGCTGGTTGGAGACAGTCCGAACCACAAGTACCGGGTCCATGGTTCTGGCCGTATACTGGGGGGACGGGGACGACTCCCATTAACCCCTGACTATACCGGGGATACGCTTATCACAATGCCTTTCTGGTCTGTGCTGAAGCAGGGCATTCTGGCAGCCAAGTGGCTTGACCTTTATTAGTGAGCCTGGTTACCCCCTCTCGGAACCACAGACTTAGAAATCGCCAGCTCATATACAGTGCATAAAATATATTTATATATATATACCCTTATACACCATTTTAATAAAAAATATCACAAAATTCTTCTAAGTCCCTCGGGAAGAGTGAAAGACGCGCACGTTCATTTTCAGAGCTCCTAGACCTTCCTATAAGAAGTTAGCCAAAAAGTAGCTTCGAAAAACGCTTAGGTTAAGTTTCAGAGTTGCTTCTAATGTACCAAAGCTGGACTTAGACATAATTTCACTCTCACAACATTATGGCTGGTTGGAGACAGTCCGAACCACAAGTACCGGGTCCATGGTTCTGGCCGTATACTGGGGGGACGGGGACGACTCCCATTAACCCCTGACTATACCGGGGATACGCTTATCACAATGCCTTTCTGGTCTGTGCTGAAGCAGGGCATTCTGGCAGCCAAGTGGCTTGACCTTTATTAGTGAGCCTGGTTACCCCCTCTCGGAACCACAGACTTAGAAATCGCCAGCTCATATACAGTGCATAAAATATATTTATATATATATACCCTTATACACCATTTTAATAAAAAATATCACAAAATTCTTCTAAGTCCCTCGGGAAGAGTGAAAGACGCGCACGTTCATTTTCAGAGCTCCTAGACCTTCTTATAAGAAGTTAGCCAAAAAGTAGCTTCGAAAAACGCTTAGGTTAAGTTTCAGAGTTGCTTCTAATGTACCAAAGCTGGACTTAGACATAATTTCACTCTCACAACATTATGGCTGGTTGGAGACAGTCCGAACCACAAGTACCGGGTCCATGGTTCTGGCCGTATACTGGGGGGACGGGGACGACTCCCATTAACCCCTGACTATACCGGGGATACGCTTATCACAATGACTTTCTGGTCTGTGCTGAAGCAGGGCATTCTGGCAGGCAAGTGGCTTGACCTTTATTAGTGAGCCTGGTTACCCCCTCTCGGAACCACAGACTTAGAAATCGCCAGCTCATATACAGTGCATAAAATATATTTATATATATACCCTTATACACCATTTTAATAAAAAATATCACAAAATTCTTCTAAGTCCCTCGGGAAGAGTGAAAGACGCGCACGTTCATTTTCAGAGCTCCTAGACCTTCCTATAAGAAGTTAGCCAAAAAGTAGCTTCGAAAAACACTTAGGTTAAGTTTCAGAGTTGCTTCTAATGTACCAAAGCTGGACTTAGACATAATTTCACTCTCACAACATTATGGCTGGTTGGAGACAGTCCGAACCACAAGTACCGGGTCCATGGTTCTGGCCGTATACTGGGGGGACGGGGACGACTCCCATTAACCCCTGACTATACCGGGGATACGCTTATCACAATGCCTTTCTGGTCTGTGCTGAAGCAGGGCATTCTGGCAGCCAAGTGGCTTGACCTTTATTAGTGAGCCTGGTTACCCCCTCTCGGAACCACAGACTTAGAAATCGCCAGCTCATATACAGTGCATAAAATATATTTATATATATACCCTTATACACCATTTTAATAAAAAATATCACAAAATTCTTCTAAGTCCCTCGGGAAGAGTGAAAGACGCGCACATTCATTTTCAGAGCTCCTAGACCTTCCTATAAGAAGTTAGCCAAAAAGTAGCTTCGAAAAACGCTTAGGTTAAGTTTCAGAGTTGCTTCTAATGTACCAAAGCTGGACTTAGACATAATTTCACTCTCACAACATTATGGCTGGTTGGAGACAGTCCGAACCACAAGTACCGGGTCCATGGTTCTGGCCGTATACTGGGGGGACGGGGACGACTCCCATTAACCCCTGACTATACCGGGGATACGCTTATCACAATGCCTTTCTGGTCTGTGCTGAAGCAGGGCATTCTGGCAGCCAAGTGGCTTGACCTTTATTAGTGAGCCTGGTTACCCCCTCTCGGAACCACAGACTTAGAAATCGCCAGCTCATATACAGTGCATAAAATATATTTATATATATACCCTTATACACCATTTTAATAAAAAATATCACAAAATTCTTCTAAGTCCCTCGGGAAGAGTGAAAGACGCGCACATTCATTTTCAAAGCTCCTAGACCTTCCTATCAGAAGTTAGCCAAAAAGTAGCTTCGAAAAACGCTTAGGTTAAGTTTCAGAGTTGCTTCTAATGACCAAAGCTGGACTTAGACATAATTTCACTCTCACAACATTATGGCTGGTTGGAGACAGTCCGAACCACAAGTACCGGGTCCATGGTTCTGGCCGTATACTGGGGGGACGGGGATGACTCCCATTAACCCCTGACTATACCGGGGATACGCTTATCACAATGCCTTTCTGGTCTGTGCTGAAGCAGGGCATTCTGGCAGCCAAGTGGCTTGACCTTTATTAGTGAGCCTGGTTACCCCCTCTCGGAACCACAGACTTAGAAATCGCCAGCTCATATACAGTGCATAAAATATATTTATATATATACCCTTATACACCATTTTAATAAAAAATATCACAAAATTCTTCTAAGTCCCTCGGGAAGAGTAAAAGACGCGCACGTTCATTTTCAGAGCTCCTAGACCTTCCTATAAGAAGTTAGCGAAAAAGTAGCTTCGAAAAACGCTTAGGTTAAGTTTCAGAGTTGCTTCTAATGTACCAAAGCTGGACTTAGACATAATTTCACTCTCACAACATTATGGCTGGTTGGAGACAGTCCGAACCACAAGTACCGGGTTCATGGTTCTGGCCGTATACTGGGGGGACGGGGACGACTCCCATTAACCCCTGACTATACCGGGGATACGCTTATCACAATGCCTTTCTGGTCTGTGCTGAAGCAGGGCATTCTGGCAGCCAAGTGGCTTGACCTTTATTAGTGAGCCTGGTTACCCCCTCTCGGAACCACAGACTTAGAAATCGCCAGCTCATATACAGTGCATAAAATATATTTATATATATACCCTTATACACCATTTTAATAAAAAATATCACAAAATTCTTCTAAGTCCCTCGGGAAGAGTGAAAGACGCGCACGTTCATTTTCAGAGCTCCTAGACCTTCCTATAAGAAGTTAGCCAAAAAGTAGCTTCGAAAAACACTTAGGTTAAGTTTCAGAGTTGCTTCTAATGTACCAAAGCTGGACTTAGACATAATTTCACTCTCACAACATTATGGCTGGTTGGAGACAGTCCGAACCACAAGTACCGGGTCCATGGTTCTGGCCGTATACTGGGGGGACGGGGATGACTCCCATTAACCCCTGACTATACCGGGGATACGCTTATCACAATGCCTTTCTGGTCTGTGCTGAAGCAGGGCATTCTGGCAGCCAAGTGGCTTGACCTTTATTAGTGAGCCTGGTTACCCCCTCTCGGAACCACAGACTTAGAAATCGCCAGCTCATATACAGTGCATAAAATATATTTATATATATACCCTTATACACCATTTTAATAAAAAATATCACAAAATTCTTCTAAGTCCCTCGGGAAGAGTAAAAGACGCGCACGTTCATTTTCAGAGCTCCTAGACCTTCCTATAAGAAGTTAGCGAAAAAGTAGCTTCGAAAAACGCTTAGGTTAAGTTTCAGAGTTGCTTCTAATGTACCAAAGCTGGACTTAGACATAATTTCACTCTCACAACATTATGGCTGGTTGGAGACAGTCCGAACCACAAGTACCGGGTCCATGGTTCTGGCCGTATACTGGGGGGACGGGGACGACTCCCATTAACCCCTGACTATACCGGGGATACGCTTATCACAATGCCTTTCTGGTCTGTGCTGAAGCAGGGCATTCTGGCAGCCAAGTGGCTTGACCTTTATTAGTGAGCCTGGTTACCCCCTCTCGGAACCACAGACTTAGAAATCGCCAGCTCATATACAGTGCATAAAATATATTTATATATATACCCTTATACACCATTTTAATAAAAAATATCACAAAATTCTTCTAAGTCCCTCGGGAAGAGTGAAAGACGCGCACGTTCATTTTCAGAGCTCCTAGACCTTCCTATAAGAAGTTAGCTAAAAAGTAGCTTCGAAAAACGCTTAGGTTAAGTTTCAGAGTTGCTTCTAATGTACCAAAGCTGGACTTAGACATAATTTCACTCTCACAACATTATGGCTGGTTGGAGACAGTCCGAACCACAAGTACCGGGTCCATGGTTCTGGCCGTATACTGGGGGGACGGGGACGACTCCCATTAACCCCTGACTATACCGGGGATACGCTTATCACAATGCCTTTCTGGTCTGTGCTGAAGCAGGGCATTCTGGCAGCCAAGTGGCTTGACCTTTATTAGTGAGCCTGGTTACCCCCTCTCGGAACCACAGACTTAGAAATCGCCAGCTCATATACAGTGCATAAAATATATTTATATATATACCCTTATACACCATTTTAATAAAAAATATCACAAAATTCTTCTAAGTACCTCGGGAAGAGTGAAAGACGCGCACGTTCATTTTCAGAGCTCCTAGACCTTCCTATAAGAAGTTAGCCAAAAAGTAGCTTCGAAAAACGCTTAGGTTAAGTTTCAGAGTTGCTTCTAATGTACCAAAGCTGGACTTAGACATAATTTCACTCTCACAACATTATGGCTGGTTGGAGACAGTCCGAACCACAAGTACCGGGTCCATGGTTCTGGCCGTATACTGGGGGGACGGGGACGACTCCCATTAACCCCTGACTATACCGGGGATACGCTTATCACAATGCCTTTCTGGTCTGTGCTGAAGCAGGACATTCTGGCAGCCAAGTGGCTTGACCTTTATTAGTGAGCCTGGTTACCCCCTCTCGGAACCACAGACTTAGAAATCGCCAGCTCATATACAGTGCATAAAATATATTTATATATATACCCTTATACACCATTTTAATAAAAAATATCACAAAATTCTTCTAAGTCCCTCGGGAAGAGTGAAAGACGCGCACGTTCATTTTCAGAGCTCCTAGACCTTCCTATAAGAAGTTAGCTAAAAAGTAGCTTCGAAAAACGCTTAGGTTAAGTTTCAGAGTTGCTTCTAATGTACCAAAGCTGGACTTAGACATAATTTCACTCTCACAACATTATGGCTGGTTGGAGACAGTCCGAACCACAAGTACCGGGTCCATGGTTCTGGCCGTATACTGGGGGGACGGGGACGACTCCCATTAACCCCTGACTATACCGGGGATACGCTTATCACAATGCCTTTCTGGTCTGTGCTGAAGCAGGGCATTCTGGCAGCCAAGTGGCTTGACCTTTATTAGTGAGCCTGGTTACCCCCTCTCGGAACCACAGACTTAGAAATCGCCAGCTCATATACAGTGCATAAAATATATTTATATATATACCCTTATACACCATTTTAATAAAAAATATCACAAAATTCTTCTAAGTACCTCGGGAAGAGTAAAAGACGCGCACGTTCATTTTCAGAGCTCCTAGACCTTCCTATAAGAAGTTAGCGAAAAAGTAGCTTCGAAAAACGCTTAGGTTAAGTTTCAGAGTTGCTTCTAATGTACCAAAGCTGGACTTAGACATAATTTCACTCTCACAACATTATGGCTGGTTGGAGACAGTCCGAACCACAAGTACCGGGTCCATGGTTCTGGCCGTATACTGGGGGGACGGGGACGACTCCCATTAACCCCTGACTATACCGGGGATACGCTTATCACAATGCCTTTCTGGTCTGTGCTGAAGCAGGGCATTCTGGCAGCCAAGTGGCTTGACCTTTATTAGTGAGCCTGGTTACCCCCTCTCGGAACCACAGACTTAGAAATCGCCAGCTCATATACAGTGCATAAAATATATTTATATATATACCCTTATACACCATTTTAATAAAAAATATCACAAAATTCTTCTAAGTCCCTCGGGAAGAGTGAAAGACGCGCACGTTCATTTTCAGAGCTCCTAGACCTTCCTATAAGAAGTTAGCTAAAAAGTAGCTTCGAAAAACGCTTAGGTTAAGTTTCAGAGTTGCTTCTAATGTACCAAAGCTGGACTTAGACATAATTTCACTCTCACAACATTATGGCTGGTTGGAGAGGGTCCGAACCACAAGTACCGGGTCCATGGTTCTGGCCGTATACTGGGGGGACGGGGACGACTCCCATTAACCCCTGACTATACCGGGGATACGCTTATCACAATGCCTTTCTGGTCTGTGCTGAAGCAGGGCATTCTGGCAGCCAAGTGGCTTGACCTTTATTAGTGAGCCTGGTTACCCCCTCTCGGAACCACAGACTTAGAAATCGCCAGCTCATATACAGTGCATAAAATATATTTATATATATACCCTTATACACCATTTTAATAAAAAATATCACAAAATTCTTCTAAGTACCTCGGGAAGAGTGAAAGACGCGCACGTTCATTTTCAGAGCTCCTAGACCTTCCTATAAGAAGTTAGCTAAAAAGTAGCTTCGAAAAACGCTTAGGTTAAGTTTCAGAGTTGCTTCTAATGTACCAAAGCTGGACTTAGACATAATTTCACTCTCACAACATTATGGCTGGTTGGAGACAGTCCGAACCACAAGTACCGGGTCCATGGTTCTGGCCGTATACTGGGGGGACGGGGACGACTCCCATTAACCCCTGACTATACCGGGGATACGCTTATCACAATGCCTTTCTGGTCTGTGCTGAAGCAGGGCATTCTGGCAGCCAAGTGGCTTGACCTTTATTAGTGAGCCTGGTTACCCCCTCTCGGAACCACAGACTTAGAAATCGCCAGCTCATATACAGTGCATAAAATATATTTATATATATACCCTTATACACCATTTTAATAAAAAATATCACAAAATTCTTCTAAGTACCTCGGGAAGAGTGATAGACGCGCACGTTCATTTTCAGAGCTCCTAGACCTTCCTATAAGAAGTTAGCCAAAAAGTAGCTTCGAAAAACGCTTAGGTTAAGTTTCAGAGTTGCTTCTAATGTACCAAAGCTGGACTTAGACATAATTTCACTCTCACAACATTATGGCTGGTTGGAGACAGTCCGAACCACAAGTACCGGGTCCATGGTTCTGGCCGTATACTGGGGGGACGGGGACGACTCCCATTAACCCCTGACTATACCGGGGATACGCTTATCACAATGACTTTCTGGTCTGTGCTGAAGCAGGGCATTCTGGCAGGCAAGTGGCTTGACCTTTATTAGTGAGCCTGGTTACCCCCTCTCGGAACCACAGACTTAGAAATCGCCAGCTCATATACAGTGCATAAAATATATTTATATATATACCCTTATACACCATTTTAATAAAAAATATCACAAAATTCTTCTAAGTCCCTCGGGAAGAGTGAAAGACGCGCACGTTCATTTTCAGAGCTCCTAGACCTTCCTATAAGAAGTTAGCCAAAAAGTAGCTTCGAAAAACACTTAGGTTAAGTTTCAGAGTTGCTTCTAATGTACCAAAGCTGGACTTAGACATAATTTCACTCTCACAACATTATGGCTGGTTGGAGACAGTCCGAACCACAAGTACCGGGTCCATGGTTCTGGCCGTATACTGGGGGGACGGGGACGACTCCCATTAACCCCTGACTATACCGGGGATACGCTTATCACAATGCCTTTCTGGTCTGTGCTGAAGCAGGGCATTCTGGCAGCCAAGTGGATTGACCTTTATTAGTGAGCCTGGTTACCCCCTCTCGGAACCACAGACTTAGAAATCGCCAGCTCATATACAGTGCATAAAATATATTTATATATATACCCTTATACACCATTTTAATAAAAAATATCACAAAATTCTTCTAAGTCCCTCGGGAAGAGTGAAAGACGCGCACGTTCATTTTCAGAGCTCCTAGACCTTCCTATAAGAAGTTAGCCAAAAAGTAGCTTCGAAAAACGCTTAGGTTAAGTTTCAGAGTTGCTTCTAATGTACCAAAGCTGGACTTAGACATAATTTCACTCTCACAACATTATGGCTGGTTGGAGACAGTCCGAACCACAAGTACCGGGTCTATGGTTCTGGCCGTATACTGGGGGGACGGGGACGACTCCCATTAACCCCTGACTATACCGGGGATACGCTTATCACAATGCCTTTCTGGTCTGTGCTGAAGCAGGGCATTCTGGCAGCCAAGTGGCTTGACCTTTATTAGTGAGCCTGGTTACCCCCTCTCGGAACCACAGACTTAGAAATCGCCAGCTCATATACAGTGCATAAAATATATTTATATATATACCCTTATACACCATTTTAATAAAAAATATCACAAAATTCTTCTAAGTCCCTCGGGAAGAGTAAAAGACGCGCACGTTCATTTTCAGAGCTCCTAGACCTTCCTATAAGAAGTTAGCGAAAAAGTAGCTTCGAAAAACGCTTAGGTTAAGTTTCAGAGTTGCTTCTAATGTACCAAAGCTGGACTTAGACATAATTTCACTCTCACAACATTATGGCTGGTTGGAGACAGTCCGAACCACAAGTACCGGGTCCATGGTTCTGGCCGTATACTGGGGGGACGGGGACGACTCCCATTAACCCCTGACTATACCGGGGATACGCTTATCACAATGCCTTTCTGGTCTGTGCTGAAGCAGGGCATTCTGGCAGCCAAGTGGCTTGACCTTTATTAGTGAGCCTGGTTACCCCCTCTCGGAACCACAGACTTAGAAATCGCCAGCTCATATACAGTGCATAAAATATATTTATATATATACCCTTATACACCATTTTAATAAAAAATATCACAAAATTCTTCTAAGTACCTCGGGAAGAGTGAAAGACGCGCACGTTCATTTTCAGAGCTCCTAGACCTTCCTATAAGAAGTTAGCTAAAAAGTAGCTTCGAAAAACGCTTAGGTTAAGTTTCAGAGTTGCTTCTAATGTACCAAAGCTGGACTTAGACATAATTTCACTCTCACAACATTATGGCTGGTTGGAGACAGTCCGAACCACAAGTACCGGGTCCATGGTTCTGGCCGTATACTGGGGGGACGGGGACGACTCCCATTAACCCCTGACTATACCGGGGATACGCTTATCACAATGCCTTTCTGGTCTGTGCTGAAGCAGGGCATTCTGGCAGCCAAGTGGCTTGACCTTTATTAGTGAGCCTGGTTACCCCCTCTCGGAACCACAGACTTAGAAATCGCCAGCTCATATACAGTGCATAAAATATATTTATATATATACCCTTATACACCATTTTAATAAAAAATATCACAAAATTCTTCTAAGTACCTCGGGAAGAGTGAAAGACGCGCACGTTCATTTTCAGAGCTCCTAGACCTTCCTATAAGAAGTTAGCCAAAAAGTAGCTTCGAAAAACGCTTAGGTTAAGTTTCAGAGTTGCTTCTAATGTACCAAAGCTGGACTTAGACATAATTTCACTCTCACAACATTATGGCTGGTTGGAGACAGTCCGAACCACAAGTACCGGGTCCATGGTTCTGGCCGTATACTGGGGGGACGGGGACGACTCCCATTAACCCCTGACTATACCGGGGATACGCTTATCACAATGCCTTTCTGGTCTGTGCTGAAGCAGGGCATTCTGGCAGCCAAGTGGCTTGACCTTTATTAGTGAGCCTGGTTACCCCCTCTCGGAACCACAGACTTAGAAATCGCCAGCTCATATACAGTGCATAAAATATATTTATATATATACCCTTATACACCATTTTAATAAAAAATATCACAAAATTCTTCTAAGTCCCTCGGGAAGAGTAAAAGACGCGCACGTTCATTTTCAGAGCTCCTAGACCTTCCTATAAGAAGTTAGCGAAAAAGTAGCTTCGAAAAACGCTTAGGTTAAGTTTCAGAGTTGCTTCTAATGTACCAAAGCTGGACTTAGACATAATTTCACTCTCACAACATTATGGCTGGTTGGAGACAGTCCGAACCACAAGTACCGGGTCCATGGTTCTGGCCGTATACTGGGGGGACGGGGACGACTCCCATTAACCCCTGACTATACCGGGGATACGCTTATCACAATGACTTTCTGGTCTGTGCTGAAGCAGGGCATTCTGGCAGGCAAGTGGCTTGACCTTTATTAGTGAGCCTGGTTACCCCCTCTCGGAACCACAGACTTAGAAATCGCCAGCTCATATACAGTGCATAAAATATATTTATATATATACCCTTATACACCATTTTAATAAAAAATATCACAAAATTCTTCTAAGTCCCTCGGGAAGAGTGAAAGACGCGCACGTTCATTTTCAGAGCTCCTAGACCTTCCTATAAGAAGTTAGCCAAAAAGTAGCTTCGAAAAACACTTAGGTTAAGTTTCAGAGTTGCTTCTAATGTACCAAAGCTGGACTTAGACATAATTTCACTCTCACAACATTATGGCTGGTTGGAGACAGTCCGAACCACAAGTACCGGGTCCATGGTTCTGGCCGTATACTGGGGGGACGGGGACGACTCCCATTAACCCCTGACTATACCGGGGATACGCTTATCACAATGCCTTTCTGGTCTGTGCTGAAGCAGGGCATTCTGGCAGCCAAGTGGATTGACCTTTATTAGTGAGCCTGGTTACCCCCTCTCGGAACCACAGACTTAGAAATCGCCAGCTCATATACAGTGCATAAAATATATTTATATATATACCCTTATACACCATTTTAATAAAAAATATCACAAAATTCTTCTAAGTCCCTCGGGAAGAGTGAAAGACGCGCACGTTCATTTTCAGAGCTCCTAGACCTTCCTATAAGAAGTTAGCCAAAAAGTAGCTTCGAAAAACGCTTAGGTTAAGTTTCAGAGTTGCTTCTAATGTACCAAAGCTGGACTTAGACATAATTTCACTCTCACAACATTATGGCTGGTTGGAGACAGTCCGAACCACAAGTACCGGGTCTATGGTTCTGGCCGTATACTGGGGGGACGGGGACGACTCCCATTAACCCCTGACTATACCGGGGATACGCTTATCACAATGCCTTTCTGGTCTGTGCTGAAGCAGGGCATTCTGGCAGCCAAGTGGCTTGACCTTTATTAGTGAGCCTGGTTACCCCCTCTCGGAACCACAGACTTAGAAATCGCCAGCTCATATACAGTGCATAAAATATATTTATATATATACCCTTATACACCATTTTAATAAAAAATATCACAAAATTCTTCTAAGTCCCTCGGGAAGAGTAAAAGACGCGCACGTTCATTTTCAGAGCTCCTAGACCTTCCTATAAGAAGTTAGCGAAAAAGTAGCTTCGAAAAACGCTTAGGTTAAGTTTCAGAGTTGCTTCTAATGTACCAAAGCTGGACTTAGACATAATTTCACTCTCACAACATTATGGCTGGTTGGAGACAGTCCGAACCACAAGTACCGGGTCCATGGTTCTGGCCGTATACTGGGGGGACGGGGACGACTCCCATTAACCCCTGACTATACCGGGGATACGCTTATCACAATGCCTTTCTGGTCTGTGCTGAAGCAGGGCATTCTGGCAGCCAAG
This sequence comes from Ascaphus truei, assembly GCF_040206685.1. Classification (NCBI taxonomy): domain Eukaryota; kingdom Metazoa; phylum Chordata; class Amphibia; order Anura; family Ascaphidae; genus Ascaphus; species Ascaphus truei. The sequence goes on from NC_134493.1 coordinate 1,727,632, forward strand.
TGGCTTGACCTTTATTAGTGAGCCTGGTTACCCCCTCTCGGAACCACAGACTTAGAAATCGCCAGCTCATATACAGTGCATAAAATATATTTATATATATACCCTTATACACCATTTTAATAAAAAATATCACAAAATTCTTCTAAGTCCCTCGGGAAGAGTGAAAGACGCGCACATTCATTTTCAGAGCTCCTAGACCTTCCTATAAGAAGTTAGCCAAAAAGTAGCTTCGAAAAACGCTTAGGTTAAGTTTCAGAGTTGCTTCTAATGTACCAAAGCTGGACTTAGACATAATTTCACTCTCACAACATTATGGCTGGTTGGAGACAGTCCGAACCACAAGTACCGGGTCCATGTTTCTGGCCGTATACTGGGGGGACGGGGATGACTCCCATTAACCCCTGACTATACCGGGGATACGCTTATCACAATGCCTTTCTGGTCTGTGCTGAAGCAGGGCATTCTGGCAGCCAAGTGGCTTGACCTTTATTAGTGAGCCTGGTTACCCCCTCTCGGAACCACAGACTTAGAAATCGCCAGCTCATATACAGTGCATAAAATATATTTATATATATACCCTTATACACCATTTTAATAAAAAATATCACAAAATTCTTCTAAGTCCCTCGGGAAGAGTAAAAGACGCGCACGTTCATTTTCAGAGCTCCTAGACCTTCCTATAAGAAGTTAGCGAAAAAGTAGCTTCGAAAAACGCTTAGGTTAAGTTTCAGAGTTGCTTCTAATGTACCAAAGCTGGACTTAGACATAATTTCACTCTCACAACATTATGGCTGGTTGGAGACAGTCCGAACCACAAGTACCGGGTCCATGGTTCTGGCCGTATACTGGGGGGACGGGGACGACTCCCATTAACCCCTGACTATACCGGGGATACGCTTATCACAATGACTTTCTGGTCTGTGCTGAAGCAGGGCATTCTGGCAGCCAAGTGGCTTGACCTTTATTAGTGAGCCTGGTTACCCCCTCTCGGAACCACAGACTTAGAAATCGCCAGCTCATATACAGTGCATAAAATATATTTATATATATACCCTTATACACCATTTTAATAAAAAATATCACAAAATTCTAAGTCTCTCGGGAAGAGTGAAAGACGCGCACGTTCATTTTCAGAGCTCCTAGACCTTCCTATAAGAAGTTAGCTAAAAAGTAGCTTCGAAAAACGCTTAGGTTAAGTTTCAGAGTTGCTTCTAATGTACCAAAGCTGGACTTAGACATAATTTCACTCTCACAACATTATGGCTGGTTGGAGACAGTCCGAACCACAAGTACCGGGTCCATGGTTCTGGCCGTATACTGGGGGGACGGGGACGACTCCCATTAACCCCTGACTATACCGGGGATACGCTTATCACAATGCCTTTCTGGTCTGTGCTGAAGCAGGGCATTCTGGCAGCCAAGTGGCTTGACCTTTATTAGTGAGCCTGGTTACCCCCTCTCGGAACCACAGACTTAGAAATCGCCAGCTCATATACAGTGCATAAAATATATTTATATATATACCCTTATACACCATTTTAATAAAAAATATCACAAAATTCTTCTAAGTCCCTCGGGAAGAGTGAAAGACGCGCACGTTCATTTTCAGAGCTCCTAGACCTTCCTATAAGAAGTTAGCTAAAAAGTAGCTTCGAAAAACGCTTAGGTTAAGTTTCAGAGTTGCTTCTAATGTACCAAAGCTGGACTTAGACATAATTTCACTCTCACAACATTATGGCTGGTTGGAGACAGTCCGAACCACAAGTACCGGGTCCATGGTTCTGGCCGTATACTGGGGGGACGGGGACGACTCCCATTAACCCCTGACTATACCGGGGATACGCTTATCACAATGCCTTTCTGGTCTGTGCTGAAGCAGGGCATTCTGGCAGCCAAGTGGCTTGACCTTTATTAGTGAGCCTGGTTACCCCCTCTCGGAACCACAGACTTAGAAATCGCCAGCTCATATACAGTGCATAAAATATATTTATATATATACCCTTATACACCATTTTAATAAAAAATATCACAAAATTCTTCTAAGTCCCTCGGGAAGAGTGAAAGACGCGCACGTTCATTTTCAGAGCTCCTAGACCTTCCTATAAGAAGTTAGCTAAAAAGTAGCTTCGAAAAACGCTTAGGTTAAGTTTCAGAGTTGCTTCTAATGTACCAAAGCTGGACTTAGACATAATTTCACTCTCACAACATTATGGCTGGTTGGAGACAGTCCGAACAACAAGTACCGGGTCCATGGTTCTGGCCGTATACTGGGGGGACGGGGACGACTCCCATTAACCCCTGACTATATAGGGGGATACGCTTATCACAATGCCTTTCTGGTCTGTGCTGAAGCAGGGCATTCTGGCAGCCAAGTGGCTTGACCTTTATTAGTGAGCCTGGTTACCCCCTCTCGGAACCGCAGACTTAGAAATCGCCAGCTCATATACAGTGCATAAAATATATTTATATATATACCCTTATACACCATTTTAATAAAAAATATCACAAAATTCTTCTAAGTCCCTCGGGAAGAGTGAAAGACGCGCAGGTTCATTTTCAGAGCTCCTAGACCTTCCTATAAGAAGTTAGCTAAAAAGTAGCTTCGAAAAACGCTTAGGTTAAGTTTCAGAGTTGCTTCTAATGTACCAAAGCTGGACTTAGACATAATTTCACTCTCACAACATTATGGCTGGTTGGAGACAGTCCGAACCACAAGTACCGGGTCCATGGTTCTTGCCGTATACTGGGGGGACGGGGATGACTCCCATTAACACCTGACTATACCGGGGATACGCTTATCACAATGCCTTTCTGGTCTGTGCTGAAGCAGGGCATTCTGGCAGCCAAGTGGCTTGACCTTTATTAGTGAGCCTGGTTACCCCCTCTCGGAACCACAGACTTAGAAATCGCCAGCTCATATACAGTGCATAAAATATATTTATATATATACCCTTATACACCATTTTAATAAAAAATATCACAAAATTCTTCTAAGTCCCTCGGGAAGAGTGAAAGACGCGCACGTTCATTTTCAGAGCTCCTAGACCTTCCTATAAGAAGTTAGCTAAAAAGTAGCTTCGAAAAACGCTTAGGTTAAGTTTCAGAGTTGCTTCTAATGTACCAAAGCTGGACTTAGACATAATTTCACTCTCACAACATTATGGCTGGTTGGAGACAGTCCGAACCACAAGTACCGGGTCCATGGTTCTGGCCGTATACTGGGGGGACGGGGACGACTCCCATTAACCCCTGACTATATAGGGGGATACGCTTATCACAATGCCTTTCTGGTCTGTGCTGAAGCAGGGCATTCTGGCAGCCAAGTGGCTTGACCTTTATTAGTGAGCCTGGTTACCCCCTCTCGGAACCACAGACTTAGAAATCGCCAGCTCATATACAGTGCATAAAATATATTTATATATATACCCTTATACACCATTTTAATAAAAAATATCACAAAATTCTTCTAAGTCCCTCGGGAAGAGTGAAAGACGCGCAGGTTCATTTTCAGAGCTCCTAGACCTTCCTATAAGAAGTTAGCTAAAAAGTAGCTTCGAAAAACGCTTAGGTTAAGTTTCAGAGTTGCTTCTAATGTACCAAAGCTGGACTTAGACATAATTTCACTCTCACAACATTATGGCTGGTTGGAGACAGTCCGAACCACAAGTACCGGGTCCATGGTTCTTGCCGTATACTGGGGGGACGGGGATGACTCCCATTAACCCCTGACTATACCGGGGATACGCTTATCACAATACCTTTCTGGTCTGTGCTGAAGCAGGGCATTCTGGCAGCCAAGTGGCTTGACCTTTATTAGTGAGCCTGGTTACCCCCTCTCGGAACCACAGACTTAGAAATCGCCAGCTCATATACAGTGCATAAAATATATTTATATATATACCCTTATACACCATTTTAATAAAAAATATCACAAAATTCTAAGTCTCTCGGGAAGAGTGAAAGACGCGCACGTTCATTTTCAGAGCTCCTAGACCTTCCTATAAGAAGTTAGCTAAAAAGTAGCTTCGAAAAACGCTTAGGTTAAGTTTCAGAGTTGCTTCTAATGTACCAAAGCTGGACTTAGACATAATTTCACTCTCACAACATTATGGCTGGTTGGAGACAGTCCGAACCACAAGTACCGGGTCCATGGTTCTGGCCGTATACTGGGGGGACGGGGACGACTCCCATTAACCCCTGACTATACCGGGGATACGCTTATCACAATGCCTTTCTGGTCTGTGCTGAAGCAGGGCATTCTGGCAGCCAAGTGGCTTGACCTTTATTAGTGAGCCTGGTTACCCCCTCTCGGAACCACAGACTTAGAAATCGCCAGCTCATATACAGTGCATAAAATATATTTATATATATACCCTTATACACCATTTTAATAAAAAATATCACAAAATTCTTCTAAGTCCCTCGGGAAGAGTGAAAGACGCGCAGGTTCATTTTCAGAGCTCCTAGACCTTCCTATAAGAAGTTAGCTAAAAAGTAGCTTCGAAAAACGCTTAGGTTAAGTTTCAGAGTTGCTTCTAATGTACCAAAGCTGGACTTAGACATAATTTCACTCTCACAACATTATGGCTGGTTGGAGACAGTCCGAACCACAAGTACCGGGTCCATGGTTCTGGCCGTATACTGGGGGGACGGGGACGACTCCCATTAACCCCTGACTATACCGGGGATACGCTTATCACAATGCCTTTCTGGTCTGTGCTGAAGCAGGGCATTCTGGCAGCCAAGTGGCTTGACCTTTATTAGTGAGCCTGGTTACCCCCTCTCGGAACCACAGACTTAGAAATCGCCAGCTCATATACAGTGCATAAAATATATTTATATATATACCCTTATACACCATTTTAATAAAAAATATCACAAAATTCTTCTAAGTCCCTCGGGAAGAGTGAAAGACGCGCACATTCATTTTCAGAGCTCCTAGACCTTCCTATAAGAAGTTAGCCAAAAAGTAGCTTCGAAAAACGCTTAGGTTAAGTTTCAGAGTTGCTTCTAATGTACCAAAGCTGGACTTAGACATAATTTCACTCTCACAACATTATGGCTGGTTGGAGACAGTCCGAACCACAAGTACCGGGTCCATGTTTCTGGCCGTATTCTGGGGGGACGGGGATGACTCCCATTAACCCCTGACTATACCGGGGATACGCTTATCACAATGCCTTTCTGGTCTGTGCTGAAGCAGGGCATTCTGGCAGCCAAGTGGCTTGACCTTTATTAGTGAGCCTGGTTACCCCCTCTCGGAACCACAGACTTAGAAATCGCCAGCTCATATACAGTGCATAAAATATATTTATATATATACCCTTATACACCATTTTAATAAAAAATATCACAAAATTCTTCTAAGTCCCTCGGGAAGAGTAAAAGACGCGCACGTTCATTTTCAGAGCTCCTAGACCTTCCTATAAGAAGTTAGCGAAAAAGTAGCTTCGAAAAACGCTTAGGTTAAGTTTCAGAGTTGCTTCTAATGTACCAAAGCTGGACTTAGACATAATTTCACTCTCACAACATTATGGCTGGTTGGAGACAGTCCGAACCACAAGTACCGGGTCCATGGTTCTGGCCGTATACTGGGGGGACGGGGACGACTCCCATTAACCCCTGACTATACCGGGGATACGCTTATCACAATGACTTTCTGGTCTGTGCTGAAGCAGGGCATTCTGGCAGCCAAGTGGCTTGACCTTTATTAGTGAGCCTGGTTACCCCCTCTCGGAACCACAGACTTAGAAATCGCCAGCTCATATACAGTGCATAAAATATATTTATATATATACCCTTATACACCATTTTAATAAAAAATATCACAAAATTCTAAGTCTCTCGGGAAGAGTGAAAGACGCGCACGTTCATTTTCAGAGCTCCTAGACCTTCCTATAAGAAGTTAGCTAAAAAGTAGCTTCGAAAAACGCTTAGGTTAAGTTTCAGAGTTGCTTCTAATGTACCAAAGCTGGACTTAGACATAATTTCACTCTCACAACATTATGGCTGGTTGGAGACAGTCCGAACCACAAGTACCGGGTCCATGGTTCTGGCCGTATACTGGGGGGACAGGGACGACTCCCATTAACCCCTGACTATACCGGGGATACGCTTATCACAATGCCTTTCTGGTCTGTGCTGAAGCAGGGCATTCTGGCAGCCAAGTGGCTTGACCTTTATTAGTGAGCCTGGTTACCCCCTCTCGGAACCACAGACTTAGAAATCGCCAGCTCATATACAGTGCATAAAATATATTTATATATATATACCCTTATACACCATTTTAATAAAAAATATCACAAAATTCTTCTAAGTCCCTCGGGAAGAGTGAAAGACGCGCAGGTTCATTTTCAGAGCTCCTAGACCTTCCTATAAGAAGTTAGCTAAAAAGTAGCTTCGAAAAACGCTTAGGTTAAGTTTCAGAGTTGCTTCTAATGTACCAAAGCTGGACTTAGACATAATTTCACTCTCACAACATTATGGCTGGTTGGAGACAGTCCGAACCACAAGTACCGGGTCCATGGTTCTTGCCGTATACTGGGGGGACGGGGATGACTCCCATTAACCCCTGACTATACCGGGGATACGCTTATCACAATGCCTTTCTGGTCTGTGCTGAAGCAGGGCATTCTGGCAGCCAAGTGGCTTGACCTTTATTAGTGAGCCTGGTTACCCCCTCTCGGAACCACAGACTTAGAAATCGCCAGCTCATATACAGTGCATAAAATATATTTATATATATACCCTTATACACCATTTTAATAAAAAATATCACAAAATTCTTCTAAGTCCCTAGGGAAGAGTGAAAGACGCGCACGTTCATTTTCAGAGCTCCTAGACCTTCCTATAAGAAGTTAGCGAAAAAGTAGCTTCGAAAAACGCTTAGGTTAAGTTTCAGAGTTGCTTCTAATGTACCAAAGCTGGACTTAGACATAATTTCACTCTCACAACATTATGGCTGGTTGGAGACAGTCCGAACCACAAGTACCGGGTCCATGGTTCTGGCCGTATACTGGGGGGACGGGGACGACTCCCATTAACCCCTGACTATACCGGGGATACGCTTATCACAATGACTTTCTGGTCTGTGCTGAAGCAGGGCATTCTGGCAGCCAAGTGGCTTGACCTTTATTAGTGAGCCTGGTTACCCCCTCTCGGAACCACAGACTTAGAAATCGCCAGCTCATATACAGTGCATAAAATATATTTATATATATACCCTTATACACCATTTTAATAAAAAATATCACAAAATTCTAAGTCTCTCGGGAAGAGTGAAAGACGCGCACGTTCATTTTCAGAGCTCCTAGACCTTCCTATAAGAAGTTAGCTAAAAAGTAGCTTCGAAAAACGCTTAGGTTAAGTTTCAGAGTTGCTTCTAATGTACCAAAGCTGGACTTAGACATAATTTCACTCTCACAACATTATGGCTGGTTGGAGACAGTCCGAACCACAAGTACCGGGTCCATGGTTCTGGCCGTATACTGGGGGGACAGGGACGACTCCCATTAACCCCTGACTATACCGGGGATACGCTTATCACAATGCCTTTCTGGTCTGTGCTGAAGCAGGGCATTCTGGCAGCCAAGTGGCTTGACCTTTATTAGTGAGCCTGGTTACCCCCTCTCGGAACCACAGACTTAGAAATCGCCAGCTCATATACAGTGCATAAAATATATTTATATATATACCCTTATACACCATTTTAATAAAAAATATCACAAAATTCTTCTAAGTCCCTCGGGAAGAGTGAAAGACGCGCAGGTTCATTTTCAGAGCTCCTAGACCTTCCTATAAGAAGTTAGCTAAAAAGTAGCTTCGAAAAACGCTTAGGTTAAGTTTCAGAGTTGCTTCTAATGTACCAAAGCTGGACTTAGACATAATTTCACTCTCACAACATTATGGCTGGTTGGAGACAGTCCGAACCACAAGTACCGGGTCCATGGTTCTTGCCGTATACTGGGGGGACGGGGATGACTCCCATTAACCCCTGACTATACCGGGGATACGCTTATCACAATGCCTTTCTGGTCTGTGCTGAAGCAGGGCATTCTGGCAGCCAAGTGGCTTGACCTTTATTAGTGAGCCTGGTTACCCCCTCTCGGAACCACAGACTTAGAAATCGCCAGCTCATATACAGTGCATAAAATATATTTATATATATACCCTTATACACCATTTTAATAAAAAATATCACAAAATACTTCTAAGTCCCTCGGGAAGAGTGAAAGACGCGCACGTTCATTTTCAGAGCTCCTAGACCTTCCTATAAGAAGTTAGCTAAAAAGTAGCTTCGAAAAACGCTTAGGTTAAGTTTCAGAGTTGCTTCTAATGTACCAAAGCTGGACTTAGACATAATTTCACTCTCACAACATTATGGCTGGTTGGAGACAGTCCGAACCACAAGTACCGGGTCCATGGTTCTGGCCGTATACTGGGGGGACGGGGACGACTCCCATTAACCCCTGACTATACCGGGGATACGCTTATCACAATGCCTTTCTGGTCTGTGCTGAAGCAGGGCATTCTGGCAGCCAAGTGGCTTGACCTTTATTAGTGAGCCTGGTTACCCCCTCTCGGAACCACAGACTTAGAAATCGCCAGCTCATATACAGTGCATAAAATATATTTATATATATACCCTTATACACCATTTTAATAAAAAATATCACAAAATTCTTCTAAGTCCCTCGGGAAGAGTGAAAGACGCGCAGGTTCATTTTCAGAGCTCCTAGACCTTCCTATAAGAAGTTAGCTAAAAAGTAGCTTCGAAAAACGCTTAGGTTAAGTTTCAGAGTTGCTTCTAATGTACCAAAGCTGGACTTAGACATAATTTCACTCTCACAACATTATGGCTGGTTGGAGACAGTCCGAACCACAAGTACCGGGTCCATGTTTCTGGCCGTATACTGGGGGGACGGGGATGACTCCCATTAACCCCTGACTATACCGGGGATACGCTTATCACAATGCCTTTCTGGTCTGTGCTGAAGCAGGGCATTCTGGCAGCCAAGTGGCTTGACCTTTATTAGTGAGCCTGGTTACCCCCTCTCGGAACCACAGACTTAGAAATCGCCAGCTCATATACAGTGCATAAAATATATTTATATATATACCCTTATACACCATTTTAATAAAAAATATCACAAAATTCTTCTAAGTCCCTCGGGAAGAGTAAAAGACGCGCACGTTCATTTTCAGAGCTCCTAGACCTTCCTATAAGAAGTTAGCGAAAAAGTATCTTCGAAAAACGCTTAGGTTAAGTTTCAGAGTTGCTTCTAATGTACCAAAGCTGGACTTAGACATAATTTCACTCTCACAACATTATGGCTGGTTGGAGACAGTCCGAACCACAAGTACCGGGTCCATGGTTCTGGCCGTATACTGGGGGGACGGGGACGACTCCCATTAACCCCTGACTATACCGGGGATACGCTTATCACAATGACTTTCTGGTCTGTGCTGAAGCAGGGCATTCTGGCAGCCAAGTGGCTTGACCTTTATTAGTGAGCCTGGTTACCCCCTCTCGGAACCACAGACTTAGAAATCGCCAGCTCATATACAGTGCATAAAATATATTTATATATATACCCTTATACACCATTTTAATAAAAAATATCACAAAATTCTAAGTCTCTCGGGAAGAGTGAAAGACGCGCACGTTCATTTTCAGAGCTCCTAGACCTTCCTATAAGAAGTTAGCTAAAAAGTAGCTTCGAAAAACGCTTAGGTTAAGTTTCAGAGTTGCTTCTAATGTACCAAAGCTGGACTTAGACATAATTTCACTCTCACAACATTATGGCTGGTTGGAGACAGTCCGAACCACAAGTACCGGGTCCATGGTTCTGGCCGTATACTGGGGGGACGGGGACGACTCCCATTAACCCCTGACTATACCGGGGATACGCTTATCACAATGCCTTTCTGGTCTGTGCTGAAGCAGGGCATTCTGGCAGCCAAGTGGCTTGACCTTTATTAGTGAGCCTGGTTACCCCCTCTCGGAACCACAGACTTAGAAATCGCCAGCTCATATACAGTGCATAAAATATATTTATATATATACCCTTATACACCATTTTAATAAAAAATATCACAAAATTCTTCTAAGTCCCTCGGGAAGAGTGAAAGACGCGCAGGTTCATTTTCAGAGCTCCTAGACCTTCCTATAAGAAGTTAGCTAAAAAGTAGCTTCGAAAAACGCTTAGGTTAAGTTTCAGAGTTGCTTCTAATGTACCAAAGCTGGACTTAGACATAATTTCACTCTCACAACATTATGGCTGGTTGGAGACAGTCCGAACCACAAGTACCGGGTCCATGGTTCTTGCCGTATACTGGGGGGACGGGGATGACTCCCATTAACCCCTGACTATACCGGGGATACGCTTATCACAATGCCTTTCTGGTCTGTGCTGAAGCAGGGCATTCTGGCAGCCAAGTGGCTTGACCTTTATTAGTGAGCCTGGTTACCCCCTCTCGGAACCACAGACTTAGAAATCGCCAGCTCATATACAGTGCATAAAATATATTTATATATATACCCTTATACACCATTTTAATAAAAAATATCACAAAATTCTTCTAAGTCCCTCGGGAAGAGTGAAAGACGCGCACGTTCATTTTCAGAGCTCCTAGACCTTCCTATAAGAAGTTAGCTAAAAAGTAGCTTCGAAAAACGCTTAGGTTAAGTTTCAGAGTTGCTTCTAATGTACCAAAGCTGGACTTAGACATAATTTCACTCTCACAACATTATGGCTGGTTGGAGACAGTCCGAACCACAAGTACCGGGTCCATGGTTCTGGCCGTATACTGGGGGGACGGGGACGACTCCCATTAACCCCTGACTATACCGGGGATACGCTTATCACAATGCCTTTCTGGTCTGTGCTGAAGCAGGGCATTCTGGCAGCCAAGTGGCTTGACCTTTATTAGTGAGCCTGGTTACCCCCTCTCGGAACCACAGACTTAGAAATCGCCAGCTCATATACAGTGCATAAAATATATTTATATATATACCCTTATACACCATTTTAATAAAAAATATCACAAAATTCTAAGTCTCTCGGGAAGAGTGAAAGACGCGCACGTTCATTTTCAGAGCTCCTAGACCTTCCTATAAGAAGTTAGCTAAAAACTAGCTTCGAAAAACGCTTAGGTTAAGTTTCAGAGTTGCTTCTAATGTACCAAAGCTGGACTTAGACATAATTTCACTCTCACAACATTATGGCTGGTTGGAGACAGTCCGAACCACAAGTACCGGGTCCATGGTTCTGGCCGTATACTGGGGGGACGGGGACGACTCCCATTAACCCCTGACTATACCGGGGATACGCTTATCACAATGCCTTTCTGGTCTGTGCTGAAGCAGGGCATTCTGGCAGCCAAGTGGCTTGACCTTTATTAGTGAGCCTGGTTACCCCCTCTCGGAACCACAGACTTAGAAATCGCCAGCTCATATACAGTGCATAAAATATATTTATATATATACCCTTATACACCATTTTAATAAAAAATATCACAAAATTCTTCTAAGTCCCTCGGGAAGAGTGAAAGACGCGCAGGTTCATTTTCAGAGCTCCTAGACCTTCCTATAAGAAGTTAGCTAAAAAGTAGCTTCGAAAAACGCTTAGGTTAAGTTTCAGAGTTGCTTCTAATGTACCAAAGCTGGACTTAGACATAATTTCACTCTCACAACATTATGGCTGGTTGGAGACAGTCCGAACCACAAGTACCGGGTCCATGGTTCTTGCCGTATACTGGGGGGACGGGGATGACTCCCATTAACCCCTGACTATACCGGGGATACGCTTATCACAATGCCTTTCTGGTCTGTGCTGAAGCAGGGCATTCTGGCAGCCAAGTGGCTTGACCTTTATTAGTGAGCCTGGTTACCCCCTCTCGGAACCACAGACTTAGAAATCGCCAGCTCATATACAGTGCATAAAATATATTTATATATATACCCTTATACACCATTTTAATAAAAAATATCACAAAATTCTTCTAAGTCCCTCGGGAAGAGTGAAAGACGCGCACGTTCATTTTCAGAGCTCCTAGACCTTCCTATAAGAAGTTAGCTAAAAAGTAGCTTCGAAAAACGCTTAGGTTAAGTTTCAGAGTTGCTTCTAATGTACCAAAGCTGGACTTAGACATAATTTCACTCTCACAACATTATGGCTGGTTGGAGACAGTCCGAACCACAAGTACCGGGTCCATGGTTCTGGCCGTATACTGGGGGGACGGGGACGACTCCCATTAACCCCTGACTATACCGGGGATACGCTTATCACAATGCCTTTCTGGTCTGTGCTGAAGCAGGGCATTCTGGCAGCCAAGTGGCTTGACCTTTATTAGTGAGCCTGGTTACCCCCTCTCGGAACCACAGACTTAGAAATCGCCAGCTCATATACAGTGCATAAAATATATTTATATATATACCCTTATACACCATTTTAATAAAAAATATCACAAAATTCTTCTAAGTCCCTCGGGAAGAGTGAAAGACGCGCAGGTTCATTTTCAGAGCTCCTAGACCTTCCTATAAGAAGTTAGCTAAAAAGTAGCTTCGAAAAAAGCTTAGGTTAAGTTTCAGAGTTGCTTCTAATGTACCAAAGCTGGACTTAGACATAATTTCACTCTCACAACATTATGGCTGGTTGGAGACAGTCCGAACCACAAGTACCGGGTCCATGGTTCTTGCCGTATACTGGGGGGACGGGGATGACTCCCATTAACCCCTGACTATACCGGGGATACGCTTATCACAATGCCTTTCTGGTCTGTGCTGAAGCAGGGCATTCTGGCAGCCAAGTGGCTTGACCTTTATTAGTGAGCCTGGTTACCCCCTCTCGGAACCACAGACTTAGAAATCGCCAGCTCATATACAGTGCATAAAATATATTTATATATATACCCTTATACACCATTTTAATAAAAAATATCACAAAATTCTTCTAAGTCCCTCGGGAAGAGTGAAAGACGCGCACGTTCATTTTCAGAGCTCCTAGACCTTCCTATAAGAAGTTAGCTAAAAAGTAGCTTCGAAAAACGCTTAGGTTAAGTTTCAGAGTTGCTTCTAATGTACCAAAGCTGGACTTAGACATAATTTCACTCTCACAACATTATGGCTGGTTGGAGACAGTCCGAACCACAAGTACCGGGTCCATGGTTCTGGCCGTATACTGGGGGGACGGGGACGACTCCCATTAACCCCTGACTATACCGGGGATACGCTTATCACAATGCCTTTCTGGTCTGTGCTGAAGCAGGGCATTCTGGCAGCCAAGTGGCTTGACCTTTATTAGTGAGCCTGGTTACCCCCTCTCGGAACCACAGACTTAGAAATCGCCAGCTCATATACAGTGCATAAAATATATTTATATATATACCCTTATACACCATTTTAATAAAAAATATCACAAAATTCTTCTAAGTCCCTCGGGAAGAGTGAAAGACGCGCACGTTCATTTTCAGAGCTCCTAGACCTTCCTATAAGAAGTTAGCTAAAAAGTAGCTTCGAAAAACGCTTAGGTTAAGTTTCAGAGTTGCTTCTAATGTACCAAAGCTGGACTTAGACATAATTTCACTCTCACAACATTATGGCTGGTTGGAGACAGTCCGAACCACAAGTACCGGGTCCATGGTTCTGGCCGTATACTGGGGGGACGGGGACGACTCCCATTAACCCCTGACTATACCGGGGATACGCTTATCACAATGCCTTTCTGGTCTGTGCTGAAGCAGGGCATTCTGGCAGCCAAGTGGCTTGACCTTTATTAGTGAGCCTGGTTACCCCCTCTCGGAACCACAGACTTAGAAATCGCCAGCTCATATACAGTGCATAAAATATATTTATATATATACCCTTATACACCATTTTAATAAAAAATATCACAAAATTCTTCTAAGTCCCTCGGGAAGAGTGAAAGACGCGCAGGTTCATTTTCAGAGCTCCTAGACCTTCCTATAAGAAGTTAGCTAAAAAGTAGCTTCGAAAAACGCTTAGGTTAAGTTTCAGAGTTGCTTCTAATGTACCAAAGCTGGACTTAGACATAATTTCACTCTCACAACATTATGGCTGGTTGGAGACAGTCCGAACCACAAGTACCGGGTCCATGGTTCTTGCCGTATACTGGGGGGACGGGGATGACTCCCATTAACCCCTGACTATACCGGGGATACGCTTATCACAATGCCTTTCTGGTCTGTGCTGAAGCAGGGCATTCTGGCAGCCAAGTGGCTTGACCTTTATTAGTGAGCCTGGTTACCCCCTCTCGGAACCACAGACTTAGAAATCGCCAGCTCATATACAGTGCATAAAATATATTTATATATATACCCTTATACACCATTTTAATAAAAAATATCACAAAATTCTTCTAAGTCCCTCGGGAAGAGTGAAAGACGCGCACGTTCATTTTCAGAGCTCCTAGACCTTCCTATAAGAAGTTAGCTAAAAAGTAGCTTCGAAAAACGCTTAGGTTAAGTTTCAGAGTTGCTTCTAATGTACCAAAGCTGGACTTAGACATAATTTCACTCTCACAACATTATGGCTGGTTGGAGACAGTCCGAACCACAAGTACCGGGTCCATGGTTCTGGCCGTATACTGGGGGGACGGGGACGACTCCCATTAACCCCTGACTATACCGGGGATACGCTTATCACAATGCCTTTCTGGTCTGTGCTGAAGCAGGGCATTCTGGCAGCCAAGTGGCTTGACCTTTATTAGTGAGCCTGGTTACCCCCTCTCGGAACCACAGACTTAGAAATCGCCAGCTCATATACAGTGCATAAAATATATTTATATATATACCCTTATACACCATTTTAATAAAAAATATCACAAAATTCTTCTAAGTCCCTCGGGAAGAGTGAAAGACGCGCAGGTTCATTTTCAGAGCTCCTAGACCTTCCTATAAGAAGTTAGCTAAAAAGTAGCTTCGAAAAACGCTTAGGTTAAGTTTCAGAGTTGCTTCTAATGTACCAAAGCTGGACTTAGACATAATTTCACTCTCACAACATTATGGCTGGTTGGAGACAGTCCGAACCACAAGTACCGGGTCCATGGTTCTTGCCGTATACTGGGGGGACGGGGATGACTCCCATTAACCCCTGACTATACCGGGGATACGCTTATCACAATGCCTTTCTGGTCTGTGCTGAAGCAGGGCATTCTGGCAGCCAAGTGGCTTGACCTTTATTAGTGAGCCTGGTTACCCCCTCTCGGAACCACAGACTTAGAAATCGCCAGCTCATATACAGTGCATAAAATATATTTATATATATACCCTTATACACCATTTTAATAAAAAATATCACAAAATTCTTCTAAGTCCCTCGGGAAGAGTGAAAGACGCGCACGTTCATTTTCAGAGCTCCTAGACCTTCCTATAAGAAGTTAGCTAAAAAGTAGCTTCGAAAAACGCTTAGGTTAAGTTTCAGAGTTGCTTCTAATGTACCAAAGCTGGACTTAGACATAATTTCACTCTCACAACATTATGGCTGGTTGGAGACAGTCCGAACCACAAGTACCGGGTCCATGGTTCTGGCCGTATACTGGGGGGACGGGGACGACTCCCATTAACCCCTGACTATACCGGGGATACGCTTATCACAATGCCTTTCTGGTCTGTGCTGAAGCAGGGCATTCTGGCAGCCAAGTGGCTTGACCTTTATTAGTGAGCCTGGTTACCCCCTCTCGGAACCACAGACTTAGAAATCGCCAGCTCATATACAGTGCATAAAATATATTTATATATATACCCTTATACACCATTTTAATAAAAAATATCACAAAATTCTTCTAAGTCCCTCGGGAAGAGTGAAAGACGCGCACGTTCATTTTCAGAGCTCCTAGACCTTCCTATAAGAAGTTAGCTAAAAAGTAGCTTCGAAAAACGCTTAGGTTAAGTTTCAGAGTTGCTTCTAATGTACCAAAGCTGGACTTAGACATAATTTCACTCTCACAACATTATGGCTGGTTGGAGACAGTCCGAACCACAAGTACCGGGTCCATGGTTCTGGCCGTATACTGGGGGGACGGGGACGACTCCCATTAACCCCTGACTATACCGGGGATACGCTTATCACAATGCCTTTCTGGTCTGTGCTGAAGCAGGGCATTCTGGCAGCCAAGTGGCTTGACCTTTATTAGTGAGCCTGGTTACCCCCTCTCGGAACCACAGACTTAGAAATCGCCAGCTCATATACAGTGCATAAAATATATTTATATATATACCCTTATACACCATTTTAATAAAAAATATCACAAAATTCTTCTAAGTCCCTCGGGAAGAGTGAAAGACGCGCACGTTCATTTTCAGAGCTCCTAGACCTTCCTATAAGAAGTTAGCTAAAAAGTAGCTTCGAAAAACGCTTAGGTTAAGTTTCAGAGTTGCTTCTAATGTACCAAAGCTGGACTTAGACATAATTTCACTCTCACAACATTATGGCTGGTTGGAGACAGTCCGAACCACAAGTACCGGGTCCATGGTTCTGGCCGTATACTGGGGGGACGGGGACGACTCCCATTAACCCCTGACTATACCGGGGATACGCTTATCACAATGCCTTTCTGGTCTGTGCTGAAGCAGGGCATTCTGGCAGCCAAGTGGCTTGACCTTTATTAGTGAGCCTGGTTACCCCCTCTCGGAACCACAGACTTAGAAATCGCCAGCTCATATACAGTGCATAAAATATATTTATATATATACCCTTATACACCATTTTAATAAAAAATATCACAAAATTCTTCTAAGTCCCTCGGGAAGAGTGAAAGACGCGCACGTTCATTTTCAGAGCTCCTAGACCTTCCTATAAGAAGTTAGCTAAAAAGTAGCTTCGAAAAACGCTTAGGTTAAGTTTCAGAGTTGCTTCTAATGTACCAAAGCTGGACTTAGACATAATTTCACTCTCACAACATTATGGCTGGTTGGAGACAGTCCGAACCACAAGTACCGGGTCCATGGTTCTGGCCGTATACTGGGGGGACGGGGACGACTCCCATTAACCCCTGACTATACCGGGGATACGCTTATCACAATGCCTTTCTGGTCTGTGCTGAAGCAGGGCATTCTGGCAGCCAAGTGGCTTGACCTTTATTAGTGAGCCTGGTTACCCCCTCTCGGAACCACAGACTTAGAAATCGCCAGCTCATATACAGTGCATAAAATATATTTATATATATACCCTTATACACCATTTTAATAAAAAATATCACAAAATTCTTCTAAGTCCCTCGGGAAGAGTGAAAGACGCGCAGGTTCATTTTCAGAGCTCCTAGACCTTCCTATAAGAAGTTAGCTAAAAAGTAGCTTCGAAAAACGCTTAGGTTAAGTTTCAGAGTTGCTTCTAATGTACCAAAGCTGGACTTAGACATAATTTCACTCTCACAACATTATGGCTGGTTGGAGACAGTCCGAACCACAAGTACCGGGTCCATGGTTCTTGCCGTATACTGGGGGGACGGGGATGACTCCCATTAACCCCTGACTATACCGGGGATACGCTTATCACAATGCCTTTCTGGTCTGTGCTGAAGCAGGGCATTCTGGCAGCCAAGTGGCTTGACCTTTATTAGTGAGCCTGGTTACCCCCTCTCGGAACCACAGACTTAGAAATCGCCAGCTCATATACAGTGCATAAAATATATTTATATATATACCCTTATACACCATTTTAATAAAAAATATCACAAAATTCTTCTAAGTCCCTCGGGAAGAGTGAAAGACGCGCACGTTCATTTTCAGAGCTCCTAGACCTTCCTATAAGAAGTTAGCTAAAAAGTAGCTTCGAAAAACGCTTAGGTTAAGTTTCAGAGTTGCTTCTAATGTACCAAAGCTGGACTTAGACATAATTTCACTCTCACAACATTATGGCTGGTTGGAGACAGTCCGAACCACAAGTACCGGGTCCATGGTTCTGGCCGTATACTGGGGGGACGGGGACGACTCCCATTAACCCCTGACTATACCGGGGATACGCTTATCACAATGCCTTTCTGGTCTGTGCTGAAGCAGGGCATTCTGGCAGCCAAGTGGCTTGACCTTTATTAGTGAGCCTGGTTACCCCCTCTCGGAACCACAGACTTAGAAATCGCCAGCTCATATACAGTGCATAAAATATATTTATATATATACCCTTATACACCATTTTAATAAAAAATATCACAAAATTCTTCTAAGTCCCTCGGGAAGAGTGAAAGACGCGCAGGTTCATTTTCAGAGCTCCTAGACCTTCCTATAAGAAGTTAGCTAAAAAGTAGCTTCGAAAAACGCTTAGGTTAAGTTTCAGAGTTGCTTCTAATGTACCAAAGCTGGACTTAGACATAATTTCACTCTCACAACATTATGGCTGGTTGGAGACAGTCCGAACCACAAGTACCGGGTCCATGGTTCTTGCCGTATACTGGGGGGACGGGGATGACTCCCATTAACCCCTGACTATACCGGGGATACGCTTATCACAATGCCTTTCTGGTCTGTGCTGAAGCAGGGCATTCTGGCAGCCAAGTGGCTTGACCTTTATTAGTGAGCCTGGTTACCCCCTCTCGGAACCACAGACTTAGAAATCGCCAGCTCATATACAGTGCATAAAATATATTTATATATATACCCTTATACACCATTTTAATAAAAAATATCACAAAATTCTTCTAAGTCCCTCGGGAAGAGTGAAAGACGCGCACGTTCATTTTCAGAGCTCCTAGACCTTCCTATAAGAAGTTAGCTAAAAAGTAGCTTCGAAAAACGCTTAGGTTAAGTTTCAGAGTTGCTTCTAATGTACCAAAGCTGGACTTAGACATAATTTCACTCTCACAACATTATGGCTGGTTGGAGACAGTCCGAACCACAAGTACCGGGTCCATGGTTCTGGCCGTATACTGGGGGGACGGGGACGACTCCCATTAACCCCTGACTATACCGGGGATACGCTTATCACAATGCCTTTCTGGTCTGTGCTGAAGCAGGGCATTCTGGCAGCCAAGTGGCTTGACCTTTATTAGTGAGCCTGGTTACCCCCTCTCGGAACCACAGACTTAGAAATCGCCAGCTCATATACAGTGCATAAAATATATTTATATATATACCCTTATACACCATTTTAATAAAAAATATCACAAAATTCTTCTAAGTCCCTCGGGAAGAGTGAAAGACGCGCACGTTCATTTTCAGAGCTCCTAGACCTTCCTATAAGAAGTTAGCTAAAAAGTAGCTTCGAAAAACGCTTAGGTTAAGTTTCAGAGTTGCTTCTAATGTACC
This sequence comes from Ascaphus truei, assembly GCF_040206685.1. NCBI lineage: Eukaryota > Metazoa > Chordata > Amphibia > Anura > Ascaphidae > Ascaphus > Ascaphus truei. Next base: position 1,746,892 of record NC_134493.1, read on the forward strand.
AAAGCTGGACTTAGACATAATTTCACTCTCACAACATTATGGCTGGTTGGAGACAGTCCGAACCACAAGTACCGGGTCCATGGTTCTGGCCGTATACTGGGGGGACGGGGACGACTCCCATTAACCCCTGACTATACCGGGGATACGCTTATCACAATGCCTTTCTGGTCTGTGCTGAAGCAGGGCATTCTGGCAGCCAAGTGGCTTGACCTTTATTAGTGAGCCTGGTTACCCCCTCTCGGAACCACAGACTTAGAAATCGCCAGCTCATATACAGTGCATAAAATATATTTATATATATACCCTTATACACCATTTTAATAAAAAATATCACAAAATTCTTCTAAGTCCCTCGGGAAGAGTGAAAGACGCGCACGTTCATTTTCAGAGCTCCTAGACCTTCCTATAAGAAGTTAGCTAAAAAGTAGCTTCGAAAAACGCTTAGGTTAAGTTTCAGAGTTGCTTCTAATGTACCAAAGCTGGACTTAGACATAATTTCACTCTCACAACATTATGGCTGGTTGGAGACAGTCCGAACCACAAGTACCGGGTCCATGGTTCTGGCCGTATACTGGGGGGACGGGGACGACTCCCATTAACCCCTGACTATACCGGGGATACGCTTATCACAATGCCTTTCTGGTCTGTGCTGAAGCAGGGCATTCTGGCAGCCAAGTGGCTTGACCTTTATTAGTGAGCCTGGTTACCCCCTCTCGGAACCACAGACTTAGAAATCGCCAGCTCATATACAGTGCATAAAATATATTTATATATATACCCTTATACACCATTTTAATAAAAAGTATCACAAAATTCTTCTAAGTCCCTCGGGAAGAGTGAAAGACGTGCACGTTCATTTTCAGAGCTCCTAGACCTTCCTATAAGAAGTTAGCTAAAAAGTAGCTTCGAAAAACGCTTAGGTTAAGTTTCAGAGTTGCTTCTAATGTACCAAAGCTAGACTTAGACATAATTTCACTCTCACAACATTATGGCTGGTTGGAGACAGTCCGAACCACAAGTACCGGGTCCATGGTTCTGGCCGTATACTGGGGGGACGGGGACGACTCCCATTAACCCCTGACTATACCGGGGATACGCTTATCACAATGCCTTTCTGGTCTGTGCTGAAGCAGGGCATTCTGGCAGGCAAGTGGCTTGACCTTTATTAGTGAGCCTTGTTACCCCCTCTCGGAACCACAGACTTAGAAATCGCCAGCTCATATACAGTGCATAAAATATATTTATATATATACCCTTATACACCATTTTAATAAAAAATATCACAAAATTCTTCTAAGTCCCTCGGGAAGAGTGAAAGACGCGCACGTTCATTTTCAGAGCTCCTAGACCTTCCTATAAGAAGTTAGCCAAAAAGTAGCTTCGAAAAACGCTTAGGTTAAGTTTCAGAGTTGCTTCTAATGTACCAAAGCTGGACTTAGACATAATTTCACTCTCACAACATTATGGCTGGTTGGAGACAGTCCGAACCACAAGTACCGGGTCCATGGTTCTGGCCGTATACTGGGGGGACGGGGACGACTCCCATTAACCCCTGACTATACCGGGGATACGCTTATCACAATGCCTTTCTGGTCTGTGCTGAAGCAGGGCATTCTGGCAGCCAAGTGGCTTGACCTTTATTAGTGAGCCTGGTTACCCCCTCTCGGAACCACAGACTTAGAAATCGCCAGCTCATATACAGTGCATAAAATATATTTATATATATACCCTTATACACCATTTTAATAAAAAATATCACAAAATTCTTCTAAGTCCCTCGGGAAGAGTGAAAGACGCGCACGTTCATTTTCAGAGCTCCTAGACCTTCCTATAAGAAGTTAGCTAAAAAGTAGCTTCGAAAAACGCTTAGGTTAAGTTTCAGAGTTGCTTCTAATGTACCAAAGCTGGACTTAGACATAATTTCACTCTCACAACATTATGGCTGGTTGGAGACAGTCCGAACCACAAGTACCGGGTCCATGGTTCTGGCCGTATACTGGGGGGACGGGGACGACTCCCATTAACCCCTGACTATACCGGGGATACGCTTATCACAATGCCTTTCTGGTCTGTGCTGAAGCAGGGCATTCTGGCAGCCAAGTGGCTTGACCTTTATTAGTGAGCCTGGTTACCCCCTCTCGGAACCACAGACTTAGAAATCGCCAGCTCATATACAGTGCATAAAATATATTTATATATATACCCTTATACACCATTTTAATAAAAAATATCACAAAATTCTTCTAAGTCCTTGGGGAAGAGTGAAAGACGCGCACGTTCATTTTCAGAGCTCCTAGACCTTCCTATAAGAAGTTAGCTAAAAAGTAGCTTCGAAAAACGCTTAGGTTAAGTTTCAGAGTTGCTTCTAATGTACCAAAGCTGGACTTAGACATAATTTCACTCTCACAACATTATGGCTGGTTGGAGACAGTCCGAACCACAAGTACCGGGTCCATGGTTCTGGCCGTATACTGGGGGGACGGGGACGACTCCCATTAACCCCTGACTATACCGGGGATACGCTTATCACAATGCCTTTCTGGTCTGTGCTGAAGCAGGGCATTCTGGCAGCCAAGTGGCTTGACCTTTATTAGTGAGCCTGGTTACCCCCTCTCGGAACCACAGACTTAGAAATCGCCAGCTCATATACAGTGCATAAAATATATTTATATATATACCCTTATACACCATTTTAATAAAAAGTATCACAAAATTCTTCTAAGTCCCTCGGGAAGAGTGAAAGACGTGCACGTTCATTTTCAGAGCTCCTAGACCTTCCTATAAGAAGTTAGCTAAAAAGTAGCTTCGAAAAACGCTTAGGTTAAGTTTCAGAGTTGCTTCTAATGTACCAAAGCTAGACTTAGACATAATTTCACTCTCACAACATTATGGCTGGTTGGAGACAGTCCGAACCACAAGTACCGGGTCCATGGTTCTGGCCGTATACTGGCGGGACGGGGACGACTCCCATTAACCCCTGACTATACCGGGGATACGCTTATCACAATGCCTTTCTGGTCTGTGCTGAAGCAGGGCATTCTGGCAGGCAAGTGGCTTGACCTTTATTAGTGAGCCTTGTTACCCCCTCTCGGAACCACAGACTTAGAAATCGCCAGCTCATATACAGTGCATAAAATATATTTATATATATACCCTTATACACCATTTTAATAAAAAATATCACAAAATTCTTCTAAGTCCCTCGGGAAGAGTGAAAGACGCGCACGTTCATTTTCAGAGCTCCTAGACCTTCTTATAAGAAGTTAGCCAAAAAGTAGCTTCGAAAAACGCTTAGGTTAAGTTTCAGAGTTGCTTCTAATGTACCAAAGCTGGACTTAGACATAATTTCACTCTCACAACATTATGGCTGGTTGGAGACAGTCCGAACCACAAGTACCGGGTCCATGGTTCTTGCCGTATACTGGGGGGACGGGGATGACTCCCATTAACCCCTGACTATACCGGGGATACGCTTATCACAATGCCTTTCTGGTCTGTGCTGAAGCAGGGCATTCTGGCAGCCAAGTGGCTTGACCTTTATTAGTGAGCCTGGTTACCCCCTCTCGGAACCACAGACTTAGAAATCGCCAGCTCATATACAGTGCATAAAATATATTTATATATATACCCTTATACACCATTTTAATAAAAAATATCACAAAATTCTTCTAAGTCCCTCGGGAAGAGTGAAAGACGTGCACGTTCATTTTCAGAGCTCCTAGACCTTCCTATAAGAAGTTAGCTAAAAAGTAGCTTCGAAAAACGCTTAGGTTAAGTTTCAGAGTTGCTTCTAATGTACCAAAGCTAGACTTAGACATAATTTCACTCTCACAACATTATGGCTGGTTGGAGACAGTCCGAACCACAAGTACCGGGTCCATGGTTCTGGCCGTATACTGGGGGGACGGGGACGACTCCCATTAACCCCTGACTATACCGGGGATACGCTTATCACAATGACTTTCTGGTCTGTGCTGAAGCAGGGCATTCTGGCAGGCAAGTGGCTTGACCTTTATTAGTGAGCCTGGTTACCCCCTCTCGGAACCACAGACTTAGAAATCGCCAGCTCATATACAGTGCATAAAATATATTTATATATATACCCTTATACACCATTTTAATAAAAAATATCACAAAATTCTTCTAAGTCCCTCGGGAAGAGTGAAAGACGCGCAGGTTCATTTTCAGAGCTCCTAGACCTTCCTATAAGAAGTTAGCTAAAAAGTAGCTTCGAAAAACGCTTAGGTTAAGTTTCAGAGTTGCTTCTAATGTACCAAAGCTGGACTTAGACATAATTTCACTCTCACAACATTATGGCTGGTTGGAGACAGTCCGAACCACAAGTACCGGGTCCATGGTTCTGGCCGTATACTGGGGGGACGGGGACGACTCCCATTAACCCCTGACTATACCGGGGATACGCTTATCACAATGCCTTTCTGGTCTGTGCTGAAGCAGGGCATTCTGGCAGCCAAGTGGCTTGACCTTTATTAGTGAGCCTGGTTACCCCCTCTCGGAACCACAGACTTAGAAATCGCCAGCTCATATACAGTGCATAAAATATATTTATATATATACCCTTATACACCATTTTAATAAAAAATATCACAAAATTCTTCTAAGTCCCTCGGGAAGAGTGAAAGACGCGCACGTTCATTTTCAGAGCTCCTAGACCTTCCTATAAGAAGTTAGCTAAAAAGTAGCTTCGAAAAACGCTTAGGTTAAGTTTCAGAGTTGCTTCTAATGTACCAAAGCTGGACTTAGACATAATTTCACTCTCACAACATTATGGCTGGTTGGAGACAGTCCGAACCACAAGTACCGGGTCCATGGTTCTTGCCGTATACTGGGGGGACGGGGATGACTCCCATTAACCCCTGACTATACCGGGGATACGCTTATCACAATGCCTTTCTGGTCTGTGCTGAAGCAGGGCATTCTGGCAGCCAAGTGGCTTGACCTTTATTAGTGAGCCTGGTTACCCCCTCTCGGAACCACAGACTTAGAAATCGCCAGCTCATATACAGTGCATAAAATATATTTATATATATACCCTTATACACCATTTTAATAAAAAATATCACAAAATTCTTCTAAGTCCCTCGGGAAGAGTGAAAGACGCGCACGTTCATTTTCAGAGCTCCTAGACCTTCCTATAAGAAGTTAGCTAAAAAGTAGCTTCGAAAAACGCTTAGGTTAAGTTTCAGAGTTGCTTCTAATGTACCAAAGCTGGACTTAGACATAATTTCACTCTCACAACATTATGGCTGGTTGGAGACAGTCCGAACCACAAGTACCGGGTCCATGGTTCTGGCCGTATACTGGGGGGACGGGGACGACTCCCATTAACCCCTGACTATACCGGGGATACGCTTATCACAATGCCTTTCTGGTCTGTGCTGAAGCAGGGCATTCTGGCAGCCAAGTGGCTTGACCTTTATTAGTGAGCCTGGTTACCCCCTCTCGGAACCACAGACTTAGAAATCGCCAGCTCATATACAGTGCATAAAATATATTTATATATATACCCTTATACACCATTTTAATAAAAAATATCACAAAATTCTTCTAAGTCCCTCGGGAAGAGTGAAAGACGCGCACGTTCATTTTCAGAGCTCCTAGACCTTCCTATAAGAAGTTAGCTAAAAAGTAGCTTCGAAAAACGCTTAGGTTAAGTTTCAGAGTTGCTTCTAATGTACCAAAGCTGGACTTAGACATAATTTCACTCTCACAACATTATGGCTGGTTGGAGACAGTCCGAACCACAAGTACCGGGTCCATGGTTCTGGCCGTATACTGGGGGGACGGGGACGACTCCCATTAACCCCTGACTATACCGGGGATACGCTTATCACAATGCCTTTCTGGTCTGTGCTGAAGCAGGGCATTCTGGCAGCCAAGTGGCTTGACCTTTATTAGTGAGCCTGGTTACCCCCTCTCGGAACCACAGACTTAGAAATCGCCAGCTCATATACAGTGCATAAAATATATTTATATATATACCCTTATACACCATTTTAATAAAAAATATCACAAAATTCTTCTAAGTCCCTCGGGAAGAGTGAAAGACGCGCACGTTCATTTTCAGAGCTCCTAGACCTTCCTATAAGAAGTTAGCTAAAAAGTAGCTTCGAAAAACGCTTAGGTTAAGTTTCAGAGTTGCTTCTAATGTACCAAAGCTGGACTTAGACATAATTTCACTCTCACAACATTATGGCTGGTTGGAGACAGTCCGAACCACAAGTACCGGGTCCATGGTTCTGGCCGTATACTGGGGGGACGGGGACGACTCCCATTAACCCCTGACTATACCGGGGATACGCTTATCACAATGCCTTTCTGGTCTGTGCTGAAGCAGGGCATTCTGGCAGCCAAGTGGCTTGACCTTTATTAGTGAGCCTGGTTACCCCCTCTCGGAACCACAGACTTAGAAATCGCCAGCTCATATACAGTGCATAAAATATATTTATATATATACCCTTATACACCATTTTAATAAAAAGTATCACAAAATTCTTCTAAGTCCCTCGGGAAGAGTGAAAGACGTGCACGTTCATTTTCAGAGCTCCTAGACCTTCCTATAAGAAGTTAGCTAAAAAGTAGCTTCGAAAAACGCTTAGGTTAAGTTTCAGAGTTGCTTCTAATGTACCAAAGCTAGACTTAGACATAATTTCACTCTCACAACATTATGGCTGGTTGGAGACAGTCCGAACCACAAGTACCGGGTCCATGGTTCTGGCCGTATACTGGGGGGACGGGGACGACTCCCATTAACCCCTGACTATACCGGGGATACGCTTATCACAATGCCTTTCTGGTCTGTGCTGAAGCAGGGCATTCTGGCAGGCAAGTGGCTTGACCTTTATTAGTGAGCCTTGTTACCCCCTCTCGGAACCACAGACTTAGAAATCGCCAGCTCATATACAGTGCATAAAATATATTTATATATATACCCTTATACACCATTTTAATAAAAAATATCACAAAATTCTTCTAAGTCCCTCGGGAAGAGTGAAAGACGCGCACGTTCATTTTCAGAGCTCCTAGACCTTCCTATAAGAAGTTAGCCAAAAAGTAGCTTCGAAAAACGCTTAGGTTAAGTTTCAGAGTTGCTTCTAATGTACCAAAGCTGGACTTAGACATAATTTCACTCTCACAACATTATGGCTGGTTGGAGACAGTCCGAACCACAAGTACCGGGTCCATGGTTCTTGCCGTATACTGGGGGGACGGGGATGACTCCCATTAACCCCTGACTATACCGGGGATACGCTTATCACAATGCCTTTCTGGTCTGTGCTGAAGCAGGGCATTCTGGCAGCCAAGTGGCTTGACCTTTATTAGTGAGCCTGGTTACCCCCTCTCGGAACCACAGACTTAGAAATCGCCAGCTCATATACAGTGCATAAAATATATTTATATATATACCCTTATACACCATTTTAATAAAAAATATCACAAAATTCTTCTAAGTCCCTCGGGAAGAGTGAAAGACGTGCACGTTCATTTTCAGAGCTCCTAGACCTTCCTATAAGAAGTTAGCTAAAAAGTAGCTTCGAAAAACGCTTAGGTTAAGTTTCAGAGTTGCTTCTAATGTACCAAAGCTAGACTTAGACATAATTTCACTCTCACAACATTATGGCTGGTTGGAGACAGTCCGAACCACAAGTACCGGGTCCATGGTTCTGGCCGTATACTGGGGGGACGGGGACGACTCCCATTAACCCCTGACTATACCGGGGATACGCTTATCACAATGACTTTCTGGTCTGTGCTGAAGCAGGGCATTCTGGCAGGCAAGTGGCTTGACCTTTATTAGTGAGCCTGGTTACCCCCTCTCGGAACCACAGACTTAGAAATCGCCAGCTCATATACAGTGCATAAAATATATTTATATATATACCCTTATACACCATTTTAATAAAAAATATCACAAAATTCTTCTAAGTCCCTCGGGAAGAGTGAAAGACGCGCAGGTTCATTTTCAGAGCTCCTAGACCTTCCTATAAGAAGTTAGCTAAAAAGTAGCTTCGAAAAACGCTTAGGTTAAGTTTCAGAGTTGCTTCTAATGTACCAAAGCTGGACTTAGACATAATTTCACTCTCACAACATTATGGCTGGTTGGAGACAGTCCGAACCACAAGTACCGGGTCCATGGTTCTGGCCGTATACTGGGGGGACGGGGACGACTCCCATTAACCCCTGACTATACCGGGGATACGCTTATCACAATGCCTTTCTGGTCTGTGCTGAAGCAGGGCATTCTGGCAGCCAAGTGGCTTGACCTTTATTAGTGAGCCTGGTTACCCCCTCTCGGAACCACAGACTTAGAAATCGCCAGCTCATATACAGTGCATAAAATATATTTATATATATACCCTTATACACCATTTTAATAAAAAATATCACAAAATTCTTCTAAGTCCCTCGGGAAGAGTGAAAGACGCGCACGTTCATTTTCAGAGCTCCTAGACCTTCCTATAAGAAGTTAGCCAAAAAGTAGCTTCGAAAAACGCTTAGGTTAAGTTTGAGAGTTGCTTCTAATGTACCAAAGCTGGACTTAGACATAATTTCACTCTCACAACATTATGGCTGGTTGGAGACAGTCCGAACCACAAGTACCGGGTCCATGGTTCTGGCCGTATACTGGGGGGACGGGGACGACTCCCATTAACCCCTGACTATACCGGGGATACGCTTATCACAATGCCTTTCTGGTCTGTGCTGAAGCAGGGCATTCTGGCAGCCAAGTGGCTTGACCTTTATTAGTGAGCCTGGTTACCCCCTCTCGGAACCACAGACTTAGAAATCGCCAGCTCATATACAGTGCATAAAATATATTTATATATATACCCTTATACACCATTTTAATAAAAAATATCACAAAATTCTTCTAAGTCCCTCGGGAAGAGTGAAAGACGCGCACGTTCATTTTCAGAGCTCCTAGACCTTCCTATAAGAAGTTAGCGAAAAAGTAGCTTCGAAAAACGCTTAGGTTAAGTTTCAGAGTTGCTTCTAATGTACCAAAGCTGGACTTAGACATAATTTCACTCTCACAACATTATGGCTGGTTGGAGACAGTCCGAACCACAAGTACCGGGTCCATGGTTCTGGCCGTATACTGGGGGGACGGGGACGACTCCCATTAACCCCTGACTATACCGGGGATACGCTTATCACAATGCCTTTCTGGTCTGTGCTGAAGCAGGGCATTCTGGCAGGCAAGTGGCTTGACCTTTATTAGTGAGCCTGGTTACCCCCTCTCGGAACCACAGACTTAGAAATCGCCAGCTCATATACAGTGCATAAAATATATTTATATATATACCCTTATACACCATTTTAATAAAAAGTATCACAAAATTCTTCTAAGTCCCTCGGGAAGAGTGAAAGACGTGCACGTTCATTTTCAGAGCTCCTAGACCTTCCTATAAGAAGTTAGCTAAAAAGTAGCTTCGAAAAACGCTTAGGTTAAGTTTCAGAGTTGCTTCTAATGTACCAAAGCTAGACTTAGACATAATTTCACTCTCACAACATTATGGCTGGTTGGAGACAGTCCGAACCACAAGTACCGGGTCCATGGTTCTGGCCGTATACTGGGGGGACGGGGACGACTCCCATTAACCCCTGACTATACCGGGGATACGCTTATCACAATGCCTTTCTGGTCTGTGCTGAAGCAGGGCATTCTGGCAGGCAAGTGGCTTGACCTTTATTAGTGAGCCTTGTTACCCCCTCTCGGAACCACAGACTTAGAAATCGCCAGCTCATATACAGTGCATAAAATATATTTATATATATACCCTTATACACCATTTTAATAAAAAATATCACAAAATTCTTCTAAGTCCCTCGGGAAGAGTGAAAGACGCGCACGTTCATTTTCAGAGCTCCTAGACCTTCCTATAAGAAGTTAGCCAAAAAGTAGCTTCGAAAAACGCTTAGGTTAAGTTTCAGAGTTGCTTCTAATGTACCAAAGCTGGACTTAGACATAATTTCACTCTCACAACATTATGGCTGGTTGGAGACAGTCCGAACCACAAGTACCGGGTCCATGGTTCTTGCCGTATACTGGGGGGACGGGGATGACTCCCATTAACCCCTGACTATACCGGGGATACGCTTATCACAATGCCTTTCTGGTCTGTGCTGAAGCAGGGCATTCTGGCAGCCAAGTGGCTTGACCTTTATTAGTGAGCCTGGTTACCCCCTCTCGGAACCACAGACTTAGAAATCGCCAGCTCATATACAGTGCATAAAATATATTTATATATATACCCTTATACACCATTTTAATAAAAAATATCACAAAATTCTTCTAAGTCCCTCGGGAAGAGTGAAAGACGTGCACGTTCATTTTCAGAGCTCCTAGACCTTCCTATAAGAAGTTAGCTAAAAAGTAGCTTCGAAAAACGCTTAGGTTAAGTTTCAGAGTTGCTTCTAATGTACCAAAGCTAGACTTAGACATAATTTCACTCTCACAACATTATGGCTGGTTGGAGACAGTCCGAACCACAAGTACCGGGTCCATGGTTCTGGCCGTATACTGGGGGGACGGGGACGACTCCCATTAACCCCTGACTATACCGGGGATACGCTTATCACAATGACTTTCTGGTCTGTGCTGAAGCAGGGCATTCTGGCAGGCAAGTGGCTTGACCTTTATTAGTGAGCCTGGTTACCCCCTCTCGGAACCACAGACTTAGAAATCGCCAGCTCATATACAGTGCATAAAATATATTTATATATATACCCTTATACACCATTTTAATAAAAAATATCACAAAATTCTTCTAAGTCCCTCGGGAAGAGTGAAAGACGCGCAGGTTCATTTTCAGAGCTCCTAGACCTTCCTATAAGAAGTTAGCTAAAAAGTAGCTTCGAAAAACGCTTAGGTTAAGTTTCAGAGTTGCTTCTAATGTACCAAAGCTGGACTTAGACATAATTTCACTCTCACAACATTATGGCTGGTTGGAGACAGTCCGAACCACAAGTACCGGGTCCATGGTTCTGGCCGTATACTGGGGGGACGGGGACGACTCCCATTAACCCCTGACTATACCGGGGATACGCTTATCACAATGCCTTTCTGGTCTGTGCTGAAGCAGGGCATTCTGGCAGCCAAGTGGCTTGACCTTTATTAGTGAGCCTGGTTACCCCCTCTCGGAACCACAGACTTAGAAATCGCCAGCTCATATACAGTGCATAAAATATATTTATATATATACCCTTATACACCATTTTAATAAAAAATATCACAAAATTCTTCTAAGTCCCTCGGGAAGAGTGAAAGACGCGCACGTTCATTTTCAGAGCTCCTAGACCTTCCTATAAGAAGTTAGCCAAAAAGTAGCTTCGAAAAACGCTTAGGTTAAGTTTGAGAGTTGCTTCTAATGTACCAAAGCTGGACTTAGACATAATTTCACTCTCACAACATTATGGCTGGTTGGAGACAGTCCGAACCACAAGTACCGGGTCCATGGTTCTGGCCGTATACTGGGGGGACGGGGATGACTCCCATTAACCCCTGACTATACCGGGGATACGCTTATCACAATGCCTTTCTGGTCTGTGCTGAAGCAGGGCATTCTGGCAGCCAAGTGGCTTGACCTTTATTAGTGAGCCTGGTTACCCCCTCTCGGAACCACAGACTTAGAAATCGCCAGCTCATATACAGTGCATAAAATATATTTATATATATACCCTTATACACCATTTTAATAAAAAATATCACAAAATTCTTCTAAGTCCCTCGGGAAGAGTGAAAGACGCGCACGTTCATTTTCAGAGCTCCTAGACCTTCCTATAAGAAGTTAGCGAAAAAGTAGCTTCGAAAAACGCTTAGGTTAAGTTTCAGAGTTGCTTCTAATGTACCAAAGCTGGACTTAGACATAATTTCACTCTCACAACATTATGGCTGGTTGGAGACAGTCCGAACCACAAGTACCGGGTCCATGGTTCTGGCCGTATACTGGGGGGACGGGGACGACTCCCATTAACCCCTGACTATACCGGGGATACGCTTATCACAATGCCTTTCTGGTCTGTGCTGAAGCAGGGCATTCTGGCAGGCAAGTGGCTTGACCTTTATTAGTGAGCCTGGTTACCCCCTCTCGGAACCACAGACTTAGAAATCGCCAGCTCATATACAGTGCATAAAATATATTTATATATATACCCTTATACACCATTTTAATAAAAAGTATCACAAAATTCTTCTAAGTCCCTCGGGAAGAGTGAAAGACGTGCACGTTCATTTTCAGAGCTCCTAGACCTTCCTATAAGAAGTTAGCTAAAAAGTAGCTTCGAAAAACGCTTAGGTTAAGTTTCAGAGTTGCTTCTAATGTACCAAAGCTAGACTTAGACATAATTTCACTCTCACAACATTATGGCTGGTTGGAGACAGTCCGAACCACAAGTACCGGGTCCATGGTTCTGGCTGTATACTGGGGGGACGGGGACGACTCCCATTAACCCCTGACTATACCGGGGATACGCTTATCACAATGACTTTCTGGTCTGTGCTGAAGCAGGGCATTCTGGCAGGCAAGTGGCTTGACCTTTATTAGTGAGCCTGGTTACCCCCTCTCGGAACCACAGACTTAGAAATCGCCAGCTCATATACAGTGCATAAAATATATTTATATATATACCCTTATACACCATTTTAATAAAAAATATCACAAAATTCTTCTAAGTCCCTCGGGAAGAGTGAAAGACGCGCAGGTTCATTTTCAGAGCTCCTAGACCTTCCTATAAGAAGTTAGCCAAAAAGTAGCTTCGAAAAACGCTTAGGTTAAGTTTCAGAGTTGCTTCTAATGTACCAAAGCTGGACTTAGACATAATTTCACTCTCACTACATTATGGCTGGTTGGAGACAGTCCGAACCACAAGTACCGGGTCCATGGTTCTGGCCGTATACTGGGGGGACGGGGACGACTCCCATTAACCCCTGACTATACCGGGGATACGCTTATCACAATGCCTTTCTGGTCTGTGCTGAAGCAGGGCATTCTGGCAGCCAAGTGGCTTGACCTTTATTAGTGAGCCTGGTTACCCCCTCTCGGAACCACAGACTTAGAAATCGCCAGCTCATATACAGTGCATAAAATATATTTATATATATACCCTTATACACCATTTTAATAAAAAATATCACAAAATTCTTCTAAGTCCCTCGGGAAGAGTGAAAGACGCGCACGTTCATTTTCAGAGCTCCTAGACCTTCCTATAAGAAGTTAGCCAAAAAGTAGCTTCGAAAAACACTTAGGTTAAGTTTCAGAGTTGCTTCTAATGTACCAAAGCTGGACTTAGACATAATTTCACTCTCACAACATTATGGCTGGTTGGAGACAGTCCGAACCACAAGTACCGTGTCCATGGTTCTGGCCGTATACTGGGGGGACGGGGACGACTCCCATTAACCCCTGACTATACCGGGGATACGCTTATCACAATGCCTTTCTGGTCTGTGCTGAAGCAGGGCATTCTGGCAGCCAAGTGGCTTGACCTTTATTAGTGAGCCTGGTTACCCCCTCTCGGAACCACAGACTTAGAAATCGCCAGCTCATATACAGTGCATAAAATATATTTATATATATACCCTTATACACCATTTTAATAAAAAGTATCACAAAATTCTTCTAAGTCCCTCGGGAAGAGTGAAAGACGTGCACGTTCATTTTCAGAGCTCCTAGACCTTCCTATAAGAAGTTAGCTAAAAAGTAGCTTCGAAAAACGCTTAGGTTAAGTTTCAGAGTTGCTTCTAATGTACCAAAGCTAGACTTAGACATAATTTCACTCTCACAACATTATGGCTGGTTGGAGACAGTCCGAACCACAAGTACCGGGTCCATGGTTCTGGCTGTATACTGGGGGGACGGGGACGACTCCCATTAACCCCTGACTATACCGGGGATACGCTTATCACAATGACTTTCTGGTCTGTGCTGAAGCAGGGCATTCTGGCAGGCAAGTGGCTTGACCTTTATTAGTGAGCCTGGTTACCCCCTCTCGGAACCACAGACTTAGAAATCGCCAGCTCATATACAGTGCATAAAATATATTTATATATATACCCTTATACACCATTTTAATAAAAAATATCACAAAATTCTTCTAAGTCCCTCGGGAAGAGTGAAAGACGCGCAGGTTCATTTTCAGAGCTCCTAGACCTTCCTATAAGAAGTTAGCCAAAAAGTAGCTTCGAAAAACGCTTAGGTTAAGTTTCAGAGTTGCTTCTAATGTACCAAAGCTGGACTTAGACATAATTTCACTCTCACAACATTATGGCTGGTTGGAGACAGTCCGAACCACAAGTACCGGGTCCATGGTTCTTGCCGTATACTGGGGGGACGGGGATGACTCCCATTAACCCCTGACTATACCGGGGATACGCTTATCACAATGCCTTTCTGGTCTGTGCTGAAGCAGGGCATTCTGGCAGCCAAGTGGCTTGACCTTTATTAGTGAGCCTGGTTACCCCCTCTCGGAACCACAGACTTAGAAATCGCCAGCTCATATACAGTGCATAAAATATATTTATATATATACCCTTATACACCATTTTAATAAAAAATATCACAAAATTCTTCTAAGTCCCTCGGGAAGAGTGAAAGACGCGCACGTTCATTTTCAGAGCTCCTAGACCTTCCTATAAGAAGTTAGCCAAAAAGTAGCTTCGAAAAACACTTAGGTTAAGTTTCAGAGTTGCTTCTAATGTACCAAAGCTGGACTTAGACATAATTTCACTCTCACAACATTATGGCTGGTTGGAGACAGTCCGAACCACAAGTACCGTGTCCATGGTTCTGGCCGTATACTGGGGGGACGGGGACGACTCCCATTAACCCCTGACTATACCGGGGATACGCTTATCACAATGCCTTTCTGGTCTGTGCTGAAGCAGGGCATTCTGGCAGCCAAGTGGCTTGACCTTTATTAGTGAGCCTGGTTACCCCCTCTCGGAACCACAGACTTAGAAATCGCCAGCTCATATACAGTGCATAAAATATATTTATATATATACCCTTATACACCATTTTAATAAAAAATATCACAAAATTCTTCTAAGTCCCTCGGGAAGAGTGAAAGACGCGCACGTTCATTTTCAGAGCTCCTAGACCTTCCTATAAGAAGTTAGCCAAAAAGTAGCTTCGAAAAACACTTAGGTTAAGTTTCAGAGTTGCTTCTAATGTACCAAAGCTGGACTTAGACATAATTTCACTCTCACAACATTATGGCTGGTTGGAGACAGTCCGAACCACAAGTACCGGGTCCATGGTTCTGGCCGTATACTGGGGGGACGGGGACGACTCCCATTAACCCCTGACTATACCGGGGATACGCTTATCACAATGCCTTTCTGGTCTGTGCTGAAGCAGGGCATTCTGGCAGCCAAGTGGCTTGACCTTTATTAGTGAGCCTGGTTACCCCCTCTCGGAACCACAGACTTAGAAATCGCCAGCTCATATACAGTGCATAAAATATATTTATATATATACCCTTATACACCATTTTAATAAAAAATATCACAAAATTCTTCTAAGTCCCTCGGGAAGAGTGAAAGACGCGCACGTTCATTTTCAGAGCTCCTAGACCTTCCTATAAGAAGTTAGCTAAAAAGTAGCTTCGAAAAACGCTTAGGTTAAGTTTCAGAGTTGCTTCTAATGTACCAAAGCTGGACTTAGACATAATTTCACTCTCACAACATTATGGCTGGTTGGAGACAGTCCGAACCACAAGTACCGGGTCCATGGTTCTGGCCGTATACTGGGGGGACGGGGACGACTCCCATTAACCCCTGACTATACCGGGGATACGCTTATCACAATGCCTTTCTGGTCTGTGCTGAAGCAGGGCATTCTGGCAGCCAAGTGGCTTGACCTTTATTAGTGAGCCTGGTTACCCCCTCTCGGAACCACAGACTTAGAAATCGCCAGCTCATATACAGTGCATAAAATATATTTATATATATACCCTTATACACCATTTTAATAAAAAATATCACAAAATTCTTCTAAGTCCCTCGGGAAGAGTGAAAGACGCGCACGTTCATTTTCAGAGCTCCTAGACCTTCCTATAAGAAGTTAGCCAAAAAGTAGCTTCGAAAAACGCTTAGGTTAAGTTTCAGAGTTGCTTCTAATGTACCAAAGCTGGACTTAGACATAATTTCACTCTCACAACATTATGGCTGGTTGGAGACAGTCCGAACCACAAGTTCCGGGTCCATGTTTCTGGCCGTATACTGGGGGGACGGGGATGACTCCCATTAACCCCTGACTATACCGGGGATACGCTTATCACAATGCCTTCCTGGTCTGTGCTGAAGCAGGGCATTCTGGCAGCCAAGTGGCTTGACCTTTATTAGTGAGCCTGGTTACCCCCTCTCGGAACCACAGACTTAGAAATCGCCAGCTCATATACAGTGCATAAAATATATTTATATATATATACCCTTATACACCATTTTAATAAAAAATATCACATAATTCTTCTAAGTCCCTCGGGAAGAGTGAAAGACGCGCACGTTCATTTTCAGAGCTCCTAGACCTTCCTATAAGAAGTTAGCTAAAAAGTAGCTTCGAAAAACGCTTAGGTTAAGTTTCAGAGTTGCTTCTAATGTACCAAAGCTGGACTTAGACATAATTTCACTCTCACAACATTATGGCTGGTTGGAGACAGTCCGAACCACAAGTACCGGGTCCATGGTTCTGGCCGTATACTGGGGGGACGGGGACGACTCCCATTAACCCCTGACTATACCGGGGATACGCTTATCACAATGCCTTTCTGGTCTGTGCTGAAGCAGGGCATTCTGGCAGCCAAGTGGCTTGACCTTTATTAGTGAGCCTGGTTACCCCCTCTCGGAACCACAGACTTAGAAATCGCCAGCTCATATACAGTGCATAAAATATATTTATATATATACCCTTATACACCATTTTAATAAAAAATATCACAAAATTCTTCTAAGTCCCTCGGGAAGAGTGAAAGACGCGCACGTTCATTTTCAGAGCTCCTAGACCTTCCTATAAGAAGTTAGCTAAAAAGTAGCTTCGAAAAACGCTTAGGTTAAGTTTCAGAGTTGCTTCTAATGTACCAAAGCTGGACTTAGACATAATTTCACTCTCACAACATTATGGCTGGTTGGAGACAGTCCGAACCACAAGTACCGGGTCCATGGTTCTGGCCGTATACTGGGGGGACGGGGACGACTCCCATTAACCCCTGACTATACCGGGGATACGCTTATCACAATGCCTTTCTGGTCTGTGCTGAAGCAGGGCATTCTGGCAGCCAAGTGGCTTGACCTTTATTAGTGAGCCTGGTTACCCCCTCTCGGAACCACAGACTTAGAAATCGCCAGCTCATATACAGTGCATAAAATATATTTATATATATACCCTTATACACCATTTTAATAAAAAATATCACAAAATTCTTCTAAGTCCCTCGGGAAGAGTGAAAGACGCGCAGGTTCCTTTTCAGAGCTCCTAGACCTTCCTATAGGAAGTTAGCTTAAAAGTAGCTTCGAAAAACGCTTAGGTTAAGTTTCAGAGTTGCTTCTAATGTACCAAAGCTGGACTTAGACATAATTTCACTCTCACAACATTATGGCTGGTTGGAGACAGTCCGAACCACAAGTACCGGGTCCATGGTTCTGGCCGTATACTGGGGGGACGGGGACGACTCCCATTAACCCCTGACTATACCGGGGATACGCTTATCACAATGCCTTTCTGGTCTGTGCTGAAGCAGGGCATTCTGGCAGCCAAGTGGCTTGACCTTTATTAGTGAGCCTGGTTACCCCCTCTCGGAACCACAGACTTAGAAATCGCCAGCTCATATACAGTGCATAAAATATATTTATATATATACCCTTATACACCATTTTAATAAAAAATATCACAAAATTCTTCTAAGTCCCTCGGGAAGAGTGAAAGACGCGCACGTTCATTTTCAGAGCTCCTAGACCTTCCTATAAGAAGTTAGCCAAAAAGTAGCTTCGAAAAACGCTTAGGTTAAGTTTCAGAGTTGCTTCTAATGTACCAAAGCTGGACTTAGACATAATTTCACTCTCACAACATTATGGCTGGTTGGAGACAGTCCGAACCACAAGTTCCGGGTCCATGTTTCTGGCCGTATACTGGGGGGACGGGGATGACTCCCATTAACCCCTGACTATACCGGGGATACGCTTATCACAATGCCTTTCTGGTCTGTGCTGAAGCAGGGCATTCTGGCAGCCAAGTGGCTTGACCTTTATTAGTGAGCCTGGTTACCCCCTCTCGGAACCACAGACTTAGAAATCGCCAGCTCATATACAGTGCATAAAATATATTTATATATATACCCTTATACACCATTTTAATAAAAAATATCACAAAATTCTTCTAAGTCCCTCGGGAAGAGTGAAAGACGCGCACGTTCATTTTCAGAGCTCCTAGACCTTCCTATAAGAAGTTAGCCAAAAAGTAGCTTCGAAAAACGCTTAGGTTAAGTTTCAGAGTTGCTTCTAATGTACCAAAGCTGGACTTAGACATAATTTCACTCTCACAACATTATGGCTGGTTGGAGACAGTCCGAACCACAAGTTCCGGGTCCATGTTTCTGGCCGTATACTGGGGGGACGGGGATGACTCCCATTAACCCCTGACTATACCGGGGATACGCTTATCACAATGCCTTTCTGGTCTGTGCTGAAGCAGGGCATTCTGGCAGCCAAGTGGCTTGACCTTTATTAGTGAGCCTGGTTACCCCCTCTCGGAACCACAGACTTAGAAATCGCCAGCTCATATACAGTGCATAAAATATATTTATATATATACCCTTATACACCATTTTAATAAAAAATATCACAAAATTCTTCTAAGTCCCTCGGGAAGAGTGAAAGACGCGCAGGTTCATTTTCAGAGCTCCTAGACCTTCCTATAAGAAGTTAGCCAAAAAGTAGCTTCGAAAAACGCTTAGGTTAAGTTTCAGAGTTGCTTCTAATGTACCAAAGCTGGACTTAGACATAATTTCACTCTCACTACATTATGGCTGGTTGGAGACAGTCCGAACCACAAGTACCGGGTCCATGGTTCTGGCCGTATACTGGGGGGACGGGGACGACTCCCATTAACCCCTGACTATACCGGGGATACGCTTATCACAATGCCTTTCTGGTCTGTGCTGAAGCAGGGCATTCTGGCAGCCAAGTGGCTTGACCTTTATTAGTGAGCCTGGTTACCCCCTCTCGGAACCACAGACTTAGAAATCGCCAGCTCATATACAGTGCATAAAATATATTTATATATATACCCTTATACACCATTTTAATAAAAAATATCACAAAATTCTTCTAAGTCCCTCGGGAAGAGTGAAAGACGCGCACGTTCATTTTCAGAGCTCCTAGACCTTCCTATAAGAAGTTAGCCAAAAAGTAGCTTCGAAAAACACTTAGGTTAAGTTTCAGAGTTGCTTCTAATGTACCAAAGCTGGACTTAGACATAATTTCACTCTCACAACATTATGGCTGGTTGGAGACAGTCCGAACCACAAGTACCGTGTCCATGGTTCTGGCCGTATACTGGGGGGACGGGGACGACTCCCATTAACCCCTGACTATACCGGGGATACGCTTATCACAATGCCTTTCTGGTCTGTGCTGAAGCAGGGCATTCTGGCAGCCAAGTGGCTTGACCTTTATTAGTGAGCCTGGTTACCCCCTCTCGGAACCACAGACTTAGAAATCGCCAGCTCATATACAGTGCATAAAATATATTTATATATATACCCTTATACACCATTTTAATAAAAAGTATCACAAAATTCTTCTAAGTCCCTCGGGAAGAGTGAAAGACGTGCACGTTCATTTTCAGAGCTCCTAGACCTTCCTATAAGAAGTTAGCTAAAAAGTAGCTTCGAAAAACGCTTAGGTTAAGTTTCAGAGTTGCTTCTAATGTACCAAAGCTAGACTTAGACATAATTTCACTCTCACAACATTATGGCTGGTTGGAGACAGTCCGAACCACAAGTACCGGGTCCATGGTTCTGGCTGTATACTGGGGGGACGGGGACGACTCCCATTAACCCCTGACTATACCGGGGATACGCTTATCACAATGACTTTCTGGTCTGTGCTGAAGCAGGGCATTCTGGCAGGCAAGTGGCTTGACCTTTATTAGTGAGCCTGGTTACCCCCTCTCGGAACCACAGACTTAGAAATCGCCAGCTCATATACAGTGCATAAAATATATTTATATATATACCCTTATACACCATTTTAATAAAAAATATCACAAAATTCTTCTAAGTCCCTCGGGAAGAGTGAAAGACGCGCACGTTCATTTTCAGAGCTCCTAGACCTTCCTATAAGAAGTTAGCCAAAAAGTAGCTTCGAAAAACACTTAGGTTAAGTTTCAGAGTTGCTTCTAATGTACCAAAGCTGGACTTAGACATAATTTCACTCTCACAACATTATGGCTGGTTGGAGACAGTCCGAACCACAAGTACCGTGTCCATGGTTCTGGCCGTATACTGGGGGGACGGGGACGACTCCCATTAACCCCTGACTATACCGGGGATACGCTTATCACAATGCCTTTCTGGTCTGTGCTGAAGCAGGGCATTCTGGCAGCCAAGTGGCTTGACCTTTATTAGTGAGCCTGGTTACCCCCTCTCGGAACCACAGACTTAGAAATCGCCAGCTCATATACAGTGCATAAAATATATTTATATATATACCCTTATACACCATTTTAATAAAAAATATCACAAAATTCTTCTAAGTCCCTCGGGAAGAGTGAAAGACGCGCACGTTCATTTTCAGAGCTCCTAGACCTTCCTATAAGAAGTTAGCCAAAAAGTAGCTTCGAAAAACACTTAGGTTAAGTTTCAGAGTTGCTTCTAATGTACCAAAGCTGGACTTAGACATAATTTCACTCTCACAACATTATGGCTGGTTGGAGACAGTCCGAACCACAAGTACCGGGTCCATGGTTCTGGCCGTATACTGGGGGGACGGGGACGACTCCCATTAACCCCTGACTATACCGGGGATACGCTTATCACAATGCCTTTCTGGTCTGTGCTGAAGCAGGGCATTCTGGCAGCCAAGTGGCTTGACCTTTATTAGTGAGCCTGGTTACCCCCTCTCGGAACCACAGACTTAGAAATCGCCAGCTCATATACAGTGCATAAAATATATTTATATATATACCCTTATACACCATTTTAATAAAAAATATCACAAAATTCTTCTAAGTCCCTCGGGAAGAGTGAAAGACGCGCACGTTCATTTTCAGAGCTCCTAGACCTTCCTATAAGAAGTTAGCTAAAAAGTAGCTTCGAAAAACGCTTAGGTTAAGTTTCAGAGTTGCTTCTAATGTACCAAAGCTGGACTTAGACATAATTTCACTCTCACAACATTATGGCTGGTTGGAGACAGTCCGAACCACAAGTACCGGGTCCATGGTTCTGGCCGTATACTGGGGGGACGGGGACGACTCCCATTAACCCCTGACTATACCGGGGATACGCTTATCACAATGCCTTTCTGGTCTGTGCTGAAGCAGGGCATTCTGGCAGCCAAGTGGCTTGACCTTTATTAGTGAGCCTGGTTACCCCCTCTCGGAACCACAGACTTAGAAATCGCCAGCTCATATACAGTGCATAAAATATATTTATATATATACCCTTATACACCATTTTAATAAAAAATATCACAAAATTCTTCTAAGTCCCTCGGGAAGAGTGAAAGACGCGCACGTTCATTTTCAGAGCTCCTAGACCTTCCTATAAGAAGTTAGCCAAAAAGTAGCTTCGAAAAACGCTTAGGTTAAGTTTCAGAGTTGCTTCTAATGTACCAAAGCTGGACTTAGACATAATTTCACTCTCACAACATTATGGCTGGTTGGAGACAGTCCGAACCACAAGTTCCGGGTCCATGTTTCTGGCCGTATACTGGGGGGACGGGGATGACTCCCATTAACCCCTGACTATACCGGGGATACGCTTATCACAATGCCTTCCTGGTCTGTGCTGAAGCAGGGCATTCTGGCAGCCAAGTGGCTTGACCTTTATTAGTGAGCCTGGTTACCCCCTCTCGGAACCACAGACTTAGAAATCGCCAGCTCATATACAGTGCATAAAATATATTTATATATATACCCTTATACACCATTTTAATAAAAAATATCACATAATTCTTCTAAGTCCCTCGGGAAGAGTGAAAGACGCGCACGTTCATTTTCAGAGCTCCTAGACCTTCCTATAAGAAGTTAGCTAAAAAGTAGCTTCGAAAAACGCTTAGGTTAAGTTTCAGAGTTGCTTCTAATGTACCAAAGCTGGACTTAGACATAATTTCACTCTCACAACATTATGGCTGGTTGGAGACAGTCCGAACCACAAGTACCGGGTCCATGGTTCTGGCCGTATACTGGGGGGACGGGGACGACTCCCATTAACCCCTGACTATACCGGGGATACGCTTATCACAATGCCTTTCTGGTCTGTGCTGAAGCAGGGCATTCTGGCAGCCAAGTGGCTTGACCTTTATTAGTGAGCCTGGTTACCCCCTCTCGGAACCACAGACTTAGAAATCGCCAGCTCATATACAGTGCATAAAATATATTTATATATATACCCTTATACACCATTTTAATAAAAAATATCACAAAATTCTTCTAAGTCCCTCGGGAAGAGTGAAAGACGCGCACGTTCATTTTCAGAGCTCCTAGACCTTCCTATAAGAAGTTAGCTAAAAAGTAGCTTCGAAAAACGCTTAGGTTAAGTTTCAGAGTTGCTTCTAATGTACCAAAGCTGGACTTAGACATAATTTCACTCTCACAACATTATGGCTGGTTGGAGACAGTCCGAACCACAAGTACCGGGTCCATGGTTCTGGCCGTATACTGGGGGGACGGGGACGACTCCCATTAACCCCTGACTATACCGGGGATACGCTTATCACAATGCCTTTCTGGTCTGTGCTGAAGCAGGGCATTCTGGCAGCCAAGTGGCTTGATCTTTATTAGTGAGCCTGGTTACCCCCTCTCGGAACCACAGACTTAGAAATCGCCAGCTCATATACAGTGCATAAAATATATTTATATATATACCCTTATACACCATTTTAATAAAAAATATCACAAAATTCTTCTAAGTCCCTCGGGAAGAGTGAAAGACGCGCAGGTTCCTTTTCAGAGCTCCTAGACCTTCCTATAGGAAGTTAGCTTAAAAGTAGCTTCGAAAAACGCTTAGGTTAAGTTTCAGAGTTGCTTCTAATGTACCAAAGCTGGACTTAGACATAATTTCACTCTCACAACATTATGGCTGGTTGGAGACAGTCCGAACCACAAGTACCGGGTCCATGGTTCTGGCCGTATACTGGGGGGACGGGGACGACTCCCATTAACCCCTGACTATACCGGGGATACGCTTATCACAATGCCTTTCTGGTCTGTGCTGAAGCAGGGCATTCTGGCAGCCAAGTGGCTTGACCTTTATTAGTGAGCCTGGTTACCCCCTCTCGGAACCACAGACTTAGAAATCGCCAGCTCATATACAGTGCATAAAATATATTTATATATATACCCTTATACACCATTTTAATAAAAAATATCACAAAATTCTTCTAAGTCCCTCGGGAAGAGTGAAAGACGCGCACGTTCATTTTCAGAGCTCCTAGACCTTCCTATAAGAAGTTAGCCAAAAAGTAGCTTCGAAAAACGCTTAGGTTAAGTTTCAGAGTTGCTTCTAATGTACCAAAGCTGGACTTAGACATAATTTCACTCTCACAACATTATGGCTGGTTGGAGACAGTCCGAACCACAAGTTCCGGGTCCATGTTTCTGGCCGTATACTGGGGGGACGGGGATGACTCCCATTAACCCCTGACTATACCGGGGATACGCTTATCACAATGCCTTTCTGGTCTGTGCTGAAGCAGGGCATTCTGGCAGCCAAGTGGCTTGACCTTTATTAGTGAGCCTGGTTACCCCCTCTCGGAACCACAGACTTAGAAATCGCCAGCTCATATACAGTGCATAAAATATATTTATATATATACCCTTATACACCATTTTAATAAAAAATATCACAAAATTCTTCTAAGTCCCTCGGGAAGAGTGAAAGACGCGCACGTTCATTTTCAGAGCTCCTAGACCTTCCTATAAGAAGTTAGCCAAAAAGTAGCTTCGAAAAACGCTTAGGTTAAGTTTCAGAGTTGCTTCTAATGTACCAAAGCTGGACTTAGACATAATTTCACTCTCACAACATTATGGCTGGTTGGAGACAGTCCGAACCACAAGTTCCGGGTCCATGTTTCTGGCCGTATACTGGGGGGACGGGGATGACTCCCATTAACCCCTGACTATACCGGGGATACGCTTATCACAATGCCTTTCTGGTCTGTGCTGAAGCAGGGCATTCTGGCAGCCAAGTGGCTTGACCTTTATTAGTGAGCCTGGTTACCCCCTCTCGGAACCACAGACTTAGAAATCGCCAGCTCATATACAGTGCATAAAATATATTTATATATATACCCTTATACACCATTTTAATAAAAAATATCACAAAATTCTTCTAAGTCCCTCGGGAAGAGTGAAAGACGCGCACGTTCATTTTCAGAGCTCCTAGACCTTCCTATAAGAAGTTAGCTAAAAAGTAGCTTCGAAAAACGCTTAGGTTAAGTTTCAGAGTTGCTTCTAATGTACCAAAGCTGGACTTAGACATAATTTCACTCTCACAACATTATGGCTGGTTGGAGACAGTCCGAACCACAAGTACCGGGTCCATGGTTCTGGCCGTATACTGGGGGGACGGGGACGACTCCCATTAACCCCTGACTATACCGGGGATACGCTTATCACAATGCCTTTCTGGTCTGTGCTGAAGCAGGGCATTCTGGCAGCCAAGTGGCTTGACCTTTATTAGTGAGCCTGGTTACCCCCTCTCGGAACCACAGACTTAGAAATCGCCAGCTCATATACAGTGCATAAAATATATTTATATATATACCCTTATACACCATTTTAATAAAAAATATCACAAAATTCTTCTAAGTCCCTCGGGAAGAGTGAAAGACGCGCACGTTCATTTTCAGAGCTCCTAGACCTTCCTATAAGAAGTTAGCTAAAAAGTAGCTTCGAAAAACGCTTAGGTTAAGTTTCAGAGTTGCTTCTAATGTACCAAAGCTGGACTTAGACATAATTTCACTCTCACAACATTATGGCTGGTTGGAGACAGTCCGAACCACAAGTACCGGGTCCATGGTTCTGGCCGTATACTGGGGGGACGGGGACGACTCCCATTAACCCCTGACTATACCGGGGATACGCTTATCACAATGCCTTTCTGGTCTGTGCTGAAGCAGGGCATTCTGGCAGCCAAGTGGCTTGACCTTTATTAGTGAGCCTGGTTACCCCCTCTCGGAACCACAGACTTAGAAATCGCCAGCTCATATACAGTGCATAAAATATATTTATATATATACCCTTATACACCATTTTAATAAAAAATATCACAAATTTCTTCTAAGTCCCTCGGGAAGAGTGAAAGACGCGCAGGTTCATTTTCAGAGCTCCTAGACCTTCCTATAAGAAGTTAGCTAAAAAGTAGCTTCGAAAAACGCTTAGGTTAAGTTTCAGAGTTGCTTCTAATGTACCAAAGCTGGACTTAGACATAATTTCACTCTCACAACATTATGGCTGGTTGGAGACAGTCCGAACCACAAGTACCGGGTCCATGGTTCTGGCCGTATACTGGGGGGACGGGGACGACTCCCATTAACCCCTGACTATACCGGGGATACGCTTATCACAATGCCTTTCTGGTCTGTGCTGAAGCAGGGCATTCTGGCAGCCAAGTGGCTTGACCTTTATTAGTGAGCCTGGTTACCCCCTCTCGGAACCACAGACTTAGAAATCGCCAGCTCATATACAGTGCATAAAATATATTTATATATATACCCTTATACACCATTTTAATAAAAAATATCACAAAATTCTTCTAAGTCCCTCGGGAAGAGTGAAAGACGCGCACGTTCATTATCAGAGCTCCTAGACCTTCCTATAAGAAGTTAGCTAAAAAGTAGCTTCGAAAAACGCTTAGGTTAAGTTTCAGAGTTGCTTCTAATGTACCAAAGCTGGACTTAGACATAATTTCACTCTCACAACATTATGGCTGGTTGGAGACAGTCCGAACCACAAGTACCGGGTCCATGGTTCTGGCCGTATACTGGGGGGACGGGGACGACTCCCATTAACCCCTGACTATACCGGGGATACGCTTATCACAATGCCTTTCTGGTCTGTGCTGAAGCAGGGCATTCTGGCAGCCAAGTGGCTTGACCTTTATTAGTGAGCCTGGTTACCCCCTCTCGGAACCACAGACTTAGAAATCGCCAGCTCATATACAGTGCATAAAATATATTTATATATATACCCTTATACACCATTTTAATAAAAAGTATCACAAAATTCTTCTAAGTCCCTCGGGAAGAGTGAAAGACGTGCACGTTCATTTTCAGAGCTCCTAGACCTTCCTATAAGAAGTTAGCTAAAAAGTAGCTTCGAAAAACGCTTAGGTTAAGTTTCAGAGTTGCTTCTAATGTACCAAAGCTAGACTTAGACATAATTTCACTCTCACAACATTATGGCTGGTTGGAGACAGTCCGAACCACAAGTACCGGGTCCATGGTTCTGGCCGTATACTGGGGGGACGGGGACGACTCCCATTAACCCCTGACTATACCGGGGATACGCTTATCACAATGACTTTCTGGTCTGTGCTGAAGCAGGGCATTCTGGCAGGCAAGTGGCTTGACCTTTATTAGTGAGCCTGGTTACCCCCTCTCGGAACCACAGACTTAGAAATCGCCAGCTCATATACAGTGCATAAAATATATTTATATATATACCCTTATACACCATTTTAATAAAAAATATCACAAAATTCTTCTAAGTCCCTCGGGAAGAGTGAAAGACGCGCAGGTTCATTTTCAGAGCTCCTAGACCTTCCTATAAGAAGTTAGCTAAAAAGTAGCTTCGAAAAACGCTTAGGTTAAGTTTCAGAGTTGCTTCTAATGTACCAAAGCTGGACTTAGACATAATTTCACTCTCACAACATTATGGCTGGTTGGAGACAGTCCGAACCACAAGTACCGGGTCCATGGTTCTGGCCGTATACTGGGGGGACGGGGACGACTCCCATTAACCCCTGACTATACCGGGGATACGCTTATCACAATGCCTTTCTGGTCTGTGCTGAAGCAGGGCATTCTGGCAGCCAAGTGGCTTGACCTTTATTAGTGAGCCTGGTTACCCCCTCTCGGAACCACAGACTTAGAAATCGCCAGCTCATATACAGTGCATAAAATATATTTATATATATACCCTTATACACCATTTTAATAAAAAATATCACAAAATTCTTCTAAGTCCCTCGGGAAGAGTGAAAGACGCGCACGTTCATTTTCAGAGCTCCTAGACCTTCCTATAAGAAGTTAGCGAAAAAGTAGCTTCGAAAAACGCTTAGGTTAAGTTTCAGAGTTGCTTCTAATGTACCAAAGCTGGACTTAGACATAATTTCACTCTCACAACATTATGGCTGGTTGGAGACAGTCCGAACCACAAGTACCGGGTCCATGGTTCTGGCCGTATACTGGGGGGACGGGGACGACTCCCATTAACCCCTGACTATACCGGGGATACGCTTATCACAATGCCTTTCTGGTCTGTGCTGAAGCAGGGCATTCTGGCAGGCAAGTGGCTTGACCTTTATTAGTGAGCCTGGTTACCCCCTCTCGGAACCACAGACTTAGAAATCGCCAGCTCATATACAGTGCATAAAATATATTTATATATATACCCTTATACACCATTTTAATAAAAAGTATCACAAAATTCTTCTAAGTCCCTCGGGAAGAGTGAAAGACGTGCACGTTCATTTTCAGAGCTCCTAGACCTTCCTATAAGAAGTTAGCTAAAAAGTAGCTTCGAAAAACGCTTAGGTTAAGTTTCAGAGTTGCTTCTAATGTACCAAAGCTAGACTTAGACATAATTTCACTCTCACAACATTATGGCTGGTTGGAGACAGTCCGAACCACAAGTACCGGGTCCATGGTTCTGGCTGTATACTGGGGGGACGGGGACGACTCCCATTAACCCCTGACTATACCGGGGATACGCTTATCACAATGACTTTCTGGTCTGTGCTGAAGCAGGGCATTCTGGCAGGCAAGTGGCTTGACCTTTATTAGTGAGCCTGGTTACCCCCTCTCGGAACCACAGACTTAGAAATCGCCAGCTCATATACAGTGCATAAAATATATTTATATATATACCCTTATACACCATTTTAATAAAAAAATATCACAAAATTCTTCTAAGTCCCTCGGGAAGAGTGAAAGACGCGCAGGTTCATTTTCAGAGCTCCTAGACCTTCCTATAAGAAGTTAGCTAAAAAGTAGCTTCGAAAAACGCTTAGGTTAAGTTTCAGAGTTGCTTCTAATGTACCAAAGCTGGACTTAGACATAATTTCACTCTCACAACATTATGGCTGGTTGGAGACAGTCCGAACCACAAGTACCGGGTCCATGGTTCTGGCCGTATACTGGGGGGACGGGGACGACTCCCATTAACCCCTGACTATACCGGGGATACGCTTATCACAATGCCTTTCTGGTCTGTGCTGAAGCAGGGCATTCTGGCAGCCAAGTGGCTTGACCTTTATTAGTGAGCCTGGTTACCCCCTCTCGGAACCACAGACTTAGAAATCGCCAGCTCATATACAGTGCATAAAATATATTTATATATATACCCTTATACACCATTTTAATCAAAAATATCACAAAATTCTTCTAAGTCCCTCGGGAAGAGTGAAAGACGCGCACGTTCATTTTCAGAGCTCCTAGACCTTCCTATAAGAAGTTAGCCAAAAAGTAGCTTCGAAAAACGCTTAGGTTAAGTTTCAGAGTTGCTTCTAATGTACCAAAGCTGGACTTAGACATAATTTCACTCTCACAACATTATGGCTGGTTGGAGACAGTCCGAACCACAAGTACCGGGTCCATGGTTCTGGCCGTATACTGGGGGGACGGGGATGACTCCCATTAACCCCTGACTATACCGGGGATACGCTTATCACAATGCCTTTCTGGTCTGTGCTGAAGCAGGGCATTCTGGCAGCCAAGTGGCTTGACCTTTATTAGTGAGCCTGGTTACCCCCTCTCGGAACCACAGACTTAGAAATCGCCAGCTCATATACAGTGCATAAAATATATTTATATATATACCCTTATACACCATTTTAATAAAAAATATCACAAAATTCTTCTAAGTCCCTCGGGAAGAGTGAAAGACGCGCACGTTCATTTTCAGAGCTCCTAGACCTTCCTATAAGAAGTTAGCCAAAAAGTAGCTTCGAAAAACGCTTAGGTTAAGTTTCAGAGTTGCTTCTAATGTACCAAAGCTGGACTTAGACATAATTTCACTCTCACAACATTATGGCTGGTTGGAGACAGTCCGAACCACAAGTTCCGGGTCCATGTTTCTGGCCGTATACTGGGGGGACGGGGATGACTCCCATTAACCCCTGACTATACCGGGGATACGCTTATCACAATGCCTTTCTGGTCTGTGCTGAAGCAGGGCATTCTGGCAGCCAAGTGGCTTGACCTTTATTAGTGAGCCTGGTTACCCCCTCTCGGAACCACAGACTTAGAAATCGCCAGCTCATATACAGTGCATAAAATATATTTATATATATACCCTTATACACCATTTTAATAAAAAATATCACAAAATTCTTCTAAGTCCCTCGGGAAGAGTGAAAGACGCGCACGTTCATTTTCAGAGCTCCTAGACCTTCCTATAAGAACTTAGCTAAAAAGTAGCTTCGAAAAACGCTTAGGTTAAGTTTCAGAGTTGCTTCTAATGTACCAAAGCTGGACTTAGACATAATTTCACTCTCACAACATTATGGCTGGTTGGAGACAGTCCGAACCACAAGTACCGGGTCCATGGTTCTGGCCGTATACTGGGGGGACGGGGACGACTCCCATTAACCCCTGACTATACCGGGGATACGCTTATCACAATGCCTTTCTGGTCTGTGCTGAAGCAGGGCATTCTGGCAGCCAAGTGGCTTGACCTTTATTAGTGAGCCTGGTTACCCCCTCTCGGAACCACAGACTTAGAAATCGCCAGCTCATATACAGTGCATAAAATATATTTATATATATACCCTTATACACCATTTTAATAAAAAATATCACAAAATTCTTCTAAGTCCCTCGGGAAGAGTGAAAGACGCGCACGTTCATTTTCAGAGCTCCTAGACCTTCCTATAAGAAGTTAGCTAAAAAGTAGCTTCGAAAAACGCTTAGGTTAAGTTTCAGAGTTGCTTCTAATGTACCAAAGCTGGACTTAGACATAATTTCACTCTCACAACATTATGGCTGGTTGGAGACAGTCCGAACCACAAGTTCCGGGTCGATGTTTCTGGCCGTATACTGGGGGGACGGGGATGACTCCCATTAACCCCTGACTATACCGGGGATACGCTTATCACAATGCCTTTCTGGTCTGTGCTGAAGCAGGGCATTCTGGCAGCCAAGTGGCTTGACCTTTATTAGTGAGCCTGGTTACCCCCTCTCGGAACCACAGACTTAGAAATCGCCAGCTCATATACAGTGCATAAAATATATTTATATATATACCCTTATACACCATTTTAATAAAAAATATCACAAAATTCTTCTAAGTCCCTCGGGAAGAGTGAAAGACGCGCACGTTCATTTTCAGAGCTCCTAGACCTTCCTATAAGAAGTTAGCTAAAAAGTAGCTTCGAAAAACGCTTAGGTTAAGTTTCAGAGTTGCTTCTAATGTACCAAAGCTGGACTTAGACATAATTTCACTCTCACAACATTATGGCTGGTTGGAGACAGTCCGAACCACAAGTACCGGGTCCATGGTTCTGGCCGTATACTGGGGGGACGGGGACGACTCCCATTAACCCCTGACTATACCGGGGATACGCTTATCACAATGCCTTTCTGGTCTGTGCTGAAGCAGGGCATTCTGGCAGCCAAGTGGCTTGACCTTTATTAGTGAGCCTGGTTACCCCCTCTCGGAACCACAGACTTAGAAATCGCCAGCTCATATACAGTGCATAAAATATATTTATATATATACCCTTATACACCATTTTAATAAAAATTATCACAAAATTCTTCTAAGTCCCTCGGGAAGAGTGAAAGACGCGCACGTTCATTTTCAGAGCTCCTAGACCTTCCTATAAGAAGTTAGCTAAAAAGTAGCTTCGAAAAACGCTTAGGTTAAGTTTCAGAGTTGCTTCTAATGTACCAAAGCTGGACTTAGACATAATTTCACTCTCACAACATTATGGCTGGTTGGAGACAGTCCGAACCACAAGTACCGGGTCCATGGTTCTGGCCGTATACTGGGGGGACGGGGACGACTCCCATTAACCCCTGACTATACCGGGGATACGCTTATCACAATGCCTTTCTGGTCTGTGCTGAAGCAGGGCATTCTGGCAGCCAAGTGGCTTGACCTTTATTAGTGAGCCTGGTTACCCCCTCTCGGAACCACATACTTAGAAATCGCCAGCTCATATACAGTGCATAAAATATATTTATATATATACCCTTATACACCATTTTAATAAAAAATATCACAAAATTCTTCTAAGTCCCTCGGGAAGAGTGAAAGACGCGCAGGTTCATTTTCAGAGCTCCTAGACCTTCCTATAAGAAGTTAGCTAAAAAGTAGCTTCGAAAAACGCTTAGGTTAAGTTTCAGAGTTGCTTCTAATGTACCAAAGCTGGACTTAGACATAATTTCACTCTCACAACATTATGGCTGGTTGGAGACAGTCCGAACCACAAGTTCCGGGTCCATGTTTCTGGCCGTATACTGGGGGGACGGGGATGACTCCCATTAACCCCTGACTATACCGGGGATACGCTTATCACAATGCCTTTCTGGTCTGTGCTGAAGCAGGGCATTCTGGCAGCCAAGTGGCTTGACCTTTATTAGTGAGCCTGGTTACCCCCTCTCGGAACCACAGACTTAGAAATCGCCAGCTCATATACAGTGCATAAAATATATTTATATATATACCCTTATACACCATTTTAATAAAAAATATCACAAAATTCTTCTAAGTCCCTCGGGAAGAGTGAAAGACGCGCACGTTCATTTTCAGAGCTCCTAGACCTTCCTATAAGAAGTTAGCTAAAAAGTAGCTTCGAAAAACGCTTAGGTTAAGTTTCAGAGTTGCTTCTAATGTACCAAAGCTGGACTTAGACATAATTTCACTCTCACAACATTATGGCTGGTTGGAGACAGTCCGAACCACAAGTACCGGGTCCATGGTTCTGGCCGTATACTGGGGGGACGGGGACGACTCCCATTAACCCCTGACTATACCGGGGATACGCTTATCACAATGCCTTTCTGGTCTGTGCTGAAGCAGGGCATTCTGGCAGCCAAGTGGCTTGACCTTTATTAGTGAGCCTGGTTACCCCCTCTCGGAACCACAGACTTAGAAATCGCCAGCTCATATACAGTGCATAAAATATATTTATATATATACCCTTATACACCATTTTAATAAAAAATATCACAAAATTCTTCTAAGTCCCTCGGGAAGAGTGAAAGACGCGCACGTTCATTTTCAGAGCTCCTAGACCTTCCTATAAGAAGTTAGCTAAAAAGTAGCTTCGAAAAACGCTTAGGTTAAGTTTCAGAGTTGCTTCTAATGTACCAAAGCTGGACTTAGACATAATTTCACTCTCACAACATTATGGCTGGTTGGAGACAGTCCGAACCACAAGTACCGGGTCCATGGTTCTGGCCGTATACTGGGGGGACGGGGACGACTCCCATTAACCCCTGACTATACCGGGGATACGCTTATCACAATGCCTTTCTGGTCTGTGCTGAAGCAGGGCATTCTGGCAGCCAAGTGGCTTGACCTTTATTAGTGAGCCTGGTTACCCCCTCTCGGAACCACAGACTTAGAAATCGCCAGCTCATATACAGTGCATAAAATATATTTATATATATACCCTTATACACCATTTTAATAAAAAATATCACAAAATTCTTCTAAGTCCCTCGGGAAGAGTGAAAGACGCGCAGGTTCATTTTCAGAGCTCCTAGACCTTCCTATAAGAAGTTAGCTAAAAAGTAGCTTCGAAAAACGCTTAGGTTAAGTTTCAGAGTTGCTTCTAATGTACCAAAGCTGGACTTAGACATAATTTCACTCTCACAACATTATGGCTGGTTGGAGACAGTCCGAACCACAAGTTCCGGGTCCATGTTTCTGGCCGTATACTGGGGGGACGGGGATGACTCCCATTAACCCCTGACTATACCGGGGATACGCTTATCACAATGCCTTTCTGGTCTGTGCTGAAGCAGGGCATTCTGGCAGCCAAGTGGCTTGACCTTTATTAGTGAGCCTGGTTACCCCCTCTCGGAACCACAGACTTAGAAATCGCCAGCTCATATACAGTGCATAAAATATATTTATATATATACCCTTATACACCATTTTAATAAAAAATATCACAAAATTCTTCTAAGTCCCTCGGGAAGAGTGAAAGACGCGCACGTTCATTTTCAGAGCTCCTAGACCTTCCTATAAGAAGTTAGCTAAAAAGTAGCTTCGAAAAACGCTTAGGTTAAGTTTCAGAGTTGCTTCTAATGTACCAAAGCTGGACTTAGACATAATTTCACTCTCACAACATTATGGCTGGTTGGAGACAGTCCGAACCACAAGTACCGGGTCCATGGTTCTGGCCGTATACTGGGGGGACGGGGACGACTCCCATTAACCCCTGACTATACCGGGGATACGCTTATCACAATGCCTTTCTGGTCTGTGCTGAAGCAGGGCATTCTGGCAGGCAAGTGGCTTGACCTTTATTAGTGAGCCTGGTTACCCCCTCTCGGAACCACAGACTTAGAAATCGCCAGCTCATATACAGTGCATAAAATATATTTATATATATACCCTTATACACCATTTTAATAAAAAGTATCACAAAATTCTTCTAAGTCCCTCGGGAAGAGTGAAAGACGTGCACGTTCATTTTCAGAGCTCCTAGACCTTCCTATAAGAAGTTAGCTAAAAAGTAGCTTCGAAAAACGCTTAGGTTAAGTTTCAGAGTTGCTTCTAATGTACCAAAGCTAGACTTAGACATAATTTCACTCTCACAACATTATGGCTGGTTGGAGACAGTCCGAACCACAAGTACCGGGTCCATGGTTCTGGCTGTATACTGGGGGGACGGGGACGACTCCCATTAACCCCTGACTATACCGGGGATACGCTTATCACAATGACTTTCTGGTCTGTGCTGAAGCAGGGCATTCTGGCAGGCAAGTGGCTTGACCTTTATTAGTGAGCCTGGTTACCCCCTCTCGGAACCACAGACTTAGAAATCGCCAGCTCATATACAGTGCATAAAATATATTTATATATATACCCTTATACACCATTTTAATAAAAAATATCACAAAATTCTTCTAAGTCCCTCGGGAAGAGT
This sequence comes from Ascaphus truei, assembly GCF_040206685.1. Lineage (NCBI taxonomy): Eukaryota > Metazoa > Chordata > Amphibia > Anura > Ascaphidae > Ascaphus > Ascaphus truei. Next base: position 1,781,458 of record NC_134493.1, read on the forward strand.
GAAAGACGCGCAGGTTCATTTTCAGAGCTCCTAGACCTTCCTATAAGAAGTTAGCTAAAAAGTAGCTTCGAAAAACGCTTAGGTTAAGTTTCAGAGTTGCTTCTAATGTACCAAAGCTGGACTTAGACATAATTTCACTCTCACAACATTATGGCTGGTTGGAGACAGTCCGAACCACAAGTACCGGGTCCATGGTTCTGGCCGTATACTGGGGGGACGGGGACGACTCCCATTAACCCCTGACTATACCGGGGATACGCTTATCACAATGCCTTTCTGGTCTGTGCTGAAGCAGGGCATTCTGGCAGCCAAGTGGCTTGACCTTTATTAGTGAGCCTGGTTACCCCCTCTCGGAACCACAGACTTAGAAATCGCCAGCTCATATACAGTGCATAAAATATATTTATATATATACCCTTATACACCATTTTAATCAAAAATATCACAAAATTCTTCTAAGTCCCTCGGGAAGAGTGAAAGACGCGCACGTTCATTTTCAGAGCTCCTAGACCTTCCTATAAGAAGTTAGCCAAAAAGTAGCTTCGAAAAACGCTTAGGTTAAGTTTCAGAGTTGCTTCTAATGTACCAAAGCTGGACTTAGACATAATTTCACTCTCACAACATTATGGCTGGTTGGAGACAGTCCGAACCACAAGTACCGGGTCCATGGTTCTTGCCGTATACTGGGGGGACGGGGATGACTCCCATTAACCCCTGACTATACCGGGGATACGCTTATCACAATGCCTTTCTGGTCTGTGCTGAAGCAGGGCATTCTGGCAGCCAAGTGGCTTGACCTTTATTAGTGAGCCTGGTTACCCCCTCTCGGAACCACAGACTTAGAAATCGCCAGCTCATATACAGTGCATAAAATATATTTATATATATACCCTTGTACACCATTTTAATAAAAAATATCACAAAATTCTTCTAAGTCCCTCGGGAAGAGTGAAAGACGCGCACGTTCATTTTCAGAGCTCCTAGACCTTCCTATAAGAAGTTAGCTAAAAAGTAGCTTCGAAAAACGCTTAGGTTAAGTTTCAGAGTTGCTTCTAATGTACCAAAGCTAGACTTAGACATAATTTCACTCTCACAACATTATGGCTGGTTGGAGACAGTCCGAACCACAAGTACCGGGTCCATGGTTCTGGCTGTATACTGGGGGGACGGGGACGACTCCCATTAACCCCTGACTATACCGGGGATACGCTTATCACAATGACTTTCTGGTCTGTGCTGAAGCAGGGCATTCTGGCAGGCAAGTGGCTTGACCTTTATTAGTGAGCCTGGTTACCCCCTCTCGGAACCACAGACTTAGAAATCGCCAGCTCATATACAGTGCATAAAATATATATATATATATACCCTTATACACCATTTTAATAAAAAATATCACAAAATTCTTCCAAGTCCCTCGGGAAGAGTGAAAGACGCGCAGGTTCATTTTCAGAGCTCCTAGACCTTCCTATAAGAAGTTAGCTAAAAAGTAGCTTCGAAAAACGCTTAGGTTAAGTTTCAGAGTTGCTTCTAATGTACCAAAGCTGGACTTAGACATAATTTCACTCTCACAACATTATGGCTGGTTGGAGACAGTCCGAACCACAAGTACCGGGTCCATGGTTCTGGCCGTATACTGGGGGGACGGGGACGACTCCCATTAACCCCTGACTATACCGGGGATACGCTTATCACAATGCCTTTCTGGTCTGTGCTGAAGCAGGGCATTCTGGCAGGCAAGTGGCTTGACCTTTATTAGTGAGCCTGGTTACCCCCTCTCGGAACCACAGACTTAGAAATCGCCAGCTCATATACAGTGCATAAAATATATTTATATATATATACCCTTATACACCATTTTAATAAAAAATATCACAAAATTCTTCTAAGTCCCTCGGGAAGAGTGAAAGACGCGCACGTTCATTTTCAGAGCTCCTAGACCTTCCTATAAGAAGTTAGCCAAAAAGTAGCTTCGAAAAACGCTTAGGTTAAGTTTCAGAGTTGCTTCTAATGTACCAAAGCTGGACTTAGACATAATTTCACTCTCACAACATTATGGCTGGTTGGAGACAGTCCGAACCACAAGTTCCGGGTCCATGTTTCTGGCCGTATACTGGGGGGACGGGGATGACTCCCATTAACCCCTGACTATACCGGGGATACGCTTATCACAATGCCTTTCTGGTCTGTGCTGAAGCAGGGCATTCTGGCAGCCAAGTGGCTTGACCTTTATTAGTGAGCCTGGTTACCCCCTCTCGGAACCACAGACTTAGAAATCGCCAGCTCATATACAGTGCATAAAATATATTTATATATATACCCTTATACACCATTTTAATAAAAAATATCACAAAATTCTTCTAAGTCCCTCGGGAAGAGTGAAAGACGCGCAGGTTCATTTTCAGAGCTCCTAGACCTTCCTATAAGACATTAGCTAAAAAGTAGCTTCGAAAAACGCTTAGGTTAAGTTTCAGAGTTGCTTCTAATGTACCAAAGCTGGACTTAGACATAATTTCACTCTCACAACATTATGGCTGGTTGGAGACAGTCCGAACCACAAGTACCGGGTCCATGGTTCTGGCCGTATACTGGGGGGACGGGGACGACTCCCATTAACCCCTGACTATACCGGGGATACGCTTATCACAATGCCTTTCTGGTCTGTGCTGAAGCAGGGCATTCTGGCAGCCAAGTGGCTTGACCTTTATTAGTGAGCCTGGTTACCCCCTCTCGGAACCACAGACTTAGAAATCGCCAGCTCATATACAGTGCATAAAATATATTTATATATATACCCTTATACACCATTTTAATAAAAAATATCACAAAATTCTTCTAAGTCCCTCGGGAAGAGTGAAAGACGCGCACGTTCATTTTCAGAGCTCCTAGACCTTCCTATAAGAAGTTAGCCAAAAAGTAGCTTCGAAAAACGCTTAGGTTAAGTTTCAGAGTTGCTTCTAATGTACCAAAGCTGGACTTAGACATAATTTCACTCTCACAACATTATGGCTGGTTGGAGACAGTCCGAACCACAAGTTCCGGGTCCATGTTTCTGGCCGTATACTGGGGGGACGGGGATGACTCCCATTAACCCCTGACTATACCGGGGATACGCTTATCACAATGCCTTTCTGGTCTGTGCTGAAGCAGGGCATTCTGGCAGCCAAGTGGTTTGACCTTTATTAGTGAGCCTGGTTACCCCCTCTCGGAACCACAGACTTAGAAATCGCCAGCTCATATACAGTGCATAAAATATATTTATATATATACCCTTATACACCATTTTAATAAAAAATATCACAAAATTCTTCTAAGTCCCTCGGGAAGAGTGAAAGACGCGCACGTTCATTTTCAGAGCTCCTAGACCTTCCTATAAGAAGTTAGCTAAAAAGTAGCTTCGAAAAACGCTTAGGTTAAGTTTCAGAGTTGCTTCTAATGTACCAAAGCTGGACTTAGACATAATTTCACTCTCACAACATTATGGCTGGTTGGAGACAGTCCGAACCACAAGTACCGGGTCCATGGTTCTGGCCGTATACTGGGGGGACGGGGACGACTCCCATTAACCCCTGACTATACCGGGGATACGCTTATCACAATGCCTTTCTGGTCTGTGCTGAAGCAGGGCATTCTGGCAGCCAAGTGGCTTGACCTTTATTAGTGAGCCTGGTTACCCCCTCTCGGAACCACAGACTTAGAAATCGCCAGCTCATATACAGTGCATAAAATATATTTATATATATACCCTTATACACCATTTTAATAAAAAATATCACAAAATTCTTCTAAGTCCCTCGGGAAGAGTGAAAGACGCGCACGTTCATTTTCAGAGCTCCTAGACCTTCCTATAAGAAGTTAGCTAAAAAGTAGCTTCGAAAAACGCTTAGGTTAAGTTTCAGAGTTGCTTCTAATGTACCAAAGCTGGACTTAGACATAATTTCACTCTCACAACATTATGGCTGGTTGGAGACAGTCCGAACCACAAGTACCGGGTCCATGGTTCTGGCCGTATACTGGGGGGACGGGGACGACTCCCATTAACCCCTGACTATACCGGGGATACGCTTATCACAATGCCTTTCTGGTCTGTGCTGAAGCAGGGCATTCTGGCAGCCAAGTGGCTTGACCTTTATTAGTGAGCCTGGTTACCCCCTCTCGGAACCACAGACTTAGAAATCGCCAGCTCATATACAGTGCATAAAATATATTTATATATATACCCTTATACACCATTTTAATAAAAAATATCACAAAATTCTTCTAAGTCCCTCGGGAAGAGTGAAAGACGCGCACGTTCATTTTCAGAGCTCCTAGACCTTCCTATAAGAAGTTAGCCAAAAAGTAGCTTCGAAAAACGCTTAGGTTAAGTTTCAGAGTTGCTTCTAATGTACCAAAGCTGGACTTAGACATAATTTCACTCTCACAACATTATGGCTGGTTGGAGACAGTCCGAACCACAAGTTCCGGGTCCATGTTTCTGGCCGTATACTGGGGGGACGGGGATGACTCCCATTAACCCCTGACTATACCGGGGATACGCTTATCACAATGCCTTTCTGGTCTGTGCTGAAGCAGGGCATTCTGGCAGCCAAGTGGCTTGACCTTTATTAGTGAGCCTGGTTACCCCCTCTCGGAACCACAGACTTAGAAATCGCCAGCTCATATACAGTGCATAAAATATATTTATATATATACCCTTATACACCATTTTAATAAAAAATATCACAAAATTCTTCTAAGTCCCTCGGGAAGAGTGAAAGACGCGCACGTTCATTTTCAGAGCTCCTAGACCTTCCTATAAGAAGTTAGCTAAAAAGTAGCTTCGAAAAACGCTTAGGTTAAGTTTCAGAGTTGCTTCTAATGTACCAAAGCTGGACTTAGACATAATTTCACTCTCACAACATTATGGCTGGTTGGAGACAGTCCGAACCACAAGTACCGGGTCCATGGTTCTGGCCGTATACTGGGGGGACGGGGACGACTCCCATTAACCCCTGACTATACCGGGGATACGCTTATCACAATGCCTTTCTGGTCTGTGCTGAAGCAGGGCATTCTGGCAGCCAAGTGGCTTGACCTTTATTAGTGAGCCTGGTTACCCCCTCTCGGAACCACAGACTTAGAAATCGCCAGCTCATATACAGTGCATAAAATATATTTATATATATACCCTTATACACCATTTTAATAAAAAATATCACAAAATTCTTCTAAGTCCCTCGGGAAGAGTGAAAGACGCGCACGTTCATTTTCAGAGCTCCTAGACCTTCCTATAAGAAGTTAGCTAAAAAGTAGCTTCGAAAAACGCTTAGGTTAAGTTTCAGAGTTGCTTCTAATGTACCAAAGCTGGACTTAGACATAATTTCACTCTCACAACATTATGGCTGGTTGGAGACAGTCCGAACCACAAGTACCGGGTCCATGGTTCTGGCCGTATACTGGGGGGACGGGGACGACTCCCATTAACCCCTGACTATACCGGGGATACGCTTATCACAATGCCTTTCTGGTCTGTGCTGAAGCAGGGCATTCTGGCAGCCAAGTGGCTTGACCTTTATTAGTGAGCCTGGTTACCCCCTCTCGGAACCACAGACTTAGAAATCGCCAGCTCATATACAGTGCATAAAATATATTTATATATATACCCTTATACACCATTTTAATAAAAAATATCACAAAATTCTTCTAAGTCCCTCGGGAAGAGTGAAAGACGCGCAGGTTCATTTTCAGAGCTCCTAGACCTTCCTATAAGAAGTTAGCTAAAAAGTAGCTTCGAAAAACGCTTAGGTTAAGTTTCAGAGTTGCTTCTAATGTACCAAAGCTGGACTTAGACATAATTTCACTCTCACAACATTATGGCTGGTTGGAGACAGTCCGAACCACAAGTTCCGGGTCCATGTTTCTGGCCGTATACTGGGGGGACGGGGATGACTCCCATTAACCCCTGACTATACCGGGGATACGCTTATCACAATGCCTTTCTGGTCTGTGCTGAAGCAGGGCATTCTGGCAGCCAAGTGGCTTGACCTTTATTAGTGAGCCTGGTTACCCCCTCTCGGAACCACAGACTTAGAAATCGCCAGCTCATATACAGTGCATAAAATATATTTATATATATACCCTTATACACCATTTTAATAAAAAATATCACAAAATTCTTCTAAGTCCCTCGGGAAGAGTGAAAGACGCGCACGTTCATTTTCAGAGCTCCTAGACCTTCCTATAAGAAGTTAGCTAAAAAGTAGCTTCGAAAAACGCTTAGGTTAAGTTTCAGAGTTGCTTCTAATGTACCAAAGCTGGACTTAGACATAATTTCACTCTCACAACATTATGGCTGGTTGGAGACAGTCCGAACCACAAGTACCGGGTCCATGGTTCTGGCCGTATACTGGGGGGACGGGGACGACTCCCATTAACCCCTGACTATACCGGGGATACGCTTATCACAATGCCTTTCTGGTCTGTGCTGAAGCAGGGCATTCTGGCAGCCAAGTGGCTTGACCTTTATTAGTGAGCCTGGTTACCCCCTCTCGGAACCACAGACTTAGAAATCGCCAGCTCATATACAGTGCATAAAATATATTTATATATATACCCTTATACACCATTTTAATAAAAAATATCACAAAATTCTTCTAAGTCCCTCGGGAAGAGTGAAAGACGCGCACGTTCATTTTCAGAGCTCCTAGACCTTCCTATAAGAAGTTAGCTAAAAAGTAGCTTCGAAAAACGCTTAGGTTAAGTTTCAGAGTTGCTTCTAATGTACCAAAGCTGGACTTAGACATAATTTCACTCTCACAACATTATGGCTGGTTGGAGACAGTCCGAACCACAAGTACCGGGTCCATGGTTCTGGCCGTATACTGGGGGGACGGGGACGACTCCCATTAACCCCTGACTATACCGGGGATACGCTTATCACAATGCCTTTCTGGTCTGTGCTGAAGCAGGGCATTCTGGCAGCCAAGTGGCTTGACCTTTATTAGTGAGCCTGGTTACCCCCTCTCGGAACCACAGACTTAGAAATCGCCAGCTCATATACAGTGCATAAAATATATTTATATATATATACCCTTATACACCATTTTAATAAAAAATATCACAAAATTCTTCTAAGTCCCTCGGGAAGAGTGAAAGACGCGCAGGTTCATTTTCAGAGCTCCTAGACCTTCCTATAAGAAGTTAGCTAAAAAGTAGCTTCGAAAAACGCTTAGGTTAAGTTTCAGAGTTGCTTCTAATGTACCAAAGCTGGACTTAGACATAATTTCACTCTCACAACATTATGGCTGGTTGGAGACAGTCCGAACCACAAGTTCCGGGTCCATGTTTCTGGCCGTATACTGGGGGGACGGGGATGACTCCCATTAAACCCTGACTATACCGGGGATACGCTTATCACAATGCCTTTCTGGTCTGTGCTGAAGCAGGGCATTCTGGCAGCCAAGTGGCTTGACCTTTATTAGTGAGCCTGGTTACCCCCTCTCGGAACCACAGACTTAGAAATCGCCAGCTCATATACAGTGCATAAAATATATTTATATATATACCCTTATACACCATTTTAATAAAAAATATCACAAAATTCTTCTAAGTCCCTCGGGAAGAGTGAAAGACGCGCACGTTCATTTTCAGAGCTCCTAGACCTTCCTATAAGAAGTTAGCTAAAAAGTAGCTTCGAAAAACGCTTAGGTTAAGTTTCAGAGTTGCTTCTAATGTACCAAAGCTGGACTTAGACATAATTTCACTCTCACAACATTATGGCTGGTTGGAGACAGTCCGAACCACAAGTACCGGGTCCATGGTTCTGGCCGTATACTGGGGGGACGGGGACGACTCCCATTAACCCCTGACTATACCGGGGATACGCTTATCACAATGCCTTTCTGGTCTGTGCTGAAGCAGGGCATTCTGGCAGGCAAGTGGCTTGACCTTTATTAGTGAGCCTGGTTACCCCCTCTCGGAACCACAGACTTAGAAATCGCCAGCTCATATACAGTGCATAAAATATATTTATATATATACCCTTATACACCATTTTAATAAAAAGTATCACAAAATTCTTCTAAGTCCCTCGGGAAGAGTGAAAGACGTGCACGTTCATTTTCAGAGCTCCTAGACCTTCCTATAAGAAGTTAGCTAAAAAGTAGCTTCGAAAAACGCTTAGGTTAAGTTTCAGAGTTGCTTCTAATGTACCAAAGCTAGACTTAGACATAATTTCACTCTCACAACATTATGGCTGGTTGGAGACAGTCCGAACCACAAGTACCGGGTCCATGGTTCTGGCTGTATACTGGGGGGACGGGGACGACTCCCATTAACCCCTGACTATACCGGGGATACGCTTATCACAATGACTTTCTGGTCTGTGCTGAAGCAGGGCATTCTGGCAGGCAAGTGGCTTGACCTTTATTAGTGAGCCTGGTTACCCCCTCTCGGAACCACAGACTTAGAAATCGCCAGCTCATATACAGTGCATAAAATATATTTATATATATACCCTTATACACCATTTTAATAAAAAATATCACAAAATTCTTCTAAGTCCCTCGGGAAGAGTGAAAGACGCGCAGGTTCATTTTCAGAGCTCCTAGACCTTCCTATAAGAAGTTAGCTAAAAAGTAGCTTCGAAAAACGCTTAGGTTAAGTTTCAGAGTTGCTTCTAATGTACCAAAGCTGGACTTAGACATAATTTCACTCTCACAACATTATGGCTGGTTGGAGACAGTCCGAACCACAAGTACCGGGTCCATGGTTCTGGCCGTATACTGGGGGGACGGGGACGACTCCCATTAACCCCTGACTATACCGGGGATACGCTTATCACAATGCCTTTCTGGTCTGTGCTGAAGCAGGGCATTCTGGCAGCCAAGTGGCTTGACCTTTATTAGTGAGCCTGGTTACCCCCTCTCGGAACCACAGACTTAGAAATCGCCAGCTCATATACAGTGCATAAAATATATTTATATATATACCCTTATACACCATTTTAATCAAAAATATCACAAAATTCTTCTAAGTCCCTCGGGAAGAGTGAAAGACGCGCACGTTCATTTTCAGAGCTCCTAGACCTTCCTATAAGAAGTTAGCCAAAAAGTAGCTTCGAAAAACGCTTAGGTTAAGTTTCAGAGTTGCTTCTAATGTACCAAAGCTGGACTTAGACATAATTTCACTCTCACAACATTATGGCTGGTTGGAGACAGTCCGAACCACAAGTACCGGGTCCATGGTTCTTGCCGTATACTGGGGGGACGGGGATGACTCCCATTAACCCCTGACTATACCGGGGATACGCTTATCACAATGCCTTTCTGGTCTGTGCTGAAGCAGGGCATTCTGGCAGCCAAGTGGCTTGACCTTTATTAGTGAGCCTGGTTACCCCCTCTCGGAACCACAGACTTAGAAATCGCCAGCTCATATACAGTGCATAAAATATATTTATATATATACCCTTATACACCATTTTAATAAAAAATATCACAAAATTCTTCTAAGTCCCTCGGGAAGAGTGAAAGACGCGCACGTTCATTTTCAGAGCTCCTAGACCTTCCTATAAGAAGTTAGCTAAAAAGTAGCTTCGAAAAACGCTTAGGTTAAGTTTCAGAGTTGCTTCTAATGTACCAAAGCTAGACTTAGACATAATTTCACTCTCACAACATTATGGCTGGTTGGAGACAGTCCGAACCACAAGTACCGGGTCCATGGTTCTGGCTGTATACTGGGGGGACGGGGACGACTCCCATTAACCCCTGACTATACCGGGGATACGCTTATCACAATGACTTTCTGGTCTGTGCTGAAGCAGGGCATTCTGGCAGGCAAGTGGCTTGACCTTTATTAGTGAGCCTGGTTACCCCCTCTCGGAACCACAGACTTAGAAATCGCCAGCTCATATACAGTGCATAAAATATATTTATATATATACCCTTATACACCATTTTAATAAAAAATATCACAAAATTCTTCCAAGTCCCTCGGGAAGAGTGAAAGACGCGCAGGTTCATTTTCAGAGCTCCTAGACCTTCCTATAAGAAGTTAGCTAAAAAGTAGCTTCGAAAAACGCTTAGGTTAAGTTTCAGAGTTGCTTCTAATGTACCAAAGCTGGACTTAGACATAATTTCACTCTCACAACATTATGGCTGGTTGGAGACAGTCCGAACCACAAGTACCGGGTCCATGGTTCTGGCCGTATACTGGGGGGACGGGGACGACTCCCATTAACCCCTGACTATACCGGGGATACGCTTATCACAATGCCTTTCTGGTCTGTGCTGAAGCAGGGCATTCTGGCAGGCAAGTGGCTTGACCTTTATTAGTGAGCCTGGTTACCCCCTCTCGGAACCACAGACTTAGAAATCGCCAGCTCATATACAGTGCATAAAATATATTTATATATATATACCCTTATACACCATTTTAATAAAAAATATCACAAAATTCTTCCAAGTCCCTCGGGAAGAGTGAAAGACGCGCAGGTTCATTTTCAGAGCTCCTAGACCTTCCTATAAGAAGTTAGCTAAAAAGTAGCTTCGAAAAACGCTTAGGTTAAGTTTCAGAGTTGCTTCTAATGTACCAAAGCTGGACTTAGACATAATTTCACTCTCACAACATTATGGCTGGTTGGAGACAGTCCGAACCACAAGTACCGGGTCCATGGTTCTGGCCGTATACTGGGGGGACGGGGACGACTCCCATTAACCCCTGACTATACCGGGGATACGCTTATCACAATGCCTTTCTGGTCTGTGCTGAAGCAGGGCATTCTGGCAGGCAAGTGGCTTGACCTTTATTAGTGAGCCTGGTTACCCCCTCTCGGAACCACAGACTTAGAAATCGCCAGCTCATATACAGTGCATAAAATATATTTATATATATATACCCTTATACACCATTTTAATAAAAAATATCACAAAATTCTTCTAAGTCCCTCGGGAAGAGTGAAAGACGCGCACGTTCATTTTCAGAGCTCCTAGACCTTCCTATAAGAAGTTAGCCAAAAAGTAGCTTCGAAAAACGCTTAGGTTAAGTTTCAGAGTTGCTTCTAATGTACCAAAGCTGGACTTAGACATAATTTCACTCTCACAACATTATGGCTGGTTGGAGACAGTCCGAACCACAAGTTCCGGGTCCATGTTTCTGGCCGTATACTGGGGGGACGGGGATGACTCCCATTAACCCCTGACTATACCGGGGATACGCTTATCACAATGCCTTTCTGGTCTGTGCTGAAGCAGGGCATTCTGGCAGCCAAGTGGCTTGACCTTTATTAGTGAGCCTGGTTACCCCCTCTCGGAACCACAGACTTAGAAATCGCCAGCTCATATACAGTGCATAAAATATATTTATATATATACCCTTATACACCATTTTAATAAAAAATATCACAAAATTCTTCTAAGTCCCTCGGGAAGAGTGAAAGACGCGCAGGTTCATTTTCAGAGCTCCTAGACCTTCCTATAAGAAGTTAGCTAAAAAGTAGCTTCGAAAAACGCTTAGGTTAAGTTTCAGAGTTGCTTCTAATGTACCAAAGCTGGACTTAGACATAATTTCACTCTCACAACATTATGGCTGGTTGGAGACAGTCCGAACCACAAGTACCGGGTCCATGGTTCTGGCCGTATACTGGGGGGACGGGGACGACTCCCATTAACCCCTGACTATACCGGGGATACGCTTATCACAATGCCTTTCTGGTCTGTGCTGAAGCAGGGCATTCTGGCAGCCAAGTGGCTTGACCTTTATTAGTGAGCCTGGTTACCCCCTCTCGGAACCACAGACTTAGAAATCGCCAGCTCATATACAGTGCATAAAATATATTTATATATATACCCTTATACACCATTTTAATAAAAAATATCACAAAATTCTTCTAAGTCCCTCGGGAAGAGTGAAAGACGCGCACGTTCATTTTCAGAGCTCCTAGACCTTCCTATAAGAAGTTAGCCAAAAAGTAGCTTCGAAAAACGCTTAGGTTAAGTTTCAGAGTTGCTTCTAATGTACCAAAGCTGGACTTAGACATAATTTCACTCTCACAACATTATGGCTGGTTGGAGACAGTCCGAACCACAAGTTCCGGGTCCATGTTTCTGGCCGTATACTGGGGGGACGGGGATGACTCCCATTAACCCCTGACTATACCGGGGATACGCTTATCACAATGCCTTTCTGGTCTGTGCTGAAGCAGGGCATTCTGGCAGCCAAGTGGCTTGACCTTTATTAGTGAGCCTGGTTACCCCCTCTCGGAACCACAGACTTAGAAATCGCCAGCTCATATACAGTGCATAAAATATATTTATATATATACCCTTATACACCATTTTAATAAAAAATATCACAAAATTCTTCTAAGTCCCTCGGGAAGAGTGAAAGACGCGCACGTTCATTTTCAGAGCTCCTAGACCTTCCTATAAGAAGTTAGCTAAAAAGTAGCTTCGAAAAACGCTTAGGTTAAGTTTCAGAGTTGCTTCTAATGTACCAAAGCTGGACTTAGACATAATTTCACTCTCACAACATTATGGCTGGTTGGAGACAGTCCGAACCACAAGTACCGGGTCCATGGTTCTGGCCGTATACTGGGGGGACGGGGACGACTCCCATTAACCCCTGACTATACCGGGGATACGCTTATCACAATGCCTTTCTGGTCTGTGCTGAAGCAGGGCATTCTGGCAGCCAAGTGGCTTGACCTTTATTAGTGAGCCTGGTTACCCCCTCTCGGAACCACAGACTTAGAAATCGCCAGCTCATATACAGTGCATAAAATATATTTATATATATACCCTTATACACCATTTTAATAAAAAATATCACAAAATTCTTCTAAGTCCCTCGGGAAGAGTGAAAGACGCGCACGTTCATTTTCAGAGCTCCTAGACCTTCCTATAAGAAGTTAGCTAAAAAGTAGCTTCGAAAAACGCTTAGGTTAAGTTTCAGAGTTGCTTCTAATGTACCAAAGCTGGACTTAGACATAATTTCACTCTCACAACATTATGGCTGGTTGGAGACAGTCCGAACCACAAGTACCGGGTCCATGGTTCTGGCCGTATACTGGGGGGACGGGGACGACTCCCATTAACCCCTGACTATACCGGGGATACGCTTATCACAATGCCTTTCTGGTCTGTGCTGAAGCAGGGCATTCTGGCAGCCAAGTGGCTTGACCTTTATTAGTGAGCCTGGTTACCCCCTCTCGGAACCACAGACTTAGAAATCGCCAGCTCATATACAGTGCATAAAATATATTTATATATATACCCTTATACACCATTTTAATAAAAAATATCACAAAATTCTTCTAAGTCCCTCGGGAAGAGTGAAAGACGCGCAGGTTCATTTTCAGAGCTCCTAGACCTTCCTATAAGAAGTTAGCTAAAAAGTAGCTTCGAAAAACGCTTAGGTTAAGTTTCAGAGTTGCTTCTAATGTACCAAAGCTGGACTTAGACATAATTTCACTCTCACAACATTATGGCTGGTTGGAGACAGTCCGAACCACAAGTACCGGGTCCATGGTTCTGGCCGTATACTGGGGGGACGGGGACGACTCCCATTAACCCCTGACTATACCGGGGATACGCTTATCACAATGCCTTTCTGGTCTGTGCTGAAGCAGGGCATTCTGGCAGCCAAGTGGCTTGACCTTTATTAGTGAGCCTGGTTACCCCCTCTCGGAACCACAGACTTAGAAATCGCCAGCTCATATACAGTGCATAAAATATATTTATATATATACCCTTATACACCATTTTAATAAAAAGTATCACAAAATTCTTCTAAGTCCCTCGGGAAGAGTGAAAGACGTGCACGTTCATTTTCAGAGCTCCTAGACCTTCCTATAAGAAGTTAGCTAAAAAGTAGCTTCGAAAAACGCTTAGGTTAAGTTTCAGAGTTGCTTCTAATGTACCAAAGCTAGACTTAGACATAATTTCACTCTCACAACATTATGGCTGGTTGGAGACAGTCCGAACCACAAGTACCGGGTCCATGGTTCTGGCCGTATACTGGGGGGACGGGGACGACTCCCATTAACCCCTGACTATACCGGGGATACGCTTATCACAATGACTTTCTGGTCTGTGCTGAAGCAGGGCATTCTGGCAGGCAAGTGGCTTGACCTTTATTAGTGAGCCTGGTTACCCCCTCTCGGAACCACAGACTTAGAAATCGCCAGCTCATATACAGTGCATAAAATATATTTATATATATACCCTTATACACCATTTTAATAAAAAATATCACAAAATTCTTCTAAGTCCCTCGGGAAGAGTGAAAGACGCGCAGGTTCATTTTCAGAGCTCCTAGACCTTCCTATAAGAAGTTAGCTAAAAAGTAGCTTCGAAAAACGCTTAGGTTAAGTTTCAGAGTTGCTTCTAATGTACCAAAGCTGGACTTAGACATAATTTCACTCTCACAACATTATGGCTGGTTGGAGACAGTCCGAACCACAAGTACCGGGTCCATGGTTCTGGCCGTATACTGGGGGGACGGGGACGACTCCCATTAACCCCTGACTATACCGGGGATACGCTTATCACAATGCCTTTCTGGTCTGTGCTGAAGCAGGGCATTCTGGCAGCCAAGTGGCTTGACCTTTATTAGTGAGCCTGGTTACCCCCTCTCGGAACCACAGACTTAGAAATCGCCAGCTCATATACAGTGCATAAAATATATTTATATATATACCCTTATACACCATTTTAATAAAAAATATCACAAAATTCTTCTAAGTCCCTCGGGAAGAGTGAAAGACGCGCACGTTCATTTTCAGCGCTCCTAGACCTTCCTATAAGAAGTTAGCCAAAAAGTAGCTTCGAAAAACGCTTAGGTTAAGTTTCAGAGTTGCTTCTAATGTACCAAAGCTGGACTTAGACATAATTTCACTCTCACAACATTATGGCTGGTTGGAGACAGTCCGAACCACAAGTACCGGGTCCATGGTTCTGGCCGTATACTGGGGGGACGGGGATGACTCCCATTAACCCCTGACTATACCGGGGATACGCTTATCACAATGCCTTTCTGGTCTGTGCTGAAGCAGGGCATTCTGGCAGCCAAGTGGCTTGACCTTTATTAGTGAGCCTGGTTACCCCCTCTCGGAACCACAGACTTAGAAATCGCCAGCTCATATACAGTGCATAAAATATATTTATATATATACCCTTATACACCATTTTAATAAAAAATATCACAAAATTCTTCTAAGTCCCTCGGGAAGAGTGAAAGACGCGCACGTTCATTTTCAGAGCTCCTAGACCTTCCTATAAGAAGTTAGCGAAAAAGTAGCTTCGAAAAACGCTTAGGTTAAGTTTCAGAGTTGCTTCTAATGTACCAAAGCTGGACTTAGACATAATTTCACTCTCACAACATTATGGCTGGTTGGAGACAGTCCGAACCACAAGTACCGGGTCCATGGTTCTGGCCGTATACTGGGGGGACGGGGACGACTCCCATTAACCCCTGACTATACCGGGGATACGCTTATCACAATGCCTTTCTGGTCTGTGCTGAAGCAGGGCATTCTGGCAGGCAAGTGGCTTGACCTTTATTAGTGAGCCTGGTTACCCCCTCTCGGAACCACAGACTTAGAAATCGCCAGCTCATATACAGTGCATAAAATATATTTATATATATACCCTTATACACCATTTTAATAAAAAGTATCACAAAATTCTTCTAAGTCCCTCGGGAAGAGTGAAAGACGTGCACGTTCATTTTCAGAGCTCCTAGACCTTCCTATAAGAAGTTAGCTAAAAAGTAGCTTCGAAAAACGCTTAGGTTAAGTTTCAGAGTTGCTTCTAATGTACCAAAGCTAGACTTAGACATAATTTCACTCTCACAACATTATGGCTGGTTGGAGACAGTCCGAACCACAAGTACCGGGTCCATGGTTCTGGCCGTATACTGGGGGGACGGGGACGACTCCCATTAACCCCTGACTATACCGGGGATACGCTTATCACAATGACTTTCTGGTCTGTGCTGAAGCAGGGCATTCTGGCAGGCAAGTGGCTTGACCTTTATTAGTGAGCCTGGTTACCCCCTCTCGGAACCACAGACTTAGAAATCGCCAGCTCATATACAGTGCATAAAATATATTTATATATATACCCTTATACACCATTTTAATAAAAAATATCACAAAATTCTTCTAAGTCCCTCGGGAAGAGTGAAAGACGCGCAGGTTCATTTTCAGAGCTCCTAGACCTTCCTATAAGAAGTTAGCTAAAAAGTAGCTTCGAAAAACGCTTAGGTTAAGTTTCAGAGTTGCTTCTAATGTACCAAAGCTGGACTTAGACATAATTTCACTCTCACAACATTATGGCTGGTTGGAGACAGTCCGAACCACAAGTACCGGGTCCATGGTTCTGGCCGTATACTGGGGGGACGGGGACGACTCCCATTAACCCCTGACTATACCGGGGATACGCTTATCACAATGCCTTTCTGGTCTGTGCTGAAGCAGGGCATTCTGGCAGCCAAGTGGCTTGACCTTTATTAGTGAGCCTGGTTACCCCCTCTCGGAACCACAGACTTAGAAATCGCCAGCTCATATACAGTGCATAAAATATATTTATATATATACCCTTATACACCATTTTAATAAAAAATATCACAAAATTCTTCTAAGTCCCTCGGGAAGAGTGAAAGACGCGCACGTTCATTTTCAGCGCTCCTAGACCTTCCTATAAGAAGTTAGCCAAAAAGTAGCTTCGAAAAACGCTTAGGTTAAGTTTCAGAGTTGCTTCTAATGTACCAAAGCTGGACTTAGACATAATTTCACTCTCACAACATTATGGCTGGTTGGAGACAGTCCGAACCACAAGTACCGGGTCCATGGTTCTGGCCGTATACTGGGGGGACGGGGATGACTCCCATTAACCCCTGACTATACCGGGGATACGCTTATCACAATGCCTTTCTGGTCTGTGCTGAAGCAGGGCATTCTGGCAGCCAAGTGGCTTGACCTTTATTAGTGAGCCTGGTTACCCCCTCTCGGAACCACAGACTTAGAAATCGCCAGCTCATATACAGTGCATAAAATATATTTATATATATACCCTTATACACCATTTTAATAAAAAATATCACAAAATTCTTCTAAGTCCCTCGGGAAGAGTGAAAGACGCGCACGTTCATTTTCAGAGCTCCTAGACCTTCCTATAAGAAGTTAGCGAAAAAGTAGCTTCGAAAAACGCTTAGGTTAAGTTTCAGAGTTGCTTCTAATGTACCAAAGCTGGACTTAGACATAATTTCACTCTCACAACATTATGGCTGGTTGGAGACAGTCCGAACCACAAGTACCGGGTCCATGGTTCTGGCCGTATACTGGGGGGACGGGGACGACTCCCATTAACCCCTGACTATACCGGGGATACGCTTATCACAATGCCTTTCTGGTCTGTGCTGAAGCAGGGCATTCTGGCAGGCAAGTGGCTTGACCTTTATTAGTGAGCCTGGTTACCCCCTCTCGGAACCACAGACTTAGAAATCGCCAGCTCATATACAGTGCATAAAATATATTTATATATATACCCTTATACACCATTTTAATAAAAAGTATCACAAAATTCTTCTAAGTCCCTCGGGAAGAGTGAAAGACGTGCACGTTCATTTTCAGAGCTCCTAGACCTTCCTATAAGAAGTTAGCTAAAAAGTAGCTTCGAAAAACGCTTAGGTTAAGTTTCAGAGTTGCTTCTAATGTACCAAAGCTAGACTTAGACATAATTTCACTCTCACAACATTATGGCTGGTTGGAGACAGTCCGAACCACAAGTACCGGGTCCATGGTTCTGGCTGTATACTGGGGGGACGGGGACGACTCCCATTAACCCCTGACTATACCGGGGATACGCTTATCACAATGACTTTCTGGTCTGTGCTGAAGCAGGGCATTCTGGCAGGCAAGTGGCTTGACCTTTATTAGTGAGCCTGGTTACCCCCTCTCGGAACCACAGACTTAGAAATCGCCAGCTCATATACAGTGCATAAAATATATTTATATATATACCCTTATACACCATTTTAATAAAAAATATCACAAAATTCTTCTAAGTCCCTCGGGAAGAGTGAAAGACGCGCACGTTCATTTTCAGAGCTCCTAGACCTTCCTATAAGAAGTTAGCTAAAAAGTAGCTTCGAAAAACGCTTAGGTTAAGTTTCAGAGTTGCTTCTAATGTACCAAAGCTGGACTTAGACATAATTTCACTCTCACAACATTATGGCTGGTTGGAGACAGTCCGAACCACAAGTACCGGGTCCATGGTTCTGGCCGTATACTGGGGGGACGGGGACGACTCCCATTAACCCCTGACTATACCGGGGATACGCTTATCACAATGCCTTTCTGGTCTGTGCTGAAGCAGGGCATTCTGGCAGCCAAGTGGCTTGACCTTTATTAGTGAGCCTGGTTACCCCCTCTCGGAACCACAGACTTAGAAATCGCCAGCTCATATACAGTGCATAAAATATATTTATATATATACCCTTATACACCATTTAATCAAAAATATCACAAAATTCTTCTAAGTCCCTCGGGAAGAGTGAAAGACGCGCACGTTCATTTTCAGAGCTCCTAGACCTTCCTATAAGAAGTTAGCCAAAAAGTAGCTTCGAAAAACGCTTAGGTTAAGTTTCAGAGTTGCTTCTAATGTACCAAAGCTGGACTTAGACATAATTTCACTCTCACAACATTATGGCTGGTTGGAGACAGTCCGAACCACAAGTACCGGGTCCATGGTTCTTGCCGTATACTGGGGGGACGGGGATGACTCCCATTAACCCCTGACTATACCGGGGATACGCTTATCACAATGCCTTTCTGGTCTGTGCTGAAGCAGGGCATTCTGGCAGCCAAGTGGCTTGACCTTTATTAGTGAGCCTGGTTACCCCCTCTCGGAACCACAGACTTAGAAATCGCCAGCTCATATACAGTGCATAAAATATATTTATATATATACCCTTATACACCATTTTAATAAAAAATATCACAAAATTCTTCTAAGTCCCTCGGGAAGAGTGAAAGACGCGCACGTTCATTTTCAGAGCTCCTAGACCTTCCTATAAGAAGTTAGCTAAAAAGTAGCTTCGAAAAACGCTTAGGTTAAGTTTCAGAGTTGCTTCTAATGTACCAAAGCTAGACTTAGACATAATTTCACTCTCACAACATTATGGCTGGTTGGAGACAGTCCGAACCACAAGTACCGGGTCCATGGTTCTGGCTGTATACTGGGGGGACGGGGACGACTCCCATTAACCCCTGACTATACCGGGGATACGCTTATCACAATGACTTCTGGTCTGTGCTGAAGCAGGGCATTCTGGCAGGCAAGTGGCTTGACCTTTATTAGTGAGCCTGGTTACCCCCTCTCGGAACCACAGACTTAGAAATCGCCAGCTCATATACAGTGCATAAAATATATTTATATATATACCCTTATACACCATTTTAATAAAAAATATCACAAAATTCTTCCAAGTCCCTCGGGAAGAGTGAAAGACGCGCAGGTTCATTTTCAGAGCTCCTAGACCTTCCTATAAGAAGTTAGCTAAAAAGTAGCTTCGAAAAACGCTTAGGTTAAGTTTCAGAGTTGCTTCTAATGTACCAAAGCTGGACTTAGACATAATTTCACTCTCACAACATTATGGCTGGTTGGAGACAGTCCGAACCACAAGTACCGGGTCCATGGTTCTGGCCGTATACTGGGGGGACGGGGACGACTCCCATTAACCCCTGACTATACCGGGGATACGCTTATCACAATGCCTTTCTGGTCTGTGCTGAAGCAGGGCATTCTGGCAGCCAAGTGGCTTGACCTTTATTAGTGAGCCTGGTTACCCCCTCTCGGAACCACAGACTTAGAAATCGCCAGCTCATATACAGTGCATAAAATATATTTATATATATACCCTTATACACCATTTTAATAAAAAATATCACAAAATTCTTCTAAGTCCCTCGGGAAGAGTGAAAGACGCGCACGTTCATTTTCAGAGCTCCTAGACCTTCCTATAAGAAGTTAGCCAAAAAGTAGCTTCGAAAAACGCTTAGGTTAAGTTTCAGAGTTGCTTCTAATGTACCAAAGCTGGACTTAGACATAATTTCACTCTCACAACATTATGGCTGGTTGGAGACAGTCCGAACCACAAGTACCGGGTCCATGGTTCTTGCCGTATACTGGGGGGACGGGGATGACTCCCATTAACCCCTGACTATACCGGGGATACGCTTATCACAATGCCTTTCTGGTCTGTGCTGAAGCAGGGCATTCTGGCAGCCAAGTGGCTTGACCTTTATTAGTGAGCCTGGTTACCCCCTCTCGGAACCACAGACTTTGAAATCGCCAGCTCATATACAGTGCATAAAATATATTTATATATATACCCTTATACACCATTTTAATAAAAAATATCACAAAATTCTTCTAAGTCCCTCGGGAAGAGTGAAAGACGCGCAGGTTCATTTTCAGAGCTCCTAGACCTTCCTATAAGAAGTTAGCTAAAAAGTAGCTTCGAAAAACGCTTAGGTTAAGTTTCAGAGTTGCTTCTAATGTACCAAAGCTGGACTTAGACATAATTTCACTCTCACAACATTATGGCTGGTTGGAGACAGTCCGAACCACAAGTACCGGGTCCATGGTTCTGGCCGTATACTGGGGGGACGGGGACGACTCCCATTAACCCCTGACTATACCGGGGATACGCTTATCACAATGCCTTTCTGGTCTGTGCTGAAGCAGGGCATTCTGGCAGCCAAGTGGCTTGACCTTTATTAGTGAGCCTGGTTACCCCCTCTCGGAACCACAGACTTAGAAATCGCCAGCTCATATACAGTGCATAAAATATATTTATATATATACCCTTATACACCATTTTAATAAAAAGTATCACAAAATTCTTCTAAGTCCCTCGGGAAGAGTGAAAGACGTGCACGTTCATTTTCAGAGCTCCTAGACCTTCCTATAAGAAGTTAGCTAAAAAGTAGCTTCGAAAAACGCTTAGGTTAAGTTTCAGAGTTGCTTCTAATGTACCAAAGCTAGACTTAGACATAATTTCACTCTCACAACATTATGGCTGGTTGGAGACAGTCCGAACCACAAGTACCGGGTCCATGGTTCTGGCCGTATACTGGGGGGACGGGGACGACTCCCATTAACCCCTGACTATACCGGGGATACGCTTATCACAATGACTTTCTGGTCTGTGCTGAAGCAGGGCATTCTGGCAGGCAAGTGGCTTGACCTTTATTAGTGAGCCTGGTTACCCCCTCTCGGAACCACAGACTTAGAAATCGCCAGCTCATATACAGTGCATAAAATATATTTATATATATACCCTTATACACCATTTTAATAAAAAATATCACAAAATTCTTCTAAGTCCCTCGGGAAGAGTGAAAGACGCGCAGGTTCATTTTCAGAGCTCCTAGACCTTCCTATAAGAAGTTAGCTAAAAAGTAGCTTCGAAAAACGCTTAGGTTAAGTTTCAGAGTTGCTTCTAATGTACCAAAGCTGGACTTAGACATAATTTCACTCTCACAACATTATGGCTGGTTGGAGACAGTCCGAACCACAAGTACCGGGTCCATGGTTCTGGCCGTATACTGGGGGGACGGGGACGACTCCCATTAACCCCTGACTATACCGGGGATACGCTTATCACAATGCTTTTCTGGTCTGTGCTGAAGCAGGGCATTCTGGCAGCCAAGTGGCTTGACCTTTATTAGTGAGCCTGGTTACCCCCTCTCGGAACCACAGACTTAGAAATCGCCAGCTCATATACAGTGCATAAAATATATTTATATATATACCCTTATACACCATTTTAATAAAAAATATCACAAAATTCTTCTAAGTCCCTCGGGAAGAGTGAAAGACGCGCACGTTCATTTTCAGCGCTCCTAGACCTTCCTATAAGAAGTTAGCCAAAAAGTAGCTTCGAAAAACGCTTAGGTTAAGTTTCAGAGTTGCTTCTAATGTACCAAAGCTGGACTTAGACATAATTTCACTCTCACAACATTATGGCTGGTTGGAGACAGTCCGAACCACAAGTACCGGGTCCATGGTTCTGGCCGTATACTGGGGGGACGGGGATGACTCCCATTAACCCCTGACTATACCGGGGATACGCTTATCACAATGCCTTTCTGGTCTGTGCTGAAGCAGGGCATTCTGGCAGCCAAGTGGCTTGACCTTTATTAGTGAGCCTGGTTACCCCCTCTCGGAACCACAGACTTAGAAATCGCCAGCTCATATACAGTGCATAAAATATATTTATATATATACCCTTATACACCATTTTAATAAAAAATATCACAAAATTCTTCTAAGTCCCTCGGGAAGAGTGAAAGACGCGCACGTTCATTTTCAGAGCTCCTAGACCTTCCTATAAGAAGTTAGCGAAAAAGTAGCTTCGAAAAACGCTTAGGTTAAGTTTCAGAGTTGCTTCTAATGTACCAAAGCTGGACTTAGACATAATTTCACTCTCACAACATTATGGCTGGTTGGAGACAGTCCGAACCACAAGTACCGGGTCCATGGTTCTGGCCGTATACTGGGGGGACGGGGACGACTCCCATTAACCCCTGACTATACCGGGGATACGCTTATCACAATGCCTTTCTGGTCTGTGCTGAAGCAGGGCATTCTGGCAGGCAAGTGGCTTGACCTTTATTAGTGAGCCTGGTTACCCCCTCTCGGAACCACAGACTTAGAAATCGCCAGCTCATATACAGTGCATAAAATATATTTATATATATACCCTTATACACCATTTTAATAAAAAGTATCACAAAATTCTTCTAAGTCCCTCGGGAAGAGTGAAAGACGTGCACGTTCATTTTCAGAGCTCCTAGACCTTCCTATAAGAAGTTAGCTAAAAAGTAGCTTCGAAAAACGCTTAGGTTAAGTTTCAGAGTTGCTTCTAATGTACCAAAGCTAGACTTAGACATAATTTCACTCTCACAACATTATGGCTGGTTGGAGACAGTCCGAACCACAAGTACCGGGTCCATGGTTCTGGCTGTATACTGGGGGGACGGGGACGACTCCCATTAACCCCTGACTATACCGGGGATACGCTTATCACAATGACTTTCTGGTCTGTGCTGAAGCAGGGCATTCTGGCAGGCAAGTGGCTTGACCTTTATTAGTGAGCCTGGTTACCCCCTCTCGGAACCACAGACTTAGAAATCGCCAGCTCATATACAGTGCATAAAATATATTTATATATATATACCCTTATACACCATTTTAATAAAAAATATCACAAAATTCTTCTAAGTCCCTCGGGAAGAGTGAAAGACGCGCAGGTTCATTTTCAGAGCTCCTAGACCTTCCTATAAGAAGTTAGCTAAAAAGTAGCTTCGAAAAACGCTTAGGTTAAGTTTCAGAGTTGCTTCTAATGTACCAAAGCTGGACTTAGACATAATTTCACTCTCACAACATTATGGCTGGTTGGAGACAGTCCGAACCACAAGTACCGGGTCCATGGTTCTGGCCGTATACTGGGGGGACGGGGACGACTCCCATTAACCCCTGACTATACCGGGGATACGCTTATCACAATGCTTTTCTGGTCTGTGCTGAAGCAGGGCATTCTGGCAGCCAAGTGGCTTGACCTTTATTAGTGAGCCTGGTTACCCCCTCTCGGAACCACAGACTTAGAAATCGCCAGCTCATATACAGTGCATAAAATATATTTATATATATACCCTTATACACCATTTTAATAAAAAATATCACAAAATTCTTCTAAGTCCCTCGGGAAGAGTGAAAGACGCGCACGTTCATTTTCAGCGCTCCTAGACCTTCCTATAAGAAGTTAGCCAAAAAGTAGCTTCGAAAAACGCTTAGGTTAAGTTTCAGAGTTGCTTCTAATGTACCAAAGCTGGACTTAGACATAATTTCACTCTCACAACATTATGGCTGGTTGGAGACAGTCCGAACCACAAGTACCGGGTCCATGGTTCTGGCCGTATACTGGGGGGACGGGGATGACTCCCATTAACCCCTGACTATACCGGGGATACGCTTATCACAATGCCTTTCTGGTCTGTGCTGAAGCAGGGCATTCTGGCAGCCAAGTGGCTTGACCTTTATTAGTGAGCCTGGTTACCCCCTCTCGGAACCACAGACTTAGAAATCGCCAGCTCATATACAGTGCATAAAATATATTTATATATATACCCTTATACACCATTTTAATAAAAAATATCACAAAATTCTTCTAAGTCCCTCGGGAAGAGTGAAAGACGCGCACGTTCATTTTCAGAGCTCCTAGACCTTCCTATAAGAAGTTAGCGAAAAAGTAGCTTCGAAAAACGCTTAGGTTAAGTTTCAGAGTTGCTTCTAATGTACCAAAGCTGGACTTAGACATAATTTCACTCTCACAACATTATGGCTGGTTGGAGACAGTCCGAACCACAAGTACCGGGTCCATGGTTCTGGCCGTATACTGGGGGGACGGGGACGACTCCCATTAACCCCTGACTATACCGGGGATACGCTTATCACAATGCCTTTCTGGTCTGTGCTGAAGCAGGGCATTCTGGCAGGCAAGTGGCTTGACCTTTATTAGTGAGCCTGGTTACCCCCTCTCGGAACCACAGACTTAGAAATCGCCAGCTCATATACAGTGCATAAAATATATTTATATATATACCCTTATACACCATTTTAATAAAAAGTATCACAAAATTCTTCTAAGTCCCTCGGGAAGAGTGAAAGACGTGCACGTTCATTTTCAGAGCTCCTAGACCTTCCTATAAGAAGTTAGCTAAAAAGTAGCTTCGAAAAACGCTTAGGTTAAGTTTCAGAGTTGCTTCTAATGTACCAAAGCTAGACTTAGACATAATTTCACTCTCACAACATTATGGCTGGTTGGAGACAGTCCGAACCACAAGTACCGGGTCCATGGTTCTGGCTGTATACTGGGGGGACGGGGACGACTCCCATTAACCCCTGACTATACCGGGGATACGCTTATCACAATGACTTTCTGGTCTGTGCTGAAGCAGGGCATTCTGGCAGGCAAGTGGCTTGACCTTTATTAGTGAGCCTGGTTACCCCCTCTCGGAACCACAGACTTAGAAATCGCCAGCTCATATACAGTGCATAAAATATATTTATATATATATACCCTTATACACCATTTTAATAAAAAATATCACAAAATTCTTCTAAGTCCCTCGGGAAGAGTGAAAGACGCGCAGGTTCATTTTCAGAGCTCCTAGACCTTCCTATAAGAAGTTAGCTAAAAAGTAGCTTCGAAAAACGCTTAGGTTAAGTTTCAGAGTTGCTTCTAATGTACCAAAGCTGGACTTAGACATAATTTCACTCTCACAACATTATGGCTGGTTGGAGACAGTCCGAACCACAAGTACCGGGTCCATGGTTCTGGCCGTATACTGGGGGGACGGGGACGACTCCCATTAACCCCTGACTATACCGGGGATACGCTTATCACAATGCCTTTCTGGTCTGTGCTGAAGCAGGGCATTCTGGCAGCCAAGTGGCTTGACCTTTATTAGTGAGCCTGGTTACCCCCTCTCGGAACCACAGACTTAGAAATCGCCAGCTCATATACAGTGCATAAAATATATTTATATATATACCCTTATACACCATTTTAATAAAAAATATCACAAAATTCTTCCAAGTCCCTCGGGAAGAGTGAAAGACGCGCAGGTTCATTTTCAGAGCTCCTAGACCTTCCTATAAGAAGTTAGCTAAAAAGTAGCTTCGAAAAACGCTTAGGTTAAGTTTCAGAGTTGCTTCTAATGTACCAAAGCTGGACTTAGACATAATTTCACTCTCACAACATTATGGCTGGTTGGAGACAGTCCGAACCACAAGTACCGGGTCCATGGTTCTTGCCGTATACTGGGGGGACGGGGATGACTCCCATTAACCCCTGACTATACCGGGGATACGCTTATCACAATGCCTTTCTGGTCTGTGCTGAAGCAGGGCATTCTGGCAGCCAAGTGGCTTGACCTTTATTAGTGAGCCTGGTTACCCCCTCTCGGAACCACAGACTTAGAAATCGCCAGCTCATATACAGTGCATAAAATATATTTATATATATACCCTTATACACCATTTTAATAAAAAATATCACAAAATTCTTCTAAGTCCCTCGGGAAGAGTGAAAGACGCGCACGTTCATTTTCAGAGCTCCTAGACCTTCCTATAAGAAGTTAGTCAAAAAGTAGCTTCGAAAAACACTTAGGTTAAGTTTCAGAGTTGCTTCTAATGTACCAAAGCTGGACTTAGACATAATTTCACTCTCACAACATTATGGCTGGTTGGAGACAGTCCGAACCACAAGTACCGGGTCCATGGTTCTGGCCGTATACTGGGGGGACGGGGACGACTCCCATTAACCCCTGACTATACCGGGGATACGCTTATCACAATGCCTTTCTGGTCTGTGCTGAAGCAGGGCATTCTGGCAGCCAAGTGGCTTGACCTTTATTAGTGAGCCTGGTTACCCCCTCTCGGAACCACAGACTTAGAAATCGCCAGCTCATATACAGTGCATAAAATATATTTATATATATACCCTTATACACCATTTTAATAAAAAATATCACAAAATTCTTCTAAGTCCCTCGGGAAGAGTGAAAGACGCGCACGTTCATTTTCAGAGCTCCTAGACCTTCCTATAAGAAGTTAGCTAAAAAGTAGCTTCGAAAAACGCTTAGGTTAAGTTTCAGAGTTGCTTCTAATGTACCAAAGCTGGACTTAGACATAATTTCACTCTCACAACATTATGGCTGGTTGGAGACAGTCCGAACCACAAGTACCGGGTCCATGGTTCTGGCCGTATACTGGGGGGACGGGGACGACTCCCATTAACCCCTGACTATACCGGGGATACGCTTATCACAATGCCTTTCTGGTCTGTGCTGAAGCAGGGCATTCTGGCAGCCAAGTGGCTTGACCTTTATTAGTGAGCCTGGTTACCCCCTCTCGGAACCACAGACTTAGAAATCGCCAGCTCATATACAGTGCATAAAATATATTTATATATATACCCTTATACACGATTTTAATAAAAAATATCACAAAATTCTTCTAAGTCCCTCGGGAAGAGTGAAAGACGCGCACGTTCATTTTCAGAGCTCCTAGACCTTCCTATAAGAAGTTAGCCAAAAAGTAGCTTCGAAAAACGCTTAGGTTAAGTTTCAGAGTTGCTTCTAATGTACCAAAGCTGGACTTAGACATAATTTCACTCTCACAACATTATGGCTGGTTGGAGACAGTCCGAACCACAAGTTCCGGGTCCATGTTTCTGGCCGTATACTGGGGGGACGGGGATGACTCCCATTAACCCCTGACTATACCGGGGATACGCTTATCACAATGCCTTTCTGGTCTGTGCTGAAGCAGGGCATTCTGGCAGCCAAGTGGCTTGACCTTTATTAGTGAGCCTGGTTACCCCCTCTCGGAACCACAGACTTAGAAATCGCCAGCTCATATACAGTGCATAAAATATATTTATATATATACCCTTATACACCATTTTAATAAAAAATATCACAAAATTCTTCTAAGTCCCTCGGGAAGAGTGAAAGACGCGCACGTTCATTTTCAGAGCTCCTAGACCTTCCTATAAGAAGTTAGCTAAAAAGTAGCTTCGAAAAACGCTTAGGTTAAGTTTCAGAGTTGCTTCTAATGTACCAAAGCTGGACTTAGACATAATTTCACTCTCACAACATTATGGCTGGTTGGAGACAGTCCGAACCACAAGTACCGGGTCCATGGTTCTGGCCGTATACTGGGGGGACGGGGACGACTCCCATTAACCCCTGACTATACCGGGGATACGCTTATCACAATGCCTTTCTGGTCTGTGCTGAAGCAGGGCATTCTGGCAGCCAAGTGGCTTGACCTTTATTAGTGAGCCTGGTTACCCCCTCTCGGAACCACAGACTTAGAAATCGCCAGCTCATATACAGTGCATAAAATATATTAATATATATACCCTTATACACCATTTTAATAAAAAGTATCACAAAATTCTTCTAAGTCCCTCGGGAAGAGTGCAAGATGTGCACGTTCATTTTCAGAGCTCCTAGACCTTCCTATAAGAAGTTAGCTAAAAAGTAGCTTCGAAAAACGCTTAGGTTAAGTTTCAGAGTTGCTTCTAATGTACCAAAGCTGGACTTAGACATAATTTCACTCTCACAACATTATGGCTGGTTGGAGACAGTCCGAACCACAAGTACCGGGTCCATGGTTCTGGCCGTATACTGGGGGGACGGGGACGACTCCCATTAACCCCTGACTATACCGGGGATACGCTTATCACAATGCCTTTCTGGTCTGTGCTGAAGCAGGGCATTCTGGCAGCCAAGTGGCTTGACCTTTATTAGTGAGCCTGGTTACCCCCTCTCGGAACCACAGACTTAGAAATCGCCAGCTCATATACAGTGCATAAAATATATTTATATATATACCCTTATACACCATTTTAATAAAAAATATCACAAAATTCTTCTAAGTCCCTCGGGAAGAGTGAAAGACGCGCACGTTCATTTTCAGAGCTCCTAGACCTTCCTATAAGAAGTTAGCCAAAAAGTAGCTTCGAAAAACGCTTAGGTTAAGTTTCAGAGTTGCTTCTAATGTACCAAAGCTGGACTTAGACATAATTTCACTCTCACAACATTATGGCTGGTTGGAGACAGTCCGAACCACAAGTACCGGGTCCATGGTTCTGGCCGTATACTGGGGGGACGGGGATGACTCCCATTAACCCCTGACTATACCGGGGATACGCTTATCACAATGCCTTTCTGGTCTGTGCTGAAGCAGGGCATTCTGGCAGCCAAGTGGCTTGACCTTTATTAGTGAGCCTGGTTACCCCCTCTCGGAACCACAGACTTAGAAATCGCCAGCTCATATACAGTGCATAAAATATATTTATATATATACCCTTATACACCATTTTAATAAAAAATATCACAAAATTCTTCTAAGTCCCTCGGGAAGAGTGAAAGACGCGCACGTTCATTTTCAGAGCTCCTAGACCTTCCTATAAGAAGTTAGCGAAAAAGTAGCTTCGAAAAACGCTTAGGTTAAGTTTCAGAGTTGCTTCTAATGTACCAAAGCTGGACTTAGACATAATTTCACTCTCACAACATTATGGCTGGTTGGAGACAGTCCGAACCACAAGTACCGGGTCCATGGTTCTGGCCGTATACTGGGGGGACGGGGACGACTCCCATTAACCCCTGACTATACCGGGGATACGCTTATCACAATGCCTTTCTGGTCTGTGCTGAAGCAGGGCATTCTGGCAGGCAAGTGGCTTGACCTTTATTAGTGAGCCTGGTTACCCCCTCTCGGAACCACAGACTTAGAAATCGCCAGCTCATATACAGTGCATAAAATATATTTATATATATACCCTTATACACCATTTTAATAAAAAGTATCACAAAATTCTTCTAAGTCCCTCGGGAAGAGTGAAAGACGTGCACGTTCATTTTCAGAGCTCCTAGACCTTCCTATAAGAAGTTAGCTAAAAAGTAGCTTCGAAAAACGCTTAGGTTAAGTTTCAGAGTTGCTTCTAATGTACCAAAGCTAGACTTAGACATAATTTCACTCTCACAACATTATGGCTGGTTGGAGACAGTCCGAACCACAAGTACCGGGTCCATGGTTCTGGCTGTATACTGGGGGGACGGGGACGACTCCCATTAACCCCTGACTATACCGGGGATACGCTTATCACAATGACTTTCTGGTCTGTGCTGAAGCAGGGCATTCTGGCAGGCAAGTGGCTTGACCTTTATTAGTGAGCCTGGTTACCCCCTCTCGGAACCACAGACTTAGAAATCGCCAGCTCATATACAGTGCATAAAATATATTTATATATATACCCTTATACACCATTTTAATAAAAAATATCACAAAATTCTTCTAAGTCCCTCGGGAAGAGTGAAAGACGCGCAGGTTCATTTTCAGAGCTCCTAGACCTTCCTATAAGAAGTTAGCTAAAAAGTAGCTTCGAAAAACGCTTAGGTTAAGTTTCAGAGTTGCTTCTAATGTACCAAAGCTGGACTTAGACATAATTTCACTCTCACAACATTATGGCTGGTTGGAGACAGTCCGAACCACAAGTACCGGGTCCATGGTTCTGGCCGTATACTGGGGGGACGGGGACGACTCCCATTAACCCCTGACTATACCGGGGATACGCTTATCACAATGCCTTTCTGGTCTGTGCTGAAGCAGGGCATTCTGGCAGCCAAGTGGCTTGACCTTTATTAGTGAGCCTGGTTACCCCCTCTCGGAACCACAGACTTAGAAATCGCCAGCTCATATACAGTGCATAAAATATATTTATATATATACCCTTATACACCATTTTAATCAAAAATATCACAAAATTCTTCTAAGTCCCTCGGGAAGAGTGAAGACGCGCACGTTCATTTTCAGAGCTCCTAGACCTTCCTATAAGAAGTTAGCCAAAAAGTAGCTTCGAAAAACGCTTAGGTTAAGTTTCAGAGTTGCTTCTAATGTACCAAAGCTGGACTTAGACATAATTTCACTCTCACAACATTATGGCTGGTTGGAGACAGTCCGAACCACAAGTACCGGGTCCATGGTTCTTGCCGTATACTGGGGGGACGGGGATGACTCCCATTAACCCCTGACTATACCGGGGATACGCTTATCACAATGCCTTTCTGGTCTGTGCTGAAGCAGGGCATTCTGGCAGCCAAGTGGCTTGACCTTTATTAGTGAGCCTGGTTACCCCCTCTCGGAACCACAGACTTAGAAATCGCCAGCTCATATACAGTGCATAAAATATATTTATATATATACCCTTATACACCATTTTAATAAAAAATATCACAAAATTCTTCTAAGTCCCTCGGGAAGAGTGAAAGACGCGCACGTTCATTTTCAGAGCTCCTAGACCTTCCTATAAGAAGTTAGCTAAAAAGTAGCTTCGAAAAACGCTTAGGTTAAGTTTCAGAGTTGCTTCTAATGTACCAAAGCTAGACTTAGACATAATTTCACTCTCACAACATTATGGCTGGTTGGAGACAGTCCGAACCACAAGTACCGGGTCCATGGTTCTGGCTGTATACTGGGGGGACGGGGACGACTCCCATTAACCCCTGACTATACCGGGGATACGCTTATCACAATGACTTTCTGGTCTGTGCTGAAGCAGGGCATTCTGGCAGGCAAGTGGCTTGACCTTTATTAGTGAGCCTGGTTACCCCCTCTCGGAACCACAGACTTAGAAATCGCCAGCTCATATACAGTGCATAAAATATATTTATATATATACCCTTATACACCATTTAAATAAAAAATATCACAAAATTCTTCCAAGTCCCTCGGGAAGAGTAAAAGACGCGCAGGTTCATTTTCAGAGCTCCTAGACCTTCCTATAAGAAGTTAGCTAAAAAGTAGCTTCGAAAAACGCTTAGGTTAAGTTTCAGAGTTGCTTCTAATGTACCAAAGCTGGACTTAGACATAATTTCACTCTCACAACATTATGGCTGGTTGGAGACAGTCCGAACCACAAGTACCGGGTCCATGGTTCTGGCCGTATACTGGGGGGACGGGGACGACTCCCATTAACCCCTGACTATACCGGGGATACGCTTATCACAATGCCTTTCTGGTCTGTGCTGAAGCAGGGCATTCTGGCAGCCAAGTGGCTTGACCTTTATTAGTGAGCCTGGTTACCCCCTCTCGGAACCACAGACTTAGAAATCGCCAGCTCATATACAGTGCATAAAATATATTTATATATATACCCTTATACACCATTTTAATAAAAAATATCACAAAATTCTTCTAAGTCCCTCGGGAAGAGTGAAAGACGCGCACGTTCATTTTCAGAGCTCCTAGACCTTCCTATAAGAAGTTAGCCAAAAAGTAGCTTCGAAAAACGCTTAGGTTAAGTTTCAGAGTTGCTTCTAATGTACCAAAGCTGGACTTAGACATAATTTCACTCTCACAACATTATGGCTGGTTGGAGACAGTCCGAACCACAAGTACCGGGTCCATGGTTCTTGCCGTATACTGGGGGGACGGGGATGACTCCCATTAACCCCTGACTATACCGGATACGCTTATCACAATGCCTTTCTGGTCTGTGCTGAAGCAGGGCATTCTGGCAGCCAAGTGGCTTGACCTTTATTAGTGAGCCTGGTTACCCCCTCTCGGAACCACAGACTTAGAAATCGCCAGCTCATATACAGTGCATAAAATATATTTATATATATACCCTTATACACCATTTTAATAAAAAATATCACAAAATTCTTCTAAGTCCCTCGGGAAGAGTGAAAGACGCGCACGTTCATTTTCAGAGCTCCTAGACCTTCCTATAAGAAGTTAGCCAAAAAGTAGCTTCGAAAAACACTTAGGTTAAGTTTCAGAGTTGCTTCTAATGTACCAAAGCTGGACTTAGACATAATTTCACTCTCACAACATTATGGCTGGTTGGAGACAGTCCGAACCACAAGTACCGGGTCCATGGTTCTGGCCGTATACTGGGGGGACGGGGACGACTCCCATTAACCCCTGACTATACCGGGGATACGCTTATCACAATGCCTTTCTGGTCTGTGCTGAAGCAGGGCATTCTGGCAGCCAAGTGGCTTGACCTTTATTAGTGAGCCTGGTTACCCCCTCTCGGAACCACAGACTTAGAAATCGCCAGCTCATATACAGTGCATAAAATATATTTATATATATACCCTTATACACCATTTTAATAAAAAATATCACAAAATTATTCTAAGTCCCTCGGGAAGAGTGAAAGACGCGCACGTTCATTTTCAGAGCTCCTAGACCTTCCTATAAGAAGTTAGCTAAAAAGTAGCTTCGAAAAACGCTTAGGTTAAGTTTCAGAGTTGCTTCTAATGTACCAAAGCTGGACTTAGACATAATTTCACTCTCACAACATTATGGCTGGTTGGAGACAGTCCGAACCACAAGTACCGGGTCCATGGTTCTGGCCGTATACTGGGGGGACGGGGACGACTCCCATTAACCCCTGACTATACCGGGGATACGCTTATCACAATGCCTTTCTGGTCTGTGCTGAAGCAGGGCATTCTGGCAGCCAAGTGGCTTGACCTTTATTAGTGAGCCTGGTTACCCCCTCTCGGAACCACAGACTTAGAAATCGCCAGCTCATATACAGTGCATAAAATATATTAATATATATACCCTTATACACCATTTTAATAAAAAGTATCACAAAATTCTTCTAAGTCCCTCGGGAAGAGTGAAAGATGTGCACGTTCATTTTCAGAGCTCCTAGACCTTCCTATAAGAAGTTAGCTAAAAAGTAGCTTCGAAAAACGCTTAGGTTAAGTTTCAGAGTTGCTTCTAATGTACCAAAGCTGGACTTAGACATAATTTCACTCTCACAACATTATGGCTGGTTGGAGACAGTCCGAACCACAAGTACCGGGTCCATGGTTCTGGCCGTATACTGGGGGGACGGGGACGACTCCCATTAACCCCTGACTATACCGGGGATACGCTTATCACAATGCCTTTCTGGTCTGTGCTGAAGCAGGGCATTCTGGCAGCCAAGTGGCTTGACCTTTATTAGTGAGCCTGGTTACCCCCTCTCGGAACCACAGACTTAGAAATCGCCAGCTCATATACAGTGCATAAAATATATTTATATATATACCCTTATACACCATTTTAATAAAAAATATCACAAAATTCTTCTAAGTCCCTCGGGAAGAGTGAAAGACGCGCACGTTCATTTTCAGAGCTCCTAGACCTTCCTATAAGAAGTTAGCTAAAAAGTAGCTTCGAAAAACGCTTAGGTTAAGTTTCAGAGTTGCTTCTAATGTACCAAAGCTGGACTTAGACATAATTTCACTCTCACAACATTATGGCTGGTTGGAGACAGTCCGAACCACAAGTACCGGGTCCATGGTTCTGGCCGTATACTGGGGGGACGGGGACGACTCCCATTAACCCCTGACTATACCGGGGATACGCTTATCACAATGCCTTTCTGGTCTGTGCTGAAGCAGGGCATTCTGGCAGCCAAGTGGCTTGACCTTTATTAGTGAGCCTGGTTACCCCCTCTCGGAACCACAGACTTAGAAATCGCCAGCTCATATACAGTGCATAAAATATATTTATATATATACCCTTATACACGATTTTAATAAAAAATATCACAAAATTCTTCTAAGTCCCTCGGGAAGAGTGAAAGACGCGCACGTTCATTTTCAGAGCTCCTAGACCTTCCTATAAGAAGTTAGCCAAAAAGTAGCTTCGAAAAACGCTTAGGTTAAGTTTCAGAGTTGCTTCTAATGTACCAAAGCTGGACTTAGACATAATTTCACTCTCACAACATTATGGCTGGTTGGAGACAGTCCGAACCACAAGTTCCGG
Organism: Ascaphus truei; assembly: GCF_040206685.1. NCBI lineage: Eukaryota > Metazoa > Chordata > Amphibia > Anura > Ascaphidae > Ascaphus > Ascaphus truei. Next base: position 1,815,852 of record NC_134493.1, read on the forward strand.
GTCCATGTTTCTGGCCGTATACTGGGGGGACGGGGATGACTCCCATTAACCCCTGACTATACCGGGGATACGCTTATCACAATGCCTTTCTGGTCTGTGCTGAAGCAGGGCATTCTGGCAGCCAAGTGGCTTGACCTTTATTAGTGAGCCTGGTTACCCCCTCTCGGAACCACAGACTTAGAAATCGCCAGCTCATATACAGTGCATAAAATATATTTATATATATACCCTTATACACCATTTTAATAAAAAATATCACAAAATTCTTCTAAGTCCCTCGGGAAGAGTGAAAGACGCGCACGTTCATTTTCAGAGCTCCTAGACCTTCCTATAAGAAGTTAGCTAAAAAGTAGCTTCGAAAAACGCTTAGGTTAAGTTTCAGAGTTGCTTCTAATGTACCAAAGCTGGACTTAGACATAATTTCACTCTCACAACATTATGGCTGGTTGGAGACAGTCCGAACCACAAGTACCGGGTCCATGGTTCTGGCCGTATACTGGGGGGACGGGGACGACTCCCATTAACCCCTGACTATACCGGGGATACGCTTATCACAATGCCTTTCTGGTCTGTGCTGAAGCAGGGCATTCTGGCAGCCAAGTGGCTTGACCTTTATTAGTGAGCCTGGTTACCCCCTCTCGGAACCACAGACTTAGAAATCGCCAGCTCATATACAGTGCATAAAATATATTAATATATATACCCTTATACACCATTTTAATAAAAAGTATCACAAAATTCTTCTAAGTCCCTCGGGAAGAGTGAAAGATGTGCACGTTCATTTTCAGAGCTCCTAGACCTTCCTATAAGAAGTTAGCTAAAAAGTAGCTTCGAAAAACGCTTAGGTTAAGTTTCAGAGTTGCTTCTAATGTACCAAAGCTAGACTTAGACATAATTTCACTCTCACAACATTATGGCTGGTTGGAGACAGTCCGAACCACAAGTACCGGGTTCATGGTTCTGGCCGTATACTGGGGGGACGGGGACGACTCCCATTAACCCCTGACTATACCGGGGATACGCTTATCACAATGCCTTTCTGGTCTGTGCTGAAGCAGGGCATTCTGGCAGCCAAGTGGCTTGACCTTTATTAGTGAGCCTGGTTACCCCCTCTCGGAACCACAGACTTAGAAATCGCCAGCTCATATACAGTGCATAAAATATATTTATATATATACCCTTATACACCATTTTAATAAAAAATATCACAAAATTCTTCTAAGTCCCTCGGGAAGAGTGAAAGACGCGCACGTTCATTTTCAGAGCTCCTAGACCTTCCTATAAGAAGTTAGCTAAAAAGTAGCTTCGAAAAACGCTTAGGTTAAGTTTCAGAGTTGCTTCTAATGTACCAAAGCTGGACTTAGACATAATTTCACTCTCACAACATTATGGCTGGTTGGAGACAGTCCGAACCACAAGTACCGGGTCCATGGTTCTGGCCGTATACTGGGGGGACGGGGATGACTCCCATTAACCCCTGACTATACCGGGGATACGCTTATCACAATGCCTTTCTGGTCTGTGCTGAAGCAGGGCATTCTGGCAGCCAAGTGGCTTGACCTTTATTAGTGAGCCTGGTTACCCCCTCTCGGAACCACAGACTTAGAAATCGCCAGCTCATATACAGTGCATAAAATATATTTATATATATACCCTTATACACCATTTTAATAAAAAATATCACAAAATTCTTCTAAGTCCCTCGGGAAGAGTAAAAGACGCGCACGTTCATTTTCAGAGCTCCTAGACCTTCCTATAAGAAGTTAGCTAAAAAGTAGCTTCGAAAAACGCTTAGGTTAAGTTTCAGAGTTGCTTCTAATGTACCAAAGCTGGACTTAGACATAATTTCACTCTCACAACATTATGGCTGGTTGGAGACAGTCCGAACCACAAGTACCGGGTCCATGGTTCTGGCCGTATACTGGGGGGACGGGGACGACTCCCATTAACCCCTGACTATACCGGGGATACGCTTATCACAATGACTTTCTGGTCTGTGCTGAAGCAGGGCATTCTGGCAGGCAAGTGGCTTGACCTTTATTAGTGAGCCTGGTTACCCCCTCTCGGAACCACAGACTTAGAAATCGCCAGCTCATATACAGTGCATAAAATATATTTATATATATACCCTTATACACCATTTTAATAAAAAATATCACAAAATTCTTCTAAGTCCCTCGGGAAGAGTGAAAGACGCGCACGTTCATTTTCAGAGCTCCTAGACCTTCCTATAAGAAGTTAGCCAAAAAGTAGCTTCGAAAAACGCTTAGGTTAAGTTTCAGAGTTGCTTCTAATGTACCAAAGCTAGACTTAGACATAATTTCACTCTCACAACATTATGGCTGGTTGGAGACAGTCCGAACCACAAGTACCGGGTCCATGGTTCTGGCCGTATACTGGGGGGACGGGGACGACTCCCATTAACCCCTGACTATACCGGGGATACGCTTATCACAATGACTTTCTGGTCTGTGCTGAAGCAGGGCATTCTGGCAGCCAAGTGGCTTGACCTTTATTAGTGAGCCTGGTTACCCCCTCTCGGAACCACAGACTTAGAAATCGCCAGCTCATATACAGTGCATAAAATATATTAATATATATACCCTTATACACCATTTTAATAAAAAGTATCACAAAATTCTTCTAAGTCCCTCGGGAAGAGTGAAAGATGTGCACGTTCATTTTCAGAGCTCCTAGACCTTCCTATAAGAAGTTAGCTAAAAAGTAGCTTCGAAAAACGCTTAGGTTAAGTTTCAGAGTTGCTTCTAATGTACCAAAGCTAGACTTAGACATAATTTCACTCTCACAACATTATGGCTGGTTGGAGACAGTCCGAACCACAAGTACCGGGTTCATGGTTCTGGCCGTATACTGGGGGGACGGGGACGACTCCCATTAACCCCTGACTATACCGGGGATACGCTTATCACAATGCCTTTCTGGTCTGTGCTGAAGCAGGGCATTCTGGCAGCCAAGTGGCTTGACCTTTATTAGTGAGCCTGGTTACCCCCTCTCGGAACCACAGACTTAGAAATCGCCAGCTCATATACAGTGCATAAAATATATTTATATATATACCCTTATACACCATTTTAATAAAAAATATCACAAAATTCTTCTAAGTCCCTCGGGAAGAGTGAAAGACGCGCACGTTCATTTTCAGAGCTCCTAGACCTTCCTATAAGAAGTTAGCTAAAAAGTAGCTTCGAAAAACGCTTAGGTTAAGTTTCAGAGTTGCTTCTAATGTACCAAAGCTGGACTTAGACATAATTTCACTCTCACAACATTATGGCTGGTTGGAGACAGTCCGAACCACAAGTACCGGGTCCATGGTTCTGGCCGTATACTGGGGGGACGGGGATGACTCCCATTAACCCCTGACTATACCGGGGATACGCTTATCACAATGCCTTTCTGGTCTGTGCTGAAGCAGGGCATTCTGGCAGCCAAGTGGCTTGACCTTTATTAGTGAGCCTGGTTACCCCCTCTCGGAACCACAGACTTAGAAATCGCCAGCTCATATACAGTGCATAAAATATATTTATATATATACCCTTATACACCATTTTAATAAAAAATATCACAAAATTCTTCTAAGTCCCTCGGGAAGAGTAAAAGACGCGCACGTTCATTTTCAGAGCTCCTAGACCTTCCTATAAGAAGTTAGCTAAAAAGTAGCTTCGAAAAACGCTTAGGTTAAGTTTCAGAGTTGCTTCTAATGTACCAAAGCTGGACTTAGACATAATTTCACTCTCACAACATTATGGCTGGTTGGAGACAGTCCGAACCACAAGTACCGGGTCCATGGTTCTGGCCGTATACTGGGGGGACGGGGACGACTCCCATTAACCCCTGACTATACCGGGGATACGCTTATCACAATGACTTTCTGGTCTGTGCTGAAGCAGGGCATTCTGGCAGGCAAGTGGCTTGACCTTTATTAGTGAGCCTGGTTACCCCCTCTCGGAACCACAGACTTAGAAATCGCCAGCTCATATACAGTGCATAAAATATATTTATATATATACCCTTATACACCATTTTAATAAAAAATATCACAAAATTCTTCTAAGTCCCTCGGGAAGAGTGAAAGACGCGCACGTTCATTTTCAGAGCTCCTAGACCTTCCTATAAGAAGTTAGCCAAAAAGTAGCTTCGAAAAACGCTTAGGTTAAGTTTCAGAGTTGCTTCTAATGTACCAAAGCTGGACTTAGACATAATTTCACTCTCACAACATTATGGCTGGTTGGAGACAGTCCGAACCACAAGTACCGGGTCCATGGTTCTTGCCGTATACTGGGGGGACGGGGATGACTCCCATTAACCCCTGACTATACCGGGGATACGCTTATCACAATGCCTTTCTGGTCTGTGCTGAAGCAGGGCATTCTGGCAGCCAAGTGGCTTGACCTTTATTAGTGAGCCTGGTTACCCCCTCTCGGAACCACAGACTTAGAAATCGCCAGCTCATATACAGTGCATAAAATATATTTATATATATACCCTTATACACCATTTTAATAAAAAATATCACAAAATTCTTCTAAGTCCCTCGGGAAGAGTGAAAGACGCGCACGTTCATTTTCAGAGCTCCTAGACCTTCCTATAAGAAGTTAGCCAAAAAGTAGCTTCGAAAAACGCTTAGGTTAAGTTTCAGAGTTGCTTCTAATGTACCAAAGCTGGACTTAGACATAATTTCACTCTCACAACATTATGGCTGGTTGGAGACAGTCCGAACCACAAGTACCGGGTCCATGGTTCTGGCCGTATACTGGGGGGACGGGGACGACTCCCATTAACCCCTAACTATACGCTTATCACAATGCCTTTCTGGTCTGTGCTGAAGCAGGGCATTCTGGCAGCCAAGTGGCTTGACCTTTATTAGTGAGCCTGGTTACCCCCTCTCGGAACCACAGACTTAGAAATCGCCAGCTCATATACAGTGCATAAAATATATTTATATATATACCCTTATACACCATTTTAATAAAAAATATCACAAAATTCTTCTAAGTCCCTCGGGAAGAGTGAAAGACGCGCACGTTCATTTTCAGAGCTCCTAGACCTTCCTATAAGAAGTTAGCCAAAAAGTAGCTTCGAAAAACACTTAGGTTAAGTTTCAGAGTTGCTTCTAATGTACCAAAGCTGGACTTAGACATAATTTCACTCTCACAACATTATGGCTGGTTGGAGACAGTCCGAACCACAAGTACCGGGTCCATGGTTCTGGCCGTATACTGGGGGGACGGGGACGACTCCCATTAACCCCTGACTATACCGGGGATACGCTTATCACAATGCCTTTCTGGTCTGTGCTGAAGCAGGGCATTCTGGCAGCCAAGTGGCTTGACCTTTATTAGTGAGCCTGGTTACCCCCTCTCGGAACCACAGACTTAGAAATCGCCAGCTCATATACAGTGCATAAAACATATTTATATCTATACCCTTATACACCATTTTAATAAAAAATATCTCAAAATTCTTCTAAGTCCCTCGGGAAGAGTGAAAGACGCGCACGTTCATTTTCAGAGCTCCTAGACCTTCTTATTAGAAGTTAGCTAAAAAGTAGCTTCGAAAAACGCTTAGGTTAAGTTTCAGAGTTGCTTCTAATGTACCAAAGCTGGACTTAGACATAATTTCACTCTCACAACATTATGGCTGGTTGGAGACAGTCCGAACCACAAGTACCGGGTCCATGGTTCTGGCCGTATACTGGGGGGACGGGGACGACTCCCATTAACCCCTGACTATACCGGGGATACGCTTATCACAATGCCTTTCTGGTCTGTGCTGAAGCAGGGCATTCTGGCAGCCAAGTGGCTTGACCTTTATTAGTGAGCCTGGTTACCCCCTCTCGGAACCACAGACTTAGAAATCGCCAGCTCATATACAGTGCATAAAATATATTTATATATATACCCTTATACACCATTTTAATAAAAAATATCACAAAATTCTTCTAAGTCCCTCGGGAAGAGTGAAAGACGCGCACGTTCATTTTCAGAGCTCCTAGACCTTCCTATAAGAAGTTAGCCAAAAAGTAGCTTCGAAAAACGCTTAGGTTAAGTTTCAGAGTTGCTTCTAATGTACCAAAGCTGGACTTAGACATAATTTCACTCTCACAACATTATGGCTGGTTGGAGACAGTCCGAACCACAAGTTCCGGGTCCATGGTTCTGGCCGTATACTGGGGGGACGGGGATGACTCCCATTAACCCCTGACTATACCGGGGATACGCTTATCACAATGCCTTTCTGGTCTGTGCTGAAGCAGGGCATTCTGGCAGCCAAGTGGCTTGACCTTTATTAGTGAGCCTGGTTAACCCCTCTCGGAACCACAGACTTAGAAATCGCCAGCTCATATACAGTGCATAAAATATATTTATATATATACCCTTATACACCATTTTAATAAAAAATATCACAAAATTCTTCTAAGTCCCTCGGGAAGAGTGAAAGACGCGCACGTTCATTTTCAGAGCTCCTAGACCTTCCTATAAGAAGTTAGCTAAAAAGTAGCTTCGAAAAACGCTTAGGTTAAGTTTCAGAGTTGCTTCTAATGTACCAAAGCTGGACTTAGACATAATTTCACTCTCACAACATTATGGCTGGTTGGAGACAGTCCGAACCACAAGTACCGGGTCCATGGTTCTGGCCGTATACTGGGGGGACGGGGATGACTCCCATTAACCCCTGACTATACCGGGGATACGCTTATCACAATGCCTTTCTGGTCTGTGCTGAAGCAGGGCATTCTGGCAGCCAAGTGGCTTGACCTTTATTAGTGAGCCTGGTTACCCCCTCTCGGAACCACAGACTTAGAAATCGCCAGCTCATATACAGTGCATAAAATATATTTATATATATACCCTTATACACCATTTTAATAAAAAATATCACAAAATTCTTCTAAGTCCCTCGGGAAGAGTAAAAGACGCGCACGTTCATTTTCAGAGCTCCTAGACCTTCCTATAAGAAGTTAGCTAAAAAAGTAGCTTCGAAAAACGCTTAGGTTAAGTTTCAGAGTTGCTTCTAATGTACCAAAGCTGGACTTAGACATAATTTCACTCTCACAACATTATGGCTGGTTGGAGACAGTCCGAACCACAAGTACCGGGTCCATGGTTCTGGCCGTATACTGGGGGGACGGGGACGACTCCCATTAACCCCTGACTATACCGGGGATACGCTTATCACAATGCCTTTCTGGTCTGTGTTGAAGCAGGGCATTCTGGCAGCCAAGTGGCTTGACCTTTATTAGTGAGCCTGGTTACCCCCTCTCGGAACCACAGACTTAGAAATCGCCAGCTCATATACAGTGCATAAAATATATTTATATATATACCCTTATACACCATTTTAATAAAAAATATCACAAAATTCTTCTAAGTCCCTCGGGAAGAGTGAAAGACGCGCACGTTCATTTTCAGAGCTCCTAGACCTTCCTATAAGAAGTTAGCTAAAAAGTAGCTTCGAAAAACGCTTAGGTTAAGTTTCAGAGTTGCTTCTAATGTACCAAAGCTGGACTTAGACATAATTTCACTCTCACAACATTATGGCTGGTTGGAGACAGTCCGAACCACAAGTACCGGGTCCATGGTTCTGGCCGTATACTGGGGGGACGGGGACGACTCCCATTAACCCCTGACTATACCGGGGATACGCTTATCACAATGCCTTTCTGGTCTGTGCTGAAGCAGGGCATTCTGGCAGCCAAGTGGCTTGACCTTTATTAGTGAGCCTGGTTACCCCCTCTCGGAACCACAGACTTAGAAATCGCCAGCTCATATACAGTGCATAAAATATATTAATATATATACCCTTATACACCATTTTAATAAAAAGTATCACAAAATTCTTCTAAGTCCCTCGGGAAGAGTGAAAGATGTGCACGTTCATTTTCAGAGCTCCTAGACCTTCCTATAAGAAGTTAGCTAAAAAGTAGCTTCGAAAAACGCTTAGGTTAAGTTTCAGAGTTGCTTCTAATGTACCAAAGCTGGACTTAGACATAATTTCACTCTCACAACATTATGGCTGGTTGGAGACAGTCCGAACCACAAGTACCGGGTCCATGGTTCTGGCCGTATACTGGGGGGACGGGGACGACTCCCATTAACCCCTGACTATACCGGGGATACGCTTATCACAATGCCTTTCTGGTCTGTGCTGAAGCAGGGCATTCTGGCAGCCAAGTGGCTTGACCTTTATTAGTGAGCCTGGTTACCCCCTCTCGGAACCACAGACTTAGAAATCGCCAGCTCATATACAGTGCATAAAATATATTTATATATATACCCTTATACACCATTTTAATAAAAAATATCACAAAATTCTTCTAAGTCCCTCGGGAAGAGTGAAAGACGCGCACGTTCATTTTCAGAGCTCCTAGACCTTCCTATAAGAAGTTAGCTAAAAAGTAGCTTCGAAAAACGCTTAGGTTAAGTTTCAGAGTTGCTTCTAATGTACCAAAGCTGGACTTAGACATAATTTCACTCTCACAACATTATGGCTGGTTGGAGACAGTCCGAACCACAAGTACCGGGTCCATGGTTCTGGCCGTATACTGGGGGGACGGGGACGACTCCCATTAACCCCTGACTATACCGGGGATACGCTTATCACAATGCCTTTCTGGTCTGTGCTGAAGCAGGGCATTCTGGCAGCCAAGTGGCTTGACCTTTATTAGTGAGCCTGGTTACCCCCTCTCGGAACCACAGACTTAGAAATCGCCAGCTCATATACAGTGCATAAAATATATTTATATATATACCCTTATACACGATTTTAATAAAAAATATCACAAAATTCTTCTAAGTCCCTCGGGAAGAGTGAAAGACGCGCACGTTCATTTTCAGAGCTCCTAGACCTTCCTATAAGAAGTTAGCCAAAAAGTAGCTTCGAAAAACGCTTAGGTTAAGTTTCAGAGTTGCTTCTAATGTACCAAAGCTGGACTTAGACATAATTTCACTCTCACAACATTATGGCTGGTTGGAGACAGTCCGAACCACAAGTTCCGGGTCCATGTTTCTGGCCGTATACTGGGGGGACGGGGATGACTCCCATTAACCCCTGACTATACCGGGGATACGCTTATCACAATGCCTTTCTGGTCTGTGCTGAAGCAGGGCATTCTGGCAGCCAAGTGGCTTGACCTTTATTAGTGAGCCTGGTTACCCCCTCTCGGAACCACAGACTTAGAAATCGCCAGCTCATATACAGTGCATAAAATATATTTATATATATACCCTTATACACCATTTTAATAAAAAATATCACAAAATTCTTCTAAGTCCCTCGGGAAGAGTGAAAGACGCGCACGTTCATTTTCAGAGCTCCTAGACCTTCCTATAAGAAGTTAGCTAAAAAGTAGCTTCGAAAAACGCTTAGGTTAAGTTTCAGAGTTGCTTCTAATGTACCAAAGCTGGACTTAGACATAATTTCACTCTCACAACATTATGGCTGGTTGGAGACAGTCCGAACCACAAGTACCGGGTCCATGGTTCTGGCCGTATACTGGGGGGACGGGGACGACTCCCATTAACCCCTGACTATACCGGGGATACGCTTATCACAATGCCTTTCTGGTCTGTGCTGAAGCAGGGCATTCTGGCAGCCAAGTGGCTTGACCTTTATTAGTGAGCCTGGTTACCCCCTCTCGGAACCACAGACTTAGAAATCGCCAGCTCATATACAGTGCATAAAATATATTAATATATATACCCTTATACACCATTTTAATAAAAAGTATCACAAAATTCTTCTAAGTCCCTCGGGAAGAGTGAAAGATGTGCACGTTCATTTTCAGAGCTCCTAGACCTTCCTATAAGAAGTTAGCTAAAAAGTAGCTTCGAAAAACGCTTAGGTTAAGTTTCAGAGTTGCTTCTAATGTACCAAAGCTAGACTTAGACATAATTTCACTCTCACAACATTATGGCTGGTTGGAGACAGTCCGAACCACAAGTACCGGGTTCATGGTTCTGGCCGTATACTGGGGGGACGGGGACGACTCCCATTAACCCCTGACTATACCGGGGATACGCTTATCACAATGCCTTTCTGGTCTGTGCTGAAGCAGGGCATTCTGGCAGCCAAGTGGCTTGACCTTTATTAGTGAGCCTGGTTACCCCCTCTCGGAACCACAGACTTAGAAATCGCCAGCTCATATACAGTGCATAAAATATATTTATATATATACCCTTATACACCATTTTAATAAAAAATATCACAAAATTCTTCTAAGTCCCTCGGGAAGAGTGAAAGACGCGCACGTTCATTTTCAGAGCTCCTAGACCTTCCTATAAGAAGTTAGCTAAAAAGTAGCTTCGAAAAACGCTTAGGTTAAGTTTCAGAGTTGCTTCTAATGTACCAAAGCTGGACTTAGACATAATTTCACTCTCACAACATTATGGCTGGTTGGAGACAGTCCGAACCACAAGTACCGGGTCCATGGTTCTGGCCGTATACTGGGGGGACGGGGATGACTCCCATTAACCCCTGACTATACCGGGGATACGCTTATCACAATGCCTTTCTGGTCTGTGCTGAAGCAGGGCATTCTGGCAGCCAAGTGGCTTGACCTTTATTAGTGAGCCTGGTTACCCCCTCTCGGAACCACAGACTTAGAAATCGCCAGCTCATATACAGTGCATAAAATATATTTATATATATACCCTTATACACCATTTTAATAAAAAATATCACAAAATTCTTCTAAGTCCCTCGGGAAGAGTAAAAGACGCGCACGTTCATTTTCAGAGCTCCTAGACCTTCCTATAAGAAGTTAGCTAAAAAGTAGCTTCGAAAAACGCTTAGGTTAAGTTTCAGAGTTGCTTCTAATGTACCAAAGCTGGACTTAGACATAATTTCACTCTCACAACATTATGGCTGGTTGGAGACAGTCCGAACCACAAGTACCGGGTCCATGGTTCTGGCCGTATACTGGGGGGACGGGGACGACTCCCATTAACCCCTGACTATACCGGGGATACGCTTATCACAATGACTTTCTGGTCTGTGCTGAAGCAGGGCATTCTGGCAGGCAAGTGGCTTGACCTTTATTAGTGAGCCTGGTTACCCCCTCTCGGAACCACAGACTTAGAAATCGCCAGCTCATATACAGTGCATAAAATATATTTATATATATACCCTTATACACCATTTTAATAAAAAATATCACAAAATTCTTCTAAGTCCCTCGGGAAGAGTGAAAGACGCGCACGTTCATTTTCAGAGCTCCTAGACCTTCCTATAAGAAGTTAGCCAAAAAGTAGCTTCGAAAAACGCTTAGGTTAAGTTTCAGAGTTGCTTCTAATGTACCAAAGCTGGACTTAGACATAATTTCACTCTCACAACATTATGGCTGGTTGGAGACAGTCCGAACCACAAGTACCGGGTCCATGGTTCTTGCCGTATACTGGGGGGACGGGGATGACTCCCATTAACCCCTGACTATACCGGGGATACGCTTATCACAATGCCTTTCTGGTCTGTGCTGAAGCAGGGCATTCTGGCAGCCAAGTGGCTTGACCTTTATTAGTGAGCCTGGTTACCCCCTCTCGGAACCACAGACTTAGAAATCGCCAGCTCATATACAGTGCATAAAATATATTTATATATATACCCTTATACACCATTTTAATAAAAAATATCACAAAATTCTTCTAAGTCCCTCGGGAAGAGTGAAAGACGCGCACGTTCATTTTCAGAGCTCCTAGACCTTCCTATAAGAAGTTAGCTAAAAAGTAGCTTCGAAAAACGCTTAGGTTAAGTTTCAGAGTTGCTTCTAATGTACCAAAGCTGGACTTAGACATAATTTCACTCTCACAACATTATGGCTGGTTGGAGACAGTCCGAACCACAAGTACCGGGTCCATGGTTCTGGCCGTATACTGGGGGGACGGGGACGACTCCCATTAACCCCTGACTATACCGGGGATACGCTTATCACAATGACTTTCTGGTCTGTGCTGAAGCAGGGCATTCTGGCAGGCAAGTGGCTTGACCTTTATTAGTGAGCCTGGTTACCCCCTCTCGGAACCACAGACTTAGAAATCGCCAGCTCATATACAGTGCATAAAACATATTTATATCTATACCCTTATACACCATTTTAATAAAAAATATCTCAAAATTCTTCTAAGTCCCTCGGGAAGAGTGAAAGACGCGCACGTTCATTTTCAGAGCTCCTAGACCTTCTTATAAGAAGTTAGCTAAAAAGTAGCTTCGAAAAACGCTTAGGTTAAGTTTCAGAGTTGCTTCTAATGTACCAAAGCTGGACTTAGACATAATTTCACTCTCACAACATTATGGCTGGTTGGAGACAGTCCGAACCACAAGTACCGGGTCCATGGTTCTGGCCGTATACTGGGGGGACGGGGACGACTCCCATTAACCCCTGACTATACCGGGGATACGCTTATCACAATGCCTTTCTGGTCTGTGCTGAAGCAGGGCATTCTGGCAGCCAAGTGGCTTGACCTTTATTAGTGAGCCTGGTTACCCCCTCTCGGAACCACAGACTTAGAAATCGCCAGCTCATATACAGTGCATAAAATATATTTATATATATACCCTTATACACCATTTTAATAAAAAATATCACAAAATTCTTCTAAGTCCCTCGGGAAGAGTGAAAGACGCGCACGTTCATTTTCAGAGCTCCTAGACCTTCCTATAAGAAGTTAGCCAAAAAGTAGCTTCGAAAAACGCTTAGGTTAAGTTTCAGAGTTGCTTCTAATGTACCAAAGCTGGACTTAGACATAATTTCACTCTCACAACATTATGGCTGGTTGGAGACAGTCCGAACCACAAGTTCCGGGTCCATGGTTCTGGCCGTATACTGGGGGGACGGGGATGACTCCCATTAACCCCTGACTATACCGGGGATACGCTTATCACAATGCCTTTCTGGTCTGTGCTGAAGCAGGGCATTCTGGCAGCCAAGTGGCTTGACCTTTATTAGTGAGCCTGGTTAACCCCTCTCGGAACCACAGACTTAGAAATCGCCAGCTCATATACAGTGCATAAAATATATTTATATATATACCCTTATACACCATTTTAATAAAAAATATCACAAAATTCTTCTAAGTCCCTCGGGAAGAGTGAAAGACGCGCACGTTCATTTTCAGAGCTCCTAGACCTTCCTATAAGAAGTTAGCTAAAAAGTAGCTTCGAAAAACGCTTAGGTTAAGTTTCAGAGTTGCTTCTAATGTACCAAAGCTGGACTTAGACATAATTTCACTCTCACAACATTATGGCTGGTTGGAGACAGTCCGAACCACAAGTACCGGGTCCATGGTTCTGGCCGTATACTGGGGGGACGGGGATGACTCCCATTAACCCCTGACTATACTGGGGATACGCTTATCACAATGCCTTTCTGGTCTGTGCTGAAGCAGGGCATTCTGGCAGCCAAGTGGCTTGACCTTTATTAGTGAGCCTGGTTACCCCCTCTCGGAACCACAGACTTAGAAATCGCCAGCTCATATACAGTGCATAAAATATATTTATATATATACCCTTATACACCATTTTAATAAAAAATATCACAAAATTCTTCTAAGTCCCTCGGGAAGAGTAAAAGACGCGCACGTTCATTTTCAGAGCTCCTAGACCTTCCTATAAGAAGTTAGCTAAAAAAGTAGCTTCGAAAAACGCTTAGGTTAAGTTTCAGAGTTGCTTCTAATGTACCAAAGCTGGACTTAGACATAATTTCACTCTCACAACATTATGGCTGGTTGGAGACAGTCCGAACCACAAGTACCGGGTCCATGGTTCTGGCCGTATACTGGGGGGACGGGGACGACTCCCATTAACCCCTGACTATACCGGGGATACGCTTATCACAATGCCTTTCTGGTCTGTGTTGAAGCAGGGCATTCTGGCAGCCAAGTGGCTTGACCTTTATTAGTGAGCCTGGTTACCCCCTCTCGGAACCACAGACTTAGAAATCGCCAGCTCATATACAGTGCATAAAATATATTTATATATATACCCTTATACACCATTTTAATAAAAAATATCACAAAATTCTTCTAAGTCCCTCGGGAAGAGTGAAAGACGCGCACGTTCATTTTCAGAGCTCCTAGACCTTCCTATAAGAAGTTAGCTAAAAAGTAGCTTCGAAAAACGCTTAGGTTAAGTTTCAGAGTTGCTTCTAATGTACCAAAGCTGGACTTAGACATAATTTCACTCTCACAACATTATGGCTGGTTGGAGACAGTCCGAACCACAAGTACCGGGTCCATGGTTCTGGCCGTATACTGGGGGGACGGGGACGACTCCCATTAACCCCTGACTATACCGGGGATACGCTTATCACAATGCCTTTCTGGTCTGTGCTGAAGCAGGGCATTCTGGCAGCCAAGTGGCTTGACCTTTATTAGTGAGCCTGGTTACCCCCTCTCGGAACCACAGACTTAGAAATCGCCAGCTCATATACAGTGCATAAAATATATTTATATATATACCCTTATACACCATTTTAATAAAAAATATCACAAAATTCTTCTAAGTCCCTCGGGAAGAGTGAAAGACGCGCACGTTCATTTTCAGAGCTCCTAGACCTTCCTATAAGAAGTTAGCCAAAAAGTAGCTTCGAAAAACGCTTAGGTTAAGTTTCAGAGTTGCTTCTAATGTACCAAAGCTGGACTTAGACATAATTTCACTCTCACAACATTATGGCTGGTTGGAGACAGTCCGAACCACAAGTACCGGGTCCATGGTTCTGGCCGTATACTGGGGGGACGGGGATGACTCCCATTAACCCCTGACTATACCGGGGATACGCTTATCACAATGCCTTTCTGGTCTGTGCTGAAGCAGGGCATTCTGGCAGCCAAGTGGCTTGACCTTTATTAGTGAGCCTGGTTACCCCCTCTCGGAACCACAGACTTAGAAATCGCCAGCTCATATACAGTGCATAAAATATATTTATATATATACCCTTATACACCATTTTAATAAAAAATATCACAAAATTCTTCTAAGTCCCTCGGGAAGAGTGAAAGACGCGCACGTTCATTTTCAGAGCTCCTAGACCTTCCTATAAGAAGTTAGCTAAAAAGTAGCTTCGAAAAACGCTTAGGTTAAGTTTCAGAGTTGCTTCTAATGTACCAAAGCTGGACTTAGACATAATTTCACTCTCACAACATTATGGCTGGTTGGAGACAGTCCGAACCACAAGTACCGGGTCCATGGTTCTGGCCGTATACTGGGGGGACGGGGACGACTCCCATTAACCCCTGACTATACCGGGGATACGCTTATCACAATGACTTTCTGGTCTGTGCTGAAGCAGGGCATTCTGGCAGCCAAGTGGCTTGACCTTTATTAGTGAGCCTGGTTACCCCCTCTCGGAACCACAGACTTAGAAATCGCCAGCTCATATACAGTGCATAAAATATATTTATATATATACCCTTATACACCATTTTAATAAAAAATATCACAAAATTCTTCTAAGTACCTCGGGAAGAGTGAAAGACGCGCACGTTCATTTTTAGAGCTCCTAGACCTTCCTACTGTATAAGAAGTTAGCCAAAAAGTAGCTTCGAAAAACGCTTAGGTTAAGTTTCAGAGTTGCTTCTAATGTACCAAAGCTGGACTTAGACATAATTTCACTCTCACAACATTATGGCTGGTTGGAGACAGTCCGAACCACAAGTACCGGGTCCATGGTTCTGGCCGTATACTGGGGGGACGGGGACGACTCCCATTAACCCCTGACTATACCGGGGATACGCTTATCACAATGCCTTTCTGGTCTGTGCTGAAGCAGGGCATTCTGGCAGCCAAGTGGCTTGACCTTTATTAGTGAGCCTGGTTACCCCCTCTCGGAACCACAGACTTAGAAATCGCCAGCTCATATACAGTGCATAAAATATATTTATATATATACCCTTATACACCATTTTAATAAAAAATATCACAAAATTCTTCTAAGTCCCTCGGGAAGAGTGAAAGACGCGCACGTTCATTTTCAGAGCTCCTAGACCTTCCTATAAGAAGTTAGCTAAAAAGTAGCTTCGAAAAACGCTTAGGTTAAGTTTCAGAGTTGCTTCTAATGTACCAAAGCTGGACTTAGACATAATTTCACTCTCACAACATTATGGCTGGTTGGAGACAGTCCGAACCACAAGTACCGGGTCCATGGTTCTGGCCGTATACTGGGGGGACGGGGACGACTCCCATTAACCCCTGACTATACCGGGGATACGCTTATCACAATGACTTTCTGGTCTGTGCTTAAACAGGGCATTCTGGCAGGCAAGTGGCTTGACCTTTATTAGTGAGCCTGGTTACCCCCTCTCGGAACCACAGACTTAGAAATCGCCAGCTCATATACAGTGCATAAAATATATTTATATATATACCCTTATACACCATTTTAATAAAAAATATCACAAAATTCTTCTAAGTCCCTCGGGAAGAGTGAAAGACGCGCACGTTCATTTTCAGAGCTCCTAGACCTTCCTATAAGAAGTTAGCTAAAAAGTAGCTTCGAAAAACGCTTAGGTTAAGTTTCAGAGTTGCTTCTAATGTACCAAAGCTGGACTTAGACATAATTTCACTCTCACAACATTATGGCTGGTTGGAGACAGTCCGAACCACAAGTACCGGGTCCATGGTTCTGGCCGTATACTGGGGGGACGGGGATGACTCCCATTAACCCCTGACTATACCGGGGATACGCTTATCACAATGCCTTTCTGGTCTGTGCTGAAGCAGGGCATTCTGGCAGCCAAGTGGCTTGACCTTTATTAGTGAGCCTGGTTACCCCCTCTCGGAACCACAGACTTAGAAATCGCCAGCTCATATACAGTGCATAAAATATATTTATATATATACCCTTATACACCATTTTAATAAAAAATATCACAAAATTCTTCTAAGTCCCTCGGGAAGAGTGAAAGACGCGCACGTTCATTTTCAGAGCTCCTAGACCTTCCTATAAGAAGTTAGCTAAAAAGTAGCTTCGAAAAACGCTTAGGTTAAGTTTCAGAGTTGCTTCTAATGTACCAAAGCTGGACTTAGACATAATTTCACTCTCACAACATTATGGCTGGTTGGAGACAGTCCGAACCACAAGTACCGGGTCCATGGTTCTGGCCGTATACTGGGGGGACGGGGACGACTCCCATTAACCCCTGACTATACCGGGGATACGCTTATCACAATGCCTTTCTGGTCTGTGCTGAAGCAGGGCATTCTGGCAGCCAAGTGGCTTGACCTTTATTAGTGAGCCTGGTTACCCCCTCTCGGAACCACAGACTTAGAAATCGCCAGCTCATATACAGTGCATAAAATATATTTATATATATACCCTTATACACCATTTTAATAAAAAATATCACAAAATTCTTCTAAGTACCTCGGGAAGAGTGAAAGACGCGCACGTTCATTTTCAGAGCTCCTAGACCTTCCTATAAGAAGTTAGCCAAAAAGTAGCTTCGAAAAACGCTTAGGTTAAGTTTCAGAGTTGCTTCTAATGTACCAAAGCTGGACTTAGACATAATTTCACTCTCACAACATTATGGCTGGTTGGAGACAGTCCGAACCACAAGTACCGGGTCCATGGTTCTGGCCGTATACTGGGGGGACGGGGACGACTCCCATTAACCCCTGACTATACCGGGGATACGCTTATCACAATGCCTTTTTGGTCTGTGCTGAAGCAGGGCATTCTGGCAGCTAAGTGGCTTGACCTTTATTAGTGAGCCTGGTTACCCCCTCTCGGAACCACAGACTTAGAAATCGCCAGCTCATATACAGTGCATAAAATATATTTATATATATACCCTTATACACCATTTTAATAAAAAATATCACAAAATTCTTCTAAGTCCCTCGGGAAGAGTGAAAGACGCGCACGTTCATTTTCAGAGCTCCTAGACCTTCCTATAAGAAGTTAGCTAAAAAGTAGCTTCGAAAAACGCTTAGGTTAAGTTTCAGAGTTGCTTCTAATGTACCAAAGCTGGACTTAGACATAATTTCACTCTCACAACATTATGGCTGGTTAGAGACAGTCCGAACCACAAGTACCGGGTCCATGGTTCTGGCCGTATACTGGGGGGACGGGGACGACTCCCATTAACCCCTGACTATACCGGGGATACGCTTATCACAATGACTTTCTGGTCTGTGCTGAAGCAGGGCATTCTGGCAGGCAAGTGGCTTGACCTTTATTAGTGAGCCTGGTTACCCCCTCTCGGAACCACAGACTTAGAAATCGCCAGCTCATATACAGTGCATAAAATATATTTATATATATACCCTTATACACCATTTTAATAAAAAATATCACAAAATTCTTCTAAGTCCCTCGGGAAGAGTGAAAGACGCGCACGTTCATTTTCAGAGCTCCTAGACCTTCCTATAAGAAGTTAGCTAAAAAGTAGCTTCGAAAAATGCTTAGGTTAAGTTTCAGAGTTGCTTCTAATGTACCAAAGCTGGACTTAGACATAATTTCACTCTCACAACATTATGGCTGGTTGGAGACAGTCCGAACCACAAGTACCGGGTCCATGGTTCTGGCCGTATACTGGGGGGACGGGGACGACTCCCATTAACCCCTGACTATACCGGGGATACGCTTATCACAATGCCTTTCTGGTCTGTGCTGAAGCAGGGCATTCTGGCAGCCAAGTGGCTTGACCTTTATTAGTGAGCCTGGTTACCCCCTCTCGGAACCACAGACTTAGAAATCGCCAGCTCATATACGGTGCATAAAATATATTTATATATATACCCTTATACACCATTTTAATAAAAAATATCACAAAATTCTTCTAAGTCCCTCGGGAAGAGTGAAAGACGCGCACGTTCATTTTCAGAGCTCCTAGACCTTCCTATAAGAAGTTAGCTAAAAAGTAGCTTCGAAAAACGCTTAGGTTAAGTTTCAGAGTTGCTTCTAATGTACCAAAGCTGGACTTAGACATAATTTCACTCTCACAACATTATGGCTGGTTGGAGACAGTCCGAACCACAAGTACCGGGTCCATGGTTCTGGCCGTATACTGGGGGGACGGGGACGACTCCCATTAACCCCTGACTATACCGGGGATACGCTTATCACAATGCCTTTCTGGTCTGTGCTGAAGCAGGGCATTCTGGCAGCCAAGTGGCTTGACCTTTATTAGTGAGCCTGGTTACCCCCTCTCGGAACCACAGACTTAGAAATCGCCAGCTCATATACGGTGCATAAAATATATTTATATATATACCCTTATACACCATTTTAATAAAAAATATCACAAAATTCTTCTAAGTCCCTCGGGAAGAGTGAAAGACGCGCACGTTCATTTTCAGAGCTCCTAGACCTTCCTATAAGAAGTTAGCTAAAAAGTAGCTTCGAAAAACGCTTAGGTTAAGTTTCAGAGTTGCTTCTAATGTACCAAAGCTGGACTTAGACATAATTTCACTCTCACAACATTATGGCTGGTTGGAGACAGTCCGAACCACAAGTACCGGGTCCATGGTTCGGGCCGTATACTGGGGGGACTGGGACGACTCCCATTAACCCCTGACTATACCGGGGATACGCTTATCACAATGACTTTCTGGTCTGTGCTGAAGCAGGGCATTCTGGCAGGCAAGTGGCTTGACCTTTATTAGTGAGCCTGGTTACCCCCTCTCGGAACCACAGACTTAGAAATCGCCAGCTCATATACAGTGCATAAAATATATTTATATATATACCCTTATACACCATTTTAATAAAAAATATCACAAAATTCTTCTAAGTCCCTCGGGAAGAGTGAAAGACGCGCACGTTTATTTTCAGAGCTCCTAGACCTTCCTATAAGAAGTTAGCCAAAAAGTAGCTTCGAAAAACGCTTAGGTTAAGTTTCAGAGTTGCTTCTAATGTACCAAAGCTGGACTTAGACATAATTTCACTCTCACAACATTATGGCTGGTTGGAGACAGTCCGAACCACAAGTACCGGGTCCATGGTTCTGGCCGTATACTGGGGGGACGGGGACGACTCCCATTAACCCCTGACTATACCGGGGATACGCTTATCACAATGCCTTTCTGGTCTGTGCTGAAGCAGGGCATTCTGGCAGCCAAGTGGCTTGACCTTTATTAGTGAGCCTGGTTACCCCCTCTCGGAACCACAGACTTAGAAATCGCCAGCTCATATACGGTGCATAAAATATATTTATATATATACCCTTATACACCATTTTAATAAAAAATATCACAAAATTCTTCTAAGTCCCTCGGGAAGAGTGAAAGACGCGCACGTTCATTTTCAGAGCTCCTAGACCTTCCTATAAGAAGTTAGCTAAAAAGTAGCTTCGAAAAACGCTTAGGTTAAGTTTCAGAGTTGCTTCTAATGTACCAAAGCTGGACTTAGACATAATTTCACTCTCACAACATTATGGCTGGTTGGAGACAGTCCGAACCACAAGTACCGGGTCCATGGTTCGGGCCGTATACTGGGGGGACGGGGACGACTCCCATTAACCCCTGACTATACCGGGGATACGCTTATCACAATGACTTTCTGGTCTGTGCTGAAGCAGGGCATTCTGGCAGGCAAGTGGCTTGACCTTTATTAGTGAGCCTGGTTACCCCCTCTCGGAACCACAGACTTAGAAATCGCCAGCTCATATACAGTGCATAAAATATATTTATATATATACCCTTATACACCATTTTAATAAAAAATATCACAAAATTCTTCTAAGTCCCTCGGGAAGAGTGAAAGACGCGCACGTTCATTTTCAGAGCTCCTAGACCTTCCTATAAGAAGTTAGCTAAAAAGTAGCTTCGAAAAACGCTTAGGTTAAGTTTCAGAGTTGCTTCTAATGTACCAAAGCTGGACTTAGACATAATTTCACTCTCACAACATTATGGCTGGTTGGAGACAGTCCGAACCACAAGTACCGGGTCCATGGTTCGGGCCGTATACTGGGGGGACTGGGACGACTCCCATTAACCCCTGACTATACCGGGGATACGCTTATCACAATGACTTTCTGGTCTGTGCTGAAGCAGGGCATTCTGGCAGGCAAGTGGCTTGACCTTTATTAGTGAGCCTGGTTACCCCCTCTCGGAACCACAGACTTAGAAATCGCCAGCTCATATACAGTGCATAAAATATATTTATATATATACCCTTATACACCATTTTAATAAAAAATATCACAAAATTCTTCTAAGTCCCTCGGGAAGAGTGAAAGACGCGCACGTTTATTTTCAGAGCTCCTAGACCTTCCTATAAGAAGTTAGCCAAAAAGTAGCTTCGAAAAACGCTTAGGTTAAGTTTCAGAGTTGCTTCTAATGTACCAAAGCTGGACTTAGACATAATTTCACTCTCACAACATTATGGCTGGTTGGAGACAGTCCGAACCACAAGTACCGGGTCCATGGTTCTGGCCGTATACTGGGGGGACGGGGACGACTCCCATTAACCCCTGACTATACCGGGGATACGCTTATCACAATGCCTTTCTGGTCTGTGCTGAAGCAGGGCATTCTGGCAGCCAAGTGGCTTGACCTTTATTAGTGAGCCTGGTTACCCCCTCTCGGAACCACAGACTTAGAAATCGCCAGCTCATATACGGTGCATAAAATATATTTATATATATACCCTTATACACCATTTTAATAAAAAATATCACAAAATTCTTCTAAGTCCCTCGGGAAGAGTGAAAGACGCGCACGTTCATTTTCAGAGCTCCTAGACCTTCCTATAAGAAGTTAGCTAAAAAGTAGCTTCGAAAAACGCTTAGGTTAAGTTTCAGAGTTGCTTCTAATGTACCAAAGCTGGACTTAGACATAATTTCACTCTCACAACATTATGGCTGGTTGGAGACAGTCCGAACCACAAGTACCGGGTCCATGGTTCGGGCCGTATACTGGGGGGACGGGGACGACTCCCATTAACCCCTGACTATACCGGGGATACGCTTATCACAATGACTTTCTGGTCTGTGCTGAAGCAGGGCATTCTGGCAGGCAAGTGGCTTGACCTTTATTAGTGAGCCTGGTTACCCCCTCTCGGAACCACAGACTTAGAAATCGCCAGCTCATATACAGTGCATAAAATATATTTATATATATACCCTTATACACCATTTTAATAAAAAATATCACAAAATTCTTCTAAGTCCCTCGGGAAGAGTGAAAGACGCGCACGTTCATTTTCAGAGCTCCTAGACCTTCCTATAAGAAGTTAGCCAAAAAGTAGCTTCGAAAAACACTTAGGTTAAGTTTCAGAGTTGCTTCTAATGTACCAAAGCTGGACTTAGACATAATTTCACTCTCACAACATTATGGCTGGTTGGAGACAGTCCGAACCACAAGTACCGGGTCCATGGTTCTGGCCGTATACTGGGGGGACGGGGACGACTCCCATTAACCCCTGACTATACCGGGGATACGCTTATCACAATGCCTTTCTGGTCTGTGCTGAAGCAGGGCATTCTGGCAGCCAAGTGGCTTGACCTTTATTAGTGAGCCTGGTTACCCCCTCTCGGAACCACAGACTTAGAAATCGCCAGCTCATATACAGTGCATAAAATATATTTATATATATACCCTTATACACCATTTTAATAAAAAATATCACAAAATTCTTCTAAGTCCCTCGGGAAGAGTGAAAGACGCGCACGTTTATTTTCAGAGCTCCTAGACCTTCCTATAAGAAGTTAGCCAAAAAGTAGCTTCGAAAAACGCTTAGGTTAAGTTTCAGAGTTGCTTCTAATGTACCAAAGCTGGACTTAGACATAATTTCACTCTCACAACATTATGGCTGGTTGGAGACAGTCCGAACCACAAGTACCGGGTCCATGGTTCTGGCCGTATACTGGGGGGACGGGGACGACTCCCATTAACCCCTGACTATACCGGGGATACGCTTATCACAATGCCTTTCTGGTCTGTGCTGAAGCAGGGCATTCTGGCAGCCAAGTGGCTTGACCTTTATTAGTGAGCCTGGTTACCCCCTCTCGGAACCACAGACTTAGAAATCGCCAGCTCATATACGGTGCATAAAATATATTTATATATATACCCTTATACACCATTTTAATAAAAAATATCACAAAATTCTTCTAAGTCCCTCGGGAAGAGTGAAAGACGCGCACGTTCATTTTCAGAGCTCCTAGACCTTCCTATAAGAAGTTAGCCAAAAAGTAGCTTCGAAAAACACTTAGGTTAAGTTTCAGAGTTGCTTCTAATGTACCAAAGCTGGACTTAGACATAATTTCACTCTCACAACATTATGGCTGGTTGGAGACAGTCCGAACCACAAGTACCGGGTCCATGGTTCTGGCCGTATACTGGGGGGACGGGGACGACTCCCATTAACCCCTGACTATACCGGGGATACGCTTATCACAATGCCTTTCTGGTCTGTGCTGAAGCAGGGCATTCTGGCAGCCAAGTGGCTTGACCTTTATTAGTGAGCCTGGTTACCCCCTCTCGGAACCACAGACTTAGAAATCGCCAGCTCATATACAGTGCATAAAATATATTTATATATATACCCTTATACACCATTTTAATAAAAAATATCACAAAATTCTTCTAAGTCCCTCGGGAAGAGTGAAAGACGCGCACGTTTATTTTCAGAGCTCCTAGACCTTCCTATAAGAAGTTAGCCAAAAAGTAGCTTCGAAAAACGCTTAGGTTAAGTTTCAGAGTTGCTTCTAATGTACCAAAGCTGGACTTAGACATAATTTCACTCTCACAACATTATGGCTGGTTGGAGACAGTCCGAACCACAAGTACCGGGTCCATGGTTCTGGCCGTATACTGGGGGGACGGGGACGACTCCCATTAACCCCTGACTATACCGGGGATACGCTTATCACAATGCCTTTCTGGTCTGTGCTGAAGCAGGGCATTCTGGCAGCCAAGTGGCTTGACCTTTATTAGTGAGCCTGGTTACCCCCTCTCGGAACCACAGACTTAGAAATCGCCAGCTCATATACGGTGCATAAAATATATTTATATATATACCCTTATACACCATTTTAATAAAAAATATCACAAAATTCTTCTAAGTCCCTCGGGAAGAGTGAAAGACGCGCACGTTCATTTTCAGAGCTCCTAGACCTTCCTATAAGAAGTTAGCTAAAAAGTAGCTTCGAAAAACGCTTAGGTTAAGTTTCAGAGTTGCTTCTAATGTACCAAAGCTGGACTTAGACATAATTTCACTCTCACAACATTATGGCTGGTTGGAGACAGTCCGAACCACAAGTACCGGGTCCATGGTTCGGGCCGTATACTGGGGGGACGGGGACGACTCCCATTAACCCCTGACTATACCGGGGATACGCTTATCACAATGACTTTCTGGTCTGTGCTGAAGCAGGGCATTCTGGCAGGCAAGTGGCTTGACCTTTATTAGTGAGCCTGGTTACCCCCTCTCGGAACCACAGACTTAGAAATCGCCAGCTCATATACAGTGCATAAAATATATTTATATATATACCCTTATACACCATTTTAATAAAAAATATCACAAAATTCTTCTAAGTCCCTCGGGAAGAGTGAAAGACGCGCACGTTCATTTTCAGAGCTCCTAGACCTTCCTATAAGAAGTTAGCCAAAAAGTAGCTTCGAAAAACACTTAGGTTAAGTTTCAGAGTTGCTTCTAATGTACCAAAGCTGGACTTAGACATAATTTCACTCTCACAACATTATGGCTGGTTGGAGACAGTCCGAACCACAAGTACCGGGTCCATGGTTCTGGCCGTATACTGGGGGGACGGGGACGACTCCCATTAACCCCTGACTATACCGGGGATACGCTTATCACAATGCCTTTCTGGTCTGTGCTGAAGCAGGGCATTCTGGCAGCCAAGTGGCTTGACCTTTATTAGTGAGCCTGGTTACCCCCTCTCGGAACCACAGACTTAGAAATCGCCAGCTCATATACAGTGCATAAAATATATTTATATATATACCCTTATACACCATTTTAATAAAAAATATCACAAAATTCTTCTAAGTCCCTCGGGAAGAGTGAAAGACGCGCACGTTTATTTTCAGAGCTCCTAGTCCTTCCTATAAGAAGTTAGCCAAAAAGTAGCTTCGAAAAACGCTTAGGTTAAGTTTCAGAGTTGCTTCTAATGTACCAAAGCTGGACTTAGACATAATTTCACTCTCACAACATTATGGCTGGTTGGAGACAGTCCGAACCACAAGTACCGGGTCCATGGTTCTGGCCGTATACTGGGGGGACGGGGACGACTCCCATTAACCCCTGACTATACCGGGGATACGCTTATCACAATGCCTTTCTGGTCTGTGCTGAAGCAGGGCATTCTGGCAGCCAAGTGGCTTGACCTTTATTAGTGAGCCTGGTTACCCCCTCTCGGAACCACAGACTTAGAAATCGCCAGCTCATATACGGTGCATAAAATATATTTATATATATACCCTTATACACCATTTTAATAAAAAATATCACAAAATTCTTCTAAGTCCCTCGGGAAGAGTGAAAGACGCGCACGTTCATTTTCAGAGCTCCTAGACCTTCCTATAAGAAGTTAGCTAAAAAGTAGCTTCGAAAAACGCTTAGGTTAAGTTTCAGAGTTGCTTCTAATGTACCAAAGCTGGACTTAGACATAATTTCACTCTCACAACATTATGGCTGGTTGGAGACAGTCCGAACCACAAGTACCGGGTCCATGGTTCGGGCCGTATACTGGGGGGACGGGGACGACTCCCATTAACCCCTGACTATACCGGGGATACGCTTATCACAATGACTTTCTGGTCTGTGCTGAAGCAGGGCATTCTGGCAGGCAAGTGGCTTGACCTTTATTAGTGAGCCTGGTTACCCCCTCTCGGAACCACAGACTTAGAAATCGCCAGCTCATATACAGTGCATAAAATATATTTATATATATACCCTTATACACCATTTTAATAAAAAATATCACAAAATTCTTCTAAGTCCCTCGGGAAGAGTGAAAGACGCGCACGTTCATTTTCAGAGCTCCTAGACCTTCCTATAAGAAGTTAGCCAAAAAGTAGCTTCGAAAAACACTTAGGTTAAGTTTCAGAGTTGCTTCTAATGTACCAAAGCTGGACTTAGACTTAATTTCACTCTCACAACATTATGGCTGGTTGGAGACAGTCCGAACCACAAGTACCGGGTCCATGGTTCTGGCCGTATACTGGGGGGACGGGGACGACTCCCATTAACCCCTGACTATACCGGGGATACGCTTATCACAATGCCTTTCTGGTCTGTGCTGAAGCAGGGCATTCTGGCAGCCAAGTGGCTTGACCTTTATTAGTGAGCCTGGTTACCCCCTCTCGGAACCACAGACTTAGAAATCGCCAGCTCATATACAGTGCATAAAATATATTTATATATATACCCTTATACACCATTTTAATAAAAAATATCACAAAATTCTTCTAAGTCCCTCGGGAAGAGTGAAAGACGCGCACGTTCATTTTCAGAGCTCCTAGACCTTCCTATAAGAAGTTAGCCAAAAAGTAGCTTCGAAAAACGCTTAGGTTAAGTTTCAGAGTTGCTTCTAATGTACCAAAGCTGGACTTAGACATAATTTCACTCTCACAACATTATGGCTGGTTGGAGACAGTCCGAACCACAAGTACCGGGTCCATGGTTCTGGCCGTATACTGGGGGGACGGGGACGACTCCCATTAACCCCTGACTATACCGGGGATACGCTTATCACAATGCCTTTCTGGTCTGTGCTGAAGCAGGGCATTCTGGCAGCCAAGTGGCTTGACCTTTATTAGTGAGCCTGGTTACCCCCTCTCGGAACCACAGACTTAGAAATCGCCAGCTCATATACAGTGCATAAAATATATTTATATATATATACCCTTATACACCATTTTAATAAAAAATATCACAAAATTCTTCTAAGTCCCTCGGGAAGAGTGAAAGACGCGCACATTCATTTTCAGAGCTCCTAGACCTTCCTATAAGAAGTTAGCCAAAAAGTAGCTTCGAAAAACGCTTAGGTTAAGTTTCAGAGTTGCTTCTAATGTACCAAAGCTGGACTTAGACATAATTTCACTCTCACAACATTATGGCTGGTTGGAGACAGTCCGAACCACAAGTACCGGGTCCATGGTTCTGGCCGTATACTGGGGGGACGGGGACGACTCCCATTAACCCCTGACTATACCGGGGATACGCTTATCACAATGACTTTCTGGTCTGTGCTGAAGCAGGGCATTCTGGCAGGCAAGTGGCTTGACCTTTATTAGTGAGCCTGGTTACCCCCTCTCGGAACCACAGACTTAGAAATCGCCAGCTCATATACAGTGCATAAAATATATTTATATATATACCCTTATACACCATTTTAATAAAAAATATCACAAAATTCTTCTAAGTCCCTCGGGAAGAGTGAAAGACGCGCACGTTCATTTTCAGAGCTCCTAGACCTTCCTATAAGAAGTTAGCCAAAAAGTAGCTTCGAAAAACGCTTAGGTTAAGTTTCAGAGTTGCTTCTAATGTACCAAAGCTGGACTTAGACATAATTTCACTCTCACAACATTATGGCTGGTTGGAGACAGTCCGAACCACAAGTACCGGGTCCATGGTTCTGGCCGTATACTGGGGGGACGGGGACGACTCCCATTAACCCCTGACTATACCGGGGATACGCTTATCACAATGCCTTTCTGGTCTGTGCTGAAGCAGGGCATTCTGGCAGCCAAGTGGCTTGACCTTTATTAGTGAGCCTGGTTACCCCCTCTCGGAACCACAGACTTAGAAATCGCCAGCTCATATACGGTGCATAAAATATATTTATATATATACCCTTATACACCATTTTAATAAAAAATATCACAAAATTCTTCTAAGTCCCTCGGGAAGAGTGAAAGACGCGCACGTTCATTTTCAGAGCTCCTAGACCTTCCTATAAGAAGTTAGCTAAAAAGTAGCTTCGAAAAACGCTTAGGTTAAGTTTCAGAGTTGCTTCTAATGTACCAAAGCTGGACTTAGACATAATTTCACTCTCACAACATTATGGCTGGTTGGAGACAGTCCGAACCACAAGTACCGGGTCCATGGTTCGGGCCGTATACTGGGGGGACGGGGACGACTCCCATTAACCCCTGACTATACCGGGGATACGCTTATCACAATGACTTTCTGGTCTGTGCTGAAGCAGGGCATTCTGGCAGGCAAGTGGCTTGACCTTTATTAGTGAGCCTGGTTACCCCCTCTCGGAACCACAGACTTAGAAATCGCCAGCTCATATACAGTGCATAAAATATATTTATATATATACCCTTATACACCATTTTAATAAAAAATATCACAAAATTCTTCTAAGTCCCTCGGGAAGAGTGAAAGACGCGCACGTTCATTTTCAGAGCTCCTAGACCTTCCTATAAGAAGTTAGCCAAAAAGTAGCTTCGAAAAACGCTTAGGTTAAGTTTCAGAGTTGCTTCTAATGTACCAAAGCTGGACTTAGACATAATTTCACTCTCACAACATTATGGCTGGTTGGAGACAGTCCGAACCACAAGTACCGGGTCCATGGTTCTGGCCGTATACTGGGGGGACGGGGACGACTCCCATTAACCCCTGACTATACCGGGGATACGCTTATCACAATGCCTTTCTGGTCTGTGCTGAAGCAGGGCATTCTGGCAGCCAAGTGGCTTGACCTTTATTAGTGAGCCTGGTTACCCCCTCTCGGAACCACAGACTTAGAAATCGCCAGCTCATATACGGTGCATAAAATATATTTATATATATACCCTTATACACCATTTTAATAAAAAATATCACAAAATTCTTCTAAGTCCCTCGGGAAGAGTGAAAGACGCGCACGTTCATTTTCAGAGCTCCTAGACCTTCCTATAAGAAGTTAGCTAAAAAGTAGCTTCGAAAAACGCTTAGGTTAAGTTTCAGAGTTGCTTCTAATGTACCAAAGCTGGACTTAGACATAATTTCACTCTCACAACATTATGGCTGGTTGGAGACAGTCCGAACCACAAGTACCGGGTCCATGGTTCGGGCCGTATACTGGGGGGACGGGGACGACTCCCATTAACCCCTGACTATACCGGGGATACGCTTATCACAATGCCTTTCTGGTCTGTGCTGAAGCAGGGCATTCTGGCAGCCAAGTGGCTTGACCTTTATTAGTGAGCCTGGTTACCCCCTCTCGGAACCACAGACTTAGAAATCGCCAGCTCATATACAGTGCATAAAATATATTTATATATATACCCTTATACACCATTTTAATAAAAAATATCACAAAATTCTTCTAAGTCCCTCGGGAAGAGTGAAAGACGCGCACGTTCATTTTCAGAGCTCCTAGACCTTCCTATAAGAAGTTAGCCAAAAAGTAGCTTCGAAAAACGCTTAGGTTAAGTTTCAGAGTTGCTTCTAATGTACCAAAGCTGGACTTAGACATAATTTCACTCTCACAACATTATGGCTGGTTGGAGACAGTCCGAACCACAAGTACCGGGTCCATGGTTCTGGCCGTATACTGGGGGGACGGGGACGACTCCCATTAACCCCTGACTATACCGGGGATACGCTTATCACAATGCCTTTCTGGTCTGTGCTGAAGCAGGGCATTCTGGCAGCCAAGTGGCTTGACCTTTATTAGTGAGCCTGGTTACCCCCTCTCGGAACCACAGACTTAGAAATCGCCAGCTCATATACAGTGCATAAAATATATTTATATATATACCCTTATACACCATTTTAATAAAAAATATCACAAAATTCTTCTAAGTCCCTCGGGAAGAGTGAAAGACGCGCACATTCATTTTCAGAGCTCCTAGACCTTCCTATAAGAAGTTAGCCAAAAAGTAGCTTCGAAAAACGCTTAGGTTAAGTTTCAGAGTTGCTTCTAATGTACCAAAGCTGGACTTAGACATAATTTCACTCTCACAACATTATGGCTGGTTGGAGACAGTCCGAACCACAAGTACCGGGTCCATGGTTCTGGCCGTATACTGGGGGGACGGGGATGACTCCCATTAACCCCTGACTATACCGGGGATACGCTTATCACAATGCCTTTCTGGTCTGTGCTGAAGCAGGGCATTCTGGCAGCCAAGTGGCTTGACCTTTATTAGTGAGCCTGGTTACCCCCTCTCGGAACCACAGACTTAGAAATCGCCAGCTCATATACAGTGCATAAAATATATTTATATATATACCCTTATACACCATTTTAATAAAAAATATCACAAAATTCTTCTAAGTCCCTCGGGAAGAGTGAAAGACGCGCACGTTCATTTTCAGAGCTCCTAGACCTTCCTATAAGAAGTTAGCCAAAAAGTAGCTTCGAAAAACGCTTAGGTTAAGTTTCAGAGTTGCTTCTAATGTACCAAAGCTGGACTTAGACATAATTTCACTCTCACAACATTATGGCTGGTTGGAGACAGTCCGAACCACAAGTACCGGGTCCATGGTTCTGGCCGTATACTGGGGGGACGGGGATGACTCCCATTTACCCCTGACTATACCGGGGATACGCTTATCACAATGCCTTTCTGGTCTGTGCTGAAGCAGGGCATTCTGGCAGCCAAGTGGCTTGACCTTTATTAGTGAGCCTGGTTACCCCCTCTCGGAACCACAGACTTAGAAATCGCCAGCTCATATACAGTGCATAAAATATATTTATATATATACCCTTATACACCATTTTAATAAAAAATATCACAAAATTCTTCTAAGTCCCTCGGGAAGAGTGAAAGACGCGCACGTACATTTTCAGAGCTCCTAGACCTTCCTATAAGAAGTTAGCTAAAAAGTAGCTTCGAAAAACGCTTAGGTTAAGTTTCAGAGTTGCTTCTAATGTACCAAAGCTGGACTTAGACATAATTTCACTCTCACAACATTATGGCTGGTTGGAGACAGTCCGAACCACAAGTACCGGGTCCATGGTTCTGGCCGTATACTGGGGGGACGGGGACGACTCCCATTAACCCCTGACTATACCGGGGATACGCTTATCACAATGACTTTCTGGTCTGTGCTGAAGCAGGGCATTCTGGCAGCCAAGTGGCTTGACCTTTATTAGTGAGCCTGGTTACCCCCTCTCGGAACCACAGACTTAGAAATCGCCAGCTCATATACAGTGCATAAAATATATTTATATATATATACCCTTATACACCATTTTAATAAAAAATATCACAAAATTCTTCTAAGTCCCTCGGGAAGAGTGAAAGACGCGCACGTTCATTTTCAGAGCTCCTAGACCTTCCTATAAGAAGTTAGCCAAAAAGTAGCTTCGAAAAACGCTTAGGTTAAGTTTCAGAGTTGCTTCTAATGTACCAAAGCTGGACTTAGACATAATTTCACTCTCACAACATTATGGCTGGTTGGAGACAGTCCGAACCACAAGTACCGGGTCCATGGTTCTGGCCGTATACTGGGGGGACGGGGACGACTCCCATTAACCCCTGACTATACCGGGGATACGCTTATCACAATGCCTTTCTGGTCTGTGCTGAAGCAGGGCATTCTGGCAGCCAAGTGGCTTGACCTTTATTAGTGAGCCTGGTTACCCCCTCTCGGAACCACAGACTTAGAAATCGCCAGCTCATATACAGTGCATAAAATATATTTATATATATACCCTTATACACCATTTTAATAAAAAATATCACAAAATTCTTCTAAGTCCCTCGGGAAGAGTGAAAGACGCGCACGTTCATTTTCAGAGCTCCTAGACCTTCCTATAAGAAGTTAGCCAAAAAGTAGCTTCGAAAAACGCTTAGGTTAAGTTTCAGAGTTGCTTCTAATGTACCAAAGCTGGACTTAGACATAATTTCACTCTCACAACATTATGGCTGGTTGGAGACAGTCCGAACCACAAGTACCGGGTCCATGGTTCTGGCCGTATACTGGGGGGACGGGGACGACTCCCATTAACCCCTGACTATACCGGGGATACGCTTATCACAATGCCTTTCTGGTCTGTGCTGAAGCAGGGCATTCTGGCAGCCAAGTGGCTTGACCTTTATTAGTGAGCCTGGTTACCCCCTCTCGGAACCACAGACTTAGAAATCGCCAGCTCATATACAGTGCATAAAATATATTTATATATATACCCTTATACACCATTTTAATAAAAAATATCACAAAATTCTTCTAAGTCCCTCGGGAAGAGTGAAAGACGCGCACATTCATTTTCAGAGCTCCTAGACCTTCCTATAAGAAGTTAGCCAAAAAGTAGCTTCGAAAAACGCTTAGGTTAAGTTTCAGAGTTGCTTCTAATGTACCAAAGCTGGACTTAGACATAATTTCACTCTCACAACATTATGGCTGGTTGGAGACAGTCCGAACCACAAGTACCGGGTCCATGGTTCTGGCCGTATACTGGGGGGACGGGGACGACTCCCATTAACCCCTGACTATACCGGGGATACGCTTATCACAATGACTTTCTGGTCTGTGCTGAAGCAGGGCATTCTGGCAGCCAAGTGGCTTGACCTTTATTAGTGAGCCTGGTTACCCCCTCTCGGAACCACAGACTTAGAAATCGCCAGCTCATATACAGTGCATAAAATATATTTATATATATATATACCCTTATACACCATTTTAATAAAAAATATCACAAAATTCTTCTAAGTCCCTCGGGAAGAGTGAAAGACGCGCACGTTCATTTTCAGAGCTCCTAGACCTTCCTATAAGAAGTTAGCCAAAAAGTAGCTTCGAAAAACGCTTAGGTTAAGTTTCAGAGTTGCTTCTAATGTACCAAAGCTGGACTTAGACATAATTTCACTCTCACAACATTATGGCTGGTTGGAGACAGTCCGAACCACAAGTACCGGGTCCATGGTTCTGGCCGTATACTGGGGGGACGGGAACGACTCCCATTAACCCCTGACTATACCGGGGATACGCTTATCACAATGACTTTCTGGTCTGTGCTGAAGCAGGGCATTCTGACAGGCAAGTGGCTTGACCTTTATTAGTGAGCCTGGTTACCCCCTCTCGGAACCACAGACTTAGAAATCGCCAGCTCATATACAGTGCATAAAATATATTTATATATATACCCTTATACACCATTTTAATAAAAAATATCACAAAATTCTTCTAAGTCCCTCGGGAAGAGTAAAAGACGCGCACGTTCATTTTCAGAGCTCCTAGACCTTCCTATAAGAAGTTAGCTAAAAAGTAGCTTCGAAAAACGCTTAGGTTAAGTTTCAGAGTTGCTTCTAATGTACCAAAGCTGGACTTAGACATAATTTCACTCTCACAACATTATGGCTGGTTGGAGACAGTCCGAACCACAAGTACCGGGTCCATGGTTCTGGCCGTATACTGGGGGGACGGGGACGACTCCCATTAACCCCTGACTATACCGGGGATACGCTTATCACAATGACTTTCTGGTCTGTGCTGAAGCAGGGCATTCTGGCAGCCAAGTGGCTTGACCTTTATTAGTGAGCCTGGTTACCCCCTCTCGGAACCACAGACTTAGAAATCGCCAGCTCATATACAGTGCATAAAATATATTTATATATATACCTTTATACACCATTTTAATAAAAAATATCACAAAATTCTTCTAAGTCCCTCGGGAAGAGTGAAAGACGCGCACGTTCATTTTCAGAGCTCCTAGACCTTCCTATAAGAAGTTAGCTAAAAAGTAGCTTCGAAAAACGCTTAGGTTAAGTTTCAGAGTTGCTTCTAATGTACCAAAGCTGGACTTAGACATAATTTCACTCTCACAACATTATGGCTGGTTGGAGACAGTCCGAACCACAAGTACCGGGTCCATGGTTCTGGCCGTATACTGGGGGGACGGGGACGACTCCCATTAACCCCTGACTATACCGGGGATACGCTTATCACAATGACTTTCTGGTCTGTGCTGAAGCAGGGCATTCTGGCAGCCAAGTGGCTTGACCTTTATTAGTGAGCCTGGTTACCCCCTCTCGGAACCACAGACTTAGAAATCGCCAGCTCATATACAGTGCATAAAATATATTTATATATATATACCCTTATACACCATTTTAATAAAAAATATCACAAAATTCTTCTAAGTCCCTCGGGAAGAGTGAAAGACGCGCACGTTCATTTTCAGAGCTCCTAGACCTTCCTATAAGAAGTTAGCCAAAAAGTAGCTTCGAAAAACGCTTAGGTTAAGTTTCAGAGTTGCTTCTAATGTACCAAAGCTGGACTTAGACATAATTTCACTCTCACAACATTATGGCTGGTTGGAGACAGTCCGAACCACAAGTACCGGGTCCATGGTTCTGGCCGTATACTGGGGGGACGGGGACGACTCCCATTAACCCCTGACTATACCGGGGATACGCTTATCACAATGCCTTTCTGGTCTGTGCTGAAGCAGGGCATTCTGGCAGCCAAGTGGCTTGACCTTTATTAGTGAGCCTGGTTACCCCCTCTCGGAACCACAGACTTAGAAATCGCCAGCTCATATACAGTGCATAAAATATATTTATATATATACCCTTATACACCATTTTAATAAAAAATATCACAAAATTCTTCTAAGTCCCTCGGGAAGAGTGAAAGACGCGCACGTTCATTTTCAGAGCTCCTAGACCTTCCTATAAGAAGTTAGCCAAAAAGTAGCTTCGAAAAACGCTTAGGTTAAGTTTCAGAGTTGCTTCTAATGTACCAAAGCTGGACTTAGACATAATTTCACTCTCACAACATTATGGCTGGTTGGAGACAGTCCGAACCACAAGTACCGGGTCCATGGTTCTGGCCGTATACTGGGGGGACGGGGACGACTCCCATTAACCCCTGACTATACCGGGGATACGCTTATCACAATGCCTTTCTGGTCTGTGCTGAAGCAGGGCATTCTGGCAGCCAAGTGGCTTGACCTTTATTAGTGAGCCTGGTTACCCCCTCTCGGAACCACAGACTTAGAAATCGCCAGCTCATATACAGTGCATAAAATATATTTATATATATACCCTTATACACCATTTTAATAAAAAATATCACAAAATTCTTCTAAGTCCCTCGGGAAGAGTGAAAGACGCGCACATTCATTTTCAGAGCTCCTAGACCTTCCTATAAGAAGTTAGCCAAAAAGTAGCTTCGAAAAACGCTTAGGTTAAGTTTCAGAGTTGCTTCTAATGTACCAAAGCTGGACTTAGACATAATTTCACTCTCACAACATTATGGCTGGTTGGAGACAGTCCGAACCACAAGTACCGGGTCCATGTTTCTGGCCGTATACTGGGGGGACGGGGACGACTCCCATTAACCCCTGACTATACCGGGGATACGCTTATCACAATGACTTTCTGGTCTGTGCTGAAGCAGGGCATTCTGGCAGCCAAGTGGCTTGACCTTTATTAGTGAGCCTGGTTACCCCCTCTCGGAACCACAGACTTAGAAATCGCCAGCTCATATACAGTGCATAAAATATATTTATATATATATACCCTTATACACCATTTTAATAAAAAATATCACAAAATTCTTCTAAGTCCCTCGGGAAGAGTGAAAGACGCGCACGTTCATTTTCAGAGCTCCTAGACCTTCCTATAAGAAGTTAGCCAAAAAGTAGCTTCGAAAAACGCTTAGGTTAAGTTTCAGAGTTGCTTCTAATGTACCAAAGCTGGACTTAGACATAATTTCACTCTCACAACATTATGGCTGGTTGGAGACAGTCCGAACCACAAGTACCGGGTCCATGGTTCTGGCCGTATACTGGGGGGACGGGGACGACTCCCATTAACCCCTGACTATACCGGGGATACGCTTATCACAATGACTTTCTGGTCTGTGCTGAAGCAGGGCATTCTGACAGGCAAGTGGCTTGACCTTTATTAGTGAGCCTGGTTACCCCCTCTCGGAACCACAGACTTAGAAATCGCCAGCTCATATACAGTGCATAAAATATATTTATATATATACCCTTATACACCATTTTAATAAAAAATATCACAAAATTCTTCTAAGTCCCTCGGGAAGAGTAAAAGACGCGCACGTTCATTTTCAGAGCTCCTAGACCTTCCTATAAGAAGTTAGCTAAAAAGTAGCTTCGAAAAACGCTTAGGTTAAGTTTCAGAGTTGCTTCTAATGTACCAAAGCTGGACTTAGACATAATTTCACTCTCACAACATTATGGCTGGTTGGAGACAGTCCGAACCACAAGTACCGGGTCCATGGTTCTGGCCGTATACTGGGGGGACGGGGACGACTCCCATTAACCCCTGACTATACCGGGGATACGCTTATCACAATGACTTTCTGGTCTGTGCTGAAGCAGGGCATTCTGGCAGCCAAGTGGCTTGACCTTTATTAGTGAGCCTGGTTACCCCCTCTCGGAACCACAGACTTAGAAATCGCCAGCTCATATACAGTGCATAAAATATATTTATATATATACCTTTATACACCATTTTAATAAAAAATATCACAAAATTCTTCTAAGTCCCTCGGGAAGAGTAAAAGACGCGCACGTTCATTTTCAGAGCTCCTAGACCTTCCTATAAGAAGTTAGTCAAAAAGTATCTTCGAAAAACGCTTAGGTTAAGTTTCAGAGTTGCTTCTAATGTACCAAAGCTGGACTTAGACATAATTTCACTCTCACAACATTATGGCTGGTTGGAGACAGTCCGAACCACAAGTACCGGGTCCATGGTTCTGGCCGTATACTGGGGGGACGGGGACGACTCCCATTAACCCCTGACTATACCGGGGATGCGCTTATCACAATGACTTTCTGGTCTGTGCTGAAGCAGGGCAGTCTGGCAGGCAAGTGGCTTGACCTTTATTAGTGAGCCTGGTTACCCCCTCTCGGAACCACAGACTTAGAAATCGCCAGCTCATATACAGTGCATAAAATATATTTATATATATACCCTTATACACCATTTTAATAAAAAAATATCACAAAATTCTTCTAAGTCCCTCGGGAAGAGTGAAAGACGCGCACGTTCATTTTCAGAGCTCCTAGACCTTCCTATAAGAAGTTAGCCAAAAAGTAGCTTCGAAAAACACTTAGGTTAAGTTTCAGAGTTGCTTCTAATGTACCAAAGCTGGACTTAGACATAATTTCACTCTCACAACATTATGGCTGGTTGGAGACAGTCCGAACCACAAGTACCGGGTCCATGGTTCTGGCCGTATACTGGGGGGACGGGGACGACTCCCATTAACCCCTGACTATACCGGGGATACGCTTATCACAATGCCTTTCTGGTCTGTGCTGAAGCAGGGCATTCTGGCAGCCAAGTGGCTTGACCTTTATTAGTGAGCCTGGTTACCCCCTCTCGGAACCACAGACTTAGAAATCGCCAGCTCATATACAGTGCATAAAATATATTTATATATATACCTTTATACACCATTTTAATAAAAAATATCACAAAATTCTTCTAAGTCCCTCGGGAAGAGTGAAAGACGCGCACGTTCATTTTCAGAGCTCCTAGACCTTCCTATAAGAAGTTAGCCAAAAAGTAGCTTCGAAAAACGCTTAGGTTAAGTTTCAGAGTTGCTTCTAATGTACCAAAGCTGGACTTAGACATAATTTCACTCTCACAACATTATGGCTGGTTGGAGACAGTCCGAACCACAAGTACCGGGTCCATGGTTCTGGCCGTATACTGGGGGGACGGGGACGACTCCCATTAACCCCTGACTATACCGGGGATACGCTTATCACAATGACTTTCTGGTCTGTGCTGAAGCAGGGCATTCTGGCAGGCAAGTGGCTTGACCTTTATTAGTGAGCCTGGTTACCCCCTCTCGGAACCACAGACTTAGAAATCGCCAGCTCATATACAGTGCATAAAATATATTTATATATATACCCTTATACACCATTTTAATAAAAAATATCACAAAATTCTTCTAAGTCCCTCGGAAAGAGTGAAAGACGCGCACGTTCATTTTCAGAGCTCCTAGACCTTCCTATAAGAAGTTAGCCAAAAAGTAGCTTCGAAAAACACTTAGGTTAAGTTTCAGAGTTGCTTCTAATGTACCAAAGCTGGACTTAGACATAATTTCACTCTCACAACATTATGGCTGGTTGGAGACAGTCCGAACCACAAGTACCGGGTCCATGGTTCTGGCCGTATACTGGGGGGACGGGGACGACTCCCATTAACCCCTGACTATACCGGGGATGCGCTTATCACAATGACTTTCTGGTCTGTGCTGAAGCAGGGCATTCTGGCAGGCAAGTGGCTTGACCTTTATTAGTGAGCCTGGTTACCCCCTCTCGGAACCACAGACTTAGAAATCGCCAGCTCATATACAGTGCATAAAATATATTTATATATATACCCTTATACACCATTTTAATAAAAAAATATCACAAAATTCTTCTAAGTCCCTCGGGAAGAGTGAAAGACGCGCACGTTCATTTTCAGAGCTCCTAGACCTTCCTATAAGAAGTTAGCCAAAAAGTAGCTTCGAAAAACACTTAGGTTAAGTTTCAGAGTTGCTTCTAATGTACCAAAGCTGGACTTAGACATAATTTCACTCTCACAACATTATGGCTGGTTGGAGACAGTCCGAACCACAAGTACCGGGTCCATGGTTCTGGCCGTATACTGGGGGGACGGGGACGACTCCCATTAACCCCTGACTATACCGGGGATACGCTTATCACAATGCCTTTCTGGTCTGTGCTGAAGCAGGGCATTCTGGCAGCCAAGTGGCTTGACCTTTATTAGTGAGCCTGGTTACCCCCTCTCGGAACCACAGACTTAGAAATCGCCAGCTCATATACAGTGCATAAAATATATTTATATATATACCTTTATACACCATTTTAATAAAAAATATCACAAAATTCTTCTAAGTCCCTCGGGAAGAGTGAAAGACGCGCACGTTCATTTTCAGAGCTCCTAGACCTTCCTATAAGAAGTTAGCCAAAAAGTAGCTTCGAAAAACGCTTAGGTTAAGTTTCAGAGTTGCTTCTAATGTACCAAAGCTGGACTTAGACATAATTTCACTCTCACAACATTATGGCTGGTTGGAGACAGTCCGAACCACAAGTACCGGGTCCATGGTTCTGGCCGTATACTGGGGGGACGGGGACGACTCCCATTAACCCCTGACTATACCGGGGATACGCTTATCACAATGACTTTCTGGTCTGTGCTGAAGCAGGGCATTCTGGCAGGCAAGTGGCTTGACCTTTATTAGTGAGCCTGGTTACCCCCTCTCGGAACCACAGACTTAGAAATCGCCAGCTCATATACAGTGCATAAAATATATTTATATATATACCCTTATACACCATTTTAATAAAAAATATCACAAAATTCTTCTAAGTCCCTCGGAAAGAGTGAAAGACGCGCACGTTCATTTTCAGAGCTCCTAGACCTTCCTATAAGAAGTTAGCCAAAAAGTAGCTTCGAAAAACACTTAGGTTAAGTTTCAGAGTTGCTTCTAATGTACCAAAGCTGGACTTAGACATAATTTCACTCTCACAACATTATGGCTGGTTGGAGACAGTCCGAACCACAAGTACCGGGTCCATGGTTCTGGCCGTATACTGGGGGGACGGGGACGACTCCCATTAACCCCTGACTATACCGGGGATACGCTTATCACAATGCCTTTCTGGTCTGTGCTGAAGCAGGGCATTCTGGCAGCCAAGTGGCTTGACCTTTATTAGTGAGCCTGGTTACCCCCTCTCGGAACCACAGACTTAGAAATCGCCAGCTCATATATAGTGCATAAAATATATTTATATATATACCCTTATACACCATTTTAATAAAAAATATCACAAAATTCTTCTAAGTCCCTCGGGAAGAGTGAAAGACGCGCACGTTCATTTTCAGAGCTCCTAGACCTTCCTATAAGAAGTTAGCCAAAAAGTAGCTTCGAAAAACACTTAGGTTAAGTTTCAGAGTTGCTTCTAATGTACCAAAGCTGGACTTAGACATAATTTCACTCTCACAACATTATGGCTGGTTGGAGACAGTCCGAACCACAAGTACCGGGTCCATGGTTCTGGCCGTATACTGGGGGGACGGGGACGACTCCCATTAACCCCTGACTATACCGGGGATACGCTTATCACAATGCCTTTCTGGTCTGTGCTGAAGCAGGGCATTCTGGCAGCCAAGTGGCTTGACCTTTATTAGTGAGCCTGGTTACCCCCTCTCGGAACCACAGACTTAGAAATCGCCAGCTCATATACAGTGCATAAAATATATTTATATATATACCCTTATACACCATTTTAATAAAAAATATCACAAAATTCTTCTAAGTCCCTCGGGAAGAGTGAAAGACGCGCACATTCATTTTTAGAGCTCCTAGACCTTCCTATAAGAAGTTAGCCAAAAAGTAGCTTCGAAAAACGCTTAGGTTAAGTTTCAGAGTTGCTTCTAATGTACCAAAGCTGGACTTAGACATAATTTCACTCTCACAACATTATGGCTGGTTGGAGACAGTCCGAACCACAAGTACCGGGTCCATGGTTCTGGCCGTATACTGGGGGGACGGGGATGACTCCCATTAACCCCTGACTATACCGGGGATACGCTTATCACAATGCCTTTCTGGTCTGTGCTGAAGCAGGGCATTCTGGCAGCCAAGTGGCTTGACCTTTATTAGTGAGCCTGGTTACCCCCTCTCGGAACCACAGACTTAGAAATCGCCAGCTCATATACAGTGCATAAAATATATTTATATATATACCCTTATACACCATTTTAATAAAAAATATCACAAAATTCTTCTAAGTCCCTCGGGAAGAGTAAAAGACGCGCACGTTCATTTTCAGAGCTCCTAGACCTTCCTATAAGAAGTTAGCCAAAAAGTAGCTTCGAAAAACGCTTAGGTTAAGTTTCAGAGTTGCTTCTAATGTACCAAAGCTGGACTTAGACATAATTTCACTCTCACAACATTATGGCTGGTTGGAGACAGTCCGAACCACAAGTACCGGGTCCATGGTTCTGGCCGTATACTGGGGGGACGGGGATGACTCCCATTAACCCCTGACTATACCGGGGATACGCTTATCACAATGCCTTTCTGGTCTGTGCTGAAGCAGGGCATTCTGGCAGCCAAGTGGCTTGACCTTTATTAGTGAGCCTGGTTACCCCCTCTCGGAACCACAGACTTAGAAATCGCCAGCTCATATACAGTGCATAAAATATATTTATATATATACCCTTATACACCATTTTAATAAAAAATATCACAAAATTCTTCTAAGTCCCTCGGGAAGAGTAAAAGACGCGCACGTTCATTTTCAGAGCTCCTAGACCTTCCTATAAGAAGTTAGCGAGAAAGTAGCTTCGAAAAACGCTTAGGTTAAGTTTCAGAGTTGCTTCTAATGTACCAAAGCTGGACTTAGACATAATTTCACTCTCACAACATTATGGCTGGTTGGAGACAGTCCGAACCACAAGTACCGGGTCCATGGTTCTGGCCGTATACTGGGGGGACGGGGACGACTCCCATTAACACCTGACTATACCGGGGATACGCTTATCACAATGACTTTCTGGTCTGTGCTGAAGCAGGGCATTCTGGCAGGCAAGTGGCTTGACCTTTATTAGTGAGCCTGGTTACCCCCTCTCGGAACCACAGACTTAGAAATCGCCAGCTCATATACAGTGCATAAAATATATTTATATATATACCCTTATACACCATTTTAATAAAAAATATCACAAAATTCTTCTAAGTCCCTCGGGAAGAGTGAAAGACGCGCACGTTCATTTTCAGAGCTCCTAGACCTTCCTATAAGAAGTTAGCCAAAAAGTAGCTTCGAAAAACACTTAGGTTAAGTTTCAGAGTTGCTTCTAATGTACCAAAGCTGGACTTAGACATAATTTCACTCTCACAACATTATGGCTGGTTGGAGACAGTCCGAACCACAAGTACCGGGTCCATGGTTCTGGCCGTATACTGGGGGGACGAGGACGACTCCCATTAACCCCTGACTATACCGGGGATACGCTTATCACAATGCCTTTCTGGTCTGTGCTGAAGCAGGGCATTCTGGCAGCCAAGTGGCTTGACCTTTATTAGTGAGCCTGGTTACCCCCTCTCGGAACCACAGACTTAGAAATCGCCAGCTCATATACAGTGCATAAAATATATTTATATATATACCCTTATACACCATTTTAATAAAAAATATCACAAAATTCTTCTAAGTCCCTCGGGAAGAGTAAAAGACGCGCACGTTCATTTTCAGAGCTCCTAGACCTTCCTATAAGAAGTTAGCCAAAAAGTAGCTTCGAAAAACGCTTAGGTTAAGTTTCAGAGTTGCTTCTAATGTACCAAAGCTGGACTTAGACATAATTTCACTCTCACAACATTATGGCTGGTTGGAGACAGTCCGAACCACAAGTACCGGGTCCATGGTTCTGGCCGTATACTGGGGGGACGGGGATGACTCCCATTAACCCCTGACTATACCGGGGATACGCTTATCACAATGCCTTTCTGGTCTGTGCTGAAGCAGGGCATTCTGGCAGCCAAGTGGCTTG
Organism: Ascaphus truei; assembly: GCF_040206685.1. Taxonomy (NCBI): domain Eukaryota; kingdom Metazoa; phylum Chordata; class Amphibia; order Anura; family Ascaphidae; genus Ascaphus; species Ascaphus truei. The sequence continues at coordinate 1,858,272 of NC_134493.1, forward strand.
ACCTTTATTAGTGAGCCTGGTTACCCCCTCTCGGAACCACAGACTTAGAAATCGCCAGCTCATATACAGTGCATAAAATATATTTATATATATACCCTTATACACCATTTTAATAAAAAATATCACAAAATTCTTCTAAGTCCCTCGGGAAGAGTAAAAGACGCGCACGTTCATTTTCAGAGCTCCTAGACCTTCCTATAAGAAGTTAGCCAAAAAGTAGCTTCGAAAAACGCTTAGGTTAAGTTTCAGAGTTGCTTCTAATGTACCAAAGCTGGACTTAGACATAATTTCACTCTCACAACATTATGGCTGGTTGGAGACAGTCCGAACCACAAGTACCGGGTCCATGGTTCTGGCCGTATACTGGGGGGACGGGGATGACTCCCATTAACCCCTGACTATACCGGGGATACGCTTATCACAATGCCTTTCTGGTCTGTGCTGAAGCAGGGCATTCTGGCAGCCAAGTGGCTTGACCTTTATTAGTGAGCCTGGTTACCCCCTCTCGGAACCACAGACTTAGAAATCGCCAGCTCATATACAGTGCATAAAATATATTTATATATATACCCTTATACACCATTTTAATAAAAAATATCACAAAATTCTTCTAAGTCCCTCGGGAAGAGTAAAAGACGCGCACGTTCATTTTCAGAGCTCCTAGACCTTCCTATAAGAAGTTAGCGAGAAAGTAGCTTCGAAAAACGCTTAGGTTAAGTTTCAGAGTTGCTTCTAATGTACCAAAGCTGGACTTAGACATAATTTCACTCTCACAACATTATGGCTGGTTGGAGACAGTCCGAACCACAAGTACCGGGTCCATGGTTCTGGCCGTATACTGGGGGGACGGGGACGACTCCCATTAACACCTGACTATACCGGGGATACGCTTATCACAATGACTTTCTGGTCTGTGCTGAAGCAGGACATTCTGGCAGGCAAGTGGCTTGACCTTTATTAGTGAGCCTGGTTACCCCCTCTCGGAACCACAGACTTAGAAATCGCCAGCTCATATACAGTGCATAAAATATATTTATATATATACCCTTATACACCATTTTAATAAAAAATATCACAAAATTCTTCTAAGTCCCTCGGGAAGAGTGAAAGACGCGCACGTTCATTTTCAGAGCTCCTAGACCTTCCTATAAGAAGTTAGCCAAAAAGTAGCTTCGAAAAACACTTAGGTTAAGTTTCAGAGTTGCTTCTAATGTACCAAAGCTGGACTTAGACATAATTTCACTCTCACAACATTATGGCTGGTTGGAGACAGTCCGAACCACAAGTACCGGGTCCATGGTTCTGGCCGTATACTGGGGGGACGGGGACGACTCCCATTAACCCCTGACTATACCGGGGATACGCTTATCACAATGCCTTTCTGGTCTGTGCTGAAGCAGGGCATTCTGGCAGCCAAGTGGCTTGACCTTTATTAGTGAGCCTGGTTACCCCCTCTCGGAACCACAGACTTAGAAATCGCCAGCTCATATACAGTGCATAAAATATATTTATATATATACCCTTATACACCATTTTAATAAAAAATATCACAAAATTCTTCTAAGTCCCTCGGGAAGAGTGAAAGACGCGCACATTCATTTTCAGAGCTCCTAGACCTTCCTATAAGAAGTTAGCCAAAAAGTAGCTTCGAAAAACGCTTAGGTTAAGTTTCAGAGTTGCTTCTAATGTACCAAAGCTGGACTTAGACATAATTTCACTCTCACAACATTATGGCTGGTTGGAGACAGTCCGAACCACAAGTACCGGGTCCATGGTTCTGGCCGTATACTGGGGGGACGGGGACGACTCCCATTAACCCCTGACTATACCGGGGATACGCTTATCACAATGACTTTCTGGTCTGTGCTGAAGCAGGGCATTCTGGCAGGCAAGTGGCTTGACCTTTATTAGTGAGCCTGGTTACCCCCTCTCGGAACCACAGACTTAGAAATCGCCAGCTCATATACAGTGCATAAAATATATTTATATATATACCCTTATACACCATTTTAATAAAAAATATCACAAAATTCTTCTAAGTCCCTCGGGAAGAGTGAAAGACGCGCACGTTCATTTTCAGAGCTCCTAGACCTTCCTATAAGAAGTTAGCCAAAAAGTAGCTTCGAAAAACACTTAGGTTAAGTTTCAGAGTTGCTTCTAATGTACCAAAGCTGGACTTAGACATAATTTCACTCTCACAACATTATGGCTGGTTGGAGACAGTCCGAACCACAAGTACCGGGTCCATGGTTCTGGCCGTATACTGGGGGGACGGGGACGACTCCCATTAACCCCTGACTATACCGGGGATACGCTTATCACAATGCCTTTCTGGTCTGTGCTGAAGCAGGGCATTCTGGCAGCCAAGTGGCTTGACCTTTATTAGTGAGCCTGGTTACCCCCTCTCGGAACCACAGACTTAGAAATCGCCAGCTCATATACAGTGCATAAAATATATTTATATATATACCCTTATACACCATTTTAATAAAAAATATCACAAAATTCTTCTAAGTCCCTCGGGAAGAGTAAAAGACGCGCACGTTCATTTTCAGAGCTCCTAGACCTTCCTATAAGAAGTTAGCTAAAAAGTAGCTTCGAAAAACGCTTAGGTTAAGTTTCAGAGTTGCTTCTAATGTACCAAAGCTGGACTTAGACATAATTTCACTCTCCCAACATTATGGCTGGTTGGAGACAGTCCGAACCACAAGTACCGGGTCCATGGTTCTGGCCGTATACTGGGGGGACGGGGGGGACTCCCATTAACCCCTGACTATACCGGGGATACGCTTATCACAATGCCTTTCTGGTCTGTGCTGAAGCAGGGCATTCTGGCAGCCAAGTGGCTTGACCTTTATTAGTGAGCCTGGTTACCCCCTCTCGGAACCACAGACTTAGAAATCGCCAGCTCATATACAGTGCATAAAATATATTTATATATATACCCTTATACACCATTTTAATAAAAAATATCACAAAAATCTTCTAAGTCCCTCGGGAATAGTGAAAGACGCGCACGTTCATTTTCAGAGCTCCTAGACCTTCCTATAAGAAATTAGCCAAAAAGTAGCTTCGAAAAACGCTTAGGTTAAGTTTCAGAGTTGCTTCTAATGTACCAAAGCTGGACTTAGACATAATTTCACTCTCACAACATTATTGCTGGTTGGAGACAGTCCGAACCACAAGTACCGGGTCCATGGTTCTGGCCGTATACTGGGGGGACGGGGACGACTCCCATTAACCCCTGACTATACCGGGGATACGCTTATCACAATGCCTTTCTGGTCTGTGCTGAAGCAGGGCATTCTGGCAGCCAAGTGGCTTGACCTTTATTAGTGAGCCTGGTTACCCCCTCTCGGAACCACAGACTTAGAAATCGCCAGCTCATATACAGTGCATAAAATATATTTATATATATACCCTTATACACCATTTTAATAAAAAATATCACAAAATTCTTCTAAGTCCCTCGGGAAGAGTGAAAGACGCGCACATTCATTTTCAGAGCTCCTAGACCTTCCTATAAGAAGTTAGCCAAAAAGTAGCTTCGAAAAACGCTTAGGTTAAGTTTCAGAGTTGCTTCTAATGTACCAAAGCTGGACTTAGACATAATTTCACTCTCACAACATTATGGCTGGTTGGAGACAGTCCGAACCACAAGTACCGGGTCCATGGTTCTGGCCGTATACTGGGGGGACGGGGACGACTCCCATTAACCCCTGACTATACCGGGGATACGCTTATCACAATGACTTTCTGGTCTGTGCTGAAGCAGGGCATTCTGGCAGGCAAGTGGCTTGACCTTTATTAGTGAGCCTGGTTACCCCCTCTCGGAACCACAGACTTAGAAATCGCCAGCTCATATACAGTGCATAAAATATATTTATATATATACCCTTATACACCATTTTAATAAAAAATATCACAAAATTCTTCTAAGTCCCTCGGGAAGAGTGAAAGACGCGCACGTTCATTTTCAGAGCTCCTAGACCTTCCTATAAGAAGTTAGCCAAAAAGTAGCTTCGAAAAACACTTAGGTTAAGTTTCAGAGTTGCTTCTAATGTACCAAAGCTGGACTTAGACATAATTTCACTCTCACAACATTATGGCTGGTTGGAGACAGTCCGAACCACAAGTACCGGGTCCATGGTTCTGGCCGTATACTGGGGGGACGGGGACGACTCCCATTAACCCCTGACTATACCGGGGATACGCTTATCACAATGCCTTTCTGGTCTGTGCTGAAGCAGGGCATTCTGGCAGCCAAGTGGCTTGACCTTTATTAGTGAGCCTGGTTACCCCCTCTCGGAACCACAGACTTAGAAATCGCCAGCTCATATACAGTGCATAAAATATATTTATATATATACCCTTATACACCATTTTAATAAAAAATATCACAAAATTCTTCTAAGTCCCTCGGGAAGAGTGAAAGACGCGCACATTCATTTTCAGAGCTCCTAGACCTTCCTATAAGAAGTTAGCCAAAAAGTAGCTTCGAAAAACGCTTAGGTTAAGTTTCAGAGTTGCTTCTAATGTACCAAAGCTGGACTTAGACATAATTTCACTCTCACAACATTATGGCTGGTTGGAGACAGTCCGAACCACAAGTACCGGGTCCATGGTTCTGGCCGTATACTGGGGGGACGGGGATGACTCCCATTAACCCCTGACTATACCGGGGATACGCTTATCACAATGCCTTTCTGGTCTGTGCTGAAGCAGGGCATTCTGGCAGCCAAGTGGCTTGACCTTTATTAGTGAGCCTGGTTACCCCCTCTCGGAACCACAGACTTAGAAATCGCCAGCTCATATACAGTGCATAAAATATATTTATATATATACCCTTATACACCATTTTAATAAAAAATATCACAAAATTCTTCTAAGTCCCTCGGGAAGAGTGAAAGACGCGCACGTTCATTTTCAGAGCTCATAGACCTTCCTATAAGAAGTTAGCCAAAAAGTAGCTTCGAAAAACACTTAGGTTAAGTTTCAGAGTTGCTTCTAATGTACCAAAGCTGGACTTAGACATAATTTCACTCTCACAACATTATGGCTGGTTGGAGACAGTCCGAACCACAAGTACCGGGTCCATGGTTCTGGCCGTATACTGGGGGGACGGGGATGACTCCCATTAACCCCTGACTATACCGGGGATACGCTTATCACAATGCCTTTCTGGTCTGTGCTGAAGCAGGGCATTCTGGCAGCCAAGTGGCTTGACCTTTATTAGTGAGCCTGGTTACCCCCTCTCGGAACCACAGACTTAGAAATCGCCAGCTCATATACAGTGCATAAAATATATTTATATATATACCCTTATACACCATTTTAATAAAAAATATCACAAAATTCTTCTAAGTCCCTCGGGAAGAGTAAAAGACGCGCACGTTCATTTTCAGAGCTCCTAGACCTTCCTATAAGAAGTTAGCTAAAAAGTAGCTTCGAAAAACGCTTAGGTTAAGTTTCAGAGTTGCTTCTAATGTACCAAAGCTGGACTTAGACATAATTTCACTCTCACAACATTATGGCTGGTTGGAGACAGTCCGAACCACAAGTACCGGGTCCATGGTTCTGGCCGTATACTGGGGGGACGGGGACGACTCCCATTAACCCCTGACTATACCGGGGATACGCTTATCACAATGACTTTCTGGTCTGTGCTGAAGCAGGGCATTCTGGCAGGCAAGTGGCTTGACCTTTATTAGTGAGCCTGGTTACCCCCTCTCGGAACCACAGACTTAGAAATCGCCAGCTCATATACAGTGCATAAAATATATTTATATATATACCCTTATACACCATTTTAATAAAAAATATCACAAAATTCTTCTAAGTCCCTCGGGAAGAGTGAAAGACGCGCACGTTCATTTTCAGAGCTCCTAGACCTTCCTATAAGAAGTTAGCCAAAAAGTAGCTTCGAAAAACACTTAGGTTAAGTTTCAGAGTTGCTTCTAATGTACCAAAGCTGGACTTAGACATAATTTCACTCTCACAACATTATGGCTGGTTGGAGACAGTCCGAACCACAAGTACCGGGTCCATGGTTCTGGCCGTATACTGGGGGGACGGGGACGACTCCCATTAACCCCTGACTATACCGGGGATACGCTTATCACAATGCCTTTCTGGTCTGTGCTGAAGCAGGGCATTCTGGCAGCCAAGTGGCTTGACCTTTATTAGTGAGCCTGGTTACCCCCTCTCGGAACCACAGACTTAGAAATCGCCAGCTCATATACAGTGCATAAAATATATTTATATATATACCCTTATACACCATTTTAATAAAAAATATCACAAAATTCTTCTAAGTCCCTCGGGAAGAGTGAAAGACGCGCACATTCATTTTCAGAGCTCCTAGACCTTCCTATAAGAAGTTAGCCAAAAAGTAGCTTCGAAAAACGCTTAGGTTAAGTTTCAGAGTTGCTTCTAATGTACCAAAGCTGGACTTAGACATAATTTCACTCTCACAACATTATGGCTGGTTGGAGACAGTCCGAACCACAAGTACCGGGTCCATGGTTCTGGCCGTATACTGGGGGGACGGGGATGACTCCCATTAACCCCTGACTATACCGGGGATACGCTTATCACAATGCCTTTCTGGTCTGTGCTGAAGCAGGGCATTCTGGCAGCCAAGTGGCTTGACCTTTATTAGTGAGCCTGGTTACCCCCTCTCGGAACCACAGACTTAGAAATCGCCAGCTCATATACAGTGCATAAAATATATTTATATATATACCCTTATACACCATTTTAATAAAAAATATCACAAAATTCTTCTAAGTCCCTCGGGAAGAGTGAAAGACGCGCAGGTTCATTTTCAGAGCTCCTAGACCTTCCTATAAGAAGTTAGCTAAAAAGTAGCTTCGAAAAACGCTTAGGTTAAGTTTCAGAGTTGCTTCTAATGTACCAAAGCTGGACTTAGACATAATTTCACTCTCACAACATTATGGCTGGTTGGAGACAGTCCGAACCACAAGTACCGGGTCCATGGTTCTTGCCGTATACTGGGGGGACGGGGATGACTCCCATTAACCCCTGACTATACCGGGGATACGCTTATCACAATGCCTTTCTGGTCTGTGCTGAAGCAGGGCATTCTGGCAGCCAAGTGGCTTGACCTTTATTAGTGAGCCTGGTTACCCCCTCTCGGAACCACAGACTTAGAAATCGCCAGCTCATATACAGTGCATAAAATATATTTATATATATACCCTTATACACCATTTTAATAAAAAATATCACAAAATTCTTCTAAGTCCCTCGGGAAGAGTGAAAGACGCGCACGTTCATTTTCAGAGCTCCTAGACCTTCCTATAAGAAGTTAGCTAAAAAGTAGCTTCGAAAAACGCTTAGGTTAAGTTTCAGAGTTGCTTCTAATGTACCAAAGCTGGACTTAGACATAATTTCACTCTCACAACATTATGGCTGGTTGGAGACAGTCCGAACCACAAGTACCGGGTCCATGGTTCTGGCCGTATACTGGGGGGACGGGGACGACTCCCATTAACCCCTGACTATACCGGGGATACGCTTATCACAATGACTTTCTGGTCTGTGCTGAAGCAGGGCATTCTGGCAGGCAAGTGGCTTGACCTTTATCAGTGAGCCTGGTTACCCCCTCTCGGAACCACAGACTTAGAAATCGCCAGCTCATATACAGTGCATAAAATATATTTATATATATATACCCTTATACACCATTTTAATAAAAAATATCACAAAATTCTTCTAAGTCCCTCGGGAAGAGTGAAAGACGCGCACGTTCATTTTCAGAGCTCCTAGACCTTCCTATAAGAAGTTAGCCAAAAAGTAGCTTCGAAAAACACTTAGGTTAAGTTTCAGAGTTGCTTCTAATGTACCAAAGCTGGACTTAGACATAATTTCACTCTCACAACATTATGGCTGGTTGGAGACAGTCCGAACCACAAGTACCGGGTCCATGGTTCTGGCCGTATACTGGGGGGACGGGGACGACTCCCATTAACCCCTGACTATACCGGGGATACGCTTATCACAATGCCTTTCTGGTCTGTGCTGAAGCAGGGCATTCTGGCAGCCAAGTGGCTTGACCTTTATTAGTGAGCCTGGTTACCCCCTCTCGGAACCACAGACTTAGAAATCGCCAGCTCATATACAGTGCATAAAATATATTTATATATATACCCTTATACACCATTTTAATAAAAAATATCACAAAATTCTTCTAAGTCCCTCGGGAAGAGTAAAAGACGCGCACGTTCATTTTCAGAGCTCCTAGACCTTCCTATAAGAAGTTAGCTAAAAAGTAGCTTCGAAAAACGCTTAGGTTAAGTTTCAGAGTTGCTTCTAATGTACCAAAGCTGGACTTAGACATAATTTCACTCTCACAACATTATGGCTGGTTGGAGACAGTCCGAACCACAAGTACCGGGTCCATGGTTCTGGCCGTATACTGGGGGGACGGGGACGACTCCCATTAACCCCTGACTATACCGGGGATACGCTTATCACAATGCCTTTCTGGTCTGTGCTGAAGCAGGGCATTCTGGCAGCCAAGTGGCTTGACCTTTATTAGTGAGCCTGGTTACCCCCTCTCGGAACCACAGACTTAGAAATCGCCAGCTCATATACAGTGCATAAAATATATTTATATATATACCCTTATACACCATTTTAATAAAAAATATCACAAAATTCTTCTAAGTCCCTCGGGAAGAGTGAAAGACGCGCACATTCATTTTCAGAGCTCCTAGACCTTCCTATAAGAAGTTAGCCAAAAAGTAGCTTCGAAAAACGCTTAGGTTAAGTTTCAGAGTTGCTTCTAATGTACCAAAGCTGGACTTAGACATAATTTCACTCTCACAACATTATGGCTGGTTGGAGACAGTCCGAACCACAAGTACCGGGTCCATGGTTCTGGCCGTATACTGGGGGGACGGGGATGACTCCCATTAACCCCTGACTATACCGGGGATACGCTTATCACAATGCCTTTCTGGTCTGTGCTGAAGCAGGGCATTCTGGCAGCCAAGTGGCTTGACCTTTATTAGTGAGCCTGGTTACCCCCTCTCGGAACCACAGACTTAGAAATCGCCAGCTCATATACAGTGCATAAAATATATTTATATATATACCCTAATACACCATTTTAATAAAAAATATCACAAAATTCTTCTAAGTCCCTCGGGAAGAGTAAAAGACGCGCACGTTCATTTTCAGAGCTCCTAGACCTTCCTATAAGAAGTTAGCGAAAAAGTAGCTTCGAAAAACGCTTAGGTTAAGTTTCAGAGTTGCTTCTAATGTACCAAAGCTGGACTTAGACATAATTTCACTCTCACAACATTATGGCTGGTTGGAGACAGTCCGAACCACAAGTACCGGGTCCATGGTTCTGGCCGTATACTGGGGGGACGGGGACGACTCCCATTAACCCCTGACTATACCGGGGATACGCTTATCACAATGACTTTCTGGTCTGTGCTGAAGCAGGGCATTCTGGCAGGCAAGTGGCTTGACCTTTATCAGTGAGCCTGGTTACCCCCTCTCGGAACCACAGACTTAGAAATCGCCAGCTCATATACAGTGCATAAAATATATTTATATATATATACCCTTATACACCATTTTAATAAAAAATATCACAAAATTCTTCTAAGTCCCTCGGGAAGAGTGAAAGACGCGCACGTTCATTTTCAGAGCTCCTAGACCTTCCTATAAGAAGTTAGCCAAAAAGTAGCTTCGAAAAACACTTAGGTTAAGTTTCAGAGTTGCTTCTAATGTACCAAAGCTGGACTTAGACATAATTTCACTCTCACAACATTATGGCTGGTTGGAGACAGTCCGAACCACAAGTACCGGGTCCATGGTTCTGGCCGTATACTGGGGGGACGGGGATGACTCCCATTAACCCCTGACTATACCGGGGATACGCTTATCACAATGCCTTTCTGGTCTGTGCTGAAGCAGGGCATTCTGGCAGCCAAGTGGCTTGACCTTTATTAGTGAGCCTGGTTACCCCCTCTCGGAACCACAGACTTAGAAATCGCCAGCTCATATACAGTGCATAAAATATATTTATATATATACCCTTATACACCATTTTAATAAAAAATATCACAAAATTCTTCTAAGTCCCTCGGGAAGAGTAAAAGACGCGCACGTTCATTTTCAGAGCTCCTAGACCTTCCTATAAGAAGTTAGCTAAAAAGTAGCTTCGAAAAACGCTTAGGTTAAGTTTCAGAGTTGCTTCTAATGTACCAAAGCTGGACTTAGACATAATTTCACTCTCACAACATTATGGCTGGTTGGAGACAGTCCGAACCACAAGTACCGGGTCCATGGTTCTGGCCGTATACTGGGGGGACGGGGACGACTCCCATTAACCCCTGACTATACCGGGGATACGCTTATCACAATGACTTTCTGGTCTGTGCTGAAGCAGGGCATTCTGGCAGGCAAGTGGCTTGACCTTTATTAGTGAGCCTGGTTACCCCCTCTCGGAACCACAGACTTAGAAATCGCCAGCTCATATACAGTGCATAAAATATATTTATATATATATACCCTTATACACCATTTTAATAAAAAATATCACAAAATTCTTCTAAGTCCCTCGGGAAGAGTGAAAGACGCGCACGTTCATTTTCAGAGCTCCTAGACCTTCCTATAAGAAGTTAGCCAAAAAGTAGCTTCGAAAAACACTTAGGTTAAGTTTCAGAGTTGCTTCTAATGTACCAAAGCTGGACTTAGACATAATTTCACTCTCACAACATTATGGCTGGTTGGAGACAGTCCGAACCACAAGTACCGGGTCCATGGTTCTGGCCGTATACTGGGGGGACGGGGATGACTCCCATTAACCCCTGACTATACCGGGGATACGCTTATCACAATGCCTTTCTGGTCTGTGCTGAAGCAGGGCATTCTGGCAGCCAAGTGGCTTGACCTTTATTAGTGAGCCTGGTTACCCCCTCTCGGAACCACAGACTTAGAAATCGCCAGCTCATATACAGTGCATAAAATATATTTATATATATACCCTTATACACCATTTTAATAAAAAATATCACAAAATTCTTCTAAGTCCCTCGGGAAGAGTGAAAGACGCGCACGTTCATTTTCAGAGCTCCTAGACCTTCCTATAAGAAGTTAGCTAAAAAGTAGCTTCGAAAAACGCTTAGGTTAAGTTTCAGAGTTGCTTCTAATGTACCAAAGCTGGACTTAGACATAATTTCACTCTCACAACATTATGGCTGGTTGGAGACAGTCCGAACCACAAGTACCGGGTCCATGGTTCTGGCCGTATACTGGGGGGACGGGGACGACTCCCATTAACCCCTGACTATACCGGGGATACGCTTATCACAATGACTTTCTGGTCTGTGCTGAAGCAGGGCATTCTGGCAGCCAAGTGGCTTGACCTTTATTAGTGAGCCTGGTTACCCCCTCTCGGAACCACAGACTTAGAAATCGCCAGCTCATATACAGTGCATAAAATATATTTATATATATACCCTTATACACCATTTTAATAAAAAATATCACAAAATTCTTCTAAGTCCCTCGGGAAGAGTGAAAGACGCGCACGTTCATTTTCAGAGCTCCTAGACCTTCCTATAAGAAGTTAGCTAAAAAGTAGCTTCGAAAAACGCTTAGGTTAAGTTTCAGAGTTGCTTCTAATGTACCAAAGCTGGACTTAGACATAATTTCACTCTCACAACATTATGGCTGGTTGGAGACAGTCCGAACCACAAGTACCGGGTCCATGGTTCTGGCCGTATACTGGGGGGACGGGGACGACTCCCATTAACCCCTGACTATACCGGGGATACGCTTATCACAATGCCTTTCTGGTCTGTGCTGAAGCAGGGCATTCTGGCAGCCAAGTGGCTTGACCTTTATTAGTGAGCCTGGTTACCCCCTCTCGGAACCACAGACTTAGAAATCGCCAGCTCATATACAGTGCATAAAATATATTTATATATATACCCTTATACACCATTTTAATAAAAAATATCACAAAAATCTTCTAAGTCCCTCGGGAAGAGTGAAAGACGCGCACGTTCATTTTCAGAGCTCCTAGACCTTCCTATAAGAAGTTAGCCAAAAAGTAGCTTCGAAAAACGCTTAGGTTAAGTTTCAGAGTTGCTTCTAATGTACCAAAGCTGGACTTAGACATAATTTCACTCTCACAACATTATGGCTGGTTGGAGACAGTCCGAACCACAAGTACCGGGTCCATGGTTCTGGCCGTATACTGGGGGGACGGGGACGACTCCCATTAACCCCTGACTATACCGGGGATACGCTTATCACAATGCCTTTCTGGTCTGTGCTGAAGCAGGGCATTCTGGCAGCCAAGTGGCTTGACCTTTATTAGTGAGCCTGGTTACCCCCTCTCGGAACCACAGACTTAGAAATCGCCAGCTCATATACAGTGCATAAAATATATTTATATATATACCCTTATACACCATTTTAATAAAAAATATCACAAAATTCTTCTAAGTCCCTCGGGAAGAGTGAAAGACGCGCACATTCATTTTCAGAGCTCCTAGACCTTCCTATAAGAAGTTAGCCAAAAAGTAGCTTCGAAAAACGCTTAGGTTAAGTTTCAGAGTTGCTTCTAATGTACCAAAGCTGGACTTAGACATAATTTCACTCTCACAACATTATGGCTGGTTGGAGACAGTCCGAACCACAAGTACCGGGTCCATGGTTCTGGCCGTATACTGGGGGGACGGGGATGACTCCCATTAACCCCTGACTATACCGGGGATACGCTTATCACAATGCCTTTCTGGTCTGTGCTGAAGCAGGGCATTCTGGCAGCCAAGTGGCTTGACCTTTATTAGTGAGCCTGGTTACCCCCTCTCGGAACCACAGACTTAGAAATCGCCAGCTCATAAACAGTGCATAAAATATATTTATATATATACCCTTATACACCATTTTAATAAAAAATATCACAAAATTCTTCTAAGTCCCTCGGGAAGAGTAAAAGACGCGCACGTTCATTTTCAGAGCTCCTAGACCTTCCTATAAGAAGTTAGCGAAAAAGTAGCTTCGAAAAACGCTTAGGTTAAGTTTCAGAGTTGCTTCTAATGTACCAAAGCTGGACTTAGACATAATTTCACTCTCACAACATTATGGCTGGTTGGAGACAGTCCGAACCACAAGTACCGGGTCCATGGTTCTGGCCGTATACTGGGGGGACGGGGACGACTCCCATTAACCCCTGACTATACCGGGGATACGCTTATCACAATGCCTTTCTGGTCTGTGCTGAAGCAGGGCATTCTGGCAGCCAAGTGGCTTGACCTTTATTAGTGAGCCTGGTTACCCCCTCTCGGAACCACAGACTTAGAAATCGCCAGCTCATATACAGTGCATAAAATATATTTATATATATACCCTTATACACCATTTTAATAAAAAATATCACAAAATTCTTCTAAGTCCCTCAGGAAGAGTAAAAGACGCGCACGTTCATTTTCAGAGCTCCTAGACCTTCCTATAAGAAGTTAGCTAAAAAGTAGCTTCGAAAAACGCTTAGGTTAAGTTTCAGAGTTGCTTCTAATGTACCAAAGCTGGACTTAGACATAATTTCACTCTCACAACATTATGGCTGGTTGGAGACAGTCCGAACCACAAGTACCGGGTCCATGGTTCTGGCCGTATACTGGGGGGACGGGGACGACTCCCATTAACCCCTGACTATACCGGGGATACGCTTATCACAATGACTTTCTGGTCTGTGCTGAAGCAGGGCATTCTGGCAGGCAAGTGGCTTGACCTTTATTAGTGAGCCTGGTTACCCCCTCTCGGAACCACAGACTTAGAAATCGCCAGCTCATATACAGTGCATAAAATATATTTATATATATACCCTTATACACCATTTTAATAAAAAATATCACAAAATTCTTCTAAGTCCCTCGGGAAGAGTGAAAGACGCGCACGTTCATTTTCAGAGCTCCTAGACCTTCCTATAAGAAGTTAGCCAAAAAGTAGCTTCGAAAAACACTTAGGTTAAGTTTCAGAGTTGCTTCTAATGTACCAAAGCTGGACTTAGACATAATTTCACTCTCACAACATTATGGCTGGTTGGAGACAGTCCGAACGACAAGTACCGGGTCCATGGTTCTGGCCGTATACTGGGGGGACGGGGACGACTCCCATTAACCCCTGACTATACCGGGGATACGCTTATCACAATGCCTTTCTGGTCTGTGCTGAAGCAGGGCATTCTGGCAGCCAAGTGGCTTGACCTTTATTAGTGAGCCTGGTTACCCCCTCTCGGAACCACAGACTTAGAAATCGCCAGCTCATATACAGTGCATAAAATATATTTATATATATACCCTTATACACCATTTTAATAAAAAATATCACAAAATTCTTCTAAGTCCCTCGGGAAGAGTGAAAGACGCGCACATTCATTTTCAGAGCTCCTAGACCTTCCTATAAGAAGTTAGCCAAAAAGTAGCTTCGAAAAACGCTTAGGTTAAGTTTCAGAGTTGCTTCTAATGTACCAAAGCTGGACTTAGACATAATTTCACTCTCACAACATTATGGCTGGTTGGAGACAGTCCGAACCACAAGTACCGGGTCCATGGTTCTGGCCGTATACTGGGGGGACGGGGATGACTCCCATTAACCCCTGACTATACCGGGGATACGCTTATCACAATGCCTTTCTGGTCTGTGCTGAAGCAGGGCATTCTGGCAGCCAAGTGGCTTGACCTTTATTAGTGAGCCTGGTTACCCCCTCTCGGAACCACAGACTTAGAAATCGCCAGCTCATAAACAGTGCATAAAATATATTTATATATATACCCTTATACACCATTTTAATAAAAAATATCACAAAATTCTTCTAAGTCCCTCGGGAAGAGTAAAAGACGCGCACGTTCATTTTCAGAGCTCCTAGACCTTCCTATAAGAAGTTAGCGAAAAAGTAGCTTCGAAAAACGCTTAGGTTAAGTTTCAGAGTTGCTTCTAATGTACCAAAGCTGGACTTAGACATAATTTCACTCTCACAACATTATGGCTGGTTGGAGACAGTCCGAACCACAAGTACCGGGTCCATGGTTCTGGCCGTATACTGGGGGGACGGGGACGACTCCCATTAACCCCTGACTATACCGGGGATACGCTTATCACAATGACTTTCTGGTCTGTGCTGAAGCAGGGCATTCTGGCAGGCAAGTGGCTTGACCTTTATTAGTGAGCCTGGTTACCCCCTCTCGGAACCACAGACTTAGAAATCGCCAGCTCATATACAGTGCATAAAATATATTTATATATATATACCCTTATACTCCATTTTAATAAAAAATATCACAAAATTCTTCTAAGTCCCTCGAGAAGAGTGAAAGACGCGCACGTTCATTTTCAGAGCTCCTAGACCTTCCTATAAGAAGTTAGCCAAAAAGTAGCTTCGAAAAACGCTTAGGTTAAGTTTCAGAGTTGCTTCTAATGTACCAAAGCTGGACTTAGACATAATTTCACTCTCACAACATTATGGCTGGTTGGAGACAGTCCGAACCACAAGTACCGGGTCCATGGTTCTGGCCGTATACTGGGGGGACGGGGACGACTCCCATTAACCCCTGACTATACCGGGGATACGCTTATCACAATGCCTTTCTGGTCTGTGCTGAAGCAGGTCATTCTGGCAGCCAAGTGCCTTGACCTTTATTAGTGAGCCTGGTTACCCCCTCTCGGAACCACAGACTTAGAAATCGCCAGCTCATATACAGTGCATAAAATATATTTATATATATACCCTTATACACCATTTTAATAAAAAATATCACAAAATTCTTCTAAGTCCCTCGGGAAGAGTGAAAGACGCGCACGTTCATTTTCAGAGCTCCTAGACCTTCCTATAAGAAGTTAGCCAAAAAGTAGCTTCGAAAAACGCTTAGGTTAAGTTTCAGAGTTGCTTCTAATGTACCAAAGCTGGACTTAGACATAATTTCACTCTCACAACATTATGGCTGGTTGGAGACAGTCCGAACCACAAGTACCGGGTCCATGGTTCTGGCCGTATACTGGGGGGACGGGGATGACTCCCATTAACCCCTGACTATACCGGGGATACGCTTATCACAATGCCTTTCTGGTCTGTGCTGAAGCAGGGCATTCTGGCAGCCAAGTGGCTTGACCTTTATTAGTGAGCCTGGTTACCCCCTCTCGGAACCACAAACTTAGAAATCGCCAGCTCATATACAGTGCATAAAATATATTTATATATATACCCTTATACACCATTTTAATAAAAAATATCACAAAATTCTTCTAAGTCCCTCGGGAAGAGTGAAAGACGCGCACGTTCATTTTCAGAGCTCCTAGACCTTCCTATAAGAAGTTAGCTAAAAAGTAGCTTCGAAAAACGCTTAGGTTAAGTTTCAGAGTTGCTTCTAATGTACCAAAGCTGGACTTAGACATAATTTCACTCTCACAACATTATGGCTGGTTGGAGACAGTCCGAACCACAAGTACCGGGTCCATGGTTCTGGCCGTATACTGGGGGGACGGGGACGACTCCCATTAACCCCTGACTATACCGGGGATACGCTTATCACAATGCCTTTCTGGTCTGTGCTGAAGCAGGGCATTCTGGCAGCCAAGTGGCTTGACCTTTATTAGTGAGCCTGGTTACCCCCTCTCGGAACCACAGACTTAGAAATCGCCAGCTCATATACAGTGCATAAAATATATTTATATATATACCCTTATACACCATTTTAATAAAAAATATCACAAAATTCTTCTAAGTCCCTCGGGAAGAGTGAAAGACGCGCACGTTCATTTTCAGAGCTCCTAGACCTTCTTATAAGAAGTTAGCTAAAAAGTAGCTTCGAAAAACGCTTAGGTTAAGTTTCAGAGTTGCTTCTAATGTACCAAAGCTGGACTTAGACATAATTTCACTGTCACAACATTATGGCTGGTTGGAGACAGTCCGAACCACAAGTACCGGGTCCATGGTTCTGGCCGTATACTGGGGGGACGGGGATGACTCCCATTAACCCCTGACTATACCGGGGATACGCTTATCACAATGCCTTTCTGGTCTGTGCTGAAGCAGGGCATTCTGGCAGCCAAGTGGCTTGACCTTTATTAGTGAGCCTGGTTACCCCCTCTCGGAACCACAAACTTAGAAATCGCCAGCTCATATACAGTGCATAAAATATATTTATATATATACCCTTATACACCATTTTAATAAAAAATATCACAAAATTCTTCTAAGTCCCTCGGGAAGAGTGAAAGACGCGCACGTTCATTTTCAGAGCTCCTAGACCTTCCTATAAGAAGTTAGCTAAAAAGTAGCTTCGAAAAACGCTTA
Source organism: Ascaphus truei (assembly GCF_040206685.1). Lineage (NCBI taxonomy): Eukaryota > Metazoa > Chordata > Amphibia > Anura > Ascaphidae > Ascaphus > Ascaphus truei. Next base: position 1,875,616 of record NC_134493.1, read on the forward strand.
GGTTAAGTTTCAGAGTTGCTTCTAATGTACCAAAGCTGGACTTAGACATAATTTCACTCTCACAACATTATGGCTGGTTGGAGACAGTCCGAACCACAAGTACCGGGTCCATGGTTCTGGCCGTATACTGGGGGGACGGGGACGACTCCCATTAACCCCTGACTATACCGGGGATACGCTTATCACAATGCCTTTCTGGTCTGTGCTGAAGCAGGGCATTCTGGCAGCCAAGTGGCTTGACCTTTATTAGTGAGCCTGGTTACCCCCTCTCGGAACCACAGACTTAGAAATCGCCAGCTCATATACAGTGCATAAAATATATTTATATATATACCCTTATACACCATTTTAATAAAAAATATCACAAAATTCTTCTAAGTCCCTCGGGAAGAGTGAAAGACGCGCACGTTCATTTTCAGAGCTCCTAGACCTTCTTATAAGAAGTTAGCTAAAAAGTAGCTTCGAAAAACGCTTAGGTTAAGTTTCAGAGTTGCTTCTAATGTACCAAAGCTGGACTTAGACATAATTTCACTGTCACAACATTATGGCTGGTTGGAGACAGTCCGAACCACAAGTACCGGGTCCATGGTTCTGGCCGTATACTGGGGGGACGGGGACGACTCCCATTAACCCCTGACTATACCGGGGATACGCTTATCACAATGCCTTTCTGGTCTGTGCTGAAGCAGGGCATTCTGGCAGCCAAGTGGCTTGACCTTTATTAGTGAGCCTGGTTACCCCCTCTCGGAACCACAGACTTAGAAATCGCCAGCTCATATACAGTGCATAAAATATATTTATATATATACCCTTATACACCATTTTAATAAAAAATATCACAAAATTCTTCTAAGTCCCTCGGGAAGAGTGAAAGACGCGCACGTTCATTTTCAGAGCTCCTAGACCTTCCTATAAGAAGTTAGCTAAAAAGTAGCTTCGAAAAACGCTTAGGTTAAGTTTCAGAGTTGCTTCTAATGTACCAAAGCTGGACTTAGACATAATTTCACTCTCACAACATTATGGCTGGTTGGAGACAGTCCGAACCACAAGTACCGGGTCCATGGTTCTGGCCGTATACTGGGGGGACGGGGACGACTCCCATTAACCCCTGACTATACCGGGGATACGCTTATCACAATGCCTTTCTGGTCTGTGCTGAAGCAGGGCATTCTGGCAGCCAAGTGGCTTGACCTTTATTAGTGAGCCTGGTTACCCCCTCTCGGAACCACAGACTTAGAAATCGCCAGCTCATATACAGTGCATAAAATATATTTATATATATACCCTTATACACCATTTTAATAAAAAATATCACAAAATTCTTCTAAGTCCCTCGGGAAGAGTGAAAGACGCGCACGTTCATTTTCAGAGCTCCTAGACCTTCCTATAAGAAGTTAGCCAAAAAGTAGCTTCGAAAAACGCTTAGGTTAAGTTTCAGAGTTGCTTCTAATGTACCAAAGCTGGACTTAGACATAATTTCACTCTCACAACATTATGGCTGGTTGGAGACAGTCCGAACCACAAGTACCGGGTCCATGGTTCTGGCCGTATACTGGGGGGACGGGGACGACTCCCATTAACCCCTGACTATACCGGGGATACGCTTATCACAATGACTTTCTGGTCTGTGCTGAAGCAGGGCATTCTAGCAGGCAAGTGGCTTGACCTTTATTAGTGAGCCTGGTTACCCCCTCTCGGAACCACAGACTTAGAAATCGCCAGCTCATATACAGTGCATAAAATATATTTATATATATACCCTTATACACCATTTTAATAAAAAATATCACAAAATTCTTCTAAGTCCCTCGGGAAGAGTGAAAGACGCGCACGTTCATTTTCAGAGCTCCTAGACCTTCCTATAAGAAGTTAGCCAAAAAGTAGCTTCGAAAAACGCTTAGGTTAAGTTTCAGAGTTGCTTCTAATGTACCAAAGCTGGACTTAGACATAATTTCACTCTCACAACATTATGGCTGGTTGGAGACAGTCCGAACCACAAGTACCGGGTCCATGGTTCTGGCCGTATACTGGGGGGACGGGGACGACTCCCATTAACCCCTGACTATACCGGGGATACGCTTATCACAATGCCTTTCTGGTCTGTGCTGAAGCAGGGCATTCTGGCAGCCAAGTGGCTTGACCTTTATTAGTGAGCCTGGTTACCCCCTCTCGGAACCACAGACTTAGAAATCGCCAGCTCATATACAGTGCATAAAATATATTTATATATATACCCTTATACACCATTTTAATAAAAAATATCACAAAATTCTTCTAAGTCCCTCGGGAAGAGTGAAAGACGCGCACGTTCATTTTCAGAGCTCCTAGACCTTCCTATAAGAAGTTAGCTAAAAAGTAGCTTCGAAAAACGCTTAGGTTAAGTTTCAGAGTTGCTTCTAATGTACCAAAGCTGGACTTAGACATAATTTCACTCTCACAACATTATGGCTGGTTGGAGACAGTCCGAACCACAAGTACCGGGTCCATGGTTCTGGCCGTATACTGGGGGGACGGGGACGACTCCCATTAACCCCTGACTATACCGGGGATACGCTTATCACAATGCCTTTCTGGTCTGTGCTGAAGCAGGGCATTCTGGCAGCCAAGTGGCTTGACCTTTATTAGTGAGCCTGGTTACCCCCTCTCGGAACCACAGACTTAGAAATCGCCAGCTCATATACAGTGCATAAAATATATTTATATATATACCCTTATACACCATTTTAATAAAAAATATCACAAAATTCTTCTAAGTCCCTCGGGAAGAGTGAAAGACGCGCACGTTCATTTTCAGAGCTCCTAGACCTTCTTATAAGAAGTTAGCTAAAAAGTAGCTTCGAAAAACGCTTAGGTTAAGTTTCAGAGTTGCTTCTAATGTACCGAAGCTGGACTTAGACATAATTTCACTCTCACAACATTATGGCTGGTTGGAGACAGTCCGAACCACAAGTACCGGGTCCATGGTTCTGGCCGTATACTGGGGGGACGGGGACGACTCCCATTAACCCCTGACTATACCGGGGATACGCTTATCACAATGCCTTTCTGGTCTGTGCTGAAGCAGGGCATTCTGGCAGCCAAGTGGCTTGACCTTTATTAGTGAGCCTGGTTACCCCCTCTCGGAACCACAGACTTAGAAATCGCCAGCTCATATACAGTGCATAAAATATATTTATATATATACCCTTATACACCATTTTAATAAAAAATATCACAAAATTCTTCTAAGTCCCTCAGGAAGAGTGAAAGACGCGCACGTTCATTTTCAGAGCTCCTAGACCTTCCTATAAGAAGTTAGCTAAAAAGTAGCTTCGAAAAACGCTTAGGTTAAGTTTCAGAGTTGCTTCTAATGTACCAAAGCTGGACTTAGACATAATTTCACTCTCACAACATTATGGCTGGTTGGAGACAGTCCGAACCACAAGTACCGGGTCCATGGTTCTGGCCGTATATTGGGGGGACGGGGACGACTCCCATTAACCCCTGACTATACCGGGGATACGCTTATCACAATGCCTTTCTGGTCTGTGCTGAAGCAGGGCATTCTGGCAGCCAAGTGGCTTGACCTTTATTAGTGAGCCTGGTTACCCCCTCTCGGAACCACAGACTTAGAAATCGCCAGCTCATATACAGTGCATAAAATATATTTATATATATACCCTTATACACCATTTTAATAAAAAATATCACAAAATTCTTCTAAGTCCCTCGGGAAGAGTGAAAGACGCGCACGTTCATTTTCAGAGCTCCTAGACCTTCTTATAAGAAGTTAGCTAAAAAGTAGCTTCGAAAAACGCTTAGGTTAAGTTTCAGAGTTGCTTCTAATGTACCAAAGCTGGACTTAGACATAATTTCACTCTCACAACATTATGGCTGGTTGGAGACAGTCCGAACCACAAGTACCGGGTCCATGGTTCTGGCCGTATACTGGGGGGACGGGGACGACTCCCATTAACCCCTGACTATACCGGGGATACGCTTATCACAATGCCTTTCTGGTCTGTGCTGAAGCAGGGCATTCTGGCAGCCAAGTGGCTTGACCTTTATTAGTGAGCCTGGTTACCCCCTCTCGGAACCACAGACTTAGAAATCGCCAGCTCATATACAGTGCATAAAATATATTTATATATATACCCTTATACACCATTTTAATAAAAAATATCACAAAATTCTTCTAAGTCCCTCGGGAAGAGTGAAAGACGCGCACGTTCATTTTCAGAGCTCCTAGACCTTCCTATAAGAAGTTAGCTAAAAAGTAGCTTCGAAAAACGCTTAGGTTAAGTTTCAGAGTTGCTTCTAATGTACCAAAGCTGGACTTAGACATAATTTCACTCTCACAACATTATGGCTGGTTGGAGACAGTCCGAACCACAAGTACCGGGTCCATGGTTCTGGCCGTATACTGGGGGGACGGGGACGACTCCCATTAACCCCTGACTATACCGGGGATACGCTTATCACAATGCCTTTCTGGTCTGTGCTGAAGCAGGGCATTCTGGCAGCCAAGTGGCTTGACCTTTATTAGTGAGCCTGGTTACCCCCTCTCGGAACCACAGACTTAGAAATCGCCAGCTCATATACAGTGCATAAAATATATTTATATATATACCCTTATACACCATTTTAATAAAAAATATCACAAAATTCTTCTAAGTCCCTCGGGAAGAGTAAAAGACGCGCACGTTCATTTTCAGAGCTCCTAGACCTTCCTATAAGAAGTTAGCCAAAAAGTAGCTTCGAAAAACGCTTAGGTTAAGTTTCAGAGTTGCTTCTAATGTACCAAAGCTGGACTTAGACATAATTTCACTCTCACAACATTATGGCTGGTTGGAGACAGTCCGAACCACAAGTACCGGGTCCATGGTTCTAGCCGTATACTGGGGGGACGGGGACGACTCCCATTAACCCCTGACTATACCGGGGATACGCTTATCACAATGCCTTTCTGGTCTGTGCTGAAGCAGGGCATTCTGGCAGCCAAGTGGCTTGACCTTTATTAGTGAGCCTGGTTACCCCCTCTCGGAACCACAGACTTAGAAATCGCCAGCTCATATACAGTGCATAAAATATATTTATATATATACCCTTATACACCATTTTAATAAAAAATATCACAAAATTCTTCTAAGTCCCTCAGGAAGAGTGAAAGACGCGCACGTTCATTTTCAGAGCTCCTAGACCTTCCTATAAGAAGTTAGCTAAAAAGTAGCTTCGAAAAACGCTTAGGTTAAGTTTCAGAGTTGCTTCTAATGTACCAAAGCTGGGCTTAGACATAATTTCACTCTCACAACATTATGGCTGGTTGGAGACAGTCCGAACCACAAGTACCGGGTCCATGGTTCTGGCCGTATATTGGGGGGACGGGGACGACTCCCATTAACCCCTGACTATACCGGGGATACGCTTATCACAATGCCTTTCTGGTCTGTGCTGAAGCAGGGCATTCTGGCAGCCAAGTGGCTTGACCTTTATTAGTGAGCCTGGTTACCCCCTCTCGGAACCACAGACTTAGAAATCGCCAGCTCATATACAGTGCATAAAATATATTTATATATATACCCTTATACACCATTTTAATAAAAAATATCACAAAATTCTTCTAAGTCCCTCGGGAAGAGTGAAAGACGCGCACGTTCATTTTCAGAGCTCCTAGACCTTCCTATAAGAAGTTAGCTAAAAAGTAGCTTCGAAAAACGCTTAGGTTAAGTTTCAGAGTTGCTTCTAATGTACCAAAGCTGGACTTAGACATAATTTCACTCTCACAACATTATGGCTGGTTGGAGACAGTCCGAACCACAAGTACCGGGTCCATGGTTCTAGCCGTATACTGGGGGGACGGGGACGACTCCCATTAACCCCTGACTATACCGGGGATACGCTTATCACAATGCCTTTCTGGTCTGTGCTGAAGCAGGGCATTCTGGCAGCCAAGTGGCTTGACCTTTATTAGTGAGCCTGGTTACCCCCTCTCGGAACCACAGACTTAGAAATCGCCAGCTCATATACAGTGCATAAAATATATTTATATATATACCCTTATACACCATTTTAATAAAAAATATCACAAAATTCTTCTAAGTCCCTCAGGAAGAGTGAAAGACGCGCACGTTCATTTTCAGAGCTCCTAGACCTTCCTATAAGAAGTTAGCTAAAAAGTAGCTTCGAAAAACGCTTAGGTTAAGTTTCAGAGTTGCTTCTAATGTACCAAAGCTGGACTTAGACATAATTTCACTCTCACAACATTATGGCTGGTTGGAGACAGTCCGAACCACAAGTACCGGGTCCATGGTTCTGGCCGTATATTGGGGGGACGGGGACGACTCCCATTAACCCCTGACTATACCGGGGATACGCTTATCACAATGCCTTTCTGGTCTGTGCTGAAGCAGGGCATTCTGGCAGCCAAGTGGCTTGACCTTTATTAGTGAGCCTGGTTACCCCCTCTCGGAACCACAGACTTAGAAATCGCCAGCTCATATACAGTGCATAAAATATATTTATATATATACCCTTATACACCATTTTAATAAAAAATATCACAAAATTCTTCTAAGTCCCTCGGGAAGAGTGAAAGACGCGCACGTTCATTTTCAGAGCTCCTAGACCTTCCTATAAGAAGTTAGCTAAAAAGTAGCTTCGAAAAACGCTTAGGTTAAGTTTCAGAGTTGCTTCTAATGTACCAAAGCTGGACTTAGACATAATTTCACTCTCACAACATTATGGCTGGTTGGAGACAGTCCGAACCACAAGTACCGGGTCCATGGTTCTGGCCGTATACTGGGGGGACGGGGACGACTCCCATTAACCCCTGACTATACCGGGGATACGCTTATCACAATGCCTTTCTGGTCTGTGCTGAAGCAGGGCATTCTGGCAGCCAAGTGGCTTGACCTTTATTAGTGAGCCTGGTTACCCCCTTTCGGAACCACAGACTTAGAAATCGCCAGCTCATATACAGTGCATAAAATATATTTATATATATACCCTTATACACCATTTTAATAAAAAATATCACAAAATTCTTCTAAGTCCCTCGGGAAGAGTGAAAGACGCGCACGTTCATTTTCAGAGCTCCTAGACCTTCTTATAAGAAGTTAGCTAAAAAGTAGCTTCGAAAAACGCTTAGGTTAAGTTTCAGAGTTGCTTCTAATGTACCAAAGCTGGACTTAGACATAATTTCACTCTCACAACATTATGGCTGGTTGGAGACAGTCCGAACCACAAGTACCGGGTCCATGGTTCTGGCCGTATACTGGGGGGACGGGGACGACTCCCATTAACCCCTGACTATACCGGGGATACGCTTATCACAATGCCTTTCTGGTCTGTGCTGAAGCAGGGCATTCTGGCAGCCAAGTGGCTTGACCTTTATTAGTGAGCCTGGTTACCCCCTCTCGGAACCACAGACTTAGAAATCGCCAGCTCATATACAGTGCATAAAATATATTTATATATATACCCTTATACACTATTTTAATAAAAAATATCACAAAATTCTTCTAAGTCCCTCGGGAAGAGTGAAAGACGCGCACGTTCATTTTCAGAGCTCCTAGACCTTCCTATAAGAAGTTAGCTAAAAAGTAGCTTCGAAAAACGCTTAGGTTAAGTTTCAGAGTTGCTTCTAATGTACCAAAGCTGGACTTAGACATAATTTCACTCTCACAACATTATGGCTGGTTGGAGACAGTCCGAACCACAAGTACCGGGTCCATGGTTCTGGCCGTATACTGGGGGGACGGGGACGACTCCCATTAACCCCTGACTATACCGGGGATACGCTTATCACAATGCCTTTCTGGTCTGTGCTGAAGCAGGGCATTCTGGCAGCCAAGTGGCTTGACCTTTATTAGTGAGCCTGGTTACCCCCTCTCGGAACCACAGACTTAGAAATCGCCAGCTCATATACAGTGCATAAAATATATTTATATATATACCCTTATACACCATTTTAATAAAAAATATCACAAAATTCTTCTAAGTCCCTCGGGAAGAGTGAAAGACGCGCACGTTCATTTTCAGAGCTCCTAGACCTTCCTATAAGAAGTTAGCCAAAAAGTAGCTTCGAAAAACGCTTAGGTTAAGTTTCAGAGTTGCTTCTAATGTACCAAAGCTGGACTTAGACATAATTTCACTCTCACAACATTATGGCTGGTTGGAGACAGTCCGAACCACAAGTACCGGGTCCATGGTTCTGGCCGTATACTGGGGGGACGGGGACGACTCCCATTAACCCCTGACTATACCGGGGATACGCTTATCACAATGACTTTCTGGTCTGTGCTGAAGCAGGGCATTCTGGCAGGCAAGTGGCTTGACCTTTATTAGTGAGCCTGGTTACCCCCTCTCGGAACCACAGACTTAGAAATCGCCAGCTCATATACAGTGCATAAAATATATTTATATATATACCCTTATACACCATTTTAATAAAAAATATCACAAAATTCTTCTAAGTCCCTCGGGAAGAGTGAAAGACGCGCACGTTCATTTTCAGAGCTCCTAGACCTTCCTATAAGAAGTTAGCCAAAAAGTAGCTTCGAAAAACGCTTAGGTTAAGTTTCAGAGTTGCTTCTAATGTACCAAAGCTGGACTTAGACATAATTTCACTCTCACAACATTATGGCTGGTTGGAGACAGTCCGAACCACAAGTACCGGGTCCATGGTTCTGGCCGTATACTGGGGGGACGGGGACGACTCCCATTAACCCCTAACTATACCGGGGATACGCTTATCACAATGCCTTTCTGGTCTGTGCTGAAGCAGGGCATTCTGGCAGCCAAGTGGCTTGACCTTTATTAGTGAGCCTGGTTACCCCCTCTCGGAACCACAGACTTAGAAATCGCCAGCTCATATACAGTGCATAAAATATATTTATATATATACCCTTATACACCATTTTAATAAAAAATATCACAAAATTCTTCTAAGTCCCTCGGGAAGAGTGAAAGACGCGCACGTTCATTTTCAGAGCTCCTAGACCTTCCTATAAGAAGTTAGCTAAAAAGTAGCTTCGAAAAACGCTTAGGTTAAGTTTCAGAGTTGCTTCTAATGTACCAAAGCTGGACTTAGACATAATTTCACTCTCACAACATTATGGCTGGTTGGAGACAGTCCGAACCACAAGTACCGGGTCCATGGTTCTGGCCGTATACTGGGGGGACGGGGACGACTCCCATTAACCCCTGACTATACCGGGGATACGCTTATCACAATGCCTTTCTGGTCTGTGCTGAAGCAGGGCATTCTGGCAGCCAAGTGGCTTGACCTTTATTAGTGAGCCTGGTTACCCCCTCTCGGAACCACAGACTTAGAAATCGCCAGCTCATATACAGTGCATAAAATATATTTATATATATACCCTTATACACCATTTTAATAAAAAATATCACAAAATTCTTCTAAGTCCCTCGGGAAGAGTGAAAGACGCGCACGTTCATTTTCAGAGCTCCTAGACCTTCTTATAAGAAGTTAGCTAAAAAGTAGCTTCGAAAAACGCTTAGGTTAAGTTTCAGAGTTGCTTCTAATGTACCAAAGCTGGACTTAGACATAATTTCACTCTCACAACATTATGGCTGGTTGGAGACAGTCCGAACCACAAGTACCGGGTCCATGGTTCTGGCCGTATACTGGGGGGACGGGGACGACTCCCATTAACCCCTGACTATACCGGGGATACGCTTATCACAATGCCTTTCTGGTCTGTGCTGAAGCAGGGCATTCTGGCAGCCAAGTGGCTTGACCTTTATTAGTGAGCCTGGTTACCCCCTCTCGGAACCACAGACTTAGAAATCGCCAGCTCATATACAGTGCATAAAATATATTTATATATATACCCTTATACACCATTTTAATAAAAAATATCACAAAATTCTTCTAAGTCCCTCAGGAAGAGTGAAAGACGCGCACGTTCATTTTCAGAGCTCCTAGACCTTCCTATAAGAAGTTAGCTAAAAAGTAGCTTCGAAAAACGCTTAGGTTAAGTTTCAGAGTTGCTTCTAATGTACCAAAGCTGGACTTAGACATAATTTCACTCTCACAACATTATGGCTGGTTGGAGACAGTCCGAACCACAAGTACCGGGTCCATGGTTCTGGCCGTATATTGGGGGGACGGGGACGACTCCCATTAACCCCTGACTATACCGGGGATACGCTTATCACAATGCCTTTCTGGTCTGTGCTGAAGCAGGGCATTCTGGCAGCCAAGTGGCTTGACCTTTATTAGTGAGCCTGGTTACCCCCTCTCGGAACCACAGACTTAGAAATCGCCAGCTCATATACAGTGCATAAAATATATTTATATATATACCCTTATACACCATTTTAATAAAAAATATCACAAAATTCTTCTAAGTCCCTCGGGAAGAGTGAAAGACGCGCACGTTCATTTTCAGTGCTCCTAGACCTTCCTATAAGAAGTTAGCCAAAAAGTAGCTTCGAAAAACGCTTAGGTTAAGTTTCAGAGTTGCTTCTAATGTACCAAAGCTGGACTTAGACATAATTTCACTCTCACAACATTATGGCTGGTTGGAGACAGTCCGAACCACAAGTACCGGGTCCATGGTTCTAGCCGTATACTGGGGGGACGGTGACGACTCCCATTAACCCCTGACTATACCGGGGATACGCTTATCACAATGCCTTTCTGGTCTGTGCTGAAGCAGGGCATTCTGGCAGCCAAGTGGCTTGACCTTTATTAGTGAGCCTGGTTACCCCCTCTTGGAACCACAGACTTAGAAATCGCCAGCTCATATACAGTGCATAAAATATATTTATATATATACCCTTATACACCATTTTAATAAAAAATATCACAAAATTCTTCTAAGTCCCTCGGGAAGAGTGAAAGACGCGCACGTTCATTTTCAGAGCTCCTAGACCTTCTTATAAGAAGTTAGCTAAAAAGTAGCTTCGAAAAACGCTTAGGTTAAGTTTCAGAGTTGCTTCTAATGTACCAAAGCTGGACTTAGACATAATTTCACTCTCACAACATTATGGCTGGTTGGAGACAGTCCGAACCACAAGTACCGGGTCCATGGTTCTGGCCGTATACTGGGGGGACGGGGACGACTCCCATTAACCCCTGACTATACCGGGGATACGCTTATCACAATGCCTTTCTGGTCTGTGCTGAAGCAGGGCATTCTGGCAGCCAAGTGGCTTGACCTTTATTAGTGAGCCTGGTTACCCCCTCTCGGAACCACAGACTTAGAAATCGCCAGCTCATATACAGTGCATAAAATATATTTATATATATACCCTTATACACCATTTTAATAAAAAATATCACAAAATTCTTCTAAGTCCCTCGGGAAGAGTGAAAGACGCGCACGTTCATTTTCAGAGCTCCTAGACCTTCCTATAAGAAGTTAGCTAAAAAGTAGCTTCGAAAAACGCTTAGGTTAAGTTTCAGAGTTGCTTCTAATGTACCAAAGCTGGACTTAGACATAATTTCACTCTCACAACATTATGGCTGGTTGGAGACAGTCCGAACCACAAGTACCGGGTCCATGGTTCTGGCCGTATACTGGGGGGACGGGGACGACTCCCATTAACCCCTGACTATACCGGGGATACGCTTATCACAATGCCTTTCTGGTCTGTGCTGAAGCAGGGCATTCTGGCAGCCAAGTGGCTTGACCTTTATTAGTGAGCCTGGTTACCCCCTCTCGGAACCACAGACTTAGAAATCGCCAGCTCATATACAGTGCATAAAATATATTTATATATATACCCTTATACACCATTTTAATAAAAAATATCACAAAATTCTTCTAAGTCCCTCGGGAAGAGTGAAAGACGCGCACGTTCATTTTCAGAGCTCCTAGACCTTCCTATAAGAAGTTAGCCAAAAAGTAGCTTCGAAAAACGCTTAGGTTAAGTTTCAGAGTTGCTTCTAATGTACCAAAGCTGGACTTAGACATAATTTCACTCTCACAACATTATGGCTGGTTGGAGATAGTCCGAACCACAAGTACCGGGTCCATGGTTCTAGCCGTATACTGGTGGGACGGGGACGACTCCCATTAACCCCTGACTATACCGGGGATACGCTTATCACAATGCCTTTCTGGTCTGTGCTGAAGCAGGGCATTCTGGCAGCCAAGTGGCTTGACCTTTATTAGTGAGCCTGGTTACCCCCTCTTGGAACCACAGACTTAGAAATCGCCAGCTCATATACAGTGCATAAAATATATTTATATATATACCCTTATACACCATTTTAATAAAAAATATCACAAAATTCTTCTAAGTCCCTCGGGAAGAGTGAAAGACGCGCACGTTCATTTTCAGAGCTCCTAGACCTTCTTATAAGAAGTTAGCTAAAAAGTAGCTTCGAAAAACGCTTAGGTTAAGTTTCAGAGTTGCTTCTAATGTACCAAAGCTGGACTTAGACATAATTTCACTCTCACAACATTATGGCTGGTTGGAGACAGTCCGAACCACAAGTACCGGGTCCATGGTTCTGGCCGTATACTGGGGGGACGGGGACGACTCCCATTAACCCCTGACTATACCGGGGATACGCTTATCACAATGACTTTCTGGTCTGTGCTGAAGCAGGGCATTCTGGCAGGCAAGTGGCTTGACCTTTATTAGTGAGCCTGGTTACCCCCTCTCGGAACCACAGACTTAGAAATCGCCAGCTCATATACAGTGCATAAAATATATTTATATATATACCCTTATACACCATTTTAATAAAAAATATCACAAAATTCTTCTAAGTCCCTCGGGAAGAGTGAAAGACGCGCACGTTCATTTTCAGAGCTCCTAGACCTTCCTATAAGAAGTTAGCCAAAAAGTAGCTTCGAAAAACGCTTAGGTTAAGTTTCAGAGTTGCTTCTAATGTACCAAAGCTGGACTTAGACATAATTTCACTCTCACAACATTATGGCTGGTTGGAGACAGTCCGAACCACAAGTACCGGGTCCATGGTTCTGGCCGTATACTGGGGGGACGGGGACGACTCCCATTAACCCCTGACTATACCGGAGATACGCTTATCACAATGCCTTTCTGGTCTGTGCTGAAGCAGGGCATTCTGGCAGGCAAGTGGCTTGACCTTTATTAGTGAGCCTGGTTACCCCTTCTCGGAATCACAGACTTAGAAATCGCCAGCTCATATACAGTGCATAAAATATATTTATATATATACCCTTATACACCATTTTAATAAAAAATATCACAAAATTCTTCTAAGTCCCTCGGGAAGAGTGAAAGACGCGCACGTTCATTTTCAGAGCTCCTAGACCTTCCTATAAGAAGTTAGCCAAAAAGTAGCTTCGAAAAACGCTTAGGTTAAGTTTCAGAGTTGCTTCTAATGTACCAAAGCTGGACTTAGACATAATTTCACTCTCACAACATTATGGCTGGTTGGAGACAGTCCGAACCACAAGTACCGGGTCCATGGTTCTAGCCGTATACTGGTGGGACGGGGACGACTCCCATTAACCCCTGACTATACCGGGGATACGCTTATCACAATGCCTTTCTGGTCTGTGCTGAAGCAGGGCATTCTGGCAGCCAAGTGGCTTGACCTTTATTAGTGAGCCTGGTTACCCCCTCTTGGAACCACAGACTTAGAAATCGCCAGCTCATATACAGTGCATAAAATATATTTATATATATACCCTTATACACCATTTTAATAAAAAATATCACAAAATTCTTCTAAGTCCCTCGGGAAGAGTGAAAGACGCGCACGTTCATTTTCAGAGCTCCTAGACCTTCTTATAAGAAGTTAGCTAAAAAGTAGCTTCGAAAAACGCTTAGGTTAAGTTTCAGAGTTGCTTCTAATGTACCAAAGCTGGACTTAGACATAATTTCACTCTCACAACATTATGGCTGGTTGGAGACAGTCCGAACCACAAGTACCGGGTCCATGGTTCTGGCCGTATACTGGGGGGACGGGGACGACTCCCATTAACCCCTGACTATACCGGGGATACGCTTATCACAATGACTTTCTGGTCTGTGCTGAAGCAGGGCATTCTGGCAGGCAAGTGGCTTGACCTTTATTAGTGAGCCTGGTTACCCCCTCTCGGAACCACAGACTTAGAAATCGCCAGCTCATATACAGTGCATAAAATATATTTATATATATACCCTTATACACCATTTTAATAAAAAATATCACAAAATTCTTCTAAGTCCCTCGGGAAGAGTGAAAGACGCGCACGTTCATTTTCAGAGCTCCTAGACCTTCCTATAAGAAGTTAGCCAAAAAGTAGCTTCGAAAAACGCTTAGGTTAAGTTTCACAGTTGCTTCTAATGTACCAAAGCTGGACTTAGACATAATTTCACTCTCACAACATTATGGCTGGTTGGAGACAGTCCGAACCACAAGTACCGGGTCCATGGTTCTGGCCGTATACTGGGGGGACGGGGACGACTCCCATTAACCCCTGACTATACCGGGGATACGCTTATCACAATGCCTTTCTGGTCTGTGCTGAAGCAGGGCATTCTGGCAGCCAAGTGGCTTGACCTTTATTAGTGAGCCTGGTTACCCCCTCTCGGAACCACAGACTTAGAAATCGCCAGCTCATATACAGTGCATAAAATATATTTATATATATACCCTTATACACCATTTTAATAAAAAATATCACAAAATTCTTCTAAGTCCCTCGGGAAGAGTGAAAGACGCGCACGTTCATTTTCAGAGCTCCTAGACCTTCCTATAAGAAGTTAGCCAAAAAGTAGCTTCGAAAAACGCTTAGGTTAAGTTTCAGAGTTGCTTCTAATGTACCAAAGCTGGACTTAGACATAATTTCACTCTCACAACATTATGGCTGGTTGGAGACAGTCCGAACCACAAGTACCGGGTCCATGGTTCTGGCCGTATACTGGGGGGACGGGGACGACTCCCATTAACCCCTGACTATACCGGGGATACGCTTATCACAATGACTTTCTGGTCTGTGCTGAAGCAGGGCATTCTGGCAGGCAAGTGGCTTGACCTTTATTAGTGAGCCTGGTTACCCCTTCTCGGAACCACAGACTTAGAAATCGCCAGCTCATATACAGTGCATAAAATATATTTATATATATACCCTTATACACCATTTTAATAAAAAATATCACAAAATTTTTCTAAGTCCCTCGGGAAGAGTGAAAGACGCGCACGTTCATTTTCAGAGCTCCTAGACCTTCCTATAAGAAGTTAGCCAAAAAGTAGCTTCGAAAAACGCTTAGGTTAAGTTTCAGAGTTGCTTCTAATGTACCAAAGCTGGACTTAGACATAATTTCACTCTCACAACATTATGGCTGGTTGGAGACAGTCCGAACCACAAGTACCGGGTCCATGGTTCTGGCCGTATACTGGGGGGACGGGGACGACTCCCATTAACCCCTGACTATACCGGGGATACGCTTATCACAATGCCTTTCTGGTCTGTGCTGAAGCAGGGCATTCTGGCAGCCAAGTGGCTTGACCTTTATTAGTGAGCCTGGTTACCCCCTCTCGGAACCACAGACTTAGAAATCGCCAGCTCATATACAGTGCATAAAATATATTTATATATATACCCTTATACACCATTTTAATAAAAAATATCACAAAATTCTTCTAAGTCCCTCGGGAAGAGTGAAAGACGCGCACGTTCATTTTCAGAGCTCCTAGACCTTCCTATAAGAAGTTAGCCAAAAAGTAGCTTCGAAAAACGCTTAGGTTAAGTTTCAGAGTTGCTTCTAATGTACCAAAGCTGGACTTAGACATAATTTCACTCTCACAACATTATGGCTGGTTGGAGACAGTCCGAACCACAAGTACCGGGTCCATGGTTCTGGCCGTATACTGGGGGGACGGGGACGACTCCCATTAACCCCTGACTATACCGGGGATACGCTTATCACAATGCCTTTCTGGTCTGTGCTGAAGCAGGGCATTCTGGCAGCCAAGTGGCTTGACCTTTATTAGTGAGCCTGGTTACCCCCTCTCGGAACCACAGACTTAGAAATCGCCAGCTCATATACAGTGCATAAAATATATTTATATATATACCCTTATACACCATTTTAATAAAAAATATCACAAAATTCTTCTAAGTCCCTCGGGAAGAGTGAAAGACGCGCACGTTCATTTTCAGAGCTCCTAGACCTTCCTATAAGAAGTTAGCCAAAAAGTAGCTTCGAAAAACGCTTAGGTTAAGTTTCAGAGTTGCTTCTAATGTACCAAAGCTGGACTTAGACATAATTTCACTCTCACAACATTATGGCTGGTTGGAGACAGTCCGAACCACAAGTACCGGGTCCATGGTTCTGGCCGTATACTGGGGGGACGGGGACGACTCCCATTAACCCCTGACTATACCGGGGATACGCTTATCACAATGCCTTTCTGGTCTGTGCTGAAGCAGGGCATTCTGGCAGCCAAGTGGCTTGACCTTTATTAGTGAGCCTGGTTACCCCCTCTCGGAACCACAGACTTAGAAATCGCCAGCTCATATACAGTGCATAAAATATATTTATATATATACCCTTATACACCATTTTAATAAAAAATATCACAAAATTCTTCTAAGTCCCTCGGGAAGAGTGAAAGACGCGCACGTTCATTTTCAGAGCTCCTAGACCTTCCTATAAGAAGTTAGCCAAAAAGTAGCTTCGAAAAACGCTTAGGTTAAGTTTCAGAGTTGCTTCTAATGTACCAAAGCTGGACTTAGACATAATTTCACTCTCACAACATTATGGCTGGTTGGAGACAGTCCGAACAAACAAGTACCGGGTCCATGGTTCTGGCCGTATACTGGGGGGACGGGGACGACTCCCATTAACCCCTGACTATACCGGGGATACGCTTATCACAATGACTTTCTGGTCTGTGCTGAAGCAGGGCATTCTGGCAGGCAAGTGGCTTGACCTTTATTAGTGAGCCTGGTTACCCCTTCTCGGAACCACAGACTTAGAAATCGCCAGCTCATATACAGTGCATAAAATATATTTATATATATACCCTTATACACCATTTTAATAAAAAATATCACAAAATTTTTCTAAGTCCCTCGGGAAGAGTGAAAGACGCGCACGTTCATTTTCAGAGCTCCTAGACCTTCCTATAAGAAGTTAGCCAAAAAGTAGCTTCGAAAAACGCTTAGGTTAAGTTTCAGAGTTGCTTCTAATGTACCAAAGCTGGACTTAGACATAATTTCACTCTCACAACATTATGGCTGGTTGGAGACAGTCCGAACCACAAGTACCGGGTCCATGGTTCTGGCCGTATACTGGGGGGACGGGGATGACTCCCATTAACCCCTGACTATACCGGGGATACGCTTATCACAATGCCTTTCTGGTCTGTGCTGAAGCAGGGCATTCTGGCAGCCAAGTGGCTTGACCTTTATTAGTGAGCCTGGTTACCCCCTCTCGGAACCACAGACTTAGAAATCGCCAGCTCATATACAGTGCATAAAATATATTTATATATATACCCTTATACACCATTTTAATAAAAAATATCACAAAATTCTTCTAAGTCCCTCGGGAAGAGTGAAAGACGCGCACGTTCATTTTCAGAGCTCCTAGACCTTCCTATAAGAAGTTAGCTAAAAAGTAGCTTCGAAAAACGCTTAGGTTAAGTTTCAGAGTTGCTTCTAATGTACCAAAGCTGGACTTAGACATAATTTCACTCTCACAACATTATGGCTGGTTGGAGACAGTCCGAACCACAAGTACCGGGTCCATGGTTCTGGCCGTATACTGGGGGGACGGGGACGACTCCCATTAACCCCTGACTATACCGGGGATACGCTTATCACAATGCCTTTCTGGTCTGTGCTGAAGCAGGGCATTCTGGCAGCCAAGTGGCTTGACCTTTATTAGTGAGCCTGGTTACCCCCTCTCGGAACCACAGACTTAGAAATCGCCAGCTCATATACAGTGCATAAAATATATTTATATATATACCCTTATACACCATTTTAATAAAAAATATCACAAAATTCTTCTAAGTCCCTCGGGAAGAGTGAAAGACGCGCACGTTCATTTTCAGAGCTCCTAGACCTTCCTATAAGAAGTTAGCCAAAAAGTAGCTTCGAAAAACGCTTAGGTTAAGTTTCACAGTTGCTTCTAATGTACCAAAGCTGGACTTAGACATAATTTCACTCTCACAACATTATGGCTGGTTGGAGACAGTCCGAACCACAAGTACCGGGTCCATGGTTCTGGCCGTATACTGGGGGGACGGGGACGACTCCCATTAACCCCTGACTATACCGGGGATACGCTTATCACAATGCCTTTCTGGTCTGTGCTGAAGCAGGGCATTCTGGCAGCCAAGTGGCTTGACCTTTATTAGTGAGCCTGGTTACCCCCTCTCGGAACCACAGACTTAGAAATCGCCAGCTCATATACAGTGCATAAAATATATTTATATATATACCCTTATACACCATTTTAATAAAAAATATCACAAAATTCTTCTAAGTCCCTCGGGAAGAGTGAAAGACGCGCACGTTCATTTTCAGAGCTCCTAGACCTTCCTATAAGAAGTTAGCTAAAAAGTAGCTTCGAAAAACGCTTAGGTTAAGTTTCAGAGTTGCTTCTAATGTACCAAAGCTGGACTTAGACATAATTTCACTCTCACAACATTATGGCTGGTTGGAGACAGTCCGAACCACAAGTACCGGGTCCATGGTTCTGGCCGTATACTGGGGGGACGGGGACGACTCCCATTAACCCCTGACTATACCGGGGATACGCTTATCACAATGACTTTCTGGTCTGTGCTGAAGCAGGGCATTCTGGCAGGCAAGTGGCTTGACCTTTATTAGTGAGCCTGGTTACCCCCTCTCGGAACCACAGACTTAGAAATCGCCAGCTCATATACAGTGCATAAAATATATTTATATATATACCCTTATACACCATTTTAATAAAAAATATCACAAAATTCTTCTAAGTCCCTCGGGAAGAGTGAAAGACGCGTACGTTCATTTTCAGAGCTCCTAGACCTTCTTATAAGAAGTTAGCTAAAAAGTAGCTTCGAAAAACGCTTAGGTTAAGTTTCAGAGTTGCTTCTAATGTACCAAAGCTGGACTTAGACATAATTTCACTCTCACAACATTATGGCTGGTTGGAGACAGTCCGAACCACAAGTACCGGGTCCATGGTTCTGGCCGTATACTGGGGGGACGGGGACGACTCCCATTAACCCCTGACTATACCGGGGATACGCTTATCACAATGACTTTCTGGTCTGTGCTGAAGCAGGGCATTCTGGCAGCCAAGTGGCTTGACCTTTATTAGTGAGCCTGGTTACCCCCTCTCGGAACCACAGACTTAGAAATCGCCAGCTCATATACAGTGCATAAAATATATTTATATATATACCCTTATACACCATTTTAATAAAAAATATCACAAAATTCTTCTAAGTCCCTCGGGAAGAGTGAAAGACGCGCACGTTCATTTTCAGAGCTCCTAGACCTTCCTATAAGAAGTTAGCCAAAAAGTAGCTTCGAAAAACGCTTAGGTTAAGTTTCACAGTTGCTTCTAATGTACCAAAGCTGGACTTAGACATAATTTCACTCTCACAACATTATGGCTGGTTGGAGACAGTCCGAACCACAAGTACCGGGTCCATGGTTCTGGCCGTGTACTGGGGGGACGGGGACGACTCCCATTAACCCCTGACTATACCGGGGATACGCTTATCACAATGCCTTTCTGGTCTGTGCTGAAGCAGGGCATTCTGGCAGCCAAGTGGCTTGACCTTTATTAGTGAGCCTGGTTACCCCCTCTCGGAACCACAGACTTAGAAATCGCCAGCTCATATACAGTGCATAAAATATATTTATATATATACCCTTATACACCATTTTAATAAAAAATATCACACAATTCTTCTAAGTCCCTCGGGAAGAGTGAAAGACGCGCACGTTCATTTTCAGAGCTCCTAGACCTTCTTATAAGAAGTTAGCTAAAAAGTAGCTTCGAAAAACGCTTAGGTTAAGTTTCAGAGTTGCTTCTAATGTACCAAAGCTGGACTTAGACATAATTTCACTCTCACAACATTATGGCTGGTTGGAGACAGTCCGAACCACAAGTACCGGGTCCATGGTTCTGGCCGTATACTGGGGGGACGGGGACGACTCCCATTAACCCCTGACTATACCGGGGATACGCTTATCGCAATGACTTTCTGGTCTGTGCTGAAGCAGGGCATTCTGGCAGCCAAGTGGCTTGACCTTTATTAGTGAGCCTGGTTACCCCCTCTCGGAACCACAGACTTAGAAATCGCCAGCTCATATACAGTGCATAAAATATATTTATATATATACCCTTATACACCATTTTAATAAAAAATATCACAAAATTCTTCTAAGTCCCTCGGGAAGAGTGAAATACGCGCACGTTCATTTTCAGAGCTCCTAGACCTTCCTATAAGAAGTTAGCCAAAAAGTAGCTTCGAAAAACGCTTAGGTTAAGTTTCAGAGTTGCTTCTAATGTACCAAAGCTGGACTTAGACATAATTTCACTCTCACAACATTATGGCTGGTTGGAGACAGTCCGAACCACAAGTACCGGGTCCATGGTTCTGGCCGTATACTGGGGGGACGGGGACGACTCCCATTAACCCCTGACTATACCGGGGATACGCTTATCACAATGCCTTTCTGGTCTGTGCTGAAGCAGGGCATTCTGGCAGCCAAGTGGCTTGACCTTTATTAGTGAGCCTGGTTACCCCCTCTCGGAACCACAGACTTAGAAATCGCCAGCTCATATACAGTGCATAAAATATATTTATATATATACCCTTATACACCATTTTAATAAAAAATATCACAAAATTCTTCTAAGTCCCTCGGGAAGAGTGAAAGACGCGCACGTTCATTTTCAGAGCTCCTAGACCTTCCTATAAGAAGTTAGCTAAAAAGTAGCTTCGAAAAACGCTTAGGTTAAGTTTCAGAGTTGCTTCTAATGTACCAAAGCTGGACTTAGACATAATTTCACTCTCACAACATTATGGCTGGTTGGAGACAGTCCGAACCACAAGTACCGGGTCCATGGTTCTGGCCGTATACTGGGGGGACGGGGACGACTCCCATTAACCCCTGACTATACCGGGGATACGCTTATCACAATGCCTTTCTGGTCTGTGCTGAAGCAGGGCATTCTGGCAGCCAAGTGGCTTGACCTTTATTAGTGAGCCTGGTTACCCCCTCTCGGAACCACAGACTTAGAAATCGCCAGCTCATATACAGTGCATAAAATATATTTATATATATACCCTTATACACCATTTTAATAAAAAATATCACAAAATTCTTCTAAGTCCCTCGGGAAGAGTGAAAGACGCGCACGTTCATTTTCAGAGCTCCTAGACCTTCTTATAAGAAGTTAGCTAAAAAGTAGCTTCGAAAAACGCTTAGGTTAAGTTTCAGAGTTGCTTCTAATGTACCAAAGCTGGACTTAGACATAATTTCACTCTCACAACATTATGGCTGGTTGGAGACAGTCCGAACCACAAGTACCGGGTCCATGGTTCTGGCCGTATACTGGGGGGACGGGGACGACTCCCATTAACCCCTGACTATACCGGGGATACGCTTATCACAATGACTTTCTGGTCTGTGCTGAAGCAGGGCATTCTGGCAGCCAAGTGGCTTGACCTTTATTAGTGAGCCTGGTTACCCCCTCTCGGAACCACAGACTTAGAAATCGCCAGCTCATATACAGTGCATAAAATATATTTATATATATACCCTTATACACCATTTTAATAAAAAATATCACAAAATTCTTCTAAGTCCCTCGGGAAGAGTGAAATACGCGCACGTTCATTTTCAGAGCTCCTAGACCTTCTTATAAGAAGTTAGCTAAAAAGTAGCTTCGAAAAACGCTTAGGTTAAGTTTCAGAGTTGCTTCTAATGTACCAAAGCTGGACTTAGACATAATTTCACTCTCACAACATTATGGCTGGTTGGAGACAGTCCGAACCACAAGTACCGGGTCCATGGTTCTGGCCGTATACTGGGGGGACGGGGACGACTCCCATTAACCCCTGACTATACCGGGGATACGCTTATCACAATGACTTTCTGGTCTGTGCTGAAGCAGGGCATTCTGGCAGCCAAGTGGCTTGACCTTTATTAGTGAGCCTGGTTACCCCCTCTCGGAACCACAGACTTAGAAATCGCCAGCTCATATACAGTGCATAAAATATATTTATATATATACCCTTATACACCATTTTAATAAAAAATATCACAAAATTCTTCTAAGTCCCTCGGGAAGAGTGAAATACGCGCACGTTCATTTTCAGAGCTCCTAGACCTTCCTATAAGAAGTTAGCCAAAAAGTAGCTTCGAAAAACGCTTAGGTTAAGTTTCAGAGTTGCTTCTAATGTACCAAAGCTGGACTTAGTCATAATTTCACTCTCACAACATTATGGCTGGTTGGAGACAGTCCGAACCACAAGTACCGGGTCCATGGTTCTGGCCGTATACTGGGGGGACGGGGACGACTCCCATTAACCCCTGACTATACCGGGGATACGCTTATCACAATGCCTTTCTGGTCTGTGCTGAAGCAGGGCATTCTGGCAGCCAAGTGGCTTGACCTTTATTAGTGAGCCTGGTTACCCCCTCTCGGAACCACAGACTTAGAAATCGCCAGCTCATATACAGTGCATAAAATATATTTATATATATACCCTTATACACCATTTTAATAAAAAATATCACAAAATTCTTCTAAGTCCCTCGGGAAGAGTGAAAGACGCGCACGTTCATTTTCAGAGCTCCTAGACCTTCCTATAAGAAGTTAGCTAAAAAGTAGCTTCGAAAAACGCTTAGGTTAAGTTTCAGAGTTGCTTCTAATGTACCAAAGCTGGACTTAGACATAATTTCACTCTCACAACATTATGGCTGGTTGGAGACAGTCCGAACCACAAGTACCGGGTCCATGGTTCTGGCCGTATACTGGGGGGACGGGGACGACTCCCATTAACCCCTGACTATACCGGGGATACGCTTATCACAATGCCTTTCTGGTCTGTGCTGAAGCAGGGCATTCTGGCAGCCAAGTGGCTTGACCTTTATTAGTGAGCCTGGTTACCCCCTCTCGGAACCACAGACTTAGAAATCGCCAGCTCATATACAGTGCATAAAATATATTTATATATATACCCTTATACACCATTTTAATAAAAAATATCACAAAATTCTTCTAAGTCCCTCGGGAAGAGTGAAAGACGCGCACGTTCATTTTCAGAGCTCCTAGACCTTCCTATAAGAAGTTAGCCAAAAAGTAGCTTCGAAAAACGCTTAGGTTAAGTTTCAGAGTTGCTTCTAATGTACCAAAGCTGGACTTAGACATAATTTCACTCTCACAACATTATGGCTGGTTGGAGACAGTCCGAACCACAAGTACCGGGTCCATGGTTCTGGCCGTATACTGGGGGGACGGGGACGACTCCCATTAACCCCTGACTATACCGGGGATACGCTTATCACAATGCCTTTCTGGTCTGTGCTGAAGCAGGGCATTCTGGCAGCCAAGTGGCTTGACCTTTATTAGTGAGCCTGGTTACCCCCTCTCGGAACCACAGACTTAGAAATCGCCAGCTCATATACAGTGCATAAAATATATTTATATATATACCCTTATACACCATTTTAATAAAAAATATCACAAAATTCTTCTAAGTCCCTCGGGAAGAGTGAAAGACGCGCACGTTCATTTTCAGAGCTCATAGACCTTCCTATAAGAAGTTAGCTAAAAAGTAGCTTCGAAAAACGCTTAGGTTAAGTTTCAGAGTTGCTTCTAATGTACCAAAGCTGGACTTAGACATAATTTCACTCTCACAACATTATGGCTGGTTGGAGACAGTCCGAACCACAAGTACCGGGTCCATGGTTCTGGCCGTATACTGGGGGGACGGGGACGACTCCCATTAACCCCTGACTATACCGGGGATACGCTTATCACAATGCCTTTCTGGTCTGTGCTGAAGCAGGGCATTCTGGCAGCCAAGTGGCTTGACCTTTATTAGTGAGCCTGGTTACCCCCTCTCGGAACCACAGACTTAGAAATCGCCAGCTCATATACAGTGCATAAAATATATTTATATATATACCCTTATACACCATTTTAATAAAAAATATCACAAAATTCTTCTAAGTCCCTCGGGAAGAGTGAAAGACGCGCACGTTCATTTTCAGAGCTCCTAGACCTTCCTATAAGAAGTTAGCTAAAAAGTAGCTTCGAAAAACGCTTAGGTTAAGTTTCAGAGTTGCTTCTAATGTACCAAAGCTGGACTTAGACATAATTTCACTCTCACAACATTATGGCTGGTTGGAGACAGTCCGAACCACAAGTACCGGGTCCATGGTTCTGGCCGTATACTGGGGGGACGGGGACGACTCCCATTAACCCCTGACTATACCGGGGATACGCTTATCACAATGCCTTTCTGGTCTGTGCTGAAGCAGGGCATTCTGGCAGCCAAGTGGCTTGACCTTTATTAGTGAGCCTGGTTACCCCCTCTTGGAACCACAGACTTAGAAATCGCCAGCTCATATACAGTGCATAAAATATATTTATATATATACCCTTATACACCATTTTAATAAAAAATATCACAAAATTCTTCTAAGTCCCTCGGGAAGAGTGAAAGACGCGTACGTTCATTTTCAGAGCTCCTAGACCTTCTTATAAGAAGTTAGCTAAAAAGTAGCTTCGAAAAACGCTTAGGTTAAGTTTCAGAGTTGCTTCTAATGTACCAAAGCTGGACTTAGACATAATTTCACTCTCACAACATTATGGCTGGTTGGAGACAGTCCGAACCACAAGTACCGGGTCCATGGTTCTGGCCGTATACTGGGGGGACGGGGACGACTCCCATTAACCCCTGACTATACCGGGGATACGCTTATCACAATGACTTTCTGGTCTGTGCTGAAGCAGGGCATTCTGGCAGGCAAGTGGCTTGACCTTTATTAGTGAGCCTGGTTACCCCCTCTCGGAACCACAGACTTAGAAATCGCCAGCTCATATACAGTGCATAAAATATATTTATATATATACCCTTATACACCATTTTAATAAAAAATATCACAAAATTCTTCTAAGTCCCTCGAGAAGAGTGAAAGACGCGCACGTTCATTTTCAGAGCTCCTAGACCTTCCTATAAGAAGTTAGCCAAAAAGTAGCTTCGAAAAACGCTTAGGTTAAGTTTCACAGTTGCTTCTAATGTACCAAAGCTGGACTTAGACATAATTTCACTCTCACAACATTATGGCTGGTTGGAGACAGTCCGAACCACAAGTACCGGGTCCATGGTTCTGGCCGTATACTGGGGGGACGGGGACGACTCCCATTAACCCCTGACTATACCGGGGATACGCTTATCACAATGCCTTTCTGGTCTGTGCTGAAGCAGGGCATTCTGGCAGCCAAGTGGCTTGACCTTTATTAGTGAGCCTGGTTACCCCCTCTCGGAACCACAGACTTAGAAATCGCCAGCTCATATACAGTGCATAAAATATATTTATATATATACCCTTATACACCATTTTAATAAAAAATATCACAAAATTCTTCTAAGTCCCTCGGGAAGAGTGAAAGACGCGCACGTTCATTTTCAGAGCTCCTAGACCTTCCTATAAGAAGTTAGCCAAAAAGTAGCTTCGAAAAACGCTTAGGTTAAGTTTCACAGTTGCTTCTAATGTACCAAAGCTGGACTTAGACATAATTTCACTCTCACAACATTATGGCTGGTTGGAGACAGTCCGAACCACAAGTACCGGGTCCATGGTTCTGGCCGTATACTGGGGGGACGGGGACGACTCCCATTAACCCCTGACTATACCGGGGATACGCTTATCACAATGCCTTTCTGGTCTGTGCTGAAGCAGGGCATTCTGGCAGCCAAGTGGCTTGACCTTTATTAGTGAGCCTGGTTACCCCCTCTCGGAACCACAGACTTAGAAATCGCCAGCTCATATACAGTGCATAAAATATATTTATATATATACCCTTATACACCATTTTAATAAAAAATATCACAAAATTCTTCTAAGTCCCTCGGGAAGAGTGAAAGACGCGCACGTTCATTTTCAGAGCTCCTAGACCTTCCTATAAGAAGTTAGCTAAAAAGTAGCTTCGAAAAACGCTTAGGTTAAGTTTCAGAGTTGCTTCTAATGTACCAAAGCTGGACTTAGACATAATTTCACTCTCACAACATTATGGCTGGTTGGAGACAGTCCGAACCACAAGTACCGGGTCCATGGTTCTGGCCGTATACTGGGGGGACGGGGACGACTCCCATTAACCCCTGACTATACCGGGGATACGCTTATCACAATGCCTTTCTGGTCTGTGCTGAAGCAGGGCATTCTGGCAGCCAAGTGGCTTGACCTTTATTAGTGAGCCTGGTTACCCCCTCTCGGAACCACAGACTTAGAAATCGCCAGCTCATATACAGTGCATAAAATATATTTATATATATACCCTTATACACCATTTTAATAAAAAATATCACAAAATTCTTCTAAGTCCCTCGGGAAGAGTGAAAGACGCGCACGTTCATTTTCAGAGCTCCTAGACCTTCCTATAAGAAGTTAGCCAAAAAGTAGCTTCGAAAAACGCTTAGGTTAAGTTTCAGAGTTGCTTCTAATGTACCAAAGCTGGACTTAGACATAATTTCACTCTCACAACATTATGGCTGGTTGGAGACAGTCCGAACCACAAGTACCGGGTCCATGGTTCTGGCCGTATACTGGGGGGACGGGGACGACTCCCATTAACCCCTGACTATACCGGGGATACGCTTATCACAATGCCTTTCTGGTCTGTGCTGAAGCAGGGCATTCTGGCAGCCAAGTGGCTTGACCTTTATTAGTGAGCCTGGTTACCCCCTCTCGGAACCACAGACTTAGAAATCGCCAGCTCATATACAGTGCATAAAATATATTTATATATATACCCTTATACACCATTTTAATAAAAAATATCACAAAATTCTTCTAAGTCCCTCGGGAAGAGTGAAAGACGCGCACGTTCATTTTCAGAGCTCCTAGACCTTCCTATAAGAAGTTAGCCAAAAAGTAGCTTCGAAAAACGCTTAGGTTAAGTTTCACAGTTGCTTCTAATGTACCAAAGCTGGACTTAGACATAATTTCACTCTCACAACATTATGGCTGGTTGGAGACAGTCCGAACCACAAGTACCGGGTCCATGGTTCTGGCCGTATACTGGGGGGACGGGGACGACTCCCATTAACCCCTGACTATACCGGGGATACGCTTATCACAATGCCTTTCTGGTCTGTGCTGAAGCAGGGCATTCTGGCAGCCAAGTGGCTTGACCTTTATTAGTGAGCCTGGTTACCCCCTCTCGGAACCACAGACTTAGAAATCGCCAGCTCATATACAGTGCATAAAATATATTTATATATATACCCTTATACACCATTTTAATAAAAAATATCACAAAATTCTTCTAAGTCCCTCGGGAAGAGTGAAAGACGCGCACGTTCATTTTCAGAGCTCCTAGACCTTCCTATAAGAAGTTAGCCAAAAAGTAGCTTCGAAAAACGCTTAGGTTAAGTTTCACAGTTGCTTCTAATGTACCAAAGCTGGACTTAGACATAATTTCACTCTCACAACATTATGGCTGGTTGGAGACAGTCCGAACCACAAGTACCGGGTCCATGGTTCTGGCCGTATACTGGGGGGACGGGGACGACTCCCATTAACCCCTGACTATACCGGGGATACGCTTATCACAATGCCTTTCTGGTCTGTGCTGAAGCAGGGCATTCTGGCAGCCAAGTGGCTTGACCTTTATTAGTGAGCCTGGTTACCCCCTCTCGGAACCACAGACTTAGAAATCGCCAGCTCATATACAGTGCATAAAATATATTTATATATATACCCTTATACACCATTTTAATAAAAAATATCACAAAATTCTTCTAAGTCCCTCGGGAAGAGTGAAAGACGCGCACGTTCATTTTCAGAGCTCCTAGACCTTCCTATAAGAAGTTAGCTAAAAAGTAGCTTCGAAAAACGCTTAGGTTAAGTTTCAGAGTTGCTTCTAATGTACCAAAGCTGGACTTAGACATAATTTCACTCTCACAACATTATGGCTGGTTGGAGACAGTCCGAACCACAAGTACCGGGTCCATGGTTCTGGCCGTATACTGGGGGGACGGGGACGACTCCCATTAACCCCTGACTATACCGGGGATACGCTTATCACAATGCCTTTCTGGTCTGTGCTGAAGCAGGGCATTCTGGCAGCCAAGTGGCTTGACCTTTATTAGTGAGCCTGGTTACCCCCTCTCGGAACCACAGACTTAGAAATCGCCAGCTCATATACAGTGCATAAAATATATTTATATATATACCCTTATACACCATTTTAATAAAAAATATCACAAAATTCTTCTAAGTCCCTCGGGAAGAGTGAAAGACGCGCACGTTCATTTTCAGAGCTCCTAGACCTTCCTATAAGAAGTTAGCCAAAAAGTAGCTTCGAAAAACGCTTAGGTTAAGTTTCAGAGTTGCTTCTAATGTACCAAAGCTGGACTTAGACATAATTTCACTCTCACAACATTATGGCTGGTTGGAGACAGTCCGAACCACAAGTACCGGGTCCATGGTTCTGGCCGTATACTGGGGGGACGGGGACGACTCCCATTAACCCCTGACTATACCGGGGATACGCTTATCACAATGCCTTTCTGGTCTGTGCTGAAGCAGGGCATTCTGGCAGCCAAGTGGCTTGACCTTTATTAGTGAGCCTGGTTACCCCCTCTCGGAACCACAGACTTAGAAATCGCCAGCTCATATACAGTGCATAAAATATATTTATATATATACCCTTATACACCATTTTAATAAAAAATATCACAAAATTCTTCTAAGTCCCTCGGGAAGAGTGAAAGACGCGCACGTTCATTTTCAGAGCTCCTAGACCTTCCTATAAGAAGTTAGCTAAAAAGTAGCTTCGAAAAACGCTTAGGTTAAGTTTCAGAGTTGCTTCTAATGTACCAAAGCTGGACTTAGACATAATTTCACTCTCACAACATTATGGCTGGTTGGAGACAGTCCGAACCACAAGTACCGGGTCCATGGTTCTGGCCGTATACTGGGGGGACGGGGACGACTCCCATTAACCCCTGACTATACCGGGGATACGCTTATCACAATGCCTTTCTGGTCTGTGCTGAAGCAGGGCATTCTGGCAGCCAAGTGGCTTGACCTTTATTAGTGAGCCTGGTTACCCCCTCTCGGAACCACAGACTTAGAAATCGCCAGCTCATATACAGTGCATAAAATATATTTATATATATACCCTTATACACCATTTTAATAAAAAATATCACAAAATTCTTCTAAGTCCCTCGGGAAGAGTGAAAGACGCGCACGTTCATTTTCAGAGCTCCTAGACCTTCCTATAAGAAGTTAGCTAAAAAGTAGCTTCGAAAAACGCTTAGGTTAAGTTTCAGAGTTGCTTCTAATGTACCAAAGCTGGACTTAGACATAATTTCACTCTCACAACATTATGGCTGGTTGGAGACAGTCCGAACCACAAGTACCGGGTCCATGGTTCTGGCCGTATACTGGGGGGACGGGGACGACTCCCATTAACCCCTGACTATACCGGGGATACGCTTATCACAATGCCTTTCTGGTCTGTGCTGAAGCAGGGCATTCTGGCAGCCAAGTGGCTTGACCTTTATTAGTGAGCCTGGTTACCCCCTCTCGGAACCACAGACTTAGAAATCGCCAGCTCATATACAGTGCATAAAATATATTTATATATATACCCTTATACACCATTTTAATAAAAAATATCACAAAATTCTTCTAAGTCCCTCGGGAAGAGTGAAAGACGCGCACGTTCATTTTCAGAGCTCCTAGACCTTCCTATAAGAAGTTAGCTAAAAAGTAGCTTCGAAAAACGCTTAGGTTAAGTTTCAGAGTTGCTTCTAATGTACCAAAGCTGGACTTAGACATAATTTCACTCTCACAACATTATGGCTGGTTGGAGACAGTCCGAACCACAAGTACCGGGTCCATGGTTCTGGCCGTATACTGGGGGGACGGGGACGACTCCCATTAACCCCTGACTATACCGGGGATACGCTTATCACAATGCCTTTCTGGTCTGTGCTGAAGCAGGGCATTCTGGCAGCCAAGTGGCTTGACCTTTATTAGTGAGCCTGGTTACCCCCTCTCGGAACCACAGACTTAGAAATCGCCAGCTCATATACAGTGCATAAAATATATTTATATATATACCCTTATACACCATTTTAATAAAAAATATCACAAAATTCTTCTAAGTCCCTCGGGAAGAGTGAAAGACGCGCACGTTCATTTTCAGAGCTCCTAGACCTTCCTATAAGAAGTTAGCTAAAAAGTAGCTTCGAAAAACGCTTAGGTTAAGTTTCAGAGTTGCTTCTAATGTACCAAAGCTGGACTTAGACATAATTTCACTCTCACAACATTATGGCTGGTTGGAGACAGTCCGAACCACAAGTACCGGGTCCATGGTTCTGGCCGTATACTGGGGGGACGGGGACGACTCCCATTAACCCCTGACTATACCGGGGATACGCTTATCACAATGCCTTTCTGGTCTGTGCTGAAGCAGGGCATTCTGGCAGCCAAGTGGCTTGACCTTTATTAGTGAGCCTGGTTACCCCCTCTTGGAACCACAGACTTAGAAATCGCCAGCTCATATACAGTGCATAAAATATATTTATATATATACCCTTATACACCATTTTAATAAAAAATATCACAAAATTCTTCTAAGTCCCTCGGGAAGAGTGAAAGACGCGTACGTTCATTTTCAGAGCTCCTAGACCTTCTTATAAGAAGTTAGCTAAAAAGTAGCTTCGAAAAACGCTTAGGTTAAGTTTCAGAGTTGCTTCTAATGTACCAAAGCTGGACTTAGACATAATTTCACTCTCACAACATTATGGCTGGTTGGAGACAGTCCGAACCACAAGTACCGGGTCCATGGTTCTGGCCGTATACTGGGGGGACGGGGACGACTCCCATTAACCCCTGACTATACCGGGGATACGCTTATCACAATGACTTTCTGGTCTGTGCTGAAGCAGGGCATTCTGGCAGGCAAGTGGCTTGACCTTTATTAGTGAGCCTGGTTACCCCCTCTCGGAACCACAGACTTAGAAATCGCCAGCTCATATACAGTGCATAAAATATATTTATATATATACCCTTATACACCATTTTAATAAAAAATATCACAAAATTCTTCTAAGTCCCTCGGGAAGAGTGAAAGACGCGTACGTTCATTTTCAGAGCTCCTAGACCTTCTTATAAGAAGTTAGCTAAAAAGTAGCTTCGAAAAACGCTTAGGTTAAGTTTCAGAGTTGCTTCTAATGTACCAAAGCTGGACTTAGACATAATTTCACTCTCACAACATTATGGCTGGTTGGAGACAGTCCGAACCACAAGTACCGGGTCCATGGTTCTGGCCGTATACTGGGGGGACGGGGACGACTCCCATTAACCCCTGACTATACCGGGGATACGCTTATCACAATGACTTTCTGGTCTGTGCTGAAGCAGGGCATTCTGGCAGGCAAGTGGCTTGACCTTTATTAGTGAGCCTGGTTACCCCCTCTCGGAACCACAGACTTAGAAATCGCCAGCTCATATACAGTGCATAAAATATATTTATATATATACCCTTATACACCATTTTAATAAAAAATATCACAAAATTCTTCTAAGTCCCTCGGGAAGAGTGAAAGACGCGCACGTTCATTTTCAGAGCTCCTAGACCTTCCTATAAGAAGTTAGCCAAAAAGTAGCTTCGAAAAACGCTTAGGTTAAGTTTCACAGTTGCTTCTAATTTACCAAAGCTGGACTTAGACATAATTTCACTCTCACAACATTATGGCTGGTTGGAGACAGTCCGAACCACAAGTACCGGGTCCATGGTTCTGGCCGTATACTGGGGGGACGGGGACGACTCCCATTAACCCCTGACTATACCGGGGATACGCTTATCACAATGCCTTTCTGGTCTGTGCTGAAGCAGGGCATTCTGGCAGCCAAGTGGCTTGACCTTTATTAGTGAGCCTGGTTACCCCCTCTCGGAACCACAGACTTAGAAATCGCCAGCTCATATACAGTGCATAAAATATATTTATATATATACCCTTATACACCATTTTAATAAAAAATATCACAAAATTCTTCTAAGTCCCTCGGGAAGAGTGAAAGACGCGCACGTTCATTTTCAGAGCTCCTAGACCTTCCTATAAGAAGTTAGCCAAAAAGTAGCTTCGAAAAACGCTTAGGTTAAGTTTCAGAGTTGCTTCTAATGTACCAAAGCTGGACTTAGACATAATTTCACTCTCACAACATTATGGCTGGTTGGAGACAGTCCGAACCACAAGTACCGGGTCCATGGTTCTGGCCGTATACTGGGGGGACGGGGACGACTCCCATTAACCCCTGACTATACCGGGGATACGCTTATCACAATGCCTTTCTGGTCTGTGCTGAAGCAGGGCATTCTGGCAGGCAAGTGGCTTGACCTTTATTAGTGAGCCTGGTTACCCCCTCTCGGAACCACAGACTTAGAAATCGCCAGCTCATATACAGTGCATAAAATATATTTATATATATACCCTTATACACCATTTTAATAAAAAATATCACAAAATTCTTCTAAGTCCCTCGGGAAGAGTGAAAGACGCGCACGTTCATTTTCAGAGCTCCTAGACCTTCCTATAAGAAGTTAGCCAAAAAGTAGCTTCGAAAAACGCTTAGGTTAAGTTTCACAGTTGCTTCTAATGTACCAAAGCTGGACTTAGACATAATTTCACTCTCACAACATTATGGCTGGTTGGAGACAGTCCGAACCACAAGTACCGGGTCCATGGTTCTGGCCGTATACTGGGGGGACGGGGACGACTCCCATTAACCCCTGACTATACCGGGGATACGCTTATCACAATGCCTTTCTGGTCTGTGCTGAAGCAGGGCATTCTGGCAGCCAAGTGGCTTGACCTTTATTAGTGAGCCTGGTTACCCCCTCTCGGAACCACAGACTTAGAAATCGCCAGCTCATATACAGTGCATAAAATATATTTATATATATACCCTTATACACCATTTTAATAAAAAATATCACAAAATTCTTCTAAGTCCCTCGGGAAGAGTGAAAGACGCGCACGTTCATTTTCAGAGCTCCTAGACCTTCCTATAAGAAGTTAGCCAAAAAGTAGCTTCGAAAAACGCTTAGGTTAAGTTTCAGAGTTGCTTCTAATGTACCAAAGCTGGACTTAGACATAATTTCACTCTCACAACATTATGGCTGGTTGGAGACAGTCCGAACCACAAGTACCGGGTCCATGGTTCTGGCCGTATACTGGGGGGACGGGGACGACTCCCATTAACCCCTGACTATACCGGGGATACGCTTATCACAATGCCTTTCTGGTCTGTGCTGAAGCAGGGCATTCTGGCAGGCAAGTGGCTTGACCTTTATTAGTGAGCCTGGTTACCCCCTCTCGGAACCACAGACTTAGAAATCGCCAGCTCATATACAGTGCATAAAATATATTTATATATATACCCTTATACACCATTTTAATAAAAAATATCACAAAATTCTTCTAAGTCCCTCGGGAAGAGTGAAAGACGCGCACGTTCATTTTCAGAGCTCCTAGACCTTCCTATAAGAAGTTAGCTAAAAAGTAGCTTCGAAAAACGCTTAGGTTAAGTTTCAGAGTTGCTTCTAATGTACCAAAGCTGGACTTAGACATAATTTCACTCTCACAACATTATGGCTGGTTGGAGACAGTCCGAACCACAAGTACCGGGTCCATGGTTCTGGCC
This sequence comes from Ascaphus truei, assembly GCF_040206685.1. Taxonomy (NCBI): domain Eukaryota; kingdom Metazoa; phylum Chordata; class Amphibia; order Anura; family Ascaphidae; genus Ascaphus; species Ascaphus truei. Next base: position 1,909,464 of record NC_134493.1, read on the forward strand.
GTATACTGGGGGGACGGGGACGACTCCCATTAACCCCTGACTATACCGGGGATACGCTTATCACAATGCCTTTCTGGTCTGTGCTGAAGCAGGGCATTCTGGCAGCCAAGTGGCTTGACCTTTATTAGTGAGCCTGGTTACCCCCTCTCGGAACCACATACTTAGAAATCGCCAGCTCATATACAGTGCATAAAATATATTTATATATATACCCTTATACACCATTTTAATAAAAAATATCACAAAATTCTTCTAAGTCCCTCGGGAAGAGTGAAAGACGCGCACGTTCATTTTCAGAGCTCCTAGACCTTCCTATAAGAAGTTAGCCAAAAAGTAGCTTCGAAAAACGCTTAGGTTAAGTTTCAGAGTTGCTTCTAATGTACCAAAGCTGGACTTAGACATAATTTCACTCTCACAACATTATGGCTGGTTGGAGACAGTCCGAACCACAAGTACCGGGTCCATGGTTCTGGCCGTATACTGGGGGGACGGGGACGACTCCCATTAACCCCTGACTATACCGGGGATACGCTTATCACAATGCCTTTCTGGTCTGTGCTGAAGCAGGGCATTCTGGCAGCCAAGTGGCTTGACCTTTATTAGTGAGCCTGGTTACCCCCTCTCGGAACCACAGACTTAGAAATCGCCAGCTCATATACAGTGCATAAAATATATTTATATATATACCCTTATACACCATTTTAATAAAAAATATCACAAAATTCTTCTAAGTCCCTCGGGAAGAGTGAAAGACGCGCACGTTCATTTTCAGAGCTCCTAGACCTTCCTATAAGAAGTTAGCTAAAAAGTAGCTTCGAAAAACGCTTAGGTTAAGTTTCAGAGTTGCTTCTAATGTACCAAAGCTGGACTTAGACATAATTTCACTCTCACAACATTATGGCTGGTTGGAGACAGTCCGAACCACAAGTACCGGGTCCATGGTTCTGGCCGTATACTGGGGGGACGGGGACGACTCCCATTAACCCCTGACTATACCGGGGATACGCTTATCACAATGCCTTTCTGGTCTGTGCTGAAGCAGGGCATTCTGGCAGCCAAGTGGCTTGACCTTTATTAGTGAGCCTGGTTACCCCCTCTCGGAACCACAGACTTAGAAATCGCCAGCTCATATACAGTGCATAAAATATATTTATATATATACCCTTATACACCATTTTAATAAAAAATATCACAAAATTCTTCTAAGTCCCTCGGGAAGAGTGAAAGACGCGCACGTTCATTTTCAGAGCTCCTAGACCTTCCTATAAGAAGTTAGCTAAAAAGTAGCTTCGAAAAACGCTTAGGTTAAGTTTCAGAGTTGCTTCTAATGTACCAAAGCTGGACTTAGACATAATTTCACTCTCACAACATTATGGCTGGTTGGAGACAGTCCGAACCACAAGTACCGGGTCCATGGTTCTGGCCGTATACTGGGGGGACGGGGACGACTCCCATTAACCCCTGACTATACCGGGGATACGCTTATCACAATGCCTTTCTGGTCTGTGCTGAAGCAGGGCATTCTGGCAGCCAAGTGGCTTGACCTTTATTAGTGAGCCTGGTTACCCCCTCTTGGAACCACAGACTTAGAAATCGCCAGCTCATATACAGTGCATAAAATATATTTATATATATACCCTTATACACCATTTTAATAAAAAATATCACAAAATTCTTCTAAGTCCCTCGGGAAGAGTGAAAGACGCGTACGTTCATTTTCAGAGCTCCTAGACCTTCTTATAAGAAGTTAGCTAAAAAGTAGCTTCGAAAAACGCTTAGGTTAAGTTTCAGAGTTGCTTCTAATGTACCAAAGCTGGACTTAGACATAATTTCACTCTCACAACATTATGGCTGGTTGGAGACAGTCCGAACCACAAGTACCGGGTCCATGGTTCTGGCCGTATACTGGGGGGACGGGGACGACTCCCATTAACCCCTGACTATACCGGGGATACGCTTATCACAATGACTTTCTGGTCTGTGCTGAAGCAGGGCATTCTGGCAGGCAAGTGGCTTGACCTTTATTAGTGAGCCTGGTTACCCCCTCTCGGAACCACAGACTTAGAAATCGCCAGCTCATATACAGTGCATAAAATATATTTATATATATACCCTTATACACCATTTTAATAAAAAATATCACAAAATTCTTCTAAGTCCCTCGGGAAGAGTGAAAGACGCGTACGTTCATTTTCAGAGCTCCTAGACCTTCTTATAAGAAGTTAGCTAAAAAGTAGCTTCGAAAAACGCTTAGGTTAAGTTTCAGAGTTGCTTCTAATGTACCAAAGCTGGACTTAGACATAATTTCACTCTCACAACATTATGGCTGGTTGGAGACAGTCCGAACCACAAGTACCGGGTCCATGGTTCTGGCCGTATACTGGGGGGACGGGGACGACTCCCATTAACCCCTGACTATACCGGGGATACGCTTATCACAATGACTTTCTGGTCTGTGCTGAAGCAGGGCATTCTGGCAGGCAAGTGGCTTGACCTTTATTAGTGAGCCTGGTTACCCCCTCTCGGAACCACAGACTTAGAAATCGCCAGCTCATATACAGTGCATAAAATATATTTATATATATACCCTTATACACCATTTTAATAAAAAATATCACAAAATTCTTCTAAGTCCCTCGGGAAGAGTGAAAGACGCGCACGTTCATTTTCAGAGCTCCTAGACCTTCCTATAAGAAGTTAGCCAAAAAGTAGCTTCGAAAAACGCTTAGGTTAAGTTTCACAGTTGCTTCTAATGTACCAAAGCTGGACTTAGACATAATTTCACTCTCACAACATTATGGCTGGTTGGAGACAGTCCGAACCACAAGTACCGGGTCCATGGTTCTGGCCGTATACTGGGGGGACGGGGACGACTCCCATTAACCCCTGACTATACCGGGGATACGCTTATCACAATGCCTTTCTGGTCTGTGCTGAAGCAGGGCATTCTGGCAGCCAAGTGGCTTGACCTTTATTAGTGAGCCTGGTTACCCCCTCTCGGAACCACAGACTTAGAAATCGCCAGCTCATATACAGTGCATAAAATATATTTATATATATACCCTTATACACCATTTTAATAAAAAATATCACAAAATTCTTCTAAGTCCCTAGGGAAGAGTGAAAGACGCGCACGTTCATTTTCAGAGCTCCTAGACCTTCCTATAAGAAGTTAGCCAAAAAGTAGCTTCGAAAAACGCTTAGGTTAAGTTTCACAGTTGCTTCTAATGTACCAAAGCTGGACTTAGACATAATTTCACTCTCACAACATTATGGCTGGTTGGAGACAGTCCGAACCACAAGTACCGGGTCCATGGTTCTGGCCGTATACTGGGGGGACGGGGACGACTCCCATTAACCCCTGACTATACCGGGGATACGCTTATCACAATGCCTTTCTGGTCTGTGCTGAAGCAGGGCATTCTGGCAGCCAAGTGGCTTGACCTTTATTAGTGAGCCTGGTTACCCCCTCTCGGAACCACAGACTTAGAAATCGCCAGCTCATATACAGTGCATAAAATATATTTATATATATACCCTTATACACCATTTTAATAAAAAATATCACAAAATTCTTCTAAGTCCCTCGGGAAGAGTGAAAGACGCGCACGTTCATTTTCAGAGCTCCTAGACCTTCCTATAAGAAGTTAGCCAAAAAGTAGCTTCGAAAAACGCTTAGGTTAAGTTTCAGAGTTGCTTCTAATGTACCAAAGCTGGACTTAGACATAATTTCACTCTCACAACATTATGGCTGGTTGGAGACAGTCCGAACCACAAGTACCGGGTCCATGGTTCTGGCCGTATACTGGGGGGACGGGGACGACTCCCATTAACCCCTGACTATACCGGGGATACGCTTATCACAATGCCTTTCTGGTCTGTGCTGAAGCAGGGCATTCTGGCAGGCAAGTGGCTTGACCTTTATTAGTGAGCCTGGTTACCCCCTCTCGGAACCACAGACTTAGAAATCGCCAGCTCATATACAGTGCATAAAATATATTTATATATATACCCTTATACACCATTTTAATAAAAAATATCACAAAATTCTTCTAAGTCCCTCGGGAAGAGTGAAAGACGCGCAGGTTCATTTTCAGAGCTCCTAGACCTTCCTGTAAGAAGTTAGCCAAAAAGTAGCTTCGAAAAACGCTTAGGTTAAGTTTCAGAGTTGCTTCTAATGTACCAAAGCTGGACTTAGACATAATTTCACTCTCACAACATTATGGCTGGTTGGAGACAGTCCGAACCACAAGTACCGGGTCCATGGTTCTGGCCGTATACTGGGGGGACGGGGACGACTCCCATTAACCCCTGACTATACCGGGGATACGCTTATCACAATGCCTTTCTGGTCTGTGCTGAAGCAGGGCATTCTGGCAGCCAAGTGGCTTGACCTTTATTAGTGAGCCTGGTTACCCCCTCTCGGAACCACAGACTTAGAAATCGCCAGCTCATATACAGTGCATAAAATATATTTATATATATACCCTTATACACCATTTTAATAAAAAATATCACAAAATTCTTCTAAGTCCCTCGGGAAGAGTGAAAGACGCGCACGTTCATTTTCAGAGCTCCTAGACCTTCCTATAAGAAGTTAGCCAAAAAGTAGCTTCGAAAAACGCTTAGGTTAAGTTTCACAGTTGCTTCTAATGTACCAAAGCTGGACTTAGACATAATTTCACTCTCACAACATTATGGCTGGTTGGAGACAGTCCGAACCACAAGTACCGGGTCCATGGTTCTGGCCGTATACTGGGGGGACGGGGACGACTCCCATTTACCCCTGACTATACCGGGGATACGCTTATCACAATGCCTTTCTGGTATGTGCTGAAGCAGGGCATTCTGGCAGCCAAGTGGCTTGACCTTTATTAGTGAGCCTGGTTACCCCCTCTCGGAACCACAGACTTAGAAATCGCCAGCTCATATACAGTGCATAAAATATATTTATATATATACCCTTATACACCATTTTAATAAAAAATATCACAAAATTCTTCTAAGTCCCTCGGGAAGAGTGAAAGACGCGCACGTTCATTTTTAGAGCTCCTAGACCTTCCTATAAGAAGTTAGCCAAAAAGTAGCTTCGAAAAACGCTTAGGTTAAGTTTCAGAGTTGCTTCTAATGTACCAAAGCTGGACTTAGACATAATTTCACTCTCACAACATTATGGCTGGTTGGAGACAGTCCGAACCACAAGTACCGGGTCCATGGTTCTGGCCGTATACTGGGGGGACGGGGACGACTCCCATTAACCCCTGACTATACCGGGGATACGCTTATCACAATGCCTTTCTGGTCTGTGCTGAAGCAGGGCATTCTGGCAGCCAAGTGGCTTGACCTTTATTAGTGAGCCTGGTTACCCCCTCTCGGAACCACAGACTTAGAAATCGCCAGCTCATATACAGTGCATAAAATATATTTATAGATATACCCTTATACACCATTTTAATAAAAAATATCACAAAATTCTTCTAAGTCCCTCGGGAAGAGTGAAAGACGCGCACGTTCATTTTCAGAGCTCCTAGACCTTCCTATAAGAAGTTAGCCAAAAAGTAGCTTCGAAAAACGCTTAGGTTAAGTTTCACAGTTGCTTCTAATGTACCAAAGCTGGACTTAGACATAATTTCACTCTCACAACATTATGGCTGGTTGGAGACAGTCCGAACCACAAGTACCGGGTCCATGGTTCTGGCCGTATACTGGGGGGACGGGGACGACTCCCATTTACCCCTGACTATACCGGGGATACGCTTATCACAATGCCTTTCTGGTCTGTGCTGAAGCAGGGCATTCTGGCAGCCAAGTGGCTTGACCTTTATTAGTGAGCCTGGTTACCCCCTCTCGGAACCACAGACTTAGAAATCGCCAGCTCATATACAGTGCATAAAATATATTTATATATATACCCTTATACACCATTTTAATAAAAAATATCACAAAATTCTTCTAAGTCCCTCGGGAAGAGTGAAAGACGCGCACGTTCATTTTCAGAGCTCCTAGACCTTCCTATAAGAAGTTAGCCAAAAAGTAGCTTCGAAAAACGCTTAGGTTAAGTTTCAGAGTTGCTTCTAATGTACCAAAGCTGGACTTAGACATAATTTCACTCTCACAACATTATGGCTGGTTGGAGACAGTCCGAACCACAAGTACCGGGTCCATGGTTCTGGCCGTATACTGGGGGGACGGGGACGACTCCCATTAACCCCTGACTATACCGGGGATACGCTTATCACAATGCCTTTCTGGTCTGTGCTGAAGCAGGGCATTCTGGCAGCCAAGTGGCTTGACCTTTATTAGTGAGCCTGGTTACCCCCTCTCGGAACCACAGACTTAGAAATCGCCAGCTCATATACAGTGCATAAAATATATTTATATATATACCCTTATACACCATTTTAATAAAAAATATCACAAAATTCTTCTAAGTCCCTCGGGAAGAGTGAAAGACGCGCACGTTCATTTTCAGAGCTCCTAGACCTTCCTATAAGAAGTTAGCTAAAAAGTAGCTTCGAAAAACGCTTAGGTAAAGTTTCAGAGTTGCTTCTAATGTACCAAAGCTGGACTTAGACATAATTTCACTCTCACAACATTATGGCTGGTTGGAGACAGTCCGAACCACAAGTACCGGGTCCATGGTTCTGGCCGTATACTGGGGGGACGGGGACGACTCCCATTAACCCCTGACTATACCGGGGATACGCTTATCACAATGCCTTTCTGGTCTGTGCTGAAGCAGGGCATTCTGGCAGCCAAGTGGCTTGACCTTTATTAGTGAGCCTGGTTACCCCCTCTCGGAACCACAGACTTAGAAATCGCCAGCTCATATACAGTGCATAAAATATATTTATATATATACCCTTATACACCATTTTAATAAAAAATATCACAAAATTCTTCTAAGTCCCTAGGGAAGAGTGAAAGACGCGCACGTTCATTTTCAGAGCTCCTAGACCTTCCTATAAGAAGTTATCTAAAAAGTAGCTTCGAAAAACGCTTAGGTTAAGTTTCAGAGTTGCTTCTAATGTTCCAAAGCTGGACTTAGACATAATTTCACTCTCACAACATTATGGCTGGTTGGAGACAGTCCGAACCACAAGTACCGGGTCCATGGTTCTGGCCGTATACTGGGGGGACGGGGACGACTCCCATTAACCCCTGACTATACAGGGGATACGCTTATCACAATGCCTTTCTGGTCTGTGCTGAAGCAGGGCATTCTGGCAGCCAAGTGGCTTGACCTTTATTAGTGAGCCTGGTTACCCCCTCTCGGAACCACAGACTTAGAAATCGCCAGCTCATATACAGTGCATAAAATATATTTATATATATACCCTTATACACCATTTTAATAAAAAATATCACAAAATTCTTCTAAGTCCCTCGGGAAGAGTGAAAGAAGCGCACGTTCATTTTCAGAGCTCCTAGACCTTCCTATAAGAAGTTAGCCAAAAAGTAGCTTCGAAAAACGCTTAGGTTAAGTTTCACAGTTGCTTCTAATGTACCAAAGCTGGACTTAGACATAATTTCACTCTCACAACATTATGGCTGGTTGGAGACAGTCCGAACCACAAGTACCGGGTCCATGGTTCTGGCCGTATACTGGGGGGACGGGGACGACTCCCATTAACCCCTGACTATACCGGGGATACGCTTATCACAATGCCTTTCTGGTCTGTGCTGAAGCAGGGCATTCTGGCAGCCAAGTGGCTTGACCTTTATTAGTGAGCCTGGTTACCCCCTCTCGGAACCACAGACTTAGAAATCGCCAGCTCATATACAGTGCATAAAATATATTTATATATATACCCTTATACACCATTTTAATAAAAAATATCACAAAATTCTTCTAAGTCCCTCGGGAAGAGTGAAAGACGCGCACGTTCATTTTCAGAGCTCCTAGACCTTCCTATAAGAAGTTAGCCAAAAAGTTGCTTCGAAAAACGCTTAGGTTAAGTTTCAGAGTTGCTTCTAATGTACCAAAGCTGGACTTAGACATAATTTCACTCTCACAACATTATGGCTGGTTGGAGACAGTCCGAACCACAAGTACCGGGTCCATGGTTCTGGCCGTATACTGGGGGGACGGGGACGACTCCCATTAACCCCTGACTATACAGGGGATACGCTTATCACAATGCCTTTCTGGTCTGTGCTGAAGCAGGGCATTCTGGCAGCCAAGTGGCTTGACCTTTATTAGTGAGCCTGGTTACCCCCTCTCGGAACCACAGACTTAGAAATCGCCAGCTCATATACAGTGCATAAAATATATTTATATATATACCCTTATACACCATTTTAATAAAAAATATCACAAAATTCTTCTAAGTCCCTCGGGAAGAGTGAAAGACGCGCACGTTCATTTTCAGAGCTCCTAGACCTTCCTATAAGAAGTTAGCCAAAAAGTAGCTTCGAAAAACGCTTAGGTTAAGTTTCAGAGTTGCTTCTAATGTACCAAAGCTGGACTTAGACATAATTTCACTCTCACAACATTATGGCTGGTTGGAGACAGTCCGAACCACAAGTACCGGGTCCATGGTTCTAGCCGTATACTGGGGGGACGGGGACGACTCCCATTAACCCCTGACTATACCGGGGATACGCTTATCACAATGCCTTTCTGGTCTGTGCTGAAGCAGGGCATTCTGGCAGCCAAGTGGCTTGACCTTTATTAGTGAGCCTGGTTACCCCCTCTCGGAACCACAGACTTAGAAATCGCCAGCTCATATACAGTGCATAAAATATATTTATATATATACCCTTATACACCATTTTAATAAAAAATATCACAAAATTCTTCTAAGTCCCTCAGGAAGAGTGAAAGACGCGCACGTTCATTTTCAGAGCTCCTAGACCTTCCTATAAGAAGTTAGCCAAAAAGTAGCTTCGAAAAACGCTTAGGTTAAGTTTCAGAGTTGCTTCTAATGTACCAAAGCTGGACTTAGACATAATTTCACTCTCACAACATTATGGCTGGTTGGAGACAGTCCGAACCACAAGTACCGGGTCCATGGTTCTGGCCGTATACTGGGGGGACGGGGACGACTCCCATTAACCCCTGACTATACCGGGGATACGCTTATCACAATGCCTTTCTGGTCTGTGCTGAAGCAGGGCATTCTGGCAGCCAAGTGGCTTGACCTTTATTAGTGAGCCTGGTTACCCCCTCTCGGAACCACAGACTTAGAAATCGCCAGCTCATATACAGTGCATAAAATATATTTATATATATACCCTTATACACCATTTTAATAAAAAATATCACAAAATTCTTCTAAGTCCCTCGGGAAGAGTGAAAGACGCGCACGTTCATTTTCAGAGCTCCTAGACCTTCCTATAAGAAGTTAGCTAAAAAGTAGCTTCGAAAAACGCTTAGGTTAAGTTTCAGAGTTGCTTCTAATGTACCAAAGCTACTCTTAGACATAATTTCACTCTCACAACATTATGGCTGGTTGGAGACAGTCCGAACCACAAGTACCGGGCTCATGGTTCTGGCCGTATACTGGGGGGACGGGGACGACTCCCATTAACCCCTGACTATACCGGGGATACGCTTATCACAATGCCTTTCTGGTCTGTGCTGAAGCAGGGCATTCTGGCAGCCAAGTGGCTTGACCTTTATTAGTGAGCCTGGTTACCCCCTCTCGGAACCACAGACTTAGAAATCGCCAGCTCATATACAGTGCATAAAATATATTTATATATATACCCTTATACACCATTTTAATAAAAAATATCACAAAATTCTTCTGTCCCTCGGGAAGAGTGAAAGACGCGCACGTTCATTTTCAGAGCTCCTAGACCTTCCTATAAGAAGTTAGCCAAAAAGTAGCTTCGAAAAACGCTTAGGTTAAGTTTCAGAGTTGCTTCTAATGTTCCAAAGCTGGACTTAGACATAATTTCACTCTCACAACATTATGGCTGGTTGGAGACAGTCCGAACCACAAGTACCGGGTCCATGGTTCTGGCCGTATACTGGGGGGACGGGGACGACTCCCATTAACCCCTGACTATACAGGGGATACGCTTATCACAATGCCTTTCTGGTCTGTGCTGAAGCAGGGCATTCTGGCAGCCAAGTGGCTTGACCTTTATTAGTGAGCCTGGTTACCCCCTCTCGGAACCACAGACTTAGAAATCGCCAGCTCATATACAGTGCATAAAATATATTTATATATATACCCTTATACACCATTTTAATAAAAAATATCACAAAATTCTTCTAAGTCCCTCAGGAAGAGTGAAAGACGCGCACGTTCATTTTCAGAGCTCCTAGACCTTCCTATAAGAAGTTAGCCAAAAAGTAGCTTCGAAAAACGCTTAGGTTAAGTTTCAGAGTTGCTTCTAATGTTCCAAAGCTGGACTTAGACATAATTTCACTCTCACAACATTATGGCTGGTTGGAGACAGTCCGAACCACAAGTACCGGGTCCATGGTTCTGGCCGTATACTGGGGGGACGTGGACGACTCCCAATAACCCCTGACTATACAGGGGATACGCTTATCACAATGCCTTTCTGGTCTGTGCTGAAGCAGGGCATTCTGGCAGCCAAGTGGCTTGACCTTTATTAGTGAGCCTGGTTACCCCCTCTCGGAACCACAGACTTAGAAATCGCCAGCTCATATACAGTGCATAAAATATATTTATATATATACCCTTATACACCATTTTAATAAAAAATATCACAAAATTCTTCTAAGTCCATCGGGAAGAGTGAAAGACGCGCACGTTCATTTTCAGAGCTCCTAGACCTTCCTATAAGAAGTTAGCCAAAAAGTAGCTTCGAAAAACGCTTAGGTTAAGTTTCAGAGTTGCTTCTAATGTACCAAAGCTGGACTTAGACATAATTTCACTCTCACAACATTATGGCTGGTTGGAGACAGTCCGAACCACAAGTACCGGGTCCATGGTTCTAGCCGTATACTGGGGGGACGGGGACGACTCCCATTAACCCCTGACTATACCGGGGATACGCTTATCACAATGCCTTTCTGGTCTGTGCTGAAGCAGGGCATTCTGGCAGCCAAGTGGCTTGACCTTTATTAGTGAGCCTGGTTACCCCCTCTCGGAACCACAGACTTAGAAATCGCCAGCTCATATACAGTGCATAAAATATATTTATATATATACCCTTATACACCATTTTAATAAAAAATATCACAAAATTCTTCTAAGTCCCTCGGGAAGAGTGAAAGACGCGCACGTTCATTTTCAGAGCTCCTAGACCTTCCTATAAGAAGTTAGCTAAAAAGTAGCTTCGAAAAACGCTTAGGTTAAGTTTCAGAGTTGCTTCTAATGTACCAAAGCTACTCTTAGACATAATTTCACTCTCACAACATTATGGCTGGTTGGAGACAGTCCGAACCACAAGTACCGGGCTCATGGTTCTGGCCGTATACTGGGGGGACGGGGACGACTCCCATTAACCCCTGACTATACCGGGGATACGCTTATCACAATGCCTTTCTGGTCTGTGCTGAAGCAGGGCATTCTGGCAGCCAAGTGGCTTGACCTTTATTAGTGAGCCTGGTTACCCCCTCTCGGAACCACAGACTTAGAAATCGCCAGCTCATATACAGTGCATAAAATATATTTATATATATACCCTTATACACCATTTTAATAAAAAATATCACAAAATTCTTCTGTCCCTCGGGAAGAGTGAAAGACGCGCACGTTCATTTTCAGAGCTCCTAGACCTTCCTATAAGAAGTTAGCCAAAAAGTAGCTTCGAAAAACGCTTAGGTTAAGTTTCAGAGTTGCTTCTAATGTTCCAAAGCTGGACTTAGACATAATTTCACTCTCACAACATTATGGCTGGTTGGAGACAGTCCGAACCACAAGTACCGGGTCCATGGTTCTGGCCGTATACTGGGGGGACGGGGACGACTCCCATTAACCCCTGACTATACCGGGGATACGCTTATCACAATGCCTTTCTGGTCTGTGCTGAAGCAGGGCATTCTGGCAGCCAAGTGGCTTGACCTTTATTAGTGAGCCTGGTTACCCCCTCTCGGAACCACAGACTTAGAAATCGCCAGCTCATATACAGTGCATAAAATATATTTATATATATACCCTTATACACCATTTTAATAAAAAATATCACAAAATTCTTCTAAGTCCCTCGGGAAGAGTGAAAGACGCGCACGTTCATTTTCAGAGCTCCTAGACCTTCCTATAAGAAGTTAGCTAAAAAGTAGCTTCGAAAAACGCTTAGGTTAAGTTTCAGAGTTGCTTCTAATGTACCAAAGCTGGACTTAGACATAATTTCACTCTCACAACATTATGGCTGGTTGGAGACAGTCCGAACCACAAGTACCGGGTCCATGGTTCTAGCCGTATACTGGGGGGACGGGGACGACTCCCATTAACCCCTGACTATACCGGGGATACGCTTATCACAATGCCTTTCTGGTCTGTGCTGAAGCAGGGCATTCTGGCAGCCAAGTGGCTTGACCTTTATTAGTGAGCCTGGTTACCCCCTCTCGGAACCACAGACTTAGAAATCGCCAGCTCATATACAGTGCATAAAATATATTTATATATATACCCTTATACACCATTTTAATAAAAAATATCACAAAATTCTTCTGTCCCTCGGGAAGAGTGAAAGACGCGCACGTTCATTTTCAGAGCTCCTAGACCTTCCTATAAGAAGTTAGCCAAAAAGTAGCTTCGAAAAACGCTTAGGTTAAGTTTCAGAGTTGCTTCTAATGTTCCAAAGCTGGACTTAGACATAATTTCACTCTCACAACATTATGGCTGGTTGGAGACAGTCCGAACCACAAGTACCGGGTCCATGGTTCTGGCCGTATACTGGGGGGACGGGGACGACTCCCATTAACCCCTGACTATACAGGGGATACGCTTATCACAATGCCTTTCTGGTCTGTGCTGAAGCAGGGCATTCTGGCAGCCAAGTGGCTTGACCTTTATTAGTGAGCCTGGTTACCCCCTCTCGGAACCACAGACTTAGAAATCGCCAGCTCATATACAGTGCATAAAATATATTTATATATATACCCTTATACACCATTTTAATAAAAAATATCACAAAATTCTTCTGTCCCTCGGGAAGAGTGAAAGACGCGCACGTTCATTTTCAGAGCTCCTAGACCTTCCTATAAGAAGTTAGCCAAAAAGTAGCTTCGAAAAACGCTTAGGTTAAGTTTCAGAGTTGCTTCTAATGTTCCAAAGCTGGACTTAGACATAATTTCACTCTCACAACATTATGGCTGGTTGGAGACAGTCCGAACCACAAGTACCGGGTCCATGGTTCTGGCCGTATACTGGGGGGACGGGGACGACTCCCATTAACCCCTGACTATACAGGGGATACGCTTATCACAATGCCTTTCTGGTCTGTGCTGAAGCAGGGCATTCTGGCAGCCAAGTGGCTTGACCTTTATTAGTGAGCCTGGTTACCCCCTCTCGGAACCACAGACTTAGAAATCGCCAGCTCATATACAGTGCATAAAATATATTTATATATATACCCTTATACACCATTTTAATAAAAAATATCACAAAATTCTTCTAAGTCCCTCGGGAAGAGTGAAAGACGCGCACGTTCATTTTCAGAGCTCCTAGACCTTCCTATAAGAAGTTAGCCAAAAAGTAGCTTCGAAAAACGCTTAGGTTAAGTTTCAGAGTTGCTTCTAATGTTCCAAAGCTGGACTTAGACATAATTTCACTCTCACAACATTATGGCTGGTTGGAGACAGTCCGAACCACAAGTACCGGGTCCATGGTTCTAGCCGTATACTGGGGGGACGGGGACGACTCCCATTAACCCCTGACTATACCGGGGATACGCTTATCACAATGCCTTTCTGGTCTGTGCTGAAGCAGGGCATTCTGGCAGCCAAGTGGCTTGACCTTTATTAGTGAGCCTGGTTACCCCCTCTCGGAACCACAGACTTAGAAATCGCCAGCTCATATACAGTGCATAAAATATATTTATATATATACCCTTATACACCATTTTAATAAAAAATATCACAAAATTCTTCTAAGTCCCTCGGGAAGAGTGAAAGACGCGCACGTTCATTTTCAGAGCTCCTAGACCTTCCTATAAGAAGTTAGCTAAAAAGTAGCTTCGAAAAACGCTTAGGTTAAGTTTCAGAGTTGCTTCTAATGTACCAAAGCTACTCTTAGACATAATTTCACTCTCACAACATTATGGCTGGTTGGAGACAGTCCGAACCACAAGTACCGGGCTCATGGTTCTGGCCGTATACTGGGGGGACGGGGACGACTCCCATTAACCCCTGACTATACCGGGGATACGCTTATCACAATGCCTTTCTGGTCTGTGCTGAAGCAGGGCATTCTGGCAGCCAAGTGGCTTGACCTTTATTAGTGAGCCTGGTTACCCCCTCTCGGAACCACAGACTTAGAAATCGCCAGCTCATATACAGTGCATAAAATATATTTATATATATACCCTTATACACCATTTTAATAAAAAATATCACAAAATTCTTCTGTCCCTCGGGAAGAGTGAAAGACGCGCACGTTCATTTTCAGAGCTCCTAGACCTTCCTATAAGAAGTTAGCCAAAAAGTAGCTTCGAAAAACGCTTAGGTTAAGTTTCAGAGTTGCTTCTAATGTTCCAAAGCTGGACTTAGACATAATTTCACTCTCACAACATTATGGCTGGTTGGAGACAGTCCGAACCACAAGTACCGGGTCCATGGTTCTGGCCGTATACTGGGGGGACGGGGACGACTCCCATTAACCCCTGACTATACCGGGGATACGCTTATCACAATGCCTTTCTGGTCTGTGCTGAAGCAGGGCATTCTGGCAGCCAAGTGGCTTGACCTTTATTAGTGAGCCTGGTTACCCCCTCTCGGAACCACAGACTTAGAAATCGCCAGCTCATATACAGTGCATAAAATATATTTATATATATACCCTTATACACCATTTTAATAAAAAATATCACAAAATTCTTCTAAGTCCCTCGGGAAGAGTGAAAGACGCGCACGTTCATTTTCAGAGCTCCTAGACCTTCCTATAAGAAGTTAGCTAAAAAGTAGCTTCGAAAAACGCTTAGGTTAAGTTTCAGAGTTGCTTCTAATGTACCAAAGCTGGACTTAGACATAATTTCACTCTCACAACATTATGGCTGGTTGGAGACAGTCCGAACCACAAGTACCGGGTCCATGGTTCTAGCCGTATACTGGGGGGACGGGGACGACTCCCATTAACCCCTGACTATACCGGGGATACGCTTATCACAATGCCTTTCTGGTCTGTGCTGAAGCAGGGCATTCTGGCAGCCAAGTGGCTTGACCTTTATTAGTGAGCCTGGTTACCCCCTCTCGGAACCACAGACTTAGAAATCGCCAGCTCATATACAGTGCATAAAATATATTTATATATATACCCTTATACACCATTTTAATAAAAAATATCACAAAATTCTTCTGTCCCTCGGGAAGAGTGAAAGACGCGCACGTTCATTTTCAGAGCTCCTAGACCTTCCTATAAGAAGTTAGCCAAAAAGTAGCTTCGAAAAACGCTTAGGTTAAGTTTCAGAGTTGCTTCTAATGTTCCAAAGCTGGACTTAGACATAATTTCACTCTCACAACATTATGGCTGGTTGGAGACAGTCCGAACCACAAGTACCGGGTCCATGGTTCTGGCCGTATACTGGGGGGACGGGGACGACTCCCATTAACCCCTGACTATACAGGGGATACGCTTATCACAATGCCTTTCTGGTCTGTGCTGAAGCAGGGCATTCTGGCAGCCAAGTGGCTTGACCTTTATTAGTGAGCCTGGTTACCCCCTCTCGGAACCACAGACTTAGAAATCGCCAGCTCATATACAGTGCATAAAATATATTTATATATATACCCTTATACACCATTTTAATAAAAAATATCACAAAATTCTTCTGTCCCTCGGGAAGAGTGAAAGACGCGCACGTTCATTTTCAGAGCTCCTAGACCTTCCTATAAGAAGTTAGCCAAAAAGTAGCTTCGAAAAACGCTTAGGTTAAGTTTCAGAGTTGCTTCTAATGTTCCAAAGCTGGACTTAGACATAATTTCACTCTCACAACATTATGGCTGGTTGGAGACAGTCCGAACCACAAGTACCGGGTCCATGGTTCTGGCCGTATACTGGGGGGACGGGGACGACTCCCATTAACCCCTGACTATACAGGGGATACGCTTATCACAATGCCTTTCTGGTCTGTGCTGAAGCAGGGCATTCTGGCAGCCAAGTGGCTTGACCTTTATTAGTGAGCCTGGTTACCCCCTCTCGGAACCACAGACTTAGAAATCGCCAGCTCATATACAGTGCATAAAATATATTTATATATATACCCTTATACACCATTTTAATAAAAAATATCACAAAATTCTTCTAAGTCCCTCGGGAAGAGTGAAAGACGCGCACGTTCATTTTCAGAGCTCCTAGACCTTCCTATAAGAAGTTAGCCAAAAAGTAGCTTCGAAAAACGCTTAGGTTAAGTTTCAGAGTTGCTTCTAATGTTCCAAAGCTGGACTTAGACATAATTTCACTCTCACAACATTATGGCTGGTTGGAGACAGTCCGAACCACAAGTACCGGGTCCATGGTTCTGGCCGTATACTGGGGGGACGTGGACGACTCCCAATAACCCCTGACTATACAGGGGATACGCTTATCACAATGCCTTTCTGGTCTGTGCTGAAGCAGGGCATTCTGGCAGCCAAGTGGCTTGACCTTTATTAGTGAGCCTGGTTACCCCCTCTCGGAACCACAGACTTAGAAATCGCCAGCTCATATACAGTGCATAAAATATATTTATATATATACCCTTATACACCATTTTAATAAAAAATATCACAAAATTCTTCTAAGTCCATCGGGAAGAGTGAAAGACGCGCACGTTCATTTTCAGAGCTCCTAGACCTTCCTATAAGAAGTTAGCCAAAAAGTAGCTTCGAAAAACGCTTAGGTTAAGTTTCAGAGTTGCTTCTAATGTACCAAAGCTGGACTTAGACATAATTTCACTCTCACAACATTATGGCTGGTTGGAGACAGTCCGAACCACAAGTACCGGGTCCATGGTTCTAGCCGTATACTGGGGGGACGGGGACGACTCCCATTAACCCCTGACTATACCGGGGATACGCTTATCACAATGCCTTTCTGGTCTGTGCTGAAGCAGGGCATTCTGGCAGGCAAGTGGCTTGACCTTTATTAGTGAGCCTGGTTACCCCCTCTCGGAACCACAGACTTAGAAATCGCCAGCTCATATACAGTGCATAAAATATATTTATATATATACCCTTATACACCATTTTAATAAAAAAATATCACAAAATTCTTCTAAGTCCCTCGGGAAGAGTGAAAGACGCGCACGTTCATTTTCAGCGCTCCTAGACCTTCCTATAAGAAGTTAGCCAAAAAGTAGCTTCGAAAAACGCTTAGGTTACGTTTCAGAGTTGTTTCTAATGTATCAAAGCTGGACTTAGACATAATTTCACTCTCACAACATTATGGCTGGATGGAGACAGTCCGAACCACAAGTACCGGGTCCATGGTTCTGGCCGTATACTGGGGGGACGGGGACGACTCCCATTAACCCCTGACAATACCGGGGATACGCTTATCACAATGCCTTTCTGGTCTGTGCTGAAGCAGGGCATTCTGGCAGCCAAGTGGCTTGACCTTTATTAGTGAGCCTGGTTACCCCCTCTCGGAACCACAGACTTAGAAATCGCCAGCTCATATACAGTGCATAAAATATATTTATATATATACCCTTATACACCATTTTAATAAAAAGTATCACAAAATTCTTCTAAGTCCCTCGGGAAGAGTGAAAGACGCGCACGTTCATTTTCAGAGCTCCTAGACCTTCCTATAAGAAGTTAGCTAAAAAGTAGCTTCGAAAAACGCTTAGGTTAAGTTTCAGAGTTGCTTCTAATGTACCAAAGCTAGACTTAGACATAATTTCACTCTCACAACATTATGGCTGGTTGGAGACAGTCCGAACCACAAGTACCGGGTCCATGGTTCTGGCCGTATACTGGGGGGACGGGGACGACTCCCATTAACCCCTGACTACCCTTTATAGTGCACACTTTGTCTAATCCTCCCCGCTTCAGCCCAGAAATATTGAGCTTCAGATGTGTTGTTAACGTTGAGTAAAAAAGTTGCTCGCAGCTGTTCTAGGAACACATTCTGAAATCGCGTATATCTTTGCTTCTACACATAGCAATGTATTGTGCTTTGCTTTACACACTATTCTACCGTCAAGAGGAGAGAATTCATCAAGTTTAATAAGCACAAACACTGTATAAGTCGAATTTCAGCATTTTTGTGTGACCGGGAAAACCACAGTCACAAGCCGAGCTGCAGTTCCATAGAAATTTCAGTTTTACCGCTGAACTAAAAATGGATAGAAAGTACTTTTTCTCCCTTCCTGTTAATGCCACAGACTTCCCCTTTACAGTGCACACTTTGTCTAATCCTCCCCGCTTCAGCCCAGAAATATTGAGCTTCAGATGTGTTGTTAACGTTGAGTAAAAAAGTTGCTCGCAGCTGTTCTAGGAACACATTCTGAAATCGCGTATATCTTTGCTTCTACACATAGCAATGTATTGTGCTTTGCTTTACACACTATTCTATCGTCAAGAGGAGAGAATTCATCAAGGTTAATAAGCACAAACACTGTATAAGTCGAATTTCAGCATTTTTGTGTGACCGGGAAAACCACAGTCACAAGCCGAGCTGTAGTTCCATAGAAATTTCAGTTTTACCGCTGAACTAAAAATGGGTAGAAAGTACTTTTTCTCCCTTCCTGTTAATGCCACAGACTTCCCCTTTACAGTGCACACTTTGTCTAATCCTCCCCGCTTCAGCCCAGAAATATTGAGCTTCAGATGTGTTCTTAACGTTGAGTAAAAAAGTTGCTCGCAGCTGTTCTAGGAACACATTCTGAAATCGCGTATATCTTTGCTTCTACACATAGCAATGTATTGTGCTTTGCTTTACACACTATTCTATCGTCAAGAGGAGAGAATTCATCAAGGTTAATAAGCACAAACACTGTATAAGTCGAATTTCAGCATTTTTGTGTGACCGGGAAAACCACAGTCACAAGCCGAGCTGTAGTTCCATAGAAATTTCAGTTTTACCGCTGAACTAAAAATGGGTAGAAAGTACTTTTTCTCCCTTCCTGTTAATGCCACAGACTTCCCCTTTACAGTGCACACTTTGTCTAATCCTCCCCGCTTTAGCCCAGAAATATTGAGCTTCAGATGTGTTGTTAACGTTGAGTAAAAAAGTTGCTCGCAGCTGTTCTAGGAACACATTCTGAAATCGCGTATATCTTTGCTTCTACACATAGCAATGTATTGTGCTTTGCTTTACACACTATTCTACCGTCAAGAGGAGAGAATTCATCAAGTTTAATAAGCACAAACACTGTATAAGTCGAATTTCAGCATTTTTGTGTGACCGGGAAAACCACAGTCACAAGCCGAGCTGCAGTTCCATAGAAATTTCAGTTTTACTGCTGAACTAAAAATGGGTAGAAAGTACTTTTTCTCCCTTCCTGTTAATGCCACAGACTTCCCCTTTACAGTGCACACTTTGTCTAATCCTCCCCGCTTCAGCCCAGAAATATTGAGCTTCAGATGTGTTGTTAACGTTGAGTAAAAAAGTTGCTCGCAGCTGTTCTAGGAACACATTCTGAAATCGCGTATATCTTTGCTTCTACACATAGCAATGTATTGTGCTTTGCTTTACACACTATTCTACCGTCAAGAGGAGAGAATTCATCAAGTTTAATAAGCACAAACACTGTATAAGTCGAATTTCAGCATTTTTGTGTGACCGGGAAAACCACAGTCACAAGCCGAGCTGCAGTTCCATAGAAATTTCAGTTTTCCTGCTGAACTAAAAATGGGTAGAAAGTACTTTTTCTCCCTTCCTGTTAATGCCACAGACTTCCCCTTTACAGTGCACACTTTGTCTAATCCTCCCCGCTTCAGCCCAGAAATATTGAGCTTCAGATGTGTTGTTAACGTTGAGTAAAAAAGTTGATCGCAGCTGTTCTAGGAACACATTCTGAAATCGCGTATATCTTTGCTTCTACACATAGCAATGTATTGTGCTTTGCTTTACACACTATTTTACCGTCAAGAGGAGAGAATTCATCAAGTTTAATAAGCACAAACACTGTATAAGTCGAATTTCAGCATTTTTGTGTGACCGGGAAAACCACAGTCACAAGCCGAGCTGCAGTTCCATAGAAATTTCAGTTTTACCGCTGAACTAGAAATGGGTAGAAAGTACTTTTTCTCCCTTCCTGTTAATGCCACAGACTTCCCCTTTACAGTGCACACTTTGTCTAATCCTTCACGCTTCAGCCCAGAAATATTAAGCTTCAGATGTGTTGTTAACGTTGAGTAAAAAAGTTGCTCGCAGCTGTTCTAGGAACACATTCTGAAATCGCGTATATCTTTGCTTCTACACATAGCAATGTATTGTGCTTTGCTTTACACACTATTCTACCGTCAAGAGGAGAGAATTCATCAAGTTTAATAAGCACAAACACTGTATAAGTCGAATTTCAGCATTTTTGTGTGACCGGGAAAACCACAGTCACAAGCCGAGCTGCAGTTCCATAGAAATTTCAGTTTTACCGCTGAACTAAAAATGGGTAGAAAGTACTTTTTCTCCCTTCCTGTTAATGCCACAGACTTCCCCTTTACAGTGCACACTTTGTCTAATCCTCCCCGCTTCAGCCCAGAAATATTGAGCTTCAGATGTGTTGTTAACGTTGAGTAAAATAGTTGCTCGCAGCTGTTCTAGGAACACATTCTGAAATCGCGTATATCTTTGCTTCTACACATAGCAATGTATTGTGCTTTGCTTTACACACTATTCTACCGTCAAGAGGAGAGAATTCATCAAGTTTAATAAGCACAAACACTGTATAAGTCGAATTTCAGCATTTTTGTGTGACCGGGAAAACCACAGTCACAAGCCGAGCTGTAGTTCCATAGAAATTTCAGTTTTACCGCTGAACTAAAAATGGGTAGAAAGTACTTTTTCTCCCTTCCTGTTAATGCCACAGACTTCCCCTTTACAGTGCACACTTTGTCTAATCCTCCCCGCTTCAGCCCAGAAATATTGAGCTTCAGATGTGTTCTTAACGTTGAGTAAAAAAGTTGCTCGCAGCTGTTCTAGGAACACATTCTGAAATCGCGTATATCTTTGCTTCTACACATAGCAATGTATTGTGCTTTGCTTTACACACTATTCTACCGTCAAGAGGAGAGAATTCATCAAGTTTAATAAGCACAAACACTGTATAAGCCGAATTTCAGCATTTTTGTGTGACCGGGAAAACCACAGTCACAAGCCGAGCTGCAGTTCCATAGAAATTTCAGTTTTAATGCTGAACTAAAAATGGGTAGAAAGTACTTTTTCTCCCTTCCTGTTAATGCCACAGACTTCCCCTTTACAGTGCACACTTTGTCTAATCCTCCCCGCTTCAGCCCAGAAATATTGAGCTTTAGATGTGTTGTTAACGTTGAGTAAAAAAGTTGCTCGCAGCTGTTCTAGGAACACATTCTGAAATCGCGTATATCTTTGCTTCTACACATAGCAATGTATTGTGCTTTGCTTTACACACTATTCTACCGTCAAGAGGAGAGAATTCATCAAGTTTAATAAGCACAAACACTGTATAAGCCGAATTTCAGCATTTTTGTGTGACCGGGAAAACCACAGTCACAAGTCGAGCTGCAGTTCCATAGAAATTTCAGTTTTACTGCTGAACTAAAAATGGGTAGAAAGTACTTTTTCTCCCTTCCTGTTAATGCCACAGACTTCCCCTTTACAGTGCACACTTTGTCTAATCCTCCCCGCTTCAGCCCAGAAATATTGAGCTTCAGATGTGTTGTTAACGTTGAGTAAAAAAGTTGCTCGCAGCTGTTCTAGGAACACATTCTGAAATCGCGTATATCTTTGCTTCTACACATAGCAATGTATTGTGCTTTGCTTTACACACTATTCTACCGTCAAGAGGAGAGAATTCATCAAGTTTAATAAGCACAAACACTGTATAAGTCGAATTTCAGCATTTTTGTGTGACCGGGAAAACCACAGTCACAAGCCGAGCTGCAGTTCCATAGAAATTTCAGTTTTCCTGCTGAACTAAAAATGGTTAGAAAGTACTTTTTCTCCCTTCCTGTTAATGCCACAGACTTCCCCTTTACAGTGCACACTTTGTCTAATCCTCCCCGCTTCAGCCCAGAAATATTGAGCTTCAGATGTGTTGTTAACGTTGAGTAAAAAAGTTGATCGCAGCTGTTCTAGGAACACATTCTGAAATCGCGTATATCTTTGCTTCTACACATAGCAATGTATTGTGCTTTGCTTTACACACTATTCTACCGTCAAGAGGAGAGAATTCATCAAGTTTAATAAGCACAAACACTGTATAAGTCGAATTTCAGCATTTTTGTGTGACCGGGAAAACCACAGTCACAAGCCGAGCTGTAGTTCCATAGAAATTTCAGTTTTACCGCTGAACTAAAAATGGGTAGAAAGTACTTTTTCTCCCTTCCTGTTAATGCCACAGACTTCCCCTTTACAGTGCACACTTTGTCTAATCCTCCCCGCTTCAGCCCAGAAATATTGAGCTTCAGATGTGTTCTTAACGTTGAGTAAAAAAGTTGCTCGCAGCTGTTCTAGGAACACATTCTGAAATCGCGTATATCTTTGCTTCTACACATAGCAATGTATTGTGCTTTGCTTTACACACTATTCTACCGTCAAGAGGAGAGAATTCATCAAGTTTAATAAGCACAAACACTGTATAAGCCGAATTTCAGCATTTTTGTGTGACCGGGAAAACCACAGTCACAAGCCGAGCTGCAGTTCCATAGAAATTTCAGTTTTACTGCTGAAATAAAAATGGGTAGAAAGTACTTTTTCTCCCTTCCTGTTAATGCCACAGACTTCCCCTTTACAGTGCACACTTTGTCTAATCCTCCCCGCTTCAGCCCAGAAATATTGAGCTTCAGATGTGTTGTTAACGTTGAGTAAAAAAGTTGCTCGCAGCTGTTCTAGGAACACATTCTGAAATCGCGTATATCTTTGCTTCTACACATAGCAATGTATTGTGCTTTGCTTTACACACTATTCTACCGTCAAGAGGAGAGAATTCATCAAGTTTAATAAGCACAAACACTGTATAAGTCGAATTTCAGCATTTTTGTGTGACCGGGAAAACCACAGTCACAAGCCGAGCTGCAGTTCCATAGAAATTTCAGTTTTACCGCTGAACTAAAAATGGGTAGAAAGTACTTTTTCTCCCTTCCTGTTAATGCCACAGACTTCCCCTTTACAGTGCACACTTTGTCTAATCCTCCCCGCTTCAGCCCAGAAATATTGAGCTTCAGATGTGTTGTTAACGTTGAGTAAAAAAGTTGCTCGCAGCTGTTCTAGGAACACATTCTGAAATCGCGTATATCTTTGCTTCTACACATAGCAATGTATTGTGCTTTGCTTTACACACTATTCTATCGTCAAGAGGAGAGAATTCATCAAGGTTAATAAGCACAAACACTGTATAAGTCGAATTTCAGCATTTTTGTGTGACCGGGAAAACCACAGTCACAAGCCGAGCTGTAGTTCCATAGAAATTTCAGTTTTACCGCTGAACTAAAAATGGGTAGAAAGTACTTTTTCTCCCTTCCTGTTAATGCCACAGACTTCCCCTTTACAGTGCACACTTTGTCTAATCCTCCCCGCTTCAGCCCAGAAATATTGAGCTTCAGATGTGTTCTTAACGTTGAGTAAAAAAGTTGCTCGCAGCTGTTCTAGGAACACATTCTGAAATCGCGTATATCTTTGCTTCTACACATAGCAATGTATTGTGCTTTGCTTTACACACTATTCTACCGTCAAGAGGAGAGAATTCATCAAGTTTAATAAGCACAAACACTGTATAAGCCGAATTTCAGCATTTTTGTGTGACCGGGAAAACCACAGTCACAAGCCGAGCTGCAGTTCCATAGAAATTTCAGTTTTACTGCTGAACTAAAAATGGGTAGAAAGTACTTTTTCTCCCTTCCTGTTAATGCCACAGACTTCCCCTTTACAGTGCACACTTTGTCTAATCCTCCCCGCTTTAGCCCAGAAATATTGAGCTTCAGATGTGTTGTTAACGTTGAGTAAAAAAGTTGCTCGCAGCTGTTCTAGGAACACATTCTGAAATCGCGTATATCTTTGCTTCTACACATAGCAATGTATTGTGCTTTGCTTTACACACTATTCTACCGTCAAGAGGAGAGAATTCATCAAGTTTAATAAGCACAAACACTGTATAAGTCGAATTTCAGCATTTTTGTGTGACCGGGAAAACCACAGTCACAAGCCGAGCTGCAGTTCCATAGAAATTTCAGTTTTACTGCTGAACTAAAAATGGGTAGAAAGTACTTTTTCTCCCTTCCTGTTAATGCCACAGACTTCCCCTTTACAGTGCACACTTTGTCTAATCCTCCCCGCTTCAGCCCAGAAATATTGAGCTTCAGATGTGTTGTTAACGTTGAGTAAAAAAGTTGCTCGCAGCTGTTCTAGGAACACATTCTGAAATCGCGTATATCTTTGCTTCTACACATAGCAATGTATTGTGCTTTGCTTTACACACTATTCTACCGTCAAGAGGAGAGAATTCATCAAGTTTAATAAGCACAAACACTGTATAAGTCGAATTTCAGCATTTTTGTGTGACCGGGAAAACCACAGTCACAAGCCGAGCTGTAGTTCCATAGAAATTTCAGTTTTACCGCTGAACTAAAAATGGGTAGAAAGTACTTTTTCTCCCTTCCTGTTAATGCCACAGACTTCCCCTTTACAGTGCACACTTTGTCTAATCCTCCCCGCTTCAGCCCAGAAATATTGAGCTTCAGATGTGTTCTTAACGTTGAGTAAAAAAGTTGCTCGCAGCTGTTCTAGGAACACATTCTGAAATCGCGTATATCTTTGCTTCTACACATAGCAATGTATTGTGCTTTGCTTTACACACTATTCTACCGTCAAGAGGAGAGAATTCATCAAGTTTAATAAGCACAAACACTGTATAAGCCGAATTTCAGCATTTTTGTGTGACCGGGAAAACCACAGTCACAAGCCGAGCTGCAGTTCCATAGAAATTTCAGTTTTACTGCTGAAATAAAAATGGGTAGAAAGTACTTTTTCTCCCTTCCTGTTAATGCCACAGACTTCCCCTTTACAGTGCACACTTTGTCTAATCCTCCCCGCTTCAGCCCAGAAATATTGAGCTTCAGATGTGTTGTTAACGTTGAGTAAAAAAGTTGCTCGCAGCTGTTCTAGGAACACATTCTGAAATCGCGTATATCTTTGCTTCTACACATAGCAATGTATTGTGCTTTGCTTTACACACTATTCTACCGTCAAGAGGAGAGAATTCATCAAGTTTAATAAGCACAAACACTGTATAAGTCGAATTTCAGCATTTTTGTGTGACCGGGAAAACCACAGTCACAAGCCGAGCTGCAGTTCCATAGAAATTTCAGTTTTACCGCTGAACTAAAAATGGGTAGAAAGTACTTTTTCTCCCTTCCTGTTAATGCCACAGACTTCCCCTTTACAGTGCACACTTTGTCTAATCCTCCCCGCTTCAGCCCAGAAATATTGAGCTTCAGATGTGTTGTTAACGTTGAGTAAAAAAGTTGCTCGCAGCTGTTCTAGGAACACATTCTGAAATCGCGTATATCTTTGCTTCTACACATAGCAATGTATTGTGCTTTGCTTTACACACTATTCTATCGTCAAGAGGAGAGAATTCATCAAGGTTAATAAGCACAAACACTGTATAAGTCGAATTTCAGCATTTTTGTGTGACCGGGAAAACCACAGTCACAAGCCGAGCTGTAGTTCCATAGAAATTTCAGTTTTACCGCTGAACTAAAAATGGGTAGAAAGTACTTTTTCTCCCTTCCTGTTAATGCCACAGACTTCCCCTTTACAGTGCACACTTTGTCTAATCCTCCCCGCTTCAGCCCAGAAATATTGAGCTTCAGATGTGTTCTTAACGTTGAGTAAAAAAGTTGCTCGCAGCTGTTCTAGGAACACATTCTGAAATCGCGTATATCTTTGCTTCTACACATAGCAATGTATTGTGCTTTGCTTTACACACTATTCTACCGTCAAGAGGAGAGAATTCATCAAGTTTAATAAGCACAAACACTGTATAAGCCGAATTTCAGCATTTTTGTGTGACCGGGAAAACCACAGTCACAAGCCGAGCTGCAGTTCCATAGAAATTTCAGTTTTACTGCTGAACTAAAAATGGGTAGAAAGTACTTTTTCTCCCTTCCTGTTAATGCCACAGACTTCCCCTTTACAGTGCACACTTTGTCTAATCCTCCCCGCTTTAGCCCAGAAATATTGAGCTTCAGATGTGTTGTTAACGTTGAGTAAAAAAGTTGCTCGCAGCTGTTCTAGGAACACATTCTGAAATCGCGTATATCTTTGCTTCTACACATAGCAATGTATTGTGCTTTGCTTTACACACTATTCTACCGTCAAGAGGAGAGAATTCATCAAGTTTAATAAGCACAAACACTGTATAAGTCGAATTTCAGCATTTTTGTGTGACCGGGAAAACCACAGTCACAAGCCGAGCTGCAGTTCCATAGAAATTTCAGTTTTACTGCTGAACTAAAAATGGGTAGAAAGTACTTTTTCTCCCTTCCTGTTAATGCCACAGACTTCCCCTTTACAGTGCACACTTTGTCTAATCCTCCCCGCTTCAGCCCAGAAATATTGAGCTTCAGATGTGTTGTTAACGTTGAGTAAAAAAGTTGCTCGCAGCTGTTCTAGGAACACATTCTGAAATCGCGTATATCTTTGCTTCTACACATAGCAATGTATTGTGCTTTGCTTTACACACTATTCTACCGTCAAGAGGAGAGAATTCATCAAGTTTAATAAGCACAAACACTGTATAAGTCGAATTTCAGCATTTTTGTGTGACCGGGAAAACCACAGTCACAAGCCGAGCTGCAGTTCCATAGAAATTTCAGTTTTCCTGCTGAACTAAAAATGGGTAGAAAGTACTTTTTCTCCCTTCCTGTTAATGCCACAGACTTCCCCTTTACAGTGCACACTTTGTCTAATCCTCCCCGCTTCAGCCCAGAAATATTGAGCTTCAGATGTGTTGTTAACGTTGAGTAAAAAAGTTGATCGCAGCTGTTCTAGGAACACATTCTGAAATCGCGTATATCTTTGCTTCTACACATAGCAATGTATTGTGCTTTGCTTTACACACTATTTTACCGTCAAGAGGAGAGAATTCATCAAGTTTAATAAGCACAAACACTGTATAAGTCGAATTTCAGCATTTTTGTGTGACCGGGAAAACCACAGTCACAAGCCGAGCTGCAGTTCCATAGAAATTTCAGTTTTACCGCTGAACTAGAAATGGGTAGAAAGTACTTTTTCTCCCTTCCTGTTAATGCCACAGACTTCCCCTTTACAGTGCACACTTTGTCTAATCCTTCACGCTTCAGCCCAGAAATATTAAGCTTCAGATGTGTTGTTAACGTTGAGTAAAAAAGTTGCTCGCAGCTGTTCTAGGAACACATTCTGAAATCGCGTATATCTTTGCTTCTACACATAGCAATGTATTGTGCTTTGCTTTACACACTATTCTACCGTCAAGAGGAGAGAATTCATCAAGTTTAATAAGCACAAACACTGTATAAGTCGAATTTCAGCATTTTTGTGTGACCGGGAAAACCACAGTCACAAGCCGAGCTGCAGTTCCATAGAAATTTCAGTTTTACCGCTGAACTAAAAATGGGTAGAAAGTACTTTTTCTCCCTTCCTGTTAATGCCACAGACTTCCCCTTTACAGTGCACACTTTGTCTAATCCTCCCCGCTTCAGCCCAGAAATATTGAGCTTCAGATGTGTTGTTAACGTTGAGTAAAATAGTTGCTCGCAGCTGTTCTAGGAACACATTCTGAAATCGCGTATATCTTTGCTTCTACACATAGCAATGTATTGTGCTTTGCTTTACACACTATTCTACCGTCAAGAGGAGAGAATTCATCAAGTTTAATAAGCACAAACACTGTATAAGTCGAATTTCAGCATTTTTGTGTGACCGGGAAAACCACAGTCACAAGCCGAGCTGTAGTTCCATAGAAATTTCAGTTTTACCGCTGAACTAAAAATGGGTAGAAAGTACTTTTTCTCCCTTCCTGTTAATGCCACAGACTTCCCCTTTACAGTGCACACTTTGTCTAATCCTCCCCGCTTCAGCCCAGAAATATTGAGCTTCAGATGTGTTCTTAACGTTGAGTAAAAAAGTTGCTCGCAGCTGTTCTAGGAACACATTCTGAAATCGCGTATATCTTTGCTTCTACACATAGCAATGTATTGTGCTTTGCTTTACACACTATTCTACCGTCAAGAGGAGAGAATTCATCAAGTTTAATAAGCACAAACACTGTATAAGCCGAATTTCAGCATTTTTGTGTGACCGGGAAAACCACAGTCACAAGCCGAGCTGCAGTTCCATAGAAATTTCAGTTTTACTGCTGAACTAAAAATGGGTAGAAAGTACTTTTTCTCCCTTCCTGTTAATGCCACAGACTTCCCCTTTACAGTGCACACTTTGTCTAATCCTCCCCGCTTCAGCCCAGAAATATTGAGCTTTAGATGTGTTGTTAACGTTGAGTAAAAAAGTTGCTCGCAGCTGTTCTAGGAACACATTCTGAAATCGCGTATATCTTTGCTTCTACACATAGCAATGTATTGTGCTTTGCTTTACACACTATTCTACCGTCAAGAGGAGAGAATTCATCAAGTTTAATAAGCACAAACACTGTATAAGCCGAATTTCAGCATTTTTGTGTGACCGGGAAAACCACAGTCACAAGTCGAGCTGCAGTTCCATAGAAATTTCAGTTTTACTGCTGAACTAAAAATGGGTAGAAAGTACTTTTTCTCCCTTCCTGTTAATGCCACAGACTTCCCCTTTACAGTGCACACTTTGTCTAATCCTCCCCGCTTCAGCCCAGAAATATTGAGCTTCAGATGTGTTGTTAACGTTGAGTAAAAAAGTTGCTCGCAGCTGTTCTAGGAACACATTCTGAAATCGCGTATATCTTTGCTTCTACACATAGCAATGTATTGTGCTTTGCTTTACACACTATTCTACCGTCAAGAGGAGAGAATTCATCAAGTTTAATAAGCACAAACACTGTATAAGTCGAATTTCAGCATTTTTGTGTGACCGGGAAAACCACAGTCACAAGCCGAGCTGCAGTTCCATAGAAATTTCAGTTTTCCTGCTGAACTAAAAATGGTTAGAAAGTACTTTTTCTCCCTTCCTGTTAATGCCACAGACTTCCCCTTTACAGTGCACACTTTGTCTAATCCTCCCCGCTTCAGCCCAGAAATATTGAGCTTCAGATGTGTTGTTAACGTTGAGTAAAAAAGTTGATCGCAGCTGTTCTAGGAACACATTCTGAAATCGCGTATATCTTTGCTTCTACACATAGCAATGTATTGTGCTTTGCTTTACACACTATTCTACCGTCAAGAGGAGAGAATTCATCAAGTTTAATAAGCACAAACACTGTATAAGTCGAATTTCAGCATTTTTGTGTGACCGGGAAAACCACAGTCACAAGCCGAGCTGTAGTTCCATAGAAATTTCAGTTTTACCGCTGAACTAAAAATGGGTAGAAAGTACTTTTTCTCCCTTCCTGTTAATGCCACAGACTTCCCCTTTACAGTGCACACTTTGTCTAATCCTCCCCGCTTCAGCCCAGAAATATTGAGCTTCAGATGTGTTCTTAACGTTGAGTAAAAAAGTTGCTCGCAGCTGTTCTAGGAACACATTCTGAAATCGCGTATATCTTTGCTTCTACACATAGCAATGTATTGTGCTTTGCTTTACACACTATTCTACCGTCAAGAGGAGAGAATTCATCAAGTTTAATAAGCACAAACACTGTATAAGCCGAATTTCAGCATTTTTGTGTGACCGGGAAAACCACAGTCACAAGCCGAGCTGCAGTTCCATAGAAATTTCAGTTTTACTGCTGAAATAAAAATGGGTAGAAAGTACTTTTTCTCCCTTCCTGTTAATGCCACAGACTTCCCCTTTACAGTGCACACTTTGTCTAATCCTCCCCGCTTCAGCCCAGAAATATTGAGCTTCAGATGTGTTGTTAACGTTGAGTAAAAAAGTTGCTCGCAGCTGTTCTAGGAACACATTCTGAAATCGCGTATATCTTTGCTTCTACACATAGCAATGTATTGTGCTTTGCTTTACACACTATTCTACCGTCAAGAGGAGAGAATTCATCAAGTTTAATAAGCACAAACACTGTATAAGTCGAATTTCAGCATTTTTGTGTGACCGGGAAAACCACAGTCACAAGCCGAGCTGCAGTTCCATAGAAATTTCAGTTTTACCGCTGAACTAAAAATGGGTAGAAAGTACTTTTTCTCCCTTCCTGTTAATGCCACAGACTTCCCCTTTACAGTGCACACTTTGTCTAATCCTCCCCGCTTCAGCCCAGAAATATTGAGCTTCAGATGTGTTGTTAACGTTGAGTAAAAAAGTTGCTCGCAGCTGTTCTAGGAACACATTCTGAAATCGCGTATATCTTTGCTTCTACACATAGCAATGTATTGTGCTTTGCTTTACACACTATTCTACCGTCAAGAGGAGAGAATTCATCAAGTTTAATAAGCACAAACACTGTATAAGCCGAATTTCAGCATTTTTGTGTGACCGGGAAAACCACAGTCACAAGTCGAGCTGCAGTTCCATAGAAATTTCAGTTTTACTGCTGAACTAAAAATGGGTAGAAAGTACTTTTTCTCCCTTCCTGTTAATGCCACAGACTTCCCCTTTACAGTGCACACTTTGTCTAATCCTCCCCGCTTCAGCCCAGAAATATTGAGCTTCAGATGTGTTGTTAACGTTGAGTAAAAAAGTTGCTCGCAGCTGTTCTAGGAACACATTCTGAAATCGCGTATATCTTTGCTTCTACACATAGCAATGTATTGTGCTTTGCTTTACACACTATTCTACCGTCAAGAGGAGAGAATTCATCAAGTTTAATAAGCACAAACACTGTATAAGTCGAATTTCAGCATTTTTGTGTGACCGGGAAAACCACAGTCACAAGCCGAGCTGCAGTTCCATAGAAATTTCAGTTTTCCTGCTGAACTAAAAATGGTTAGAAAGTACTTTTTCTCCCTTCCTGTTAATGCCACAGACTTCCCCTTTACAGTGCACACTTTGTCTAATCCTCCCCGCTTCAGCCCAGAAATATTGAGCTTCAGATGTGTTGTTAACGTTGAGTAAAAAAGTTGATCGCAGCTGTTCTAGGAACACATTCTGAAATCGCGTATATCTTTGCTTCTACACATAGCAATGTATTGTGCTTTGCTTTACACACTATTCTACCGTCAAGAGGAGAGAATTCATCAAGTTTAATAAGCACAAACACTGTATAAGTCGAATTTCAGCATTTTTGTGTGACCGGGAAAACCACAGTCACAAGCCGAGCTGCAGTTCCATAGAAATTTCAGTTTTACCGCTGAACTAAAAATGGGTAGAAAGTACTTTTTCTCCCTTCCTGTTAATGCCACAGACTTCCCCTTTACAGTGCACACTTTGTCTAATCCTCCCCGCTTCAGCCCAGAAATATTGAGCTTCAGATGTGTTGTTAACGTTGAGTAAAAAAGTTGCTCGCAGCTGTTCTAGGATCACATTATGAAATCGCGTATATCTTTGCTTCTACACATAGCAATGTATTGTGCTTTGCTTTACACACTATTCTACAGTCAAGAGGAGAGAATTCATCAAGTTTAATAAGCAAAAACACTGTATAAGTCGAATTTCAGCATTTTTGTGTGACCGGGAAAACCACAGTCACAAGCCGAGATGCAGTTCCATAGAAACTTGCCATTTTACCGCTGAACCTAAAAATGGGTAGAAAGTACTTTTTCTCCCTTCCTGTTAATGCCACAGACTTCGCCTTTACAGGGCGCACGTTTTCTATCTTCCCCGCTTCAGCCCATGAAATATTGAGCTTCAAATGTGTTGTTAACATTGTGTAAAAAAGTTGCTCACAGCTGTTTTGGGAACACATTGTGAAATCGCGTATATCTTTGCTTCTACACATAGCAATGTATTGTGCTTTGCTTTACACACTATTCTACCGTCAAGAGGAGAGAATTCATCAAGTTTAATAAGCACAAACACTGTATAAGTCGAATTTCAGCATTTTTGTGTGACCGGGAAAACCACAGTCACAAGCCGAGCTGCAGTTCCATAGAAATTTCAGTTTTACCGCTGAACTAAAAATGGGTAGAAAGTACTTTTTCTCCCTTCCTGTTAATGCCACAGACTTCCCCTTTACAGTGCACACTTTGTCTAATCCTCCCCGCTTCAGCCCAGAAATATTGAGCTTCAGATGTGTTGTTAACGTTGAGTAAAAAAGTTGCTCGCAGCTGTTCTAGGAACACATTCTGAAATCGCGTATATCTTTGCTTCTACACATAGCAATGTATTGTGCTTTGCTTTACACACTATTCTACCGTCAAGAGGAGAGAATTCATCAAGTTTAATAAGCACAAACACTGTATAAGCCGAATTTCAGCATTTTTGTGTGACCGGGAAAACCACAGTCACAAGCCGAGCTGCAGTTCCATAGAAATTTCAGTTTTCCTGCTGAACTAAAAATGGGTAGAAAGTACTTTTTCTCCCTTCCTGTTAATGCCACAGACTTCCCCTTTACAGTGCACACTTTGTCTAATCCTCCCCGCTTCAGCCCAGAAATATTGAGCTTCAGATGTGTTGTTAACGTTGAGTAAAAAAGTTGCTCGCAGCTGTTCTAGGAACACATTCTGAAATCGCGTATATCTTTGCTTCTACACATAGCAATGTATTGTGCTTTGCTTTACACACTATTCTACCGTCAAGAGGAGAGAATTCATCAAGTTTAATAAGCACAAACACTGTATAAGTCGAATTTCAGCATTTTTGTGTGACCGGGAAAACCACAGTCACAAGCCGAGCTGCAGTTCCATAGAAATTTCAGTTTTCCTGCTGAACTAAAAATGGTTAGAAAGTACTTTTTCTCCCTTCCTGTTAATGCCACAGACTTCCCCTTTACAGTGCACACTTTGTCTAATCCTCCCCGCTTCAGCCCAGAAATATTGAGCTTCAGATGTGTTGTTAACGTTGAGTAAAAAAGTTGATCGCAGCTGTTCTAGGAACACATTCTGAAATCGCGTATATCTTTGCTTCTACACATAGCAATGTATTGTGCTTTGCTTTACACACTATTCTACCGTCAAGAGGAGAGAATTCATCAAGTTTAATAAGCACAAACACTGTATAAGTCGAATTTCAGCATTTTTGTGTGACCGGGAAAACCACAGTCACAAGCCGAGCTGTAGTTCCATAGAAATTTCAGTTTTACCGCTGAACTAAAAATGGGTAGAAAGTACTTTTTCTCCCTTCCTGTTAATGCCACAGACTTCCCCTTTACAGTGCACACTTTGTCTAATCCTCCCCGCTTCAGCCCAGAAATATTGAGCTTCAGATGTGTTCTTAACGTTGAGTAAAAAAGTTGCTCGCAGCTGTTCTAGGAACACATTCTGAAATCGCGTATATCTTTGCTTCTACACATAGCAATGTATTGTGCTTTGCTTTACACACTATTCTACCGTCAAGAGGAGAGAATTCATCAAGTTTAATAAGCACAAACACTGTATAAGCCGAATTTCAGCATTTTTGTGTGACCGGGAAAACCACAGTCACAAGCCGAGCTGCAGTTCCATAGAAATTTCAGTTTTACTGCTGAAATAAAAATGGGTA
Source organism: Ascaphus truei (assembly GCF_040206685.1). NCBI lineage: Eukaryota > Metazoa > Chordata > Amphibia > Anura > Ascaphidae > Ascaphus > Ascaphus truei. The sequence goes on from NC_134493.1 coordinate 1,943,381, forward strand.
GAAAGTACTTTTTCTCCCTTCCTGTTAATGCCACAGACTTCCCCTTTACAGTGCACACTTTGTCTAATCCTCCCCGCTTCAGCCCAGAAATATTGAGCTTCAGATGTGTTGTTAACGTTGAGTAAAAAAGTTGCTCGCAGCTGTTCTAGGAACACATTCTGAAATCGCGTATATCTTTGCTTCTACACATAGCAATGTATTGTGCTTTGCTTTACACACTATTCTACCGTCAAGAGGAGAGAATTCATCAAGTTTAATAAGCACAAACACTGTATAAGTCGAATTTCAGCATTTTTGTGTGACCGGGAAAACCACAGTCACAAGCCGAGCTGCAGTTCCATAGAAATTTCAGTTTTACCGCTGAACTAAAAATGGGTAGAAAGTACTTTTTCTCCCTTCCTGTTAATGCCACAGACTTCCCCTTTACAGTGCACACTTTGTCTAATCCTCCCCGCTTCAGCCCAGAAATATTGAGCTTCAGATGTGTTGTTAACGTTGAGTAAAAAAGTTGCTCGCAGCTGTTCTAGGAACACATTCTGAAATCGCGTATATCTTTGCTTCTACACATAGCAATGTATTGTGCTTTGCTTTACACACTATTCTACCGTCAAGAGGAGAGAATTCATCAAGTTTAATAAGCACAAACACTGTATAAGCCGAATTTCAGCATTTTTGTGTGACCGGGAAAACCACAGTCACAAGTCGAGCTGCAGTTCCATAGAAATTTCAGTTTTACTGCTGAACTAAAAATGGGTAGAAAGTACTTTTTCTCCCTTCCTGTTAATGCCACAGACTTCCCCTTTACAGTGCACACTTTGTCTAATCCTCCCCGCTTCAGCCCAGAAATATTGAGCTTCAGATGTGTTGTTAACGTTGAGTAAAAAAGTTGCTCGCAGCTGTTCTAGGAACACATTCTGAAATCGCGTATATCTTTGCTTCTACACATAGCAATGTATTGTGCTTTGCTTTACACACTATTCTACCGTCAAGAGGAGAGAATTCATCAAGTTTAATAAGCACAAACACTGTATAAGTCGAATTTCAGCATTTTTGTGTGACCGGGAAAACCACAGTCACAAGCCGAGCTGCAGTTCCATAGAAATTTCAGTTTTCCTGCTGAACTAAAAATGGTTAGAAAGTACTTTTTCTCCCTTCCTGTTAATGCCACAGACTTCCCCTTTACAGTGCACACTTTGTCTAATCCTCCCCGCTTCAGCCCAGAAATATTGAGCTTCAGATGTGTTGTTAACGTTGAGTAAAAAAGTTGATCGCAGCTGTTCTAGGAACACATTCTGAAATCGCGTATATCTTTGCTTCTACACATAGCAATGTATTGTGCTTTGCTTTACACACTATTCTACCGTCAAGAGGAGAGAATTCATCAAGTTTAATAAGCACAAACACTGTATAAGTCGAATTTCAGCATTTTTGTGTGACCGGGAAAACCACAGTCACAAGCCGAGCTGCAGTTCCATAGAAATTTCAGTTTTACCGCTGAACTAAAAATGGGTAGAAAGTACTTTTTCTCCCTTCCTGTTAATGCCACAGACTTCCCCTTTACAGTGCACACTTTGTCTAATCCTCCCCGCTTCAGCCCAGAAATATTGAGCTTCAGATGTGTTGTTAACGTTGAGTAAAAAAGTTGCTCGCAGCTGTTCTAGGATCACATTATGAAATCGCGTATATCTTTGCTTCTACACATAGCAATGTATTGTGCTTTGCTTTACACACTATTCTACAGTCAAGAGGAGAGAATTCATCAAGTTTAATAAGCAAAAACACTGTATAAGTCGAATTTCAGCATTTTTGTGTGACCGGGAAAACCACAGTCACAAGCCGAGATGCAGTTCCATAGAAACTTGCCATTTTACCGCTGAACCTAAAAATGGGTAGAAAGTACTTTTTCTCCCTTCCTGTTAATGCCACAGACTTCGCCTTTACAGGGCGCACGTTTTCTATCTTCCCCGCTTCAGCCCATGAAATATTGAGCTTCAAATGTGTTGTTAACATTGTGTAAAAAAGTTGCTCACAGCTGTTTTGGGAACACATTGTGAAATCGCGTATATCTTTGCTTCTACACATAGCAATGTATTGTGCTTTGCTTTACACACTATTCTACCGTCAAGAGGAGAGAATTCATCAAGTTTAATAAGCACAAACACTGTATAAGTCGAATTTCAGCATTTTTGTGTGACCGGGAAAACCACAGTCACAAGCCGAGCTGCAGTTCCATAGAAATTTCAGTTTTACCGCTGAACTAAAAATGGGTAGAAAGTACTTTTTCTCCCTTCCTGTTAATGCCACAGACTTCCCCTTTACAGTGCACACTTTGTCTAATCCTCCCCGCTTCAGCCCAGAAATATTGAGCTTCAGATGTGTTGTTAACGTTGAGTAAAAAAGTTGCTCGCAGCTGTTCTAGGAACACATTCTGAAATCGCGTATATCTTTGCTTCTACACATAGCAATGTATTGTGCTTTGCTTTACACACTATTCTACCGTCAAGAGGAGAGAATTCATCAAGTTTAATAAGCACAAACACTGTATAAGCCGAATTTCAGCATTTTTGTGTGACCGGGAAAACCACAGTCACAAGCCGAGCTGCAGTTCCATAGAAATTTCAGTTTTCCTGCTGAACTAAAAATGGGTAGAAAGTACTTTTTCTCCCTTCCTGTTAATGCCACAGACTTCCCCTTTACAGTGCACACTTTGTCTAATCCTCCCCGCTTCAGCCCAGAAATATTGAGCTTCAGATGTGTTGTTAACGTTGAGTAAAAAAGTTGCTCGCAGCTGTTCTAGGAACACATTCTGAAATCGCGTATATCTTTGCTTCTACACATAGCAATGTATTGTGCTTTGCTTTACACACTATTCTACCGTCAAGAGGAGAGAATTCATCAAGTTTAATAAGCACAAACACTGTATAAGTCGAATTTCAGCATTTTTGTGTGACCGGGAAAACCACAGTCACAAGCCGAGCTGCAGTTCCATAGAAATTTCAGTTTTCCTGCTGAACTAAAAATGGTTAGAAAGTACTTTTTCTCCCTTCCTGTTAATGCCACAGACTTCCCCTTTACAGTGCACACTTTGTCTAATCCTCCCCGCTTCAGCCCAGAAATATTGAGCTTCAGATGTGTTGTTAACGTTGAGTAAAAAAGTTGATCGCAGCTGTTCTAGGAACACATTCTGAAATCGCGTATATCTTTGCTTCTACACATAGCAATGTATTGTGCTTTGCTTTACACACTATTCTACCGTCAAGAGGAGAGAATTCATCAAGTTTAATAAGCACAAACACTGTATAAGTCGAATTTCAGCATTTTTGTGTGACCGGGAAAACCACAGTCACAAGCCGAGCTGCAGTTCCATAGAAATTTCAGTTTTACCGCTGAACTAAAAATGGGTAGAAAGTACTTTTTCTCCCTTCCTGTTAATGCCACAGACTTCCCCTTTACAGTGCACACTTTGTCTAATCCTCCCCGCTTCAGCCCAGAAATATTGAGCTTCAGATGTGTTGTTAACGTTGAGTAAAAAAGTTGCTCGCAGCTGTTCTAGGATCACATTATGAAATCGCGTATATCTTTGCTTCTACACATAGCAATGTATTGTGCTTTGCTTTACACACTATTCTACAGTCAAGAGGAGAGAATTCATCAAGTTTAATAAGCAAAAACACTGTATAAGTCGAATTTCAGCATTTTTGTGTGACCGGGAAAACCACAGTCACAAGCCGAGATGCAGTTCCATAGAAACTTGCCATTTTACCGCTGAACCTAAAAATGGGTAGAAAGTACTTTTTCTCCCTTCCTGTTAATGCCACAGACTTCGCCTTTACAGGGCGCACGTTTTCTATCTTCCCCGCTTCAGCCCATGAAATATTGAGCTTCAAATGTGTTGTTAACATTGTGTAAAAAAGTTGCTCACAGCTGTTTTGGGAACACATTGTGAAATCGCGTATATCTTTGCTTCTACACATAGGAATGTATTGTGCTTTGCTTTACACACTATTCTACCGTCAAGAGGAGAGAATTCATCAAGTTTAATAAGCACAAACACTGTATAAGTCGAATTTCAGCATTTTTGTGTGACCGGGAAAACCACAGTCACAAGCCGAGCTGCAGTTCCATAGAAATTTCAGTTTTACCGCTGAACTAAAAATGGGTAGAAAGTACTTTTTCTCCCTTCCTGTTAATGCCACAGACTTCCCCTTTACAGTGCACACTTTGTCTAATCCTCCCCGCTTCAGCCCAGAAATATTGAGCTTCAGATGTGTTGTTAACGTTGAGTAAAAAAGTTGCTCGCAGCTGTTCTAGGAACACATTCTGAAATCGCGTATATCTTTGCTTCTACACATAGCAATGTATTGTGCTTTGCTTTACACACTATTCTACCGTCAAGAGGAGAGAATTCATCAAGTTTAATAAGCACAAACACTGTATAAGCCGAATTTCAGCATTTTTGTGTGACCGGGAAAACCACAGTCACAAGCCGAGCTGCAGTTCCATAGAAATTTCAGTTTTCCTGCTGAACTAAAAATGGGTAGAAAGTACTTTTTCTCCCTTCCTGTTAATGCCACAGACTTCCCCTTTACAGTGCACACTTTGTCTAATCCTCCCCGCTTCAGCCCAGAAATATTGAGCTTCAGATGTGTTGTTAACGTTGAGTAAAAAAGTTGCTCGCAGCTGTTCTAGGAACACATTCTGAAATCGCGTATATCTTTGCTTCTACACATAGCAATGTATTGTGCTTTGCTTTACACACTATTCTACCGTCAAGAGGAGAGAATTCATCAAGTTTAATAAGCACAAACACTGTATAAGTCGAATTTCAGCATTTTTGTGTGACCGGGAAAACCACAGTCACAAGCCGAGCTGCAGTTCCATAGAAATTTCAGTTTTCCTGCTGAACTAAAAATGGTTAGAAAGTACTTTTTCTCCCTTCCTGTTAATGCCACAGACTTCCCCTTTACAGTGCACACTTTGTCTAATCCTCCCCGCTTCAGCCCAGAAATATTGAGCTTCAGATGTGTTGTTAACGTTGAGTAAAAAAGTTGATCGCAGCTGTTCTAGGAACACATTCTGAAATCGCGTATATCTTTGCTTCTACACATAGCAATGTATTGTGCTTTGCTTTACACACTATTCTACCGTCAAGAGGAGAGAATTCATCAAGTTTAATAAGCACAAACACTGTATAAGTCGAATTTCAGCATTTTTGTGTGACCGGGAAAACCACAGTCACAAGCCGAGCTGCAGTTCCATAGAAATTTCAGTTTTACCGCTGAACTAAAAATGGGTAGAAAGTACTTTTTCTCCCTTCCTGTTAATGCCACAGACTTCCCCTTTACAGTGCACACTTTGTCTAATCCTCCCCGCTTCAGCCCAGAAATATTGAGCTTCAGATGTGTTGTTAACGTTGAGTAAAAAAGTTGCTCGCAGCTGTTCTAGGATCACATTATGAAATCGCGTATATCTTTGCTTCTACACATAGCAATGTATTGTGCTTTGCTTTACACACTATTCTACCGTCAAGAGGAGAGAATTCATCAAGTTTAATAAGCACAAACACTGTATAAGTCGAATTTCAGCATTTTTGTGTGACCGGGAAAACCACAGTCACAAGACGAGATGCAGTTCCATAGAAACTTGCCATTTTACCTCTGAACCTAAAAATGGGTAGAAAGTACTTTTTCTCCCTTCCTGTTAATGCCACAGACTTCGCCTTTACAGGGCACACGTTTTCTATCTTCCCCGCTTCAGCCCATGAAATATTGAGCTTCAAATGTGTTGTTAACATTGTGTAAAAAAGTTGCTCACAGCTGTTCTAGGAACACATTGTGAAATCGCGTATATCTTTTCTTCTACACATAGGAATGTATTGTGCTTTGCTTAACACACTATTCTACAGTCAAGAGGAGAGAATTCATCAAGTTTAATAAGCAAAAACACTGTATAAGTCGAATTTCAGCATTTTTGTGTGACCGGGAAAACCACAGTCACAAGAAGAGATGCAGTTCCATAGAAACTTGCCATTTTACCGCTGAACCTAAAAATGGGTAGAAAGTACTTTTTCTCCCTTCCTGTTAATGCCACAGACTTCGCCTTTACAGGGCACACGTTTTCTATCTTCCCCGCTTCAGCCCATGAAATATTGAGCTTCAAATGTGTTGTTAACTTTGTGTAAAAAAGTTGCTCACAGCTGTTCTAGGAACACATTGTGAAATCGCGTATATCTTTTCTTCTACACATAGGAATGTATTGTGCTTTGCTTTACACACTATTCTACAGTCAAGAGGAGAGAATTCATCAAGTTTAATAAGCAAAAACACAGTATAAGTCGAATTTCAGCATTTTTGTGTGACCGGGAAAACCACAGTCACAAGCCGAGATGCAGTTCCATAGAAACTTGCCATTTTACCGCTGAACCTAAAAATGGGTAGAAAGTACTTTTTCTCCCTTCCTGTTAATGCCACAGACTTCGCCTTTACAGGGCACACGTTTTCTATCTTCTCCGCTTCAGCCCATGAAATATTGAGCTTCAAATGTGTTGTTAACATGGTGTAAAAAAGTTGCTCACAGCTGTTCTAGGAACACATTGTGAAATCGCGTATACAGTATCTTTGCTTCTACACATAGCAATGTATTGTGCTTTGCTTTACACACTATTCTACAGTCAAGAGGAGAGAATTCATCAAGTTTAATAAGCAAAAACACTGTATAAGTCGATTTTCAGCATTTTTGTGTGACCGGGAAAACCACAGTCACAAGCCGAGATGCAGTTCCATAGAAACTTGCCATTTTACCGCTGAACCTAAAAATGGGTAGAAAGTACTTTTTCTCCCTTCCTGTTAATGCCACAGACTTCGCCTTTACAGGGCACCCGTTTTCTATCTTCCCCGCTTCAGCCCATGAAATATTGAGCTTCAAATGTGTTGTTAACATTGTGTAAAAAAGTTGCTCACAGCTGTTCTAGGAACACATTGTGAAATCGCGTATATCTTTTCTTCTACACATAGGAATGTATTGTGCTTTGCTTTACACACTATTCTACAGTCAAGAGGAGAGAATTCATCAAGTTTAATAAGCAAAAACACTGTATAAGTCGAATTTCAGCATTTTTGTGTGACAGGGAAAACCACAGTCACAAGCCGAGATGCAGTTCCATAGAAACTTGCCATTTTACCGCTGAACCTAAAAATGGGTAGAAAGTACTTTTTCTCCCTTCCTGTTAATGCCACAGACTTCGCCTTTACAGGGCACACGTTTTCTATCTTCCCCGCTTCAGCCCATGAAATATTGAGCTTCAAATGTGTTGTTAACGTGGTGTAAAAAAGTTGCTCACAGCTGTTCTAGGAACACATTGTGAAATCGCGTATATCTTTGCTTCTACACATAGCAATGTATTGTGCTTTGCTTTACACACTATTCTACAGTCAAGAGGAGAGAATTCATCAAGTTTAATAAGCAAAAACACTGTATAAGTCGAATTTCAGCATTTTTGTGTGACCGGGAAAACCACAGTCACAAGCCGAGATGCAGTTCCATAGAAACTTGCCATTTTACCGCTGAACCTAAAAATGGGTAGAAAGTACTTTTTCTCCCTTCCTGTTAATGCCACAGACTTCGCCTTTACAGGGCACACGTTTTCTATCTTCCCCGCTTCAGCCCATGAAATATTGAGCTTCAAATGTGTTGTTAACGTTGTGTAAAAAAGTTGCTCACAGCTGTTCTAGGAACACATTGTGAAATCGCGTATATCTTTTCTTCTACACATAGGAATGTATTGTGCTTTGCTTTACACACTATTCTACAGTCAAGAGGAGAGAATTCATCAAGTTTAATAAGCAAAAACACTGTATAAGTCGAATTTCAGCATTTTTGTGTGACAGGGAAAACCACAGTCACAAGCCGAGATGCAGTTCCATAGAAACTTGCCATTTTACCGCTGAACCTAAAAATGGGTAGAAAGTACTTTTTCTCCCTTCCTGTTAATGCCACAGACTTCGCCTTTACAGGGCACACGTTTTCTATCTTCCCCGCTTCAGCCCATGAAATATTGAGCTTCAAATGTGTTGTTAACGTGGTGTAAAAAAGTTGCTCACAGCTGTTCTAGGAACACATTGTGAAATCGCGTATATCTTTGCTTCTACACATAGCAATGTATTGTGCTTTGCTTTACACACTATTCTACAGTCAAGAGGAGAGAATTCATCAAGTTTAATAAGCAAAAACACTGTATAAGTCGAATTTCAGCATTTTTGTGTGACCGGGAAAACCACAGTCACAAGCCGAGATGCAGTTCCATAGAAACTTGCCATTTTACCGCTGAACCTAAAAATGGGTAGAAAGTACTTTTTCTCCCTTCCTGTTAATGCCACAGACTTCGCCTTTACAGGGCACACGTTTTCTATCTTCCCCGCTTCAGCCCATGAAATATTGAGCTTCAAATGTGTTGTTAACGTTGTGTAAAAAAGTTGCTCACAGCTGTTCTAGGAACACATTGTGAAATCGCGTATATCTTTTCTTCTACACATAGGAATGTATTGTGCTTTGCTTTACACACTATTCTACAGTCAAGAGGAGAGAATTCATCAAGTTTAATAAGCAAAAACTCTGTATAAGTCGAATTTCAGCATTTTTGTGTGACCGGGAAAACCACAGTCACAAGCCGAGATGCAGTTCCATAGAAACTTGCCATTTTACCGCTGAACCTAAAAAAGGGTAGAAAGTACTTTTTCTCCCTTCCTGTTAATGCCACAGACTTCGCCTTTACAGGGCACACGTTTTCTATCTTCCCCGCTTCAGCCCATGAAATATTGAGCTTCAAATGTGTTGTTAACGTTGTGTAAAAAAGTTGCTCACAGCTGTTCTAGGAACACATTGTGAAATCGCGTATATCTTTGCTTCTACACATAGGAATGTATTGTGCTTTGCTTTACACACTATTCTACAGTCAAGAGGAGAGAATTCATCAAGTTTAATAAGCAAAAACACTGTATAAGTCGAATTTCAGCATTTTTGTGTGACCGGGAAAACCACAGTCCCAAGCCGAGATGCAGTTCCATAGAAACTTGCCATTTTACCGCTGAACCTAAAAATGGGTAGAAAGTACTTTTTCTCCCTTCCTGTTAATGCCACAGACTTCGCCTTTACAGGGCACACGTTTTCTATCTTCCCCGCTTCAGCCCATGAAATATTGAGCTTCAAATCTGTTGTTAACGTGGTGTAAAAAAGTTGCTCACAGCTGTTCTAGGAACACATTGTGAAATCGCGTATATCTTTGCTTCTACACATAGCAATGTATTGTGCTTTGCTTTACACACTATTCTACAGTCAAGAGGAGAGAATTCATCAAGTTTAATAAGCAAAAACACTGTATAAGTCGAATTTCAGCATTTTTGTGTGACCGGGAAAACCACAGTCACAAGCCGAGATGCAGTTCCATAGAAACTTGCCGTTTTACCGCTGAACCTAAAAATGGGTAGAAAGTACTTTTTCTCCCTTCCTGTTAATGCCACAGACTTCGCCTTTACAGGGCACACGTTTTCTATCTTCCCCGCTTCAGCCCATGAAATATTGAGCTTCAAATCTGTTGTTAACGTGGTGTAAAAAAGTTGCTCACAGCTGTTCTAGGAACACATTGTGAAATCGCGTATATCTTTGCTTCTACACATAGGAATGTATTGTGCTTTGCTTTACACACTATTCTACAGTCAAGAGGAGAGAATTCATCAAGTTTAATAAGCAAAAACACTGTATAAGTCGAATTTCAGCATTTTTGTGTGACCGGGAAAACCACAGTCACAAGCCGAGATGCAGTTCCATAAAAACTTGCCATTTTACCGCTGAACCTAAAAATGGGTAGAAAGTACTTTTTCTCCCTTCCTGTTAATGCCACAGACTTCGCCTTTACAGGGCACACGTTTTCTATCTTCCCCGCTTCAGCCCATGAAATATTGAGCTTCAAATGTGTTGTTAACATTGTGTAAAAAAGTTGCTCACAGCTGTTCTAGGAACACATTGTGAAATCGCGTATATCTTTGCTTCTACACATAGGAATGTATTGTGCTTTGCTTTACACACTATTCTACAGTCAAGAGGAGAGAATTCATCAAGTTTAATAAGCAAAAACACTGTATAAGTCGAATTTCAGCATTTTTGTGTGACCGGGAAAACCACAGTCACAAGCCGAGATGCAGTTCCATAGAAACTTGCCATTTTACCGCTGAACCTAAAAATGGGTAGAAAGTACTTTTTCTCCCTTCCTGTTAATGCCACAGACTTCGCAATTACAGGGCACACGTTTTCTATCTTCCCCGCTTCAGCCCATGAAATATTGAGCTTCAAATGTGTTGTTAACGTGGTGTAAAAAAGTTGCTCACAGCTGTTCTAGGAACACATTGTGAAATCGCGTATATCTTTGCTTCTACACATAGCAATGTATTGTGCTTTGCTTTACACACTATTCTACAGTCAAGAGGAGAGAATTCATCAAGTTTAATAAGCAAAAACACTGTATAAGTCGAATTTCAGCATTTTTGTGTGACCGGGAAAACCAGTCACAAGTCGAGATGCAGTTCCATAGAAACTTGCCATTTTACCGCTGAACCTAAAAATGGGTAGAAAGTACTTTTTCTCCCTTCCTGTTAATGCCACAGACTTCGCCTTTACAGGGCACACGTTTTCTATCTTCCCCGCTTCAGCCCATGACATATTGAGCTTCAAATGTGTTGTTAACATTGTGTAAAAAAGTTGCTCACAGCTGTTCTAGGAACACATTGTGAAATCGCGTATATCTTTTCTTCTACACATAGGAATGTATTGTGCTTTGCTTAACACACTATTCTACAGTCAAGAGGAGAGAATTCATCAAGTTTAATAAGCAAAAACACTGTATAAGTCGAATTTCAGCATTTTTGTGTGACCGGGAAAACCACAGTCACAAGCCGAGATGCAGTTCCATAGAAACTTGCCATTTTACCGCTGAACCTAAAAATGGGAAAAAGTACTTTTTCTCCCTTCCTGTTAATGCCACAGACTTCGCCTTTACAGGGCACACGTTTTCTATCTTCCCCGCTTCAGCCCATGAAATATTGAGCTTCAAATGTGTTGTTAACTTTGTGTAAAAAAGTTGCTGAAAATGAACGTGCGCGTCTTTCACTCTTCCCGAGGGACTTAGAAGAATTTTGTGATATTTTTTATTAAAATGGTGTATAAGGGTATATATATATAAATATATTTTATGCACTGTATATGAGCTGGCGATTTCTAAGTCTGTGGTTCCGAGAGGGGGTAACCAGGCTCACTAGTAAAGGTCAAGCCACTTGGCTGCCAGAATGCCCTCCTTCAGCACAGACCAGAAAGGCATTGTGATAAGCGTATCCCCGGTATAGTCAGGGGTTAATGGGAGTCGTCCCCGTCCCCCCAGTATACGGCCAGAACCATGGACCCGGTACTTGTGGTTCGGACCGTCTCCAACCAGCCATAATGTTGTGAGAGTGAAATTATGTCTAAGTCCAGCTTTGGTACATTAGAAGCAACTCTGAAACTTAACCTAAGCGTTTTTCGTAGCTACTTTTTGGCTAACTTCTTATAGGAAGGTCTAGGAGCTCTGAAAATGAATGTGCGCGTCTTTCACTCTTCCCGAGGGACTTAGAAGAATTTTGTGATATTTTTTATTAAAATGGTGTATAAGGGTATATATATAAATATATTTTATGCACTGTATATGAGCTGGCGATTTCTAAGTCTGTGGTTCCGAGAGGGGGTAACCAGGCTCACTAATAAAGGTCAAGCCACTTGGCTGCCAGAATGCCCTGCTTCAGCACAGACCAGAAAGGCATTGTGATAAGCGTATCCCCGGTATAGTCAGGGGTTAATGGGAGTCGTCCCCGTCCCCCCAGTATACGGCCAGAACCATGGACCCGTTACTTGTGGTTCGGACTGTCTCCAACCAGCCATAATGTTGTGAGAGTGAAATTATGTCTAAGTCCAGCTTTGGTACATTAGAAGCAACTCTGAAACTTAACCTAAGCGTTTTTCGAAGCTACTTTTTGGCTAACTTCTTATAGGAAGGTCTAGGAGCTCTGAAAATGAACGTACGCGTCTTTCACTCTTCCCGAGGGACTTAGAAGAATTTTGTGATATTTTTTATTAAAATGGTGTATAAGGGTATATATATATAAATATATTTTATGCACTGTATATGAGCTGGCGATTTCTAAGTCTGTGGTTCCGAGAGGGGGTAACCAGGCTCACTAATAAAGGTCAAGCCACTTGGCTGCCAGAATGCCCTGCTTCAGCACAGACCAGAAAGGCATTGGATAAACGTATCCCCGGTATAGTCAGGGGTTAATGGGAGTCGTCCCCGTCCCCCCAGTATACGGCCAGAACCATGGACCCGGTACTTGTGGTTCGGACTGTCTCCAACCAGCCATAATGTTGTGAGAGTGAAATTATGTCTAAGTCCAGCTTTGGTACATTAGAAGCAACTCTGAAACTTAACCTAAGCGTTTTTCAAAGCTACTTTTTGGCTAACTTCTTATAGGAAGGTCTAGGAGCTCTGAAAATGAACGTGCGCGTCTTTCACTCTTTCCGAGGGACTTAGAAGAATTTTGTGATATTTTTTATTAAAATGGTGTATAAGGGTATATATATAAATATATTTTAAGCACTGTATATGAGCTGGCGATTTCTAAGTCTGTGGTTCCGAGAGGGGGTAACCAGGCTCACTAATAAAGGTCAAGCCACTTGGCTGCCAGAATGCCCTGCTTCAGCACAGACCAGAAAGGCATTGTGATAAGCGTATCCCCGGTATAGTCAGGGGTTAATGGGAGTCGTCCCCGTCCCCCCAGTATACGGCCAGAACCATGGACCCGATACTTGTGGTACGGACCCTCTCCAACCAGCCATAATGTTGTGAGAGTGAAATTATGTCTAAGTCCAGCTTTGGTACATTAGAAGCAACTCTGAAACTTAACCTAAGCGTTTTTCGAAGCTACTTTTTAGCTAACTTCTTATAGGAAGGTCTAGGAGCTCTGAAAATGAACGTACGCGTCTTTCACTCTTCCCGAGGGACTTAGAAGAATTTTGTGATATTTTTTATTAAAATGGTGTATAAGGGTATATATATAAATATATTTTATGCACTGTATATGAGCTGGCGATTTCTAAGTCTGTGGTTCCGAGAGGGGGTAACCAGGCTCACTAATAAAGGTCAAGCCACTTGGCTGCCAGAATGCCCTGCTTCAGCACAGACCAGAAAGGCATTGTGATAAGCGTATCCCCGGTATAGTCAGGGGTTAATGGGAGTCGTCCCCGTCCCCCCAGTATACGGCCAGAACCATGGACCCGGTACTTTTGGTTCGGACTGTCTCCAACCAGCCATAATGTTGTGAGAGTGAAATTATGTCTAAGTCCAGCTTTGGTACATTAGAAGCAACTCTGAAACTTAACCTAAGCGTTTTTCGAAGCTACTTTTTAGCTAACTGCTTATAGGAAGGGATAAGGATGGTATTATTACATAGCACTGACAGTGACGGCGGCGTTGTACATACAGGGATAAGGATAGTATTACATAGCACTGACAGTGACGGCGGGGCTGTACATACAGGGATAAGAATAGTATTATTGCACAGCACTGACAGTGACGGCGGCGCTGCACATACAGGGTTAAGGATAGCATTATTACATAGCACTGACAGTGACGGCGGCGCTGTACATACAGGGATAAGGATAGGATATATAAGACAGTACTGACAGTGACGGCGGCACTTATCCCTGTATGTACAGCGCCGCCGTCACTGTCAGTGCTATGTAATAATACTATCCTTATCCCTGTATGTACAGCGCCGCCATCAATGTCAGTGAGTAGAAAGTACTTTTCTCCACCCCTGTTATTGCCACAGACTTGCCCTTTACAGGGCGCCGCCGTCACTGTCAGTGCTATGTAATACAATCCTTATCCCTGTATCTACAGCGCCGCCGTCACATTCACTGCTATGTAATAATACTATCCTTATCCCTGTATGGACAGTGCCGCCGTCACTGTCACTGCTTTGCAATAATACTATCCTTATCTCTGTATGTACAGCGCCGCCGTCACTGTCAGTGCTATGTAATAATACTATTCTTATCCCTGTATGTACAACGCCGCCATTACTGTCAGTGCTATGTAATTGTACATACAGGGATAAGGATAGTATTACATAGCAATGACAGTGACAGCGCACTGTACATACAGGGATAAGGATATTATTATTACATAGCACTGACAGTGACGGCGGCGCTGTACATACAGGGATAAGGATAGTATTATTACATAGCACTGACAGTGACGGCGGCGCTGTACATACAGGGATAAGGATAGTATTATTACATAGCACTGACAGTGACGTGGCGCTGTACATACAGGGATAAGGATAGTATTATTACATAGCACTGACAGTGATGGTGGAACTGTACATAACGGGATAAGGATAGTATTATTACATAGCACTGACAGTGACGGCGGCGCTGTACACACAGGGATAAGGATAGTATTACATAGCACTGACAGTGACGTGGCGCTGTACATACAGGGATAAGGATAGTATTACATAGCACTGACAGTGACGGCGACGCTGTACATACAGGGATAAGGATAGTATTACACAGCACTGACAGTGACGGCGGCGCTGTACATACAGGGATAAGGATAGTATTACATAGCACTGACAGTGACGGCGGCGCTGTACATACAGGGATAAGGATATTATTATTACATAGCACTGACAGTGACGATGGCGCTGTACATACAGGGATAAGGATAGTATTATTACATAGCAGTGACAGTGACGGTGGCGCTGTACATACAGGGATAAGGATAGTATTACATAGAACTGACAGTGACGGCGGCGCTGTACATACAGGGATAAGGATAGTATTACATAGCACTGACAGTGAGGGCGGTGCTGTACATACAGGGATAAGGATAGTAATACACAGCACTGACAGTGACGGCGGCGCTGTACATACAGGGATAAGGATAGTATTACATAGCACTGACAGTGACGGCGGCGCTGTACACAAAGGGATACGGATATTATTATTGCATAGCACTGACGGGCATTTACACTGCGCATCTCATTACAGGGGCATTTACACTGCGCATCTGATTACAGGGCATTTACACTGCGCATCTCATTACGGGGCATTTACACTGCGCATCTCATTACAGGGGCATTTACACTGTGCATCTCATTACGGGGCATTTACACTGCGCATCTCATTACAGGGCATTTACACTGCGCATCTCATTACGCAGCATTTACACTGCGCATCTCATTAAAGGGGCATTTACACTGCGCATCTCATTACGGGGCATTTACACTGCGCTTCTCATTACAGGGGCATTTACACTGCGCATGTCATTACAGGGGCATTTACACTGCGCATGTCATTACAGGGGCATTTACACTGTGCATCTCATTACGGGGCATTTACACTGCGCATCTCATTACAGGGCATTTACACTGTGCATCTCATTAAGGGGCATTTACACTGGGCATCCCATTACGGGGCATTTACACTGCGCATCTCATTACAGTGGCATTTACATTGCGCATCTCATTACAGGGGCCTTTACACGGTGCATCTCATTACAGGGGCCTTTACACGGCGCATCTCATTACATAGGCCGTTACACGGCGCATCTCATTACAGGGGCCTTTACACTGCGCATCTCATTACAGGGGCCTTTACACTGCGCATCTAATTACAAGGGCCTTTACACTGCGCATCTCATTACAGGGGCATTTACACTGTGCATCTCATTACGGGGCATTTACACTGCGCATCTCATTACAGGGCATTTACACTGCGCATCTCATTACGGGGCATTTACACTGCGCATCTCATTAAAGGGGCATTTACACTGCGCATCTCATTACGGGGCATTTACACTGCGCTTCTCATTACAGGGGCATTTACACTGCGCATCTCATTACAGGGGCATTTACACTGCGCATGTCATTACAGGGGCATTTACAATGCGCATCTCATTACAGGGGCATTTACAATGTGCATCTCATTACGGGGCATTTACACTGCGCATCTCATTACAGGGCATTTACACTGTGCATCTCATTAAGGGGCATTTACACTGGGCATCCCATTACGGGGCATTTACACTGCGCATCTCATTACAGTTGCATTTACATTGCGCATCTCATTACAGGGGCCTTTACACGGCGCATCTCATTACAGGGGCCTTTACACGGCGCATCTCATTACATAGGCCGTTACACGGCGCATCTCATTACAGGGGCATTTACACTGTGCATCTCATTACGGGGCATTTACACTGCGCATCTCATTACAGGGCATTTACACTGCGCATCTCATTACGGGGCATTTACACTGCGCATCTCATTAAAGGGGCATTTACACTGCGCATCTCATTACGGGGCATTTACACTGCGCTTCTCATTACAGGGGCATTTACACTGCGCATCTCATTACAGGGGCATTTACACTGCGCATGTCATTACAGGGGCATTTACAATGCGCATCTCATTACAGGGGCATTTACAATGTGCATCTCATTACGGGGCATTTACACTGCGCATCTCATTACAGGGCATTTACACTGTGCATCTCATTAAGGGGCATTTACACTGGGCATCCCATTACGGGGCATTTACACTGCGCATCTCATTACAGTGGCATTTACATTGCGCATCTCATTACAGGGGCCTTTACACGGCGCATCTCATTACAGGGGCCTTTACACGGCGCATCTCATTACATAGGCCGTTACACGGCGCATCTCATTACAGGGGCCTTTACACTGCGCATCTCATTACAGGGGCCTTTACACTGCGCATCTAATTACAAGGGCCTTTACACTGCGCATCTCATTACAGGGGCATTTACACTGCGCATCTCATTACAGGGGCATCTACACTGCGCATCTCATTACAGGGGCAATTACACGGCGCATCTCATTACAGGGGCATTTACACGGCGCAACTCATTACAAGGGCCTTTACACGGCGCATATCATTACAGGGGCCTTTACACTGCGCATCTCATTACAGGGGCCTTTACACTGCGCATCTCATTACAGGGGCCTTTACACTGCGCATCTCATTACAGGGGCCTTTACACTGCGCATCTCATTACAGGGGCATTTACACTGCGCATCTCATTACAGGGGCATTTACACTTGGCATCTCATTACAGGGGCATTTACACTGGGCATCTCATTACAGGGGGCATTTACACTGCACATCTCATTAAGGGGCATTTACACTGCGCATCTCATTAAGGGGCATTTACACTGCGCATCTCATTACGGGGCATTTACACTGCGCATCTCATTACAGGGGCATTTACACTGCGCATCTCATTACAGGGGCCTTTACACTGCGCATCTCATTATGGGGCCTTTACACTGCGCATCTCATTACAGGGGCCTTTACACTGCGCATCTCATTACTGGGCATTTACACTGCGCATCTCATTACAGGGGCATTTACACTGCGCATCTCATTACAGGGGCATTTACACTGCGCATCTCATTACAGGGACATTTACACTGCGCATCTCATTACAGGGGCATTTACACTGCGCATCTCATTAAAGGGGCCTTTACACTGCGCATCTCATTACGGGGCTTTTACACTGCGCATCTCAT
This sequence comes from Ascaphus truei, assembly GCF_040206685.1. NCBI lineage: Eukaryota > Metazoa > Chordata > Amphibia > Anura > Ascaphidae > Ascaphus > Ascaphus truei. The sequence goes on from NC_134493.1 coordinate 1,961,055, forward strand.
TAAAGGGGCCTTTACACTGCGCATCTCATTACGGGGCTTTTGCACTGCGCATCTCATTACAGGGGCCTTTACACTGCGCATCTCATTACGGGGCATTTACACTGCGCATCTCATTACAGGGGCATTTACACTGCGCATCTCATTACAGGGGCATTTACACTGGGCATCTCATTACAGGGGCATTTACACTGCGCATCTCATTACAGGGGCATTTACATGGCGCATCTCATTACAGGGGCATTTACATGGCGCATCTCATTACAGGGGCCTTTCCACTGCGCATCTCATTACAGGGGCCTTTACACTGCGCATCTCATTACAGGGGCCTCTACACTGCGCATCTCATTACGGGGCCTCTACACTGCGCATCTCATTACAGGGGCATTTACACTGCGCATCTCATTAAAGGGGCATTTACACTGCGCATCTCATTACAGGGGCATATACACTGCGCATCTCAATACAGGGGCATTTACACTGCACATCTCATTACAGGGGCATTTACACTGCGCATCTCATTACAGGGGCATTTACACTGCGCATCTCATTACAGGGGCATTTAGACTGCGCATCTCATTACGGGGCATTTACACTGTGCATCTCATTAAGGGGCATTTACACTGGGCATCTCATTACGGTGCATTTACACTGCGCATCTCATTACAGGGGCATTTATACTGCGCATCTCATTACAGGGGCCTTTACACGGCGCATCTCATTACAGGGGCCTTTACACGGCGCATCTCATTACAGGGGCCTTTACACGGCACATCTCATTACAGGGGCCTTTACATGGCGCATCTCATTACAGGGGCCTTTACACGGCGCATCTCATTACAGGGGCCTTTACACTGCGCATCTTATTACAAGGGCCTTTACACTGCGCATCTCATTACAGGGGCATTTACACGGCGCATCTCATTACAGGGGCATTTACAGGGCGCATCTCATTACAGGGGCCTTTACACGGCGCATCTCATTACAGGGGCCTTTACACTGCGCATCTCATTACAGGGGCCTTTACTGTAAGTGCTATGTAATACTATCCTTATCCCTGTGTGTACAGCGCCGCCGTCACTGTCAGTGCTATGTAATAATACTATCCTTATCCCTGTATGTACAGCGCCCCCTGTATGTACAGCGCCGCCGTCACTGTCAGTGCTATGTAATAATATTATCCTTATCCCTGTATGTACAGCGCTGCCATCACTGTCAGTGCTATGTAATAATACTATCCTTATCTCTGTATGTACTGCACCGACACACTTTATTCGAGCAAATACCCAGTATGTACCTGGCAGATACCTGGAATGCGCCGCTCCTCACCTCTGACAAGCCCCGTTGCGTTTGCCTTCCCAGCCTGGGTTCATGCCTGGCTGACGGGCGGCTGATCTGTTAAATGATAATGATTAGGATTTAATAGGCTGCAATGCTTCGCGTGTCTACCAGATGGCATAAATTCATGAATTGTAATGCAGTATATATATATATACTGTGCAGTATTGCAGCCAGCGGGAATAAAATGCTTCAATCCCTGCTTGGAAAATACCTCAATGCACTCGGGCAGAAAACAGTCACAAACCTCAATACACCCGGGTATACCCGAATTCGTGGGACTAGCCGAGCTCGAATAAAGTGTGTCGCCAGTGTACAGTGACGCCGTCACTGTCAGTGCTATGTAATAATACTATCCTTATCCCTGTATGTACAGCGCCTCCGTCACTGTCACTGCTATGTAATAATACTATCCTTATCCCTGTATGTACAGCGCCACCGTCACTGTCACTGCTATGTAATAATACTATCCTTATCCCTGTATGTACAGCGCCGCCGTTACATAGCACTGACAGTGACGGCGGCGCTGTACATACATCTCTCTGCGCTCTTTTTCTCTCTCTGCGCTCTTTCTCTCTCTCTGCGCTCTTTCTTTCTCTCTCTCTGTGCTCTCTCTCTCTCTCTGCGCTCTCTCTCTCTGGGCTCTCTCTCTGTCTGCGCTCTCTCTCTCTCTCTCTGCGCCCTTTCTTTCTCTCTCTGCGCTCTTTCTCTCTCTCTGCGCTCTTTCTTCCTCTCTCTCTCTGCACTCTTTCTTTCTCTCTCTGCGCTCTTTCTCTCTCTCTGCGCTCTTTCTTTCTCTCTCTGCGCTCTTTCTTTCTCTCTCTCTGCGCTCTTTCTTTCTCTCTCTGCGCTCTTTCTCTCTCTCTGCTCTCTTTCTTTCTCTCTCTGCGTTCTTTCTTTCTCTCTCTCTCTGCACTCTTTCTTCCTCTCTCTCTCTGCGCTCTTTCTTTCTCTGCGCTTTTTCTCTCTCTCTGCGCTCTTTCTTTCTTTCTCTCTGTGCGCTCTTTCTTTCTCTCTCTCTCTGCGCTCTTTCTTTCTCTGCGCTCTTTCTCTCTCTCTGCGGTCTTTCTTTCTCTCTCTCTGCGCTCTCTCTCTCTCTCTCTGCGCTCTCTCTCTCTGGGCTCTCTCTCTGTCTGCGCTCTCTCTCTCTCTCTGCGCTCTTTTTTTCTCTTTCTCTCTGCGCTCTTTCTCTCTCTCTCTCTGCGCTCTTTCTCTCTCTCTCTGTGTTCTTTCATCCTCTCTCTGCGCTCTCTCTCTCTCTCTGCGCTCTTTCTTTCTTTCTCTCTCTGCGCTCTTTCTCTCTCTCTCTGCGCTCTTTCTCTCTCTCTGCGCTCTTTCTCTCTCTCTATGCGCTCTTTCTTTCTCTCTCTCTGCGCTCTTTCTCTCTGCGCTCTTTCTTTCTCTCTCTGCGCTCTTTCTCTCTCTCTGCGCTCTTTCTTTCTCTCTCTCTCTGCACTCTCTCTCTCTGCGCTCTCTCTGCACTCTTTCTCTCTCTCTGCGCTCTTTCTTTCTCTCTCTCTGCGCTCTTTCTCTCTCTCTCTGCGCTCTTTCTCTCTCTCTGCGCTCTTTCTTTCTCTCTCTGCGTTCTTTCTTTCTCTCTCTCTTTGCACTCTTTCTTCCTCTCTCTCTCTGCGCTCTTTCTTTCTCTGCGCTTTTTCTCTCTCTCTGCGCTCTTTCTTTCTTTCTCTCTGCGCTCTTTCTTTCTCTCTGCGCTCTTACTTTCTCTCTGCGTTCTTTCTTTCTCTCTGCGCTCTTTCTCTCTCTCTCTCTGCGCTCTTTTTCTCTCTCTCTCTGCGCTCTTTCTTTCTCAATCTGCGCTCTTTCTTTCTCTCTCTCTCTGCGCTCTTTGTCTCTCTCTGCGCTCTTTCTTTCTCTCTCTGCGCTCTCTCTCTCTCTCTCTGCGCTCTTTCTTTCTCTATCTCTGCGCTCATTCTTTCTCTATCTCTGCGCTCTTTCTCTCTCTCTGTGCTCTTTCTCTCTCTCTGCGCTCTTTCTTTCTCTCTCTCTCTGCACTCTTTCTTTCTCTCTCTGCGCTCTTTCTCTCTCTCTGCGCTCTTTCTTTCTCTCTCTGCGCTCTTTCTTTCTCTCTCTCTGCGCTCTTTCTCTCTCTCTCTGCGCTCTCTCTCTCTCTCTGCACTCTTTCTTCCTCTCTCTCTCTGCGCTCTTTCTTTCTCTGTGCTTTTTCTCTCTCTCTGCGCTCTTTCTTTCTTTCTCTCTGTGCGCTCTTTCTTTCTCTCTCTCTCTGCGCTCTTTCTTTCTCTGCGCTCTCTCTCTCTCTGCGCTCTTTCTTTCTCTCTCTCTGCGCTCTCTCTCTCTCTCTGCGCTCTCTCTCTCTGGGCTCTCTCTCTGTCTGCGCTCTCTCTCTCTCTCTGCGCTCTTTTTTTCTCTTTCTCTCTGCGCTCTTTCTCTCTCTCTCTCTGCGCTCTTTCTCTCTCTCTCTGCGTTCTTTCATCCTCTCTCTCTGCGCTCTCTCTCTCTCTGCGCTCTTTCTTTCTTTCTCTCTCTGCGCTCTTTCTCTCTCTCTCTGCGCTCTTTCTCTCTCTCTGCGCTCTTTCTCTCTCTCTATGCGCTATTTCTTTCTCTCTCTCTGCGCTTTTTCTCTCTGCGCTCTTTCTTTCTCTCTCTGCGCTCTTTCTCTCTCTCTGCGCTCTTTCTTTCTCTCTCTCTCTGCACTCTCTCTCTCTGCGCTCTCTCTGCACTCTTTCTCTCTCTCTGCGCTCTTTCTTTCTCTCTCTCTGCACTCTTTCTTTCTCTCTCTGCGCTCTTTCTCTCTCTCTGCGCTCTTTCTTTCTCTCTCTGCGCTCTTTCTTTCTCTCTCTCTGCGCTCTTTCTCTCTCTCTCTGCGCTCTTTCTCTCTCTCTGCGCTCTTTCTTTCTCTCTCTGCGTTCTTTCTTTCTCTCTCTCTTTGCACTCTTTCTTCCTCTCTCTCTCTGCGCTCTTTCTTTCTCTGCGCTTTTTCTCTCTCTCTGCGCTCTTTCTTTCTTTCTCTCTGCGCTCTTTCTTTCTTTCTCTCTGCGCTCTTTCTTTCTCTCTGCGCTCTTACTTTCTCTCTGCGCTCTTTCTTTCTCTCTGCGCTCTTTCTCTCTCTCTCTCTGCGCTCTTTTTCTCTATCTCTATGCACTCTTTCTTTCTCAATCTGCGCTCTTTCTTTCTCTCTCTCTCTGCGCTCTTTGTCTCTCTCTGCGCTCTTTCTTTCTCTCTCTGTGCTCTCTCTCTCTGCGCTCTTTCTTTCTCTATCTCTGCGCTCATTCTTTCTCTATCTCTGCGCTCTTTCTCTCTCTCTGTGCTCTTTCTCTCTCTCTGCGCTCTTTCTCTCTCTCTCTCTCTGCGCTCTTTCTTTCTCTCTCACACACAAGGCACAGCTATCTCTCACTCCCTGTCACACACGAGGCACAGCTATCTCTCACTCCCTGTCACACACGAGCTACAGCTATCTCTCACTCTCTGTCATACATGAGGCACAGTTATCTCTCACTCCCTGTCACACACGAGGCACAGCTATCTCTCACTCCCTGTCACACATGAGGCACAGTTATCTCTCCCTCCCTGTCACACACGAGGCACAGTGATCTGTGCTGATTATTGAGTGACAGCTGCTCCGCCTGCAACAAAACTCTCTAATTAAACAGAAGCATCTGGCTCAGCGGAGAGATCCTCGGCCCCTCACTCATTGCCCCGGGGGACGGCCCGGGGTACGTCAGGCACTGCCACCTGCCAATATGTAACACCAGCATCTAATATAGAGCAGGGCCGAGTATCATTCCTGCAGGGATTCCTCTTCTCGAGACTTAACCCCTTTTGGGGTTACATTTGACATGACTGTGTCATGACTGTTGACTGTGACATGGAGAGATAGCTGTGCATCGTGTGTGTGATAGTGAGAGATTACTGTTCATCGTGTGTGTGTGACAGTGAGAGATAGTTGTGCATCGTGTGTGTGTGACAGGGAGAGATAGCTGTGCATCGTGTGTGTGACATGGAGAGATTACTGTTCATCGTGTGTGTGTGTGACAGTGAAAGATATGTGTGCATCGTGTGTGTGTGACAGGGAGAGATAGCTGTGCATCGTGTGTGTGACATGGAGAGATAGCTTTGCATCGTGTGTGTGTGTCAGGGAGTGAGAGATAGCTGTGCATCGTGTGTGTGTATGACAGGGAGAGATAGCTGTGCATCGTGTGTGTGTCAGGGAGTGAGAGATAGCTGTGCATTGTGTGTGTGTGTCAGGGAGTGAGAGATAGCTGTGCATCGTGTGTGACAGTGATAGATAGCTGTGCATCGTGTGTGTGTGACAGTGAGAGATAGCTGTGCATCGTGTGTGTGTGACAGTGAGAGTTAGCTATGCATCGTGTGCGTGTGACAGGGAGAGATAGCATTGCTTCGTGTGTGTGTGTGTGACAGGGAGAGATAGCTGTGCATCATGTGTGTGTGACAGTGAGAGATAGCGGTGCATCATGTGTGTGTGACAGTGAGAGATAGCTGTGCATCGTGTGTGTGTGTGACAGTGATAGATAGCTGTGCATCGTGTGTGTGTGACAGGGATAGATAGCTGTGCATTGTGTGTGTGTGTGACAGGGAGAGATAGCTGTGCATCGTGTGTGTGTCAGGGAGTGAGAGATAGCTGTGCATCATGTGTGTGTGACAGGGAGAGATAGCTGTTCATTGTGTGTGACATTGAGAGATAGCTGTGCATCGGGTGTGTGTGTGTGACAGGGAGAGATAGCTGTTCATCGTGTGTGTGTGTGTCAAGGAGTGAGAGATAGTTGTGAATCTTGTGTGTGTCAGGGAGTGAGAGATAGCTGTGCATCGTGTGAGTGTTTCAGGGAGTGATAGATAGCTGTGCATCGTGTGAGTGTGACAGTGAGAGTTAGCTGTGCATCGTGTGTCTGTGACAGGGAGAGATAGATGTGCATCGTGTGTGTGACAGGGAGAGATAGCTGTGCATTGTGTGTGTGTGACAGGGAGAGATAGCTGTGCATCGTGTGTGTGAGACAGGGAGAGATAGCTGTGCATCGTGTGTGTGTGACAGAGAGAGATAGCTGTGCATCGTGTGTGTGTCAGGGAGTGAGAGATAGCTGTGCATCGTGTGTGTGTGTGACAGGGAGAGATAGCTGTGCATTGTGTGTGTGTGAAAGGGAGAGATAGCTGTGCATCGTGTGTGTGTCAGGGAGTGAGAGATAGTTGTGCATCGTGTGTGTGAGACAGTGAGAGATAGCTGTGCATTGTGTGTGTGTGACAGTGAGAGATAGCTGTGCATCGTGTGTGTGTGACAGGGAGAGATAGCTGTGCATCGTGTGTGTGTCAGGGAGTGAGAGATAGCTGTGCATCATGTGTGTGTGACAGGGAAAGATAGCTGTGCATTGTGTGTGTGTGTGACAGTGAGAGATATCTGTGCATCGTGTGTGTGTGACAGGGAGAGATAGCTGTTCATCGTGTGTGTGTGTGTGTGTCATTGAGTGAGAGATAGTTGTGCATCGTGTGTGTGTCAGGGAGTGAGAGAAAGCTGTGCATCGTGTGTGTGTTTCAGGGAGTGAGAGATAGCTGTGCATCATGTGTGTGTGTGACAGGGAGAGATAGTTGTACATCGTGTGTGCATCTCTCACTGTCACACATACGATGCACAGCTATCTCTCCTTGTCACACACACACGATGCACAGCTATCTCACACTGTCACACACACACACACAAACACACACACACACACACACACACACACACACACACACACACACACACACACACACACACATACACACACACACACACACGGCACAGCTATCTCTTCCTGTCACACACACACACACACACACACACACACACACACGATGCACAGCTAACTCTCACTGTCACACACACACGAGGCACAGCTATATATCACTCCCTGTCACACACACACAATGCACAGCTATCTCTCACTCCCTGACACACACACACAAACAATGCACAGCTATCTCTCACTCTCACACACACGATGCACAGCTATCTCTCACTCCCTGACACACGCACACAATGCACAGCTATCTCTCACTTCTTGAAACACACACGATGCACAGCTATCTCTCACTGTCACACACACACGATGCACAGCTATGTCTCACTGTCACACACACACACATGATGCACAGCTATGTCTCACTGTCACACACAAACGAGGCACAGCTATCTATCACTCCCTGTCACACACACACAATGCACAGCTATCTCTCACTCCCTGACACACACACACAAACAATGCACAGCTATCTCTCACTCTCACACACACGATGCACAGCTATCTCTCACTCCCTGACACACGCACACAATGCACAGCTATCTCTCACTCCTTGAAACACACACGATGCACAGCTATCTCTCACTGTCACACACACACGATGCACAGCTATGTCTCACTGTCACACACACACACATGATGCACAGCTATGTCTCACTGTCACACACACACGATGCACAGCTATCTCTCCCTGTCACACACACGATGCACAGATATCTCTCACTCCCTGAAACACACACAATGCACAGCTATCTCTCCCTGTCACACATACACAATGCACAGCTATCTCTCCCTGTCACACACACACAATGCACAGCTATCTCTCCCTGTCACACATACACAATGCACAGCTATCTCTCCATGTCACACACACACATGATGCACAGCTATCTCACACTGTCTCACACACACGATGCACAACTATCTCTCACTCCCTGACACACACACGATGCACAGCTATCATTCCCTGTCACACACACAAGATGCACAGCTATCTCTCACTCCCTGACACACACACGATGCACAGCTACCTCTCTCTGTCACACACACATGATGCACAGCTATCTCTCCCTGTATCACACACACGATTCACAGCTATCTCTCCCTGTCACACACACACGATGCACAGCTACCTCTCACTGTCACACACGATGAACAGTAATCTCTCACTATCACACACACGATGCACAGCTATCTTTCCCTGTCACACACACACACACACGATGCACAGCTATCTCTCACTCCCTGACACACACACGATGCACAGCTATCTCTCCCTGTCACACACACACAATGCACAGCTATCTCTCCCTGTCACACACACACGATGCACACCTATCTCTCACTCCCTGACACACACAAACGATGCACAGCTATCTCTCACTGTCACACACACATGATGCACAGCTATCTCTCCCTGTCACACACACACACGATGCACAGCTATCTCTCCCTGTCACACACACACGATGCACAGCTATCTCTCCCTGTCACACACACACGATGCACAGCTATCTCTCCCTGTCACACATACACGATACACAGCTATCTCTCCCTGTCATACACACACGATGCGCAGCTATCTCTCCCTGTCACACACACGATGCACAGCTATCTCTCACTGTCACACACACACATACGATGCACAGCTATCTTTCACTGTCACACACACGATGCACAGCTATCTCTCCCTGTCACACACATACAATGCACAGCTATCTCTCACTGTCTCACACACACACACGATGCACAGCTTTCTCTCACTGTCACACACACAAACGATGCACAGCTATCTCACACTGTCACACACACACGATGCACAGCTATCTCACACTGTCACACACACACGATGCACAGCTCTCACTCCGCCACACACACACGATGCACAGCTATCTCTCCCTGTCATACACACACGATGCACAGCTATCTCTCCCTGTCACACACACACGCTGCACAGCTATCTCTCACTGTCTCACACACGATGCACAGTTATCTCTCACTCCGTCACACATGGGGCACAGCTATCTCTCACTCCCTGTCACACACAAGGCACAGCTATATCTCACTCCCTGTCACACACACGAGGCACAGCTATCTCTCACTCCCTGTCACACACGATGCACAGTCATCTCTCACTCCCTGTCACACACGAGGCACAGCTATCTCTCACTCCCTGTCACACATGAGGCACAGTTATCTCTCCCTCCCTGTCACACACGAGGCACAGTGATCTGTGCTGATTATTGAGTGACAGCTGCTCCGCCTGCAACAAAACTCTCTAATTAAACAGAAGCATCTGGCTCAGCGGAGAGATCCTCGGCCCCTCACCCATTGCCCCGGGGGGCGGCTCGGGGTACGTCAGGCACTGCCACCTGCCAATATGTAACACCAGCATCTAATATAGAGCAGGGCCGAGTATCATTCCTGCAGGGATTCCTCTTCTCGAGACTTAACCCCTTTTGTGATATACTGTAGAGGCCATGGTCCCATTGCGAACTTTAATGCGGGGTATGCCTGTGTTACTCAGGCCTGTTATCTTAGTCCCATTGCGTACGTTAATGCAGGGTATGCCTGTAGTTACTCAGGCCTGTTAGCTTAGTCCCATCGCGTACGTTAATGCGGGGTATGCCTGTAGTTACTCAGGCCTGTTAGCTTAGTCCCATTGCGTACGTTAATGCGGGGTATGCCTTTAGTTACTCAGGCCTGTTAGCTTTGTCCCATTGCGTACATTAATGCGGGGTATGCCTGTGTTACTCAGGCCTGTTAGCTTAGTCCCATTGTGTACGTTAATGCGGGGTATGCCTGTGTTACTCAGGCCTGTTAGCCTAGTCCCATTGCGTACGTTACTGCGGGGTATGCCTGTAGTTACTCAGGCCTGTTAGCTTAGTCCCATTGCGTACGTTAATGCGGGTGTGCCTGTAGTTACTCAGGCCTGAGAGAGAAAGAAGTAACCCCTGCCTCACCCCATAGTAACCCCTGCCTCACCCCATAGTAACCCCAGCCTCACCCCATAGTAACTCCTGCCGCACCCCATAGTAACCCCTGCCTCACCCCATAGTAACCCCTGCCTCACCCCATAGTAACCCCTGCCTCACCCCATAGTAACCCCTGCCTCACCCCATATTAACCCCTGCCTCACCCCATATTAACCCCTGCCTCACCACATACTAACCCCTGCCTCACCCCATATTAACCCCTGCCTCACCCCATAGTAACCCCAGCCTCACCCCATAGTAACCCCTGCCTCACCCCATAGTAACCCCTGCCTCACACCTATAGTAACCCCTGCCGCACCCCATAGTAACCCCTGCCACACCCCATAGTAACCCCTGTCTCACCCCATAGTAACCCCTGCCTCACCCTATAGTAACTCCTGCCTCACACCATATTAACCCCTGCCTCACCCCATAGTAAGTGGCTTGACCTTTATTAGTGAGCCTGGTTACCCCCTCTCGGAACCACAGACTTAGAAATCGCCAGCTCATATACAGTGCATAAAATATATTTATATATATACCCTTATACACCATTTTAATAAAAAATATCACAAAATTCTTCTAAGTCTCTCGGGAAGAGTGAAAGACGCGCACGTTCATTTTCAGAGCTCCTAGACCTTCCTATAAGAAGTTAGCTAAAAAGTAGCTTCGAAAAACGCTAAGGTTAAGTTTCAGAGTTGCTTCTAATGTACCAAAGCTGGACTTAGACATAATTTCACTCTCACAACATTATGGCTGGTTGGAGACAGTCCGAACCACAAGTACCGGGTCCATGGTTCTGGCCGTATACTGGGGGGACGGGGACGACTCCCATTAACCCCTGACTATACAGGGGATACGCTTATCACAATGCCTTTCTGGTCTGTGCTGAAGCAGGGCATTCTGGCAGCCAAGTGGCTTGACCTTTATTAGTGAGCCTGGTATGTAATAATACTATCCTTATCCCTGTATGTACAGCGCCGCCATCACTGTCAGTGAGTAGAAAGTACTTTTCTCCACCCCTGTTATTGCCACAGACTTGCCCTTTACAGGGCGCCGCCGTCACTGTCAGTGCTATGTAGTACTATCCTTATCACTGTATCTACAGCGCCGCCGTCACTGTCACTGCTATGTAATAATACTATCCTTATCCCTGTATGTACAGTGCCGCCGTCACTGTCACTGCTATGCAATAATACTATCCTTATCTCTGTATGTACAGCGCCGCCGTCACTGTCAGTGCTATGTAATAATACTATACTTATCCCTGTATGTACAGCGCCACCGTCACTGTCAGTGCTATGTAATAATACTATCCTTATCCCTGTATGTACAGCGCTGCGGTCACTGTCAGTGCTATGTAATAATACTATTCTTATCCCTGTATGTACAGCGCCGCCGTCACTGTCAGTGCTATGTAATACTATCCTTATCCCTGTATGTACAGCGCCGCCGTCACTGTCAGTTCTATGTAATACTATCCTTATCCCTGTATGTACAGCGCCGCCGTCACTGTCACTGCTATGTAATTACACTATCCTTAACCCTGTATGTACAGCGCCGCCATCACTGTCAGTGCTATGTAATAATAATATCCTTATCCCTGTATGTACAGCGCCGCCGTCACTGTCAGTGCTAAGTAATACTATCCTTATCCCTGTATGTACAGCGCCGCCGTCACTGTCAGTGCTGTGTAATACTATCCTTATCCCTGTATGTACAGCGTCGCCGTCACTGTCAGTGCTATGTAATACTATCCTTATCCCTGTATGTACAGCACCGCGTCACTGTCAGTGCTATGTAAAAATATCCTTATCCCTGTGTGTACAGCGCCTCCGTCACTGTCACTGCTATGTAATGATACTTTCCTTATCCCTGTATGTACAGCGCCGCCGTCACTGTCAGTGCTATGCAATAATAATATCCTTATCCCTGTATGTACAGCGCCGCCGTCACTGTCAGTGCTATGTAATACTATCCTTATCCCTGTATGTACAGCGCCGCGTCACTGTCAGTGCTATGTAATACTATCCTTATCCCTGTGTGTACAGCGCCACCGTCACTGTCAGTGCTATGTAATAATACTATCCTTATCCCTGTATGTACAGTGCCACCGTCACTGTCAGTGCTATGTAATAATACTATCCTTATCCCTGTATGTACAGCGCCACCGTCACTGTCAGTGCTATGTAATAATACTATCCTTATTCCTGTATGTACAGCGCCCCCTGTATGTACAGCGCCTCCGTCACTGTCAGTGCTATGTAATAATATTATCCTTATCCCTGTATGTACAGCGCTGCCGTCACTGACAGTGCTATGTAATGCTATCCCTATCCCTGTATGTACAGCGCCGCCGTCACTGTTACTGCTATGTAATAATACTATCCTTATCCCTGTATGTACAGCGCCGCCGTCACTGTCAGTGCTATGTAATAATAATATCCTTATATCTGTATGTACAGCGCCGCCGTCACTGTCAGTGCTATGTAATACTATCCTTATCCCTGTATGTACAATTACATAGCACTGACAGTAACGGCGGTGTTTTACATACAGGGATAAGAATAGTATTATTACATTGCACTGACAGTGACCGCGGCGCTGTACATACAGGGATAAGGATAGTATTTTAACATAGCACTGACAGTGACGGTGGCGCTGTACATACAGGGATAAGTATAGTATTATTACATAGCACTGACAGTGACGGCGGCGCTGTACATACAGAGATAAGGATAGTATTATTGCATAGCAGTGACAGTGACGGTGGCACTGTACATACAGGGATAAGGATAGTATTATTACATAGCAGTGACAGTGACGGCGGCACTGTAGATACAGGGATAAGGATAGTATTACATAGCACTGACAGTGATGGCGGCGACCTGTAAAGAGCAAATCTGTGGCAATAACAGGGGTGGAGAAAAGTACTTTCAACCCACTGACAGTGATGGCGGCGCTGTACATACAGGGATAAGGATAGTATTATTACATAGCACTGACAGTGACGGCGGCGCTGTACATACAGGGATAAGGATAGTATTATTACATAGCAGTGACAGCGCCGCCGTCACTGTCAGTGCTATGTAATAATACTATCTTTCCCTGTATGTACAGCGCCGCCGTCACTGTCAGTGCTATGTAATAATACTATCCTTATCCCTGTATGTACAGCGCCGCCGTCACTGTCAGTGCTATGTAATAATACTATCCTTATCCCTGTATGTACAGCGCCGCCGTCACTGTCAGTGCTATGTAATAATACTATCCTTATCCCTGTATGTACAGCGCCGCCGTCACTGTCAGTGCTATGTAATAATACTATCCTTATCGCTGTATGTACAGCGCCGCCGTCACTGTAAGTGCTATGTAATAATACTATCCTTATCCCTGTGTGTACAGCGCCGCCGTCACTGTCAGTGCTATGTAATAATACTATCCTTATCCCTGTATGTACAGTACCCCCGTCACTGTCAGTTCTATGTATTACTATCCTTATCCCTGTATGTACAGCGCCGCCGTCACAGTCACTGCTATGTAATAATACTATCCTTATCCCTGTATGTACAGCGCCGCCGTCACTGTCAGTGCTATGCAATAATAATATCCTTATCCCTTTGTGTACAGCGCCGCCGTCACTGTCAGTGCTATGTAATACTATCCTTATCCCTGTATGTACAGAGCCGCCGTCACTGTCAGTGCTGTGTAATACTATCCTTATCCTTGTATGTACAGCACTGCCGTCACTGTCAGTGCTATGTAATACTATCCTTATCCCTGTATGTACAGCGCCGCCGTCACTGTCAGTGCTATGTAATACTATCCTTATCCCTGTGTGTACAGCGCCGCCGTCACTGTCAGTGCTATGTAATAATACTATCCTTATCCCTGTATGTACAGTTCCACCATCACTGTCAGTGCTATGTAATAATACTATCCTTATCCCTGTATGTACAGCGCCACCGTCACTGTCAGTGCTATGTAATAATACTATCCTTATTCCTGTATGTACAGCGCCGCCGTCACTGTCAGTGCTATGTAATAATACAATCCTTATCCCTGTATGTACAGCGCCGCCGTCACTGTCAGTGCTATGTAATAATACTATCCTTATCCCTGTATGTACAGCGCCGCCGTCACTGTCAGTGCTATGTAATACTATCCTTATCCCTGTATGTACAGCACCGCCGTCACTGTCAGTTCTATGTTATACTATCCTTATCCCTGTGTGTACAGTGCCACCGTCACTGTCAGTGCTATGTAATAATACTATCCTTATCCCTGTATGTACAGCGCCACCGTCACTGTCAGTGCTATGTAATAATACTATCCTTATTCCTGTATGTATAGCGCCCCCTGTATGTACAGCGCCGCCGTCACTGTCAGTTCTATGTAATACTATCCTTATCCCTGTATGTACAGCGCCACGTCACTGTCAGTGCTATGTGATAATACTATCCTTATCCTTGTATGTACAGCGCCGCCGTCACTGTCAGTGCTATGTAATACAATCCTTAACCCTGTATGTACAGCGCCGCCGTCACTGTCAGTGCTGTGTAATACTATCCTTATCCCTGTATTTACAGCACCGCCGTCACTGTCAGTGCTATGTAATACTATCCTTATCCCTGTATGTACAGCGCCGCGTCACTGTCAGTGCTATGTAATACTATCCTTATCCCTGTGTGTACAGCGCCGCCGTCACTGTCAGTGCTATGTAATAATACTATCCTTATCCCTGTATGTACAGTGCCACCGTCACTGTCAGTGCTATGTAATAATACTATCCTTATCCCTGTATGTACAGCGCCACCGTCACTGTCAGTGCTATGTAATAATACTATCCTTATTCCTGTATGTACAGCGCCCCCTGTATGTACAGCGCCTCCGTCACTGTCAGTGCTATGTAATAATATTATCCTTATCCCTGTATGTACAGCGCCTCCGTCACTGTCAGTGCTATGTAATAATACTATCCTTATCCCTGTATGTACAGCGCTGCGGTCACTGTCAGTGCTATGTAATAATACTATTCTTATCCCTGTATGTACAGCGCCGCCGTCACTGTCAGTGCTATTTAATACTATCCTTATCCCTGTATGTACAGCGCCGCCGTCACTGTCAGTTCTATGTAATACTATCCTTATCCCTGTATGTACAGCGCCGCCGTCACTGTCACTGCTATGTAATAACACTATCCTTAACCCTGTATGTACAGCGCCGCCGTCACTGTCAGTGCTATGTAATAATAATATCCTTATCCCTGTATGTACAGCGCCGCCGTCACTGTCAGTGCTAAGTAATACTATCCTTATCCCTGTATGTACAGCGCCGCCGTCACTGTCAGTGCTGTGTAATACTATCCTTATCCCTGTATGTACAGCGTCGCCGTCACTGTCAGTGCTATGTAATACTATCCTTATCCCTGTATGTACAGCACCGCGTCACTGTCAGTGCTATGTAAAACTATCCGTATCCCTGTGTGTACAGCGCCGCCGTCACTGTCACTGCTATGTAATGATACTTTCCTTATCCCTGTATGTACAGCGCCGCCGTCACTGTCAGTGCTAGGCAATAATAATATCCTTATCCCTGTATGTACAGCGCCGCCGTCACTGTCAGTGCTATGTAATACTATCCTTATCCCTGTATGTACAGCGCCGCGTCACTGTCAGTGCTATGTAATACTATCCTTATCCCTGTGTGTACAGCGCCACCGTCACTGTCAGTGCTATGTAATAATACTATCCTTATCCCTGTATGTACAGCGCCACCGTCACTGTCAGTGCTATGTAATAATACTATCCTTATTCCTGTATGTATAGCGCCCCCTGTATGTACAGCGCCGCCGTCACTGTCAGTTCTATGTAATACTATCCTTATCCCTGTATGTACAGCGCCACGTCACTGTCAGTGCTATGTGATAATACTATCCTTATCCTTGTATGTACAGCGCCGCCGTCACTGTCAGTGCTATGTAATGCAATCCTTAACCCTGTATGTACAGCGCCGCCGTCACTGTCAGTGCTGTGTAATACTATCCTTATCCCTGTATTTACAGCACCGCCGTCACTGTCAGTGCTATGTAATACTATCCTTATCCCTGTATGTACAGCGCCGCGTCACTGTCAGTGCTATGTAATACTATCCTTATCCCTGTGTGTACAGCGCCGCCGTCACTGTCAGTGCTATGTAATAACACTATCCTTAACCCTGTATGTACAGCGCCGCCGTCACTGTCAGTGCTATGTAATAATAATATCCTTATCCCTGTATGTACAGCGCCGCCGTCACTGTCAGTGCTAAGTAATACTATCCTTATCCCTGTATGTACAGCGCCGCCGTCACTGTCAGTGCTGTGTAATACTATCCTTATCCCTGTATGTACAGCGTCGCCGTCACTGTCAGTGCTATGTAATACTATCCTTATCCCTGTATGTACAGCACCGCGTCACTGTATTATGGATACTGCCTTATCCCTGTATGTGACCTTTATTATGGCTGGTTGGAGATAGTCCGAACCACAAGTACCGGGTCCATGGTTCTGGCCGTATACTGGGGGGACGGGGACGACTCCCATTAACCCCTGACTATACCGGGGATACGCTTATCACAATGCCTTTCTGGTCTGTGCTGAAGCAGGGCATTCTGGCAGCCAAGTGGCTTGACCTTTATTAGTGAGCCTGGTTACCCCCTCTCGGAACCACAGACTTAGAAATCGCCAGCTCATATACAGTGCATAAAATATATTTATATATATACCCTTATACTCCATTTTAATAAAAAAATATCACAAAATTCTTCTAAGTCCCTCGGGAAGAGTGAAAGACGCGCACGTTCATTTTCAGAGCTCCTAGACCTTCCTATAAGAAGTTAGCCAAAAAGTAGCTTCGAAAAACGCTTAGGTTAAGTTTCAGAGTTGCTTCTAATGTACCAAAGCTGGACTTAGACATAATTTCACTCTCACAACATTATGGCTGGTTGGAGAGAGTCCGAACCACAAGTACCGGGTCCATGGTTCTGGCCGTATACTGGGGGGACGGGGACGACTCCCATTAACCCCTGACTATACCGGGGATACGCTTATCACAATGCCTTTCTGGTCTGTGCTGAAGCAAGGCATTCTGGCAGCCAAGTGGCTTGACCTTTATTAGTGAGCCTGGTTACCCCCTCTCGGAACCACAGACTTAGAAATCGCCAGCTCATATACAGTGCATAAAATATATTTATATATATACCCTTATACACCATTTTAATAAAAAATATCACAAAATTCTTCTAAGTCCCTCGGGAAGAGTGAAAGACGCGCACGTTCATTTTCAGAGCTCCTAGACCTTCCTATAAGAAGTTAGCCAAAAAGTAGCTTCGAAAAACGCTTAGGTTAAGTTTCAGAGTTGCTTCTAATGTACCAAAGCTGGACTTAGACATAATTTCACTCTCACAACATTATGGCTGGTTGGAGAGAGTCCGAACCACAAGTACAGGGTCCATGGTTCTGGCCGTATACTGGGGGGACGGGGACGACTCCCATTAACCCCTGACTATACCGGGGATACGCTTATCACAATGCCTTTCTGGTCTGTGCTGAAGCAGGGCATTCTGGCAGCCAAGTGGCTTGACCTTTATTAGTGAGCCTGGTTACCCCCTCTCGGAACCACAGACTTAGAAATCGCCAGCTCATATACAGTGCATAAAATATATTTATATATATACCCTTATACACCATTTTAATAAAAAATATCACAAAATTCTTCTAAGTCCCTCGGGAAGAGTGAAAGACGCGCACGTTCATTTTCAGAGCTCCTAGACCTTCCTATAAGAAGTTAGCCAAAAAGTAGCTTCGAAAAACGCTTAGGTTAAGTTTCAGAGTTGCTTCTAATGTACCAAAGCTGGACTTAGACATAATTTCACTCTCACAACATTATGGCTGGTTGGAGAGAGTCCGAACCACAAGTACAGGGTCCATGGTTCTGGCCGTATACTGGGGGGACGGGGACGACTCCCATTAACCCCTGACTATACCGGGGATACGCTTATCACAATGCCTTTCTGGTCTGTGCTGAAGCAGGGCATTCTGGCAGCCAAGTGGCTTGACCTTTATTAGTGAGCCTGGTTACCCCCTCTCGGAACCACAGACTTAGAAATCGCCATCTCATATACAGTGCATAAAATATATTTATATATATACCCTTATACACCATTTAATAAAAAATATCACAAAATTCTTCTAAGTCCCTCGAGAAGAGTGAAAGACGCGCACGTTCATTTTCAGAGCTCCTAGACCTTCCTATAAGAAGTTAGCCAAAAAGTAGCTTCGAAAAACGCTTAGGTTAAGTTTCAGAGTTGCTTCTAATGTACCAAAGCTGGACTTAGACATAATTTCACTCTCACAACATTATGGCTGGTTGGAGAGAGTCCGAACCACAAGTACAGGGTCCATGGTTCTGGCCGTATACTGGGGGGACGGGGACGACTCCCATTAACCCCTGACTATACCGGGGATACGCTTATCACAATGCCTTTCTGGTCTGTGCTGAAGCAGGGCATTCTGGCAGCCAAGTGGCTTGACCTTTATTAGTGAGCCTGGTTACCCCCTCTCGGAACCACAGACTTAGAAATCGCCAGCTCATATACAGTGCATAAAATATATTTATATATATACCCTTATACACCATTTTAATAAAAAATATCACAAAATTCTTCTAAGTCCCTCGGGAAGAGTGAAAGACGCGCACGTTCATTTTCAGAGCTCCTAGACCTTCCTATAAGAAGTTAGCCAAAAAGTAGCTTCGAAAAACGCTTAGGTTAAGTTTCAGAGTTGCTTCTAATGTACCAAAGCTGGACTTAGACATAATTTCACTCTCACAACATTATGGCTGGTTGGAGAGAGTCCGAACCACAAGTACAGGGTCCATGGTTCTGGCCGTATACTGGGGGGACGGGGACGACTCCCATTAACCCCTGACTATACCGGGGATACGCTTATCACAATGCCTTTCTGGTCTGTGCTGAAGCAGGGCATTCTGGCAGCCAAGTGGCTTGACCTTTATTAGTGAGCCTGGTTACCCCCTCTCGGAACCACAGACTTAGAAATCGCCATCTCATATACAGTGCATAAAATATATTTATATATATACCCTTATACACCATTTAATAAAAAATATCACAAAATTCTTCTAAGTCCCTCGAGAAGAGTGAAAGACGCGCACGTTCATTTTCAGAGCTCCTAGACCTTCCTATAAGAAGTTAGCCAAAAAGTAGCTTCGAAAAACGCTTAGGTTAAGTTTCAGAGTTGCTTCTAATGTACCAAAGCTGGACTTAGACATAATTTCACTCTCACAACATTATGGCTGGTTGGAGACAGTCCGAACCACAAGTACCGGGTCCATGGTTCTGGCCGTATACTGGGGGGACGGGGACGACTCCCATTAACCCCTGACTATACCGGGGATACGCTTATCACAATGCCTTTCTGGTCTGTGCTGAAGCAAGGCATTCTGGCAGCCAAGTGGCTTGACCTTTATTAGTGAGCCTGGTTACCCCCTCTCGGAACCACAGACTTAGAAATCGCCAGCTCATATACAGTGCATAAAATATATTTATATATATACCCTTATACACCATTTTAATAAAAAATATCACAAAATTCTTCTAAGTCCCTCGGGAAGAGTGAAAGACGCGCACGTTCATTTTCAGAGCTCCTAGACCTTCCTATAAGAAGTTAGCCAAAAAGTAGCTTCGAAAAACGCTTAGGTTAAGTTTCAGAGTTGCTTCTAATGTACCAAAGCTGGACTTAGACATAATTTCACTCTCACAACATTATGGCTGGTTGGAGAGAGTCCGAACCACAAGTACAGGGTCCATGGTTCTGGCCGTATACTGGGGGGACGGGGACGACTCCCATTAACCCCTGACTATACCGGGGATACGCTTATCACAATGCCTTTCTGGTCTGTGCTGAAGCAGGGCATTCTGGCAGCCAAGTGGCTTGACCTTTATTAGTGAGCCTGGTTACCCCCTCTCGGAACCACAGACTTAGAAATCGCCAGCTCATATACAGTGCATAAAATATATTTATATATATACCCTTATACACCATTTTAATAAAAAATATCACAAAATTCTTCTAAGTCCCTCGGGAAGAGTGAAAGACGCGCACGTTCATTTTCAGAGCTCCTAGACCTTCCTATAAGAAGTTAGCCAAAAAGTAGCTTCGAAAAACGCTTAGGTTAAGTTTCAGAGTTGCTTCTAACGTACCAAAGCTGGACTTAGACATAATTTCACTCTCACAACATTATGGCTGGTTGGAGAGAGTCCGAACCACAAGTACAGGGTCCATGGTTCTGGCCGTATACTGGGGGGACGGGGACGACTCCCATTAACCCCTGACTATACCGGGGATACGCTTATCACAATGCCTTTCTGGTCTGTGCTGAAGCAGGGCATTCTGGCAGCCAAGTGGCTTGACCTTTATTAGTGAGCCTGGTTACCCCCTCTCGGAACCACAGACTTAGAAATCGCCATCTCATATACAGTGCATAAAATATATTTATATATATACCCTTATACACCATTTTAATAAAAAATATCACAAAATTCTTCTAAGTCCCTCGAGAAGAGTGAAAGACGCGCACGTTCATTTTCAGAGCTCCTAGACCTTCCTATAAGAAGTTAGCCAAAAAGTAGCTTCGAAAAACGCTTAGGTTAAGTTTCAGAGTTGCTTCTAATGTACCAAAGCTGGACTTAGACATCATTTCACTCTCACAACATTATGGCTGGTTGGAGACAGTCCGAACCACAAGTACCGGGTCCATGGTTCTGGCCGTATACTGGGGGGACGGGGACGACTCCCATTAACCCCTGACTATACCGGGGATACGCTTATCACAATGCCTTTCTGGTCTGTGCTGAAGCAGGGCATTCTGGCAGCCAAGTGGCTTGACCTTTATTAGTGAGCCTGGTTACCCCCTCTCGGAACCACAGACTTAGAAATCGCCAGCTCATATACAGTGCATAAAATATATTTATATATATACCCTTATACACCATTTTAATAAAAAATATCACAAAATTCTTCTAAGTCCCTCGGGAAGAGTGAAAGACGCGCACGTTCATTTTCAGAGCTCCTAGACCTTCCTATAAGAAGTTAGCCAAAAAGTAGCTTCGAAAAACGCTTAGGTTAAGTTTCAGAGTTGCTTCTAATGTACCAAAGCTGGACTTAGACATAATTTCACTCTCACAACATTATGGCTGGTTGGAGAGAGTCCGAACCACAAGTACCGGGTCCATGGTTCTGTCCGTATACTGGGGGGACGGGGACGACTCCCATTAACCCCTGACTATACAGGGGATACGCTTATCACAATGCCTTTCTGGTCTGTGCTGAAGCAGGGCATTCTGGCAGCCAAGTGGCTTGACCTTTATTAGTGAGCCTGGTTACCCCCTCTCGGAACCACAGACTTAGAAATCGCCAGCTCATATACAGTGCATAAAATATATTTATATATATACCCTTATACACCATTTAATAAAAAATATCACAAAATTCTTCTAAGTCCCTCGGGAAGAGTGAAAGACGCGCACGTTCATTTTCAGAGCTCCTAGACCTTCCTATAAGAAGTTAGCCAAAAAGTAGCTTCGAAAAACGCTTAGGTTAAGTTTCAGAGTTGCTTCTAACGTACCAAAGCTGGACTTAGACATAATTTCACTCTCACAACATTATGGCTGGTTGGAGAGAGTCCGAACCACAAGTACAGGGTCCATGGTTCTGGCCGTATACTGGGGGGACGGGGACGACTCCCATTAACCCCTGACTATACCGGGGATACGCTTATCACAATGCCTTTCTGGTCTGTGCTGAAGCAGGGCATTCTGGCAGCCAAGTGGCTTGACCTTTATTAGTGAGCCTGGTTACCCCCTCTCGGAACCACAGACTTAGAAATCGCCATCTCATATACAGTGCATAAAATATATTTATATATATACCCTTATACACCATTTTAATAAAAAATATCACAAAATTCTTCTAAGTCCCTCGAGAAGAGTGAAAGGCGCGCACGTTCATTTTCAGAGCTCCTAGACCTTCCTATAAGAAGTTAGCCAAAAAGTAGCTTCGAAAAACGCTTAGGTTAAGTTTCAGAGTTGCTTCTAATGTACCAAAGCTGGACTTAGACATAATTTCACTCTCACAACATTATGGCTGGTTGGAGACAGTCCGAACCACAAGTACCGGGTCCATGGTTCTGGCCGTATACTGGGGGGACGGGGACGACTCCCATTAACCCCTGACTATACCGGGGATACGCTTATCACAATGCCTTTCTGGTCTGTGCTGAAGCAGGGCATTCTGGCAGCCAAGTGGCTTGACCTTTATTAGTGAGCCTGGTTACCCCCTCTCGGAACCACAGACTTAGAAATCGCCAGCTCATATACAGTGCATAAAATATATTTATATATATACCCTTATACACCATTTAATAAAAAATATCACAAAATTCTTCTAAGTCCCTCGGGAAGAGTGAAAGACGCGCACGTTCATTTTCAGAGCTCCTAGACCTTCCTATAAGAAGTTAGCCAAAAAGTAGCTTCGAAAAACGCTTAGGTTAAGTTTCAGAGTTGCTTCTAATGTACCAAAGCTGGACTTAGACATAATTTCACTCTCACAACATTATGGCTGGTTGGAGACAGTCCGAACCACAAGTACCGGGTCCATGGTTCTGGCCGTATACTGGGGGGACGGGGACGACTCCCATTAACCCCTGACTATACCGGGGATACGCTTATCACAATGCCTTTCTGGTCTGTGCTGAAGCAGGGCATTCTGGCAGCCAAGTGGCTTGACCTTTATTAGTGAGCCTGGTTACCCCCTCTCGGAACCACAGACTTAGAAATCGCCAGCTCATATACAGTGCATAAAATATATTTATATATATACCCTTATACACCATTTTAATAAAAAATATCACAAAATTCTTCAAAGTCCCTCGGGAAGAGTGAAAGACGCGCACGTTCATTTTCAGAGCTCCTAGACCTTCCTATAAGAAGTTAGCCAAAAAGTAGCTTCGAAAAACGCTTAGGTTAAGTTTCAGAGTTGCTTCTAATGTACCAAAGCTGGACTTAGACATAATTTCACTCTCACAACATTATGGCTGGTTGGAGAGAGTCCGAACCACAAGTACCGGGTCCATGGTTCTGTCCGTATACTGGGGGGACGGGGACGACTCCCATTAACCCCTGACTATACCGGGGATACGCTTATCACAATGCCTTTCTGGTCTGTGCTGAAGCAGGGCATTCTGGCAGCCAAGTGGCTTGACCTTTATTAGTGAGCCTGGTTACCCCCTCTCGGAACCACAGACTTAGAAATCGCCAGCTCATATACAGTGCATAAAATATATTTATATATATACCCTTATACACCATTTTAATAAAAAATATCACAAAATTCTTCTAAGTCCCTCGGGAAGAGTGAAAGACGCGCACGTTCATTTTCAGAGCTCCTAGACCTTCCTATAAGAAGTTAGCCAAAAAGTAGCTTCGAAAAACGCTTAGGTTAAGTTTCAGAGTTGCTTCTAATGTACCAAAGCTGGACTTAGACATCATTTCACTCTCACAACATTATGGCTGGTTGGAGACAGTCCGAACCACAAGTACCGGGTCCATGGTTCTGGCCGTATACTGGGGGGACGGGGACGACTCCCATTAACCTCTGACTATACCGGGGATACGCTTATCACAATGCCTTTCTGGTCTGTGCTGAAGCAGGGCATTCTAGCAGCCAAGTGGCTTGACCTTTATTAGTGAGCCTGGTTACCCCCTCTCGGAACCACAGACTTAGAAATCGCCAGCTCATATACAGTGCATAAAATATATTTATATATATACCCTTATACACCATTTTAATAAAAAATATCACAAAATTCTTCTAAGTCCCTCGGGAAGAGTGAAAGACGCGCACGTTCATTTTCAGAGCTCCTAGACCTTCCTATAAGAAGTTAGCCAAAAAGTAGCTTCGAAAAACGCTTAGGTTAAGTTTCAGAGTTGCTTCTAATGTACCAAAGCTGGACTTAGACATAATTTCACTCTCACAACATTATGGCTGGTTGGAGACAGTCCGAACCACAAGTACCGGGTCCATGGTTCTGGCCGTATACTGGGGGGACGGGGACGACTCCCATTAACCCCTGACTATACCGGGGATACGCTTATCACAATGCCTTTCTGGTCTGTGCTGAAGCAGGGCATTCTGGCAGCCAAGTGGCTTGACCTTTATTAGTGAGCCTGGTTACCCCCTCTCGGAACCACAGACTTAGAAATCGCCAGCTCATATACAGTGCATAAAATATATTTATATAAATACCCTTATACACCATTTTAATAAAAAATATCACAAAATTCTTCTAAGTCCCTCGGGAAGAGTGAAAGACGCGCACATTCATTTTCAGAGCTCCTAGACCTTCCTATAAGAAGTTAGCCAAAAAGTAGCTTCGAAAAACGCTTAGGTTAAGTTTCAGAGTTGCTTCTAATGTACCAAAGCTGGACTTAGACATAATTTCACTCTCACAACATTATGGCTGGTTGGAGACAGTCCGAACCACAAGTACCGGGTCCATGGTTCTGGCCGTATACTGGGGGGACGGGGATGACTCCCATTAACCCCTGACTATACCGGGGATACGCTTATCACAATGCCTTTCTGGTCTGTGCTGAAGCAGGGCATTCTAGCAGCCAAGTGGCTTGACCTTTATTAGTGAGCCTGGTTACCCCCTCTCGGAACCACAGACTTAGAAATCGCCAGCTCATATACAGTGCATAAAATATATTTATATATATACCCTTATACACCATTTTAATAAAAAATATCACAAAATTCTTCTAAGTCCCTCGGGAAGAGTGAAAGACGCGCACGTTCATTTTCAGAGCTCCTAGACCTTCCTATAAGAAGTTAGCCAAAAAGTAGCTTCGAAAAACGCTTAGGTTAAGTTTCAGAGTTGCTTCTAATGTACCAAAGCTGGACTTAGACATAATTTCACTCTCACAACATTATGGCTGGTTGGAGACAGTCCGAACCACAAGTACCGGGTCCATGGTTCTGGCCGTATACTGGGGGGACGGGGACGACTCCCATTAACCCCTGACTATACCGGGGATACGCTTATCACAATGCCTTTCTGGTCTGTGCTGAAGCAGGGCATTCTGGCAGCCAAGTGGCTTGACCTTTATTAGTGAGCCTGGTTACCCCCTCTCGGAACCACAGACTTAGAAATCGCCAGCTCATATACAGTGCATAAAATATATTTATATATATACCCTTATACACCATTTTAATAAAAAATATCACAAAATTCTTCTAAGTCCCTCGGGAAGAGTGAAAGACGCGCACGTTCATTTTCAGAGCTCCTAGACCTTCCTATAAGAAGTTAGCCAAAAAGTAGCTTCGAAAAACGCTTAGGTTAAGTTTCAGAGTTGCTTCTAATGTACCAAAGCTGGACTTAGACATAATTTCACTCTCACAACATTATGGCTGGTTGGAGACAGTCCGAACCACAAGTACCGGGTCCATGGTTCTGGCCGTATACTGGGGGGACGGGGACGACTCCCATTAACCTCTGACTATACCGGGGATACGCTTATCACAATGCCTTTCTGGTCTGTGCTGAAGCAGGGCATTCTAGCAGCCAAGTGGCTTGACCTTTATTAGTGAGCCTGGTTACCCCCTCTCGGAACCACAGACTTAGAAATCGCCATCTCATATACAGTGCATAAAATATATTTATATATATACCCTTATACACCATTTTAATAAAAAATATCACAAAATTCTTCTAAGTCCCTCGAGAAGAGTGAAAGACGCGCACGTTCATTTTCAGAGCTCCTAGACCTTCCTATAAGAAGTTAGCCAAAAAGTAGCTTCGAAAAACGCTTAGGTTAAGTTTCAGAGTTGCTTCTAATGTACCAAAGCTGGACTTAGACATAATTTCACTCTCACAACATTATGGCTGGTTGGAGACAGTCCGAACCACAAGTACCGGGTCCATGGTTCTGGCCGTATACTGGGGGGACGGGGACGACTCCCATTAACCTCTGACTATACCGGGGATACGCTTATCACAATGCCTTTCTGGTCTGTGCTGAAGCAGGGCATTCTAGCAGCCAAGTGGCTTGACCTTTATTAGTGAGCCTGGTTACCCCCTCTCGGAACCACAGACTTAGAAATCGCCAGCTCATATACAGTGCATAAAATATATTTATATATATACCCTTATACACCATTTTAATAAAAAATATCACAAAATTCTTCTAAGTCCCTCGGGAAGAGTGAAAGACGCGCACGTTCATTTTCAGAGCTCCTAGACCTTCCTATAAGAAGTTAGCCAAAAAGTAGCTTCGAAAAACGCTTAGGTTAAGTTTCAGAGTTGCTTCTAATGTACCAAAGCTGGACTTAGACATAATTTCACTCTCACAACATTATGGCTGGTTGGAGACAGTCCGAACCACAAGTACCGGGTCCATGGTTCTGGCCGTATACTGGGGGGACGGGGACGACTCCCATTAACCCCTGACTATACCGGGGATACGCTTATCACAATGCCTTTCTGGTCTGTGCTGAAGCAGGGCATTCTGGCAGCCAAGTGGCTTGACCTTTATTAGTGAGCCTGGATACCCCCTCTCGGAACCACAGACTTAGAAATCGCCAGCTCATATACAGTGCATAAAATATATTTATATATATACCCTTATACACCATTTAATAAAAAATATCACAAAATTCTTCTAAGTCCCTCGGGAAGAGTGAAAGACGCGCACGTTCATTTTCAGAGCTCCTAGACCTTCCTATAAGAAGTTAGCCAAAAAGTAGCTTCGAAAAACGCTTAGGTTAAGTTTCAGAGTTGCTTCTAACGTACCAAAGCTGGACTTAGACATAATTTCACTCTCACAACATTATGGCTGGTTGGAGAGAGTCCGAACCACAAGTACAGGGTCCATGGTTCTGGCCGTATACTGGGGGGACGGGGACGACTCCCATTAACCCCTGACTATACCGGGGATACGCTTATCACAATGCCTTTCTGGTCTGTGCTGAAGCAGGGCATTCTGGCAGCCAAGTGGCTTGACCTTTATTAGTGAGCCTGGTTACCCCCTCTCGGAACCACAGACTTAGAAATCGCCAGCTCATATACAGTGCATAAAATATATTTATATATATACCCTTATACACCATTTTAATAAAAAATATCACAAAATTCTTCTAAGTCCCTCGGGAAGAGTGAAAGACGCGCACGTTCATTTTCAGAGCTCCTAGACCTTCCTATAAGAAGTTAGCCAAAAAGTAGCTTCGAAAAACGCTTAGGTTAAGTTTCAGAGTTGCTTCTAATGTACCAAAGCTGGACTTAGACATAATTTCACTCTCACAACATTATGGCTGGTTGGAGAGAGTCCGAACCACAAGTACCGGGTCCATGGTTCTGTCCGTATACTGGGGGGACGGGGACGACTCCCATTAACCCCTGACTATACCGGGGATACGCTTATCACAATGCCTTTCTGGTCTGTGCTGAAGCAGGGCATTCTGGCAGCCAAGTGGCTTGACCTTTATTAGTGAGCCTGGTTACCCCCTCTCGGAACCACAGACTTAGAAATCGCCAGCTCATATACAGTGCATAAAATATATTTATATATATACCCTTATACACCATTTAATAAAAAATATCACAAAATTCTTCTAAGTCCCTCGGGAAGAGTGAAAGACGCGCACGTTCATTTTCAGAGCTCCTAGACCTTCCTATAAGAAGTTAGCCAAAAAGTAGCTTCGAAAAACGCTTAGGTTAAGTTTCAGAGTTGCTTCTAATGTACCAAAGCTGGACTTAGACATAATTTCACTCTCACAACATTATGGCTGGTTGGAGACAGTCCGAACCACAAGTACCGGGTCCATGGTTCTGGCCGTATACTGGGGGGACGGGGACGACTCCCATTAACCCCTGACTATACCGGGGATACGCTTATCACAATGCCTTTCTGGTCTGTGCTGAAGCAGGGCATTCTGGCAGCCAAGTGGCTTGACCTTTATTAGTGAGCCTGGTTACCCCCTCTCGGAACCACAGACTTAGAAATCGCCAGCTCATATACAGTGCATAAAATATATTTATATATATACCCTTATACACCATTTTAATAAAAAATATCACAAAATTCTTCTAAGTCCCTCGGGAAGAGTGAAAGACGCGCACGTTCATTTTCAGAGCTCCTAGACCTTCCTATAAGAAGTTAGCCAAAAAGTAGCTTCGAAAAACGCTTAGGTTAAGTTTCAGAGTTGCTTCTAATGTACCAAAGCTGGACTTAGACATAATTTCACTCTCACAACATTATGGCTGGTTGGAGAGAGTCCGAACCACAAGTACCGGGTCCATGGTTCTGTCCGTATACTGGGGGGACGGGGACGACTCCCATTAACCCCTGACTATACCGGGGATACGCTTATCACAATGCCTTTCTGGTCTGTGCTGAAGCAGGGCATTCTGGCAGCCAAGTGGCTTGACCTTTATTAGTGAGCCTGGTTACCCCCTCTCGGAACCACAGACTTAGAAATCGCCAGCTCATATACAGTGCATAAAATATATTTATATATATACCCTTATACACCATTTTAATAAAAAATATCACAAAATTCTTCTAAGTCCCTCGGGAAGAGTGAAAGACGCGCACGTTCATTTTCAGAGCTCCTAGACCTTCCTATAAGAAGTTAGCCAAAAAGTAGCTTCGAAAAACGCTTAGGTTAAGTTTCAGAGTTGCTTCTAATGTACCAAAGCTGGACTTAGACATCATTTCACTCTCACAACATTATGGCTGGTTGGAGACAGTCCGAACCACAAGTACCGGGTCCATGGTTCTGGCCGTATACTGGGGGGACGGGGACGACTCCCATTAACCTCTGACTATACCGGGGATACGCTTATCACAATGCCTTTCTGGTCTGTGCTGAAGCAGGGCATTCTAGCAGCCAAGTGGCTTGACCTTTATTAGTGAGCCTGGTTACCCCCTCTCGGAACCACAGACTTAGAAATCGCCAGCTCATATACAGTGCATAAAATATATTTATATATATACCCTTATACACCATTTTAATAAAAAATATCACAAAATTCTTCTAAGTCCCTCGGGAAGAGTGAAAGACGCGCACGTTCATTTTCAGAGCTCCTAGACCTTCCTATAAGAAGTTAGCCAAAAAGTAGCTTCGAAAAACGCTTAGGTTAAGTTTCAGAGTTGCTTCTAATGTACCAAAGCTGGACTTAGACATAATTTCACTCTCACAACATTATGGCTGGTTGGAGACAGTCCGAACCACAAGTACCGGGTCCATGGTTCTGGCCGTATACTGGGGGGACGGGGACGACTCCCATTAACCCCTGACTATACCGGGGATACGCTTATCACAATGCCTTTCTGGTCTGTGCTGAAGCAGGGCATTCTGGCAGCCAAGTGGCTTGACCTTTATTAGTGAGCCTGGTTACCCCCTCTCGGAACCACAGACTTAGAAATCGCCAGCTCATATACAGTGCATAAAATATATTTATATATATACCCTTATACACCATTTTAATAAAAAATATCACAAAATTCTTCTAAGTCCCTCGGGAAGAGTGAAAGACGCGCACATTCATTTTCAGAGCTCCTAGACCTTCCTATAAGAAGTTAGCCAAAAAGTAGCTTCGAAAAACGCTTAGGTTAAGTTTCAGAGTTGCTTCTAATGTACCAAAGCTGGACTTAGACATAATTTCACTCTCACAACATTATGGCTGGTTGGAGACAGTCCGAACCACAAGTACCGGGTCCATGGTTCTGGCCGTATACTGGGGGGACGGGGATGACTCCCATTAACCCCTGACTATACCGGGGATACGCTTATCACAATGCCTTTCTGGTCTGTGCTGAAGCAGGGCATTCTAGCAGCCAAGTGGCTTGACCTTTATTAGTGAGCCTGGTTACCCCCTCTCGGAACCACAGACTTAGAAATCGCCAGCTCATATACAGTGCATAAAATATATTTATATATATACCCTTATACACCATTTTAATAAAAAATATCACAAAATTCTTCTAAGTCCCTCGGGAAGAGTGAAAGACGCGCACGTTCATTTTCAGAGCTCCTAGACCTTCCTATAAGAAGTTAGCCAAAAAGTAGCTTCGAAAAACGCTTAGGTTAAGTTTCAGAGTTGCTTCTAATGTACCAAAGCTGGACTTAGACATAATTTCACTCTCACAACATTATGGCTGGTTGGAGACAGTCCGAACCACAAGTACCGGGTCCATGGTTCTGGCCGTATACTGGGGGGACGGGGACGACTCCCATTAACCCCTGACTATACCGGGGATACGCTTATCACAATGCCTTTCTGGTCTGTGCTGAAGCAGGGCATTCTGGCAGCCAAGTGGCTTGACCTTTATTAGTGAGCCTGGTTACCCCCTCTCGGAACCACAGACTTAGAAATCGCCAGCTCATATACAGTGCATAAAATATATTTATATATATACCCTTATACACCATTTTAATAAAAAATATCACAAAATTCTTCTAAGTCCCTCGGGAAGAGTGAAAGACGCGCACGTTCATTTTCAGAGCTCCTAGACCTTCCTATAAGAAGTTAGCCAAAAAGTAGCTTCGAAAAACGCTTAGGTTAAGTTTCAGAGTTGCTTCTAATGTACCAAAGCTGGACTTAGACATAATTTCACTCTCACAACATTATGGCTGGTTGGAGACAGTCCGAACCACAAGTACCGGGTCCATGGTTCTGGCCGTATACTGGGGGGACGGGGACGACTCCCATTAACCTCTGACTATACCGGGGATACGCTTATCACAATGCCTTTCTGGTCTGTGCTGAAGCAGGGCATTCTAGCAGCCAAGTGGCTTGACCTTTATTAGTGAGCCTGGTTACCCCCTCTCGGAACCACAGACTTAGAAATCGCCATCTCATATACAGTGCATAAAATATATTTATATATATACCCTTATACACCATTTTAATAAAAAATATCACAAAATTCTTCTAAGTCCCTCGGGAAGAGTGAAAGACGCGCACGTTCATTTTCAGAGCTCCTAGACCTTCCTATAAGAAGTTAGCCAAAAAGTAGCTTCGAAAAACGCTTAGGTTAAGTTTCAGAGTTGCTTCTAATGTACCAAAGCTGGACTTAGACATAATTTCACTCTCACAACATTATGGCTGGTTGGAGACAGTCCGAACCACAAGTACCGGGTCCATGGTTCTGGCCGTATACTGGGGGGACGGGGACGACTCCCATTAACCCCTGACTATACCGGGGATACGCTTATCACAATGCCTTTCTGGTCTGTGCTGAAGCAGGGCATTCTGGCAGCCAAGTGGCTTGACCTTTATTAGTGAGCCTGGTTACCCCCTCTCGGAACCACAGACTTAGAAATCGCCAGCTCATATACAGTGCATAAAATATATTTATATATATACCCTTATACACCATTTTAATAAAAAATATCACAAAATTCTTCTAAGTCCCTCGGGAAGAGTGAAAGACGCGCACGTTCATTTTCAGAGCTCCTAGACCTTCCTATAAGAAGT
This sequence comes from Ascaphus truei, assembly GCF_040206685.1. Taxonomy (NCBI): domain Eukaryota; kingdom Metazoa; phylum Chordata; class Amphibia; order Anura; family Ascaphidae; genus Ascaphus; species Ascaphus truei. Next base: position 1,992,729 of record NC_134493.1, read on the forward strand.
TAGCCAAAAAGTAGCTTCGAAAAACGCTTAGGTTAAGTTTCAGAGTTGCTTCTAATGTACCAAAGCTGGACTTAGACATAATTTCACTCTCACAACATTATGGCTGGTTGGAGACAGTCCGAACCACAAGTACCGGGTCCATGGTTCTGGCCGTATACTGGGGGGACGGGGACGACTCCCATTAACCCCTGACTATACCGGGGATACGCTTATCACAATGCCTTTCTGGTCTGTGCTGAAGCAGGGCATTCTGGCAGCCAAGTGGCTTGACCTTTATTAGTGAGCCTGGTTACCCCCTCTCGGAACCACAGACTTAGAAATCGCCATCTCATATACAGTGCATAAAATATATTTATATATATACCCTTATACACCATTTTAATAAAAAATATCACAAAATTCTTCTAAGTCCCTCGGGAAGAGTGAAAGACGCGCACGTTCATTTTCAGAGCTCCTAGACCTTCCTATAAGAAGTTAGCCAAAAAGTAGCTTCGAAAAACGCTTAGGTTAAGTTTCAGAGTTGCTTCTAATGTACCAAAGCTGGACTTAGACATAATTTCACTCTCACAACATTATGGCTGGTTGGAGACAGTCCGAACCACAAGTACCGGGTCCATGGTTCTGGCCGTATACTGGGGGGACGGGGACGACTCCCATTAACCTCTGACTATACCGGGGATACGCTTATCACAATGCCTTTCTGGTCTGTGCTGAAGCAGGGCATTCTAGCAGCCAAGTGGCTTGACCTTTATTAGTGAGCCTGGTTACCCCCTCTCGGAACCACAGACTTAGAAATCGCCATCTCATATACAGTGCATAAAATATATTTATATATATACCCTTATACACCATTTTAATAAAAAATATCACAAAATTCTTCTAAGTCCCTCGAGAAGAGTGAAAGACGCGCACGTTCATTTTCAGAGCTCCTAGACCTTCCTATAAGAAGTTAGCCAAAAAGTAGCTTCGAAAAACGCTTAGGTTAAGTTTCAGAGTTGCTTCTAATGTACCAAAGCTGGACTTAGACATAATTTCACTCTCACAACATTATGGCTGGTTGGAGACAGTCCGAACCACAAGTACCGGGTCCATGGTTCTGGCCGTATACTGGGGGGACGGGGACGACTCCCATTAACCTCTGACTATACCGGGGATACGCTTATCACAATGCCTTTCTGGTCTGTGCTGAAGCAGGGCATTCTAGCAGCCAAGTGGCTTGACCTTTATTAGTGAGCCTGGTTACCCCCTCTCGGAACCACAGACTTAGAAATCGCCAGCTCATATACAGTGCATAAAATATATTTATATATATACCCTTATACACCATTTTAATAAAAAATATCACAAAATTCTTCTAAGTCCCTCGGGAAGAGTGAAAGACGCGCACGTTCATTTTCAGAGCTCCTAGACCTTCCTATAAGAAGTTAGCCAAAAAGTAGCTTCGAAAAACGCTTAGGTTAAGTTTCAGAGTTGCTTCTAATGTACCAAAGCTGGACTTAGACATAATTTCACTCTCACAACATTATGGCTGGTTGGAGACAGTCCGAACCACAAGTACCGGGTCCATGGTTCTGGCCGTATACTGGGGGGACGGGGACGACTCCCATTAACCCCTGACTATACCGGGGATACGCTTATCACAATGCCTTTCTGGTCTGTGCTGAAGCAGGGCATTCTGGCAGCCAAGTGGCTTGACCTTTATTAGTGAGCCTGGTTACCCCCTCTCGGAACCACAGACTTAGAAATCGCCAGCTCATATACAGTGCATAAAATATATACCCTTATACACCATTTTAATAAAAAATATCACAAAATTCTTCTAAGTCCCTCGGGAAGAGTGAAAGACGCGCACATTCATTTTCAGAGCTCCTAGACCTTCCTATAAGAAGTTAGCCAAAAAGTAGCTTCGAAAAACGCTTAGGTTAAGTTTCAGAGTTGCTTCTAATGTACCAAAGCTGGACTTAGACATAATTTCACTCTCACAACATTATGGCTGGTTGGAGACAGTCCGAACCACAAGTACCGGGTCCATGGTTCTGGCCGTATACTGGGGGGACGGGGATGACTCCCATTAACCCCTGACTATACCGGGGATACGCTTATCACAATGCCTTTCTGGTCTGTGCTGAAGCAGGGCATTCTAGCAGCCAAGTGGCTTGACCTTTATTAGTGAGCCTGGTTACCCCCTCTCGGAACCACAGACTTAGAAATCGCCAGCTCATATACAGTGCATAAAATATATTTATATATATACCCTTATACACCATTTTAATAAAAAATATCACAAAATTCTTCTAAGTCCCTCGGGAAGAGTGAAAGACGCGCACGTTCATTTTCAGAGCTCCTAGACCTTCCTATAAGAAGTTAGCCAAAAAGTAGCTTCGAAAAACGCTTAGGTTAAGTTTCAGAGTTGCTTCTAATGTACCAAAGCTGGACTTAGACATAATTTCACTCTCACAACATTATGGCTGGTTGGAGACAGTCCGAACCACAAGTACCGGGTCCATGGTTCTGGCCGTATACTGGGGGGACGGGGACGACTCCCATTAACCCCTGACTATACCGGGGATACGCTTATCACAATGCCTTTCTGGTCTGTGCTGAAGCAGGGCATTCTGGCAGCCAAGTGGCTTGACCTTTATTAGTGAGCCTGGTTACCCCCTCTCGGAACCACAGACTTAGAAATCGCCAGCTCATATACAGTGCATAAAATATATTTATATATATACCCTTATACACCATTTTAATAAAAAATATCACAAAATTCTTCTAAGTCCCTCGGGAAGAGTGAAAGACGCGCACGTTCATTTTCAGAGCTCCTAGACCTTCCTATAAGAAGTTAGCCAAAAAGTAGTTTTGAAAATCGCTTAGGTTAAGTTTCAGAGTTGCTTCTAATGTACCAAAGCTGGACTTAGACATAATTTCACTCTCACACCATTATGGCTGGTTGGAGATAGTCCGAACCACAAGTACCGGGTCCATGATTCTGGCCGTATACTGGGGGGACGGGGACGACTCCCATTAACCCCTGACTATACCGGGGATACGCTTATCTCAATGCCTTTCTGGTCTGTGCTGAAGCAGGGCATTCTGGCAGCCAAGTGGCTTGACCTTTATTAGTGAGCCTGGTTACCCCCTCTCGGAACCACAGACTTAGAAATCGCCAGCTCATATACAGTGCATAAAATATATTTATATATATACCCTTATACTCCATTTTAATAAAAAATATCACAAAATTCTTCTAAGTCCCTCGGGAAGAGTGAAAGACGCGCACGTTCATTTTCAGAGCTCCTAGACCTTCCTATAAGAAGTTAGCCAAAAAGTAGCTTCGAAAAACGCTTAGGTTAAGTTTCAGAGTTGCTTCTAATGTACCAAAGCTGGACTTAGACATAATTTCACTCTCACAACATTATGGCTGGTTGGAGACAGTCCGAACCACAAGTACCGGGTCCATGGTTCTGGCCGTATACTGGGGGGACGGGGACGACTCCCATTAACCCCTGACTATACCGGGGATACGCTTATCACAATGCCTTTCTGGTCTGTGCTGAAGCAAGGCATTCTGGCAGCCAAGTGGCTTGACCTTTATTAGTGAGCCTGGTTACCCCCTCTCGGAACCACAGACTTAGAAATCGCCAGCTCATATACAGTGCATAAAATATATTTATATATATACCCTTATACACCATTTTAATAAAAAATATCACAAAATTCTTCTAAGTCCCTCGGGAAGAGTGAAAGACGCGCACGTTCATTTTCAGAGCTCCTAGACCTTCCTATAAGAAGTTAGCCAAAAAGTAGCTTCGAAAAACGCTTAGGTTAAGTTTCAGAGTTGCTTCTAATGTACCAAAGCTGGACTTAGACATAATTTCACTCTCACAACATTATGGCTGGTTGGAGAGAGTCCGAACCACAAGTACAGGGTCCATGGTTCTGGCCGTATACTGGGGGGACGGGGACGACTCCCATTAACCCCTGACTATACCGGGGATACGCTTATCACAATGCCTTTCTGGTCTGTGCTGAAGCAGGGCATTCTGGCAGCCAAGTGGCTTGACCTTTATTAGTGAGCCTGGTTACCCCCTCTCGGAACCACAGACTTAGAAATCGCCAGCTCATATACAGTGCATAAAATATATTTATATATATACCCTTATACACCATTTTAATAAAAAATATCACAAAATTCTTCTAAGTCCCTCGGGAAGAGTGAAAGACGCGCACGTTCATTTTCAGAGCTCCTAGACCTTCCTATAAGAAGTTAGCCAAAAAGTAGCTTCGAAAAACGCTTAGGTTAAGTTTCAGAGTTGCTTCTAATGTACCAAAGCTGGACTTAGACATAATTTCACTCTCACAACATTATGGCTGGTTGGAGACAGTCCGAACCACAAGTACCGGGTCCATGGTTCTGGCCGTATACTGGGGGGACGGGGACGACTCCCATTAACCCCTGACTATACCGGGGATACGCTTATCACAATGCCTTTCTGGTCTGTGCTGAAGCAGGGCATTCTGGCAGCCAAGTGGCTTGACCTTTATTAGTGAGCCTGGTTACCCCCTCTCGGAACCACAGACTTAGAAATCGCCAGCTCATATACAGTGCATAAAATATATTTATATATATACCCTTATACTGTACACCATTTTAATAAAAAATATCACAAAATTCTTCTAAGTCCCTCGGGAAGAGTGAAAGACGCGCACGTTCATTTTCAGAGCTCCTAGACCTTCCTATAAGAAGTTAGCCAAAAAGTAGCTTCGAAAAACGCTTAGGTTAAGTTTCAGAGTTGCTTCTAATGTACCAAAGCTGGACTTAGACATAATTTCACTCTCACAACATTATGGCTGGTTGGAGACAGTCCGAACCACAAGTACCGGGTCCATGGTTCTGGCCGTATACTGGGGGGACGGGGACGACTCCCATTAACCCCTGACTATACCGGGGATACGCTTATCACAATGCCTTTCTGGTCTGTGCTGAAGCAGGGCATTCTGGCAGCCAAGTGGCTTGACCTTTATTAGTGAGCCTGGTTACCCCCTCTCGGAACCACAGACTTAGAAATCGCCATCTCATATACAGTGCATAAAATATATTTATATATATACCCTTATACACCATTTTAATAAAAAATATCACAAAATTCTTCTAAGTCCCTCGGGAAGAGTGAAAGACGCGCACGTTCATTTTCAGAGCTCCTAGACCTTCCTATAAGAAGTTAGCCAAAAAGTAGCTTCGAAAAACGCTTAGGTTAAGTTTCAGAGTTGCTTCTAATGTACCAAAGCTGGACTTAGACATAATTTCACTCTCACAACATTATGGCTGGTTGGAGACAGTCCGAACCACAAGTACCGGGTCCATGGTTCTGGCCGTATACTGGGGGGACGGGGACGACTCCCATTAACCTCTGACTATACCGGGGATACGCTTATCACAATGCCTTTCTGGTCTGTGCTGAAGCAGGGCATTCTAGCAGCCAAGTGGCTTGACCTTTATTAGTGAGCCTGGTTACCCCCTCTCGGAACCACAGACTTAGAAATCGCCATCTCATATACAGTGCATAAAATATATTTATATATATACCCTTATACACCATTTTAATAAAAAATATCACAAAATTCTTCTAAGTCCCTCGAGAAGAGTGAAAGACGCGCACGTTCATTTTCAGAGCTCCTAGACCTTCCTATAAGAAGTTAGCCAAAAAGTAGCTTCGAAAAACGCTTAGGTTAAGTTTCAGAGTTGCTTCTAATGTACCAAAGCTGGACTTAGACATAATTTCACTCTCACAACATTATGGCTGGTTGGAGACAGTCCGAACCACAAGTACCGGGTCCATGGTTCTGGCCGTATACTGGGGGGACGGGGACGACTCCCATTAACCCCTGACTATACCGGGGATACGCTTATCACAATGCCTTTCTGGTCTGTGCTGAAGCAGGGCATTCTGGCAGCCAAGTGGCTTGACCTTTATTAGTGAGCCTGGTTACCCCCTCTCGGAACCACAGACTTAGAAATCGCCAGCTCATATACAGTGCATAAAATATATTTATATATATACCCTTATACACCATTTAATAAAAAATATCACAAAATTCTTCTAAGTCCCTCGGGAAGAGTGAAAGACGCGCACGTTCATTTTCAGAGCTCCTAGACCTTCCTATAAGACGTTAGCCAAAAAGTAGCTTCGAAAAACGCTTAGGTTAAGTTTCAGAGTTGCTTCTAATGTACCAAAGCTGGACTTAGACATAATTTCACTCTCACAACATTATAGCTGGTTGGAGACAGTCCGAACCACAAGTACCGGGTCCATGGTTCTGGCCGTATACTGGGGGGACGGGGACGACTCCCATTAACCTCTGACTATACCGGGGATACGCTTATCACAATGCCTTTCTGGTCTGTGCTGAAGCAGGGCATTCTAGCAGCCAAGTGGCTTGACCTTTATTAGTGAGCCTGGTTACCCCCTCTCGGAACCACAGACTTAGAAATCGCCAGCTCATATACAGTGCATAAAATATATTTATATATATACCCTTATACACCATTTTAATAAAAAATATCACAAAATTCTTCTAAGTCCCTCGGGAAGAGTGAAAGACGCGCACGTTCATTTTCAGAGCTCCTAGACCTTCCTATAAGAAGTTAGCCAAAAAGTAGCTTCGAAAAACGCTTAGGTTAAGTTTCAGAGTTGCTTCTAATGTACCAAAGCTGGACTTAGACATAATTTCACTCTCACAACATTATGGCTGGTTGGAGACAGTCCGAACCACAAGTACCGGGTCCATGGTTCTGGCCGTATACTGGGGGGACGGGGACGACTCCCATTAACCCCTGACTATACCGGGGATACGCTTATCACAATGCCTTTCTGGTCTGTGCTGAAGCAGGGCATTCTGGCAGCCAAGTGGCTTGACCTTTATTAGTGAGCCTGGTTACCCCCTCTCGGAACCACAGACTTAGAAATCGCCAGCTCATATACAGTGCATAAAATATATACCCTTATACACCATTTTAATAAAAAATATCACAAAATTCTTCTAAGTCCCTCGGGAAGAGTGAAAGACGCGCACATTCATTTTCAGAGCTCCTAGACCTTCCTATAAGAAGTTAGCCAAAAAGTAGCTTCGAAAAACGCTTAGGTTAAGTTTCAGAGTTGCTTCTAATGTACCAAAGCTGGACTTAGACATAATTTCACTCTCACAACATTATGGCTGGTTGGAGACAGTCCGAACCACAAGTACCGGGTCCATGGTTCTGGCCGTATACTGGGGGGACGGGGATGACTCCCATTAACCCCTGACTATACCGGGGATACGCTTATCACAATGCCTTTCTGGTCTGTGCTGAAGCAGGGCATTCTAGCAGCCAAGTGGCTTGACCTTTATTAGTGAGCCTGGTTACCCCCTCTCGGAACCACAGACTTAGAAATCGCCAGCTCATATACAGTGCATAAAATATATTTATATATATACCCTTATACACCATTTTAATAAAAAATATCACAAAATTCTTCTAAGTCCCTCGGGAAGAGTGAAAGACGCGCACGTTCATTTTCAGAGCTCCTAGACCTTCCTATAAGAAGTTAGCCAAAAAGTAGCTTCGAAAAACGCTTAGGTTAAGTTTCAGAGTTGCTTCTAATGTACCAAAGCTGGACTTAGACATAATTTCACTCTCACAACATTATGGCTGGTTGGAGACAGTCCGAACCACAAGTACCGGGTCCATGGTTCTGGCCGTATACTGGGGGGACGGGGACGACTCCCATTAACCCCTGACTATACCGGGGATACGCTTATCACAATGCCTTTCTGGTCTGTGCTGAAGCAGGGCATTCTGGCAGCCAAGTGGCTTGACCTTTATTAGTGAGCCTGGTTACCCCCTCTCGGAACCACAGACTTAGAAATCGCCAGCTCATATACAGTGCATAAAATATATTTATATATATACCCTTATACACCATTTTAATAAAAAATATCACAAAATTCTTCTAAGTCCCTCGGGAAGAGTGAAAGACGCGCACGTTCATTTTCAGAGCTCCTAGACCTTCCTATAAGAAGTTAGCCAAAAAGTAGTTTTGAAAATCGCTTAGGTTAAGTTTCAGAGTTGCTTCTAATGTACCAAAGCTGGACTTAGACATAATTTCACTCTCACACCATTATGGCTGGTTGGAGATAGTCCGAACCACAAGTACCGGGTCCATGGTTCTGGCCGTATACTGGGGGGACGGGGACGACTCCCATTAACCCCTGACTATACCGGGGATACGCTTATCACAATGCCTTTCTGGTCTGTGCTGAAGCACGGCATTCTGGCAGCCAAGTGGCTTGACCTTTATTAGTGAGCCTGGTTACCCCCTCTCGGAACCACAGACTTAGAAATCGCCAGCTCATATACAGTGCATAAAATATATTTATATATATACCCTTATACTCCATTTTAATAAAAAATATCACAAAATTCTTCTAAGTCCCTCGGGAAGAGTGAAAGACGCGCACGTTCATTTTCAGAGCTCCTAGACCTTCCTATAAGAAGTTAGCCAAAAAGTAGCTTCGAAAAACGCTTAGGTTAAGTTTCAGAGTTGCTTCTAATGTACCAAAGCTGGACTTAGACATAATTTCACTCTCACAACATTATGGCTGGTTGGAGACAGTCCGAACCACAAGTACCGGGTCCATGGTTCTGGCCGTATACTGGGGGGACGGGGACGACTCCCATTAACCCCTGACTATACCGGGGATACGCTTATCACAATGCCTTTCTGGTCTGTGCTGAAGCAAGGCATTCTGGCAGCCAAGTGGCTTGACCTTTATTAGTGAGCCTGGTTACCCCCTCTCGGAACCACAGACTTAGAAATCGCCAGCTCATATACAGTGCATAAAATATATTTATATATATACCCTTATACACCATTTTAATAAAAAATATCACAAAATTCTTCTAAGTCCCTCGGGAAGAGTGAAAGACGCGCACGTTCATTTTCAGAGCTCCTAGACCTTCCTATAAGAAGTTAGCCAAAAAGTAGCTTCGAAAAACGCTTAGGTTAAGTTTCAGAGTTGCTTCTAATGTACCAAAGCTGGACTTAGACATAATTTCACTCTCACAACATTATGGCTGGTTGGAGACAGTCCGAACCACAAGTACCGGGTCCATGGTTCTGGCCGTATACTGGGGGGACGGGGACGACTCCCATTAACCCCTGACTATACCGGGGATACGCTTATCACAATGCCTTTCTGGTCTGTGCTGAAGCAGGGCATTCTGGCAGCCAAGTGGCTTGACCTTTATTAGTGAGCCTGGTTACCCCCTCTCGGCACCACAGACTTAGAAATCGCCAGCTCATATACAGTGCATAAAATATATTTATATATATACCCTTATACCCATTTTAATAAAAAATATCACAAAATTCTTCTAAGTCCCTCGGGAAGAGTGAAAGACGCGCACGTTCATTTTCAGAGCTCCTAGACCTTCCTATAAGAAGTTAGCCAAAAAGTAGTTTTGAAAATCGCTTAGGTTAAGTTTCAGAGTTGCTTCTAATGTACCAAAGCTGGACTTAGACATAATTTCACTCTCACACCATTATGGCTGGTTGGAGATAGTCCGAACCACAAGTACCGGGTCCATGGTTCTGGCCGTATACTGGGGGGACGGGGACGACTCCCATTAACCCCTGACTATACCGGGGATACGCTTATCACAATGCCTTTCTGGTCTGTGCTGAAGCAGGGCATTCTGGCAGCCAAGTGGCTTGACCTTTATTAGTGAGCCTGGTTACCCCCTCTCGGAACCACAGACTTAGAAATCGCCAGCTCATATACAGTGCATAAAATATATTTATATATATACCCTTATACACCATTTTAATAAAAAATATCACAAAATTCTTCTAAGTCCCTCGGGAAGAGTGAAAGACGCGCACGTTCATTTTCAGAGCTCCTAGACCTTCCTATAAGAAGTTAGCCAAAAAGTAGCTTCGAAAAACGCTTAGGTTAAGTTTCAGAGTTGCTTCTAATGTACCAAAGCTGGACTTAGACATAATTTCACTCTCACAACATTATGGCTGGTTGGAGAGAGTCCGAACCACAAGTACAGGGTCCATGGTTCTGGCCGTATACTGGGGGGACGGGGACGACTCCCATTAACCCCTGACTATACCGGGGATACGCTTATCACAATGCCTTTCTGGTCTGTGCTGAAGCAGGGCATTCTGGCAGCCAAGTGGCTTGACCTTTATTAGTGAGCCTGGTTACCCCCTCTCGGAACCACAGACTTAGAAATCGCCAGCTCATATACAGTGCATAAAATATATTTATATATATACCCTTATACACCATTTTAATAAAAAATATCACAAAATTCTTCTAAGTCCCTCGGGAAGAGTGAAAGACGCGCACGTTCATTTTCAGAGCTCCTAGACCTTCCTATAAGAAGTTAGCCAAAAAGTAGCTTCGAAAAACGCTTAGGTTAAGTTTCAGAGTTGCTTCTAATGTACCAAAGCTGGACTTAGACATAATTTCACTCTCACAACATTATGGCTGGTTGGAGACAGTCCGAACCACAAGTACCGGGTCCATGGTTCTGGCCGTATACTGGGGGGACGGGGACGACTCCCATTAACCCCTGACTATACCGGGGATACGCTTATCACAATGCCTTTCTGGTCTGTGCTGAAGCAGGGCATTCTGGCAGCCAAGTGGCTTGACCTTTATTAGTGAGCCTGGTTACCCCCTCTCGGAACCACAGACTTAGAAATCGCCAGCTCATATACAGTGCATAAAATATATTTATATATATACCCTTATACCCATTTTAATAAAAAATATCACAAAATTCTTCTAAGTCCCTCGGGAAGAGTGAAAGACGCGCACGTTCATTTTCAGAGCTCCTAGACCTTCCTATAAGAAGTTAGCCAAAAAGTAGTTTTGAAAATCGCTTAGGTTAAGTTTCAGAGTTGCTTCTAATGTACCAAAGCTGGACTTAGACATAATTTCACTCTCACACCATTATGGCTGGTTGGAGATAGTCCGAACCACAAGTACCGGGTCCATGGTTCTGGCCGTATACTGGGGGGACGGGGACGACTCCCATTAACCCCTGACTATACCGGGGATACGCTTATCACAATGCCTTTCTGGTCTGTGCTGAAGCAGGGCATTCTGGCAGCCAAGTGGCTTGACCTTTATTAGTGAGCCTGGTTACCCCCTCTCGGAACCACAGACTTAGAAATCGCCAGCTCATATACAGTGCATAAAATATATTTATATATATACCCTTATACACCATTTTAATAAAAAATATCACAAAATTCTTCTAAGTCCCTCGGGAAGAGTGAAAGACGCGCACGTTCATTTTCAGAGCTCCTAGACCTTCCTATAAGAAGTTAGCCAAAAAGTAGCTTCGAAAAACGCTTAGGTTAAGTTTCAGAGTTGCTTCTAATGTACCAAAGCTGGACTTAGACATAATTTCACTCTCACAACATTATGGCTGGTTGGAGAGAGTCCGAACCACAAGTACAGGGTCCATGGTTCTGGCCGTATACTGGGGGGACGGGGACGACTCCCATTAACCCCTGACTATACCGGGGATACGCTTATCACAATGCCTTTCTGGTCTGTGCTGAAGCAGGGCATTCTGGCAGCCAAGTGGCTTGACCTTTATTAGTGAGCCTGGTTACCCCCTCTCGGAACCACAGACTTAGAAATCGCCAGCTCATATACAGTGCATAAAATATATTTATATATATACCCTTATACACCATTTTAATAAAAAATATCACAAAATTCTTCTAAGTCCCTCGGGAAGAGTGAAAGACGCGCACGTTCATTTTCAGAGCTCCTAGACCTTCCTATAAGAAGTTAGCCAAAAAGTAGCTTCGAAAAACGCTTAGGTTAAGTTTCAGAGTTGCTTCTAATGTACCAAAGCTGGACTTAGACATAATTTCACTCTCACAACATTATGGCTGGTTGGAGACAGTCCGAACCACAAGTACCGGGTCCATGGTTCTGGCCGTATACTGGGGGGACGGGGACGACTCCCATTAACCCCTGACTATACCGGGGATACGCTTATCACAATGCCTTTCTGGTCTGTGCTGAAGCAGGGCATTCTGGCAGCCAAGTGGCTTGACCTTTATTAGTGAGCCTGGTTACCCCCTCTCGGAACCACAGACTTAGAAATCGCCAGCTCATATACAGTGCATAAAATATATTTATATATATACCCTTATACCCATTTTAATAAAAAATATCACAAAATTCTTCTAAGTCCCTCGGGAAGAGTGAAAGACGCGCACGTTCATTTTCAGAGCTCCTAGACCTTCCTATAAGAAGTTAGCCAAAAAGTAGTTTTGAAAATCGCTTAGGTTAAGTTTCAGAGTTGCTTCTAATGTACCAAAGCTGGACTTAGACATAATTTCACTCTCACACCATTATGGCTGGTTGGAGATAGTCCGAACCACAAGTACCGGGTCCATGGTTCTGGCCGTATACTGGGGGGACGGGGACGACTCCCATTAACCCCTGACTATACCGGGGATACGCTTATCACAATGCCTTTCTGGTCTGTGCTGAAGCAGGGCATTCTGGCAGCCAAGTGGCTTGACCTTTATTAGTGAGCCTGGTTACCCCCTCTCGGAACCACAGACTTAGAAATCGCCAGCTCATATACAGTGCATAAAATATATTTATATATATACCCTTATACACCATTTTAATAAAAAATATCACAAAATTCTTCTAAGTCCCTCGGGAAGAGTGAAAGACGCGCACGTTCATTTTCAGAGCTCCTAGACCTTCCTATAAGAAGTTAGCCAAAAAGTAGCTTCGAAAAACGCTTAGGTTAAGTTTCAGAGTTGCTTCTAATGTACCAAAGCTGGACTTAGACATAATTTCACTCTCACAACATTATGGCTGGTTGGAGAGAGTCCGAACCACAAGTACAGGGTCCATGGTTCTGGCCGTATACTGGGGGGACGGGGACGACTCCCATTAACCCCTGACTATACCGGGGATACGCTTATCACAATGCCTTTCTGGTCTGTGCTGAAGCAGGGCATTCTGGCAGCCAAGTGGCTTGACCTTTATTAGTGAGCCTGGTTACCCCCTCTCGGAACCACAGACTTAGAAATCGCCAGCTCATATACAGTGCATAAAATATATTTATATATATACCCTTATACACCATTTTAATAAAAAATATCACAAAATTCTTCTAAGTCCCTCGGGAAGAGTGAAAGACGCGCACGTTCATTTTCAGAGCTCCTAGACCTTCCTATAAGAAGTTAGCCAAAAAGTAGCTTCGAAAAACGCTTAGGTTAAGTTTCAGAGTTGCTTCTAATGTACCAAAGCTGGACTTAGACATAATTTCACTCTCACAACATTATGGCTGGTTGGAGACAGTCCGAACCACAAGTACCGGGTCCATGGTTCTGGCCGTATACTGGGGGGACGGGGACGACTCCCATTAACCCCTGACTATACCGGGGATACGCTTATCACAATGCCTTTCTGGTCTGTGCTGAAGCAGGGCATTCTGGCAGCCAAGTGGCTTGACCTTTATTAGTGAGCCTGGTTACCCCCTCTCGGAACCACAGACTTAGAAATCGCCAGCTCATATACAGTGCATAAAATATATTTATATATATACCCTTATACCCATTTTAATAAAAAATATCACAAAATTCTTCTAAGTCCCTCGGGAAGAGTGAAAGACGCGCACGTTCATTTTCAGAGCTCCTAGACCTTCCTATAAGAAGTTAGCCAAAAAGTAGTTTTGAAAATCGCTTAGGTTAAGTTTCAGAGTTGCTTCTAATGTACCAAAGCTGGACTTAGACATAATTTCACTCTCACACCATTATGGCTGGTTGGAGATAGTCCGAACCACAAGTACCGGGTCCATGGTTCTGGCCGTATACTGGGGGGACGGGGACGACTCCCATTAACCCCTGACTATACCGGGGATACGCTTATCACAATGCCTTTCTGGTCTGTGCTGAAGCAGGGCATTCTGGCAGCCAAGTGGCTTGACCTTTATTAGTGAGCCTGGTTACCCCCTCTCGGAACCACAGACTTAGAAATCGCCAGCTCATATACAGTGCATAAAATATATTTATATATATACCCTTATACTCCATTTTAATAAAAAAATATCACAAAATTCTTCTAAGTCCCTCGGGAAGAGTGAAAGACGCGCACGTTCATTTTCAGAGCTCCTAGACCTTCCAAAAGAAGTTAGCCAAAAAGTAGCTTCGAAAAACGCTTAGGTTAAGTTTCAGAGTTGCTTCTAATGTACCAAAGCTGGACTTAGACATAATTTTACTCTCACAACATTATGGCTAGTTGGAGACAGTCCGAACCACAAGTACCGGGTCCATGGTTCTGGCCGTATACTGGGGGGACGGGGACGACTCCCATTAACCCCTGACTATACCGGGGATACGCTTATCACAATGCCTTTCTGGTCTGTGCTGAAGCAAGGCATTCTGGCAGCCAAGTGGCTTGACCTTTATTAGTGAGCCTGGTTACCCCCTCTCGGAACCACAGACTTAGAAATCGCCAGCTCATATACAGTGCATAAAATATATTTATATATATACCCTTATACACCATTTTAATAAAAAATATCACAAAATTCTTCTAAGTCCCTCGGGAAGAGTGAAAGACGCGCACGTTCATTTTCAGAGCTCCTAGACCTTCCTATAAGAAGTTAGCCAAAAAGTAGCTTCGAAAAACGCTTAGGTTAAGTTTCAGAGTTGCTTCTAATGTACCAAAGCTGGACTTAGACATAATTTCACTCTCACAACATTATGGCTGGTTGGAGAGAGTCCGAACCACAAGTACAGGGTCCATGGTTCTGGCCGTATACTGGGGGGACGGGGACGACTCCCATTAACCCCTGACTATACCGGGGATACGCTTATCACAATGCCTTTCTGGTCTGTGCTGAAGCAGGGCATTCTGGCAGCCAAGTGGCTTGACCTTTATTAGTGAGCCTGGTTACCCCCTCTCGGAACCACAGACTTAGAAATCGCCAGCTCATATACAGTGCATAAAATATATTTATATATATACCCTTATACACCATTTTAATAAAAAATATCACAAAATTCTTCTAAGTCCCTCGGGAAGAGTGAAAGACGCGCACGTTCATTTTCAGAGCTCCTAGACCTTCCTATAAGAAGTTAGCCAAAAAGTAGCTTCGAAAAACGCTTAGGTTAAGTTTCAGAGTTGCTTCTAATGTACCAAAGCTGGACTTAGACATAATTTCACTCTCACAACATTATGGCTGGTTGGAGAGAGTCCGAACCACAAGTACAGGGTCCATGGTTCTGGCCGTATACTGGGGGGACGGGGACGACTCCCATTAACCCCTGACTATACCGGGGATACGCTTATCACAATGCCTTTCTGGTCTGTGCTGAAGCAGGGCATTCTGGCAGCCAAGTGGCTTGACCTTTATTAGTGAGCCTGGTTACCCCCTCTCGGAACCACAGACTTAGAAATCGCCATCTCATATACAGTGCATAAAATATATTTATATATATACCCTTATACACCATTTTAATAAAAAATATCACAAAATTCTTCTAAGTCCCTCGAGAAGAGTGAAAGACGCGCACGTTCATTTTCAGAGCTCCTAGACCTTCCTATAAGAAGTTAGCCAAAAAGTAGCTTCGAAAAACGCTTAGGTTAAGTTTCAGAGTTGCTTCTAATGTACAAAAGCTGGACTTAGACATAATTTCACTCTCACAACATTATGGCTGGTTGGAGACAGTCCGAACCACAAGTACCGGGTCCATGGTTCTGGCCGTATACTGGGGGGACGGGGACGACTCCCATTAACCCCTGACTATACCGGGGATACGCTTATCACAATGCCTTTCTGGTCTGTGCTGAAGCAGGGCATTCTGGCAGCCAAGTGGCTTGACCTTTATTAGTGAGCCTGGTTACCCCCTCTCGGAACCACAGACTTAGAAATCGCCAGCTCATATACAGTGCATAAAATATATTTATATATATACCCTTATACACCATTTTAATAAAAAATATCACAAAATTCTTCTAAGTCCCTCGGGAAGAGTGAAAGACGCGCACGTTCATTTTCAGAGCTCCTAGACCTTCCTATAAGAAGTTAGCCAAAAAGTAGCTTCGAAAAACGCTTAGGTTAAGTTTCAGAGTTGCTTCTAATGTACCAAAGCTGGACTTAGACATAATTTCACTCTCACAACATTATGGCTGGTTGGAGAGAGTCCGAACCACAAGTACAGGGTCCATGGTTCTGGCCGTATACTGGGGGGACGGGGACGACTCCCATTAACCCCTGACTATACCGGGGATACGCTTATCACAATGCCTTTCTGGTCTGTGCTGAAGCAGGGCAATCTGGCAGCCAAGTGGCTTGACCTTTATTAGTGAGCCTGGTTACCCCCTCTCGGAACCACAGACTTAGAAATCGCCAGCTCATATACAGTGCATAAAATATATTTATATATATACCCTTATACACCATTTTAATAAAAAAAATCACAAAATTCTTCTAAGTCCCTCGGGAAGAGTGAAAGACGCGCACGTTCATTTTCAGAGCTCCTAGACCTTCCTATAAGAAGTTAGCCAAAAAGTAGCTTCGAAAAACGCTTAGGTTAAGTTTCAGAGTTGCTTCTAATGTACCAAAGCTGGACTTAGACATAATTTCACTCTCACAACATTATGGCTGGTTGGAGAGAGTCCGAACCACAAGTACCGGGTCCATGGTTCTGTCCGTATACTGGGGGGACGGGGACGACTCCCATTAACCCCTGACTATACAGGGGATACGCTTATCACAATGCCTTTCTGGTCTGTGCTGAAGCAGGGCATTCTGGCAGCCAAGTGGCTTGACCTTTATTAGTGAGCCTGGTTACCCCCTCTCGGAACCACAGACTTAGAAATCGCCAGCTCATATACAGTGCATAAAATATATTTATATATATACCCTTATACACCATTTAATAAAAAATATCACAAAATTCTTCTAAGTCCCTCGGGAAGAGTGAAAGACGCGCACGTTCATTTTCAGAGCTCCTAGACCTTCCTATAAGAAGTTAGACAAAAAGTAGCTTCGAAAAACGCTTAGGTTAAGTTTCAGAGTTGCTTCTAATGTACCAAAGCTGGACTTAGACATAATTTCACTCTCACAACATTATGGCTGGTTGGAGACAGTCCGAACCACAAGTACCGGGTCCATGGTTCTGGCCGTATACTGGGGGGACGGGGACGACTCCCATTAACCCCTGACTATACCGGGGATACGCTTATCACAATGCCTTTCTGGTCTGTGCTGAAGCAGGGCATTCTGGCAGCCAAGTGGCTTGACCTTTATTAGTGAGCCTGGTTACCCCCTCTCGGAACCACAGACTTAGAAATCGCCAGCTCATATACAGTGCATAAAATATATTTATATATATACCCTTATACACCATTTTAATAAAAAATATCACAAAATTCTTCTAAGTCCCTCGGGAAGAGTGAAAGACGCGCACGTTCATTTTCAGAGCTCCTAGACCTTCCTATAAGAAGTTAGCCAAAAAGTAGCTTCGAAAAACGCTTAGGTTAAGTTTCAGAGTTGCTTCTAATGTACCAAAGCTGGACTTAGACATAATTTCACTCTCACAACATTATGGCTGGTTGGAGACAGTCCGAACCACAAGTACAGGGTCCATGGTTCTGGCCGTATACTGGGGGGACGGGGACGACTCCCATTAACCCCTGACTATACCGGGGATACGCTTATCACAATGCCTTTCTGGTCTGTGCTGAAGCAGGGCATTCTGGCAGCCAAGTGGCTTGACCTTTATTAGTGAGCCTGGTTACCCCCTCTCGGAACCACAGACTTAGAAATCGCCAGCTCATATACAGTGCATAAAATATATTTATATATATACCCTTATACCCATTTTAATAAAAAATATCACAAAATTCTTCTAAGTCCCTCGGGAAGAGTGAAAGACGCGCACGTTCATTTTCAGAGCTCCTAGACCTTCCTATAAGAAGTTAGCCAAAAAGTAGTTTTGAAAATCGCTTAGGTTAAGTTTCAGAGTTGCTTCTAATGTACCAAAGCTGGACTTAGACATAATTTCACTCTCACACCATTATGGCTGGTTGGAGATAGTCCGAACCACAAGTACCGGGTCCATGGTTCTGGCCGTATACTGGGGGGACGGGGACGACTCCCATTAACCCCTGACTATACCGGGGATACGCTTATCACAATGCCTTTCTGGTCTGTGCTGAAGCAGGGCATTCTGGCAGCCAAGTGGCTTGACCTTTATTAGTGAGCCTGGTTACCCCCTCTCGGAACCACAGACTTAGAAATCGCCAGCTCATATACAGTGCATAAAATATATTTATATATATACCCTTATACTCCATTTTAATAAAAAAATATCACAAAATTCTTCTAAGTCCCTCGGGAAGAGTGAAAGACGCGCACGTTCATTTTCAGAGCTCCTAGACCTTCCTATAAGAAGTTAGCCAAAAAGTAGTTTTGAAAATCGCTTAGGTTAAGTTTCAGAGTTGCTTCTAATGTACCAAAGCTGGACTTAGACATAATTTCACTCTCACACCATTATGGCTGGTTGGAGATAGTCCGAACCACAAGTACCGGGTCCATGGTTCTGGCCGTATACTGGGGGGACGGGGACGACTCCCATTAACCCCTGACTATACCGGGGATACGCTTATCACAATGCCTTTCTGGTCTGTGCTGAAGCAGGGCATTCTGGCAGCCAAGTGGCTTGACCTTTATTAGTGAGCCTGGTTACCCCCTCTCGGAACCACAGACTTAGAAATCGCCAGCTCATATACAGTGCATAAAATATATTTATATATATACCCTTATACTCCATTTTAATAAAAAAATATCACAAAATTCTTCTAAGTCCCTCGGGAAGAGTGAAAGACGCGCACGTTCATTTTCAGAGCTCCTAGACCTTCCTATAAGAAGTTAGCCAAAAAGTAGCTTCGAAAAACGCTTAGGTTAAGTTTCAGAGTTGCTTCTAATGTACCAAAGCTGGACTTAGACATAATTTCACTCTCACAACATTATGGCTGGTTGGAGACAGTCCGAACCACAAGTACCGGGTCCATGGTTCTGGCCGTATACTGGGGGGACGGGGACGACTCCCATTAACCCCTGACTATACCGGGGATACGCTTATCACAATGCCTTTCTGGTCTGTGCTGAAGCAAGGCATTCTGGCAGCCAAGTGGCTTGACCTTTATTAGTGAGCCTGGTTACCCCCTCTCGGAACCACAGACTTAGAAATCGCCAGCTCATATACAGTGCATAAAATATATTTATATATATACCCTTATACACCATTTAATAAAAAATATCACAAAATTCTTCTAAGTCCCTCGGGAAGAGTGAAAGACGCGCACGTTGATTTTCAGAGCTCCTAGACCTTCCTATAAGAAGTTAGCCAAAAAGTAGCTTCGAAAAACGCTTAGGTTTAGTTTCAGAGTTGCTTCTAATGTACCAAAGCTGGACTTAGACATAATTTCACTCTCACAACATTATGGCTGGTTGGAGACAGTCCGAACCACAAGTACCGGGTCCATGGTTCTGGCCGTATACTGGGGGGACGGGGACGACTCCCATTAACCCCTGACTATACCGGGGATACGCTTATCACAATGCCTTTCTGGTCTGTGCTGAAGCAGGGCATTCTGGCAGCCAAGTGGCTTGACCTTTATTAGTGAGCCTGGTTACCCCCTCTCGGAACCACAGACTTAGAAATCGCCAGCTCATATACAGTGCATAAAATATATTTATATATATACCCTTATACACCATTTTAATAAAAAATATCACAAAATTCTTCTAAGTCCCTCGGGAAGAGTGAAAGACGCGCACGTTCATTTTCAGAGCTCCTAGACCTTCCTATAAGAAGTTAGCCAAAAAGTAGCTTCGAAAAACGCTTAGGTTAAGTTTCAGAGTTGCTTCTAATGTACCAAAGCTGGACTTAGACATAATTTCACTCTCACAACATTATGGCTGGTTGGAGAGAGTCCGAACCACAAGTACCGGGTCCATGGTTCTGGCCGTATACTGGGGGGACGGGGACGACTCCCATTAACCCCTGACTATACCGGGGATACGCTTATCACAATGCCTTTCTGGTCTGTGCTGAAGCAGGGCATTCTGGCAGCCAAGTGGCTTGACCTTTATTAGTGAGCCTGGTTACCCCCTCTCGGAACCACAGACTTAGAAATCGCCATCTCATATACAGTGCATAAAATATATTTATATATATACCCTTATACACCATTTAATAAAAAATATCACAAAATTCTTCTAAGTCCCTCGAGAAGAGTGAAAGACGCGTACGTTCATTTTCAGAGCTCCTAGACCTTCCTATAAGAAGTTAGCCAAAAAGTAGCTTCGAAAAACGCTTAGGTTAAGTTTCAGAGTTGCTTCTAATGTACCAAAGCTGGACTTAGACATAATTTCACTCTCACAACATTATGGCTGGTTGGAGAGAGTCCGAACCACAAGTACCGGGTCCATGGTTCTGGCCGTATACTGGGGGGACGGGGACGACTCCCATTAACCCCTGACTATACAGGGGATACGCTTATCACAATGCCTTTCTGGTCTGTGCTGAAGCAGGGCATTCTGGCAGCCAAGTGGCTTGACCTTTATTAGTGAGCCTGGTTACCCCCTCTCGGAACCACAGACTTAGAAATCGCCAGCTCATATACAGTGCATAAAATATATTTATATATATACCCTTATACACCATTTAATAAAAAATATCACAAAATTCTTCTAAGTCCCTCGGGAAGAGTGAAAGACGCGCACGTTCATTTTCAGAGCTCCTAGACCTTCCTATAAGAAGTTAGCCAAAAAGTAGCTTCGAAAAACGCTTAGGTTAAGTTTCAGAGTTGCTTCTAATGTACCAAAGCTGGACTTAGACATAATTTCACTCTCACAACATTATGGCTGGTTGGAGACAGTCCGAACCACAAGTACCGGGTCCATGGTTCTGGCCGTATACTGGGGGGACGGGGACGACTCCCATTAACCCCTGACTATACCGGGGATACGCTTATCACAATGCCTTTCTGGTCTGTGCTGAAGCAGGGCATTCTGGCAGCCAAGTGGCTTGACCTTTATTAGTGAGCCTGGTTACCCCCTCTCGGAACCACAGACTTAGAAATCGCCAGCTCATATACAGTGCATAAAATATATTTATATATATACCCTTATACACCATTTTAATAAAAAATATCACAAAATTCTTCTAAGTCCCTCGGGAAGAGTGAAAGACGCGCACGTTCATTTTCAGAGCTCCTAGACCTTCCTATAAGAAGTTAGCCAAAAAGTAGCTTCGAAAAACGCTTAGGTTAAGTTTCAGAGTTGCTTCTAATGTACCAAAGCTGGACTTAGACATAATTTCACTCTCACAACATTATGGCTGGTTGGAGAGAGTCCGAACCACAAGTACAGGGTCCATGGTTCTGGCCGTATACTGGGGGGACGGGGACGACTCCCATTAACCCCTGACTATACCGGGGATACGCTTATCACAATGCCTTTCTGGTCTGTGCTGAAGCAGGGCATTCTGGCAGCCAAGTGGCTTGACCTTTATTAGTGAGCCTGGTTACCCCCTCTCGGAACCACAGACTTAGAAATCGCCATCTCATATACAGTGCATAAAATATATTTATATATATACCCTTATACACCATTTAATAAAAAATATCACAAAATTCTTCTAAGTCCCTCGGGAAGAGTGAAAGACGCGCACGTTCATTTTCAGAGCTCCTAGACCTTCCTATAAGAAGTTAGCCAAAAAGTAGCTTCGAAAAACGCTTAGGTTAAGTTTCAGAGTTGCTTCTAATGTACCAAAGCTGGACTTAGACATAATTTCACTCTCACAACATTATGGCTGGTTGGAGACAGTCCGAACCACAAGTACCGGGTCCATGGTTCTGGCCGTATACTGGGGGGACGGGGACGACTCCCATTAACCCCTGACTATACCGGGGATACGCTTATCACAATGCCTTTCTGGTCTGTGCTGAAGCAGGGCATTCTGGCAGCCAAGTGGCTTGACCTTTATTAGTGAGCCTGGTTACCCCCTCTCGGAACCACAGACTTAGAAATCGCCAGCTCATATACAGTGCATAAAATATATTTATATATATATACCCTTATACACCATTTTAATAAAAAATATCACAAAATTCTTCTAAGTCCCTCGGGAAGAGTGAAAGACGCGCACGTTCATTTTCAGAGCTCCTAGACCTTCCTATAAGAAGTTAGCCAAAAAGTTGTTTTGAAAATCGCTTAGGTTAAGTTTCAGAGTTGCTTCTAATGTACCAAAGCTGGACTTAGACATAATTTCACTCTCACACCATTATGGCTGGTTGGAGATAGTCCGAACCACAAGTACCGGGTCCATGGTTCTGGCCGTATACTGGGGGGACGGGGACGACTCCCATTAACCCCTGACTATACTGGGGATACGCTTATCACAATGCCTTTCTGGTCTGTGCTGAAGCAGGGCATTCTGGCAGCCAAGTGGCTTGACCTTTATTAGTGAGCCTGGTTACCCCCTCTCGGAACCACAGACTTAGAAATCGCCAGCTCATATACAGTGCATAAAATATATTTATATATATACCCTTATACACCATTTTAATAAAAAATATCACAAAATTCTTCTAAGTCCCTCGGGAAGAGTGAAAGACGCGCACGTTCATTTTCAGAGCTCCTAGACCTTCCTATAAGAAGTTAGCCAAAAAGTAGCTTCGAAAAACGCTTAGGTTAAGTTTCAGAGTTGCTTCTAATGTACCAAAGCTGGACTTAGACATAATTTCACTCTCACAACATTATGGCTGGTTGGAGAGAGTCCGAACCACAAGTACAGGGTCCATGGTTCTGGCCGTATACTGGGGGGACGGGGACGACTCCCATTAACCCCTGACTATACCGGGGATACGCTTATCACAATGCCTTTCTGGTCTGTGCTGAAGCAGGGCATTCTGGCAGCCAAGTGGCTTGACCTTTATTAGTGAGCCTGGTTACCCCCTCTCGGAACCACAGACTTAGAAATCGCCATCTCATATACAGTGCATAAAATATATTTATATATATACCCTTATACACCATTTAATAAAAAATATCACAAAATTCTTCTAAGTCCCTCGGGAAGAGTGAAAGACGCGCACGTTCATTTTCAGAGCTCCTAGACCTTCCTATAAGAAGTTAGCCAAAAAGTAGCTTCGAAAAACGCTTAGGTTAAGTTTCAGAGTTGCTTCTAATGTACCAAAGCTGGACTTAGACATAATTTCACTCTCACAACATTATGGCTGGTTGGAGACAGTCCGAACCACAAGTACCGGGTCCATGGTTCTGGCCGTATACTGGGGGGACGGGGACGACTCCCATTAACCCCTGACTATACCGGGGATACGCTTATCACAATGCCTTTCTGGTCTGTGCTGAAGCAGGGCATTCTGGCAGCCAAGTGGCTTGACCTTTATTAGTGAGCCTGGTTACCCCCTCTCGGAACCACAGACTTAGAAATCGCCAGCTCATATACAGTGCATAAAATATATTTATATATATACCCTTATACACCATTTTAATAAAAAATATCACAAAATTCTTCTAAGTCCCTCGGGAAGAGTGAAAGACGCGCACGTTAATTTTCAGAGCTCCTAGACCTTCCTATAAGAAGTTAGCCAAAAAGTTGTTTTGAAAATCGCTTAGGTTAAGTTTCAGAGTTGCTTCTAATGTACCAAAGCTGGACTTAGACATAATTTCACTCTCACACCATTATGGCTGGTTGGAGATAGTCCGAACCACAAGTACCGGGTCCATGGTTCTGGCCGTATACTGGGGGGACGGGGACGACTCCCATTAACCCCTGACTATACTGGGGATACGCTTATCACAATGCCTTTCTGGTCTGTGCTGAAGCAGGGCATTCTGGCAGCCAAGTGGCTTGACCTTTATTAGTGAGCCTGGTTACCCCCTCTCGGAACCACAGACTTAGAAATCGCCAGCTCATATACAGTGCATAAAATATATTTATATATATACCCTTATACACCATTTAATAAAAAATATCACAAAATTCTTCTAAGTCCCTCGGGAAGAGTGAAAGACGCGCACGTTCATTTTCAGAGCTCCTAGACCTTCCTATAAGAAGTTAGCCAAAAAGTAGCTTCGAAAAACGCTTAGGTTAAGTTTCAGAGTTGCTTCTAATGTACCAAAGCTGGACTTAGACATAATTTCACTCTCACAACATTATGGCTGGTTGGAGACAGTCCGAACCACAAGTACCGGGTCCATGGTTCTGGCCGTATACTGGGGGGACGGGGACGACTCCCATTAACCCCTGACTATACCGGGGATACGCTTATCACAATGCCTTTCTGGTCTGTGCTGAAGCAGGGCATTCTGGCAGCCAAGTGGCTTGACCTTTATTAGTGAGCCTGGTTACCCCCTCTCGGAACCACAGACTTAGAAATCGCCAGCTCATATACAGTGCATAAAATATATTTATATATATACCCTTATACACCATTTTAATAAAAAATATCACAAAATTCTTCTAAGTCCCTCGGGAAGAGTGAAAGACGCGCACGTTCATTTTCAGAGCTCCTAGACCTTCCTATAAGAAGTTAGCCAAAAAGTTGTTTTGAAAATCGCTTAGGTTAAGTTTCAGAGTTGCTTCTAATGTACCAAAGCTGGACTTAGACATAATTTCACTCTCACACCATTATGGCTGGTTGGAGATAGTCCGAACCACAAGTACCGGGTCCATGGTTCTGGCCGTATACTGGGGGGACGGGGACGACTCCCATTAACCCCTGACTATACTGGGGATACGCTTATCACAATGCCTTTCTGGTCTGTGCTGAAGCAGGGCATTCTGGCAGCCAAGTGGCTTGACCTTTATTAGTGAGCCTGGTTACCCCCTCTCGGAACCACAGACTTAGAAATCGCCAGCTCATATACAGTGCATAAAATATATTTATATATATACCCTTATACACCATTTTAATAAAAAATATCACAAAATTCTTCTAAGTCCCTCGGGAAGAGTGAAAGACGCGCACGTTCATTTTCAGAGCTCCTAGACCTTCCTATAAGAAGTTAGCCAAAAAGTAGCTTCGAAAAACGCTTAGGTTAAGTTTCAGAGTTGCTTCTAATGTACCAAAGCTGGACTTAGACATAATTTCACTCTCACAACATTATGGCTGGTTGGAGACAGTCCGAACCACAAGTACCGGGTCCATGGTTCTGGCCGTATACTGGGGGGACGGGGACGACTCCCATTAACCCCTGACTATACCGGGGATACGCTTATCACAATGCCTTTCTGGTCTGTGCTGAAGCAGGGCATTCTAGCAGCCAAGTGGCTTGACCTTTATAAGTGAGCCTGGTTACCCCCTCTCGGAACCACAGACTTAGAAATCGCCAGCTCATATACAGTGCATAAAATATATTTATATATATACCCTTATACACCATTTTAATAAAAAATATCACAAAATTCTTCAAAGTCCCTCGGGAAGAGTGAAAGACGCGCACGTTCATTTTCAGAGCTCCTAGACCTTCCTATAAGAAGTTAGCCAAAAAGTAGCTTCGAAAAACGCTTAGGTTAAGTTTCAGAGTTGCTTCTAATGTACCAAAGCTGGACTTAGACATAATTTCACTCTCACAACATTATGGCTGGTTGGAGACAGTCCGAACCACAAGTACCGGGTCCATGGTTCTGGCCGTATACTGGGGGGACGGGGACGACTCCCATTAACCCCTGACTATACCGGGGATACGCTTATCACAATGCCTTTCTGGTCTGTGCTGAAGCAGGGCATTCTAGCAGCCAAGTGGCTTGACCTTTATAAGTGAGCCTGGTTACCCCCTCTCGGAACCACAGACTTAGAAATCGCCAGCTCATATACAGTGCATAAAATATATTTATATATATACCCTTATACACCATTTTAATAAAAAATATCACAAAATTCTTCAAAGTCCCTCGGGAAGAGTGAAAGACGCGCACGTTCATTTTCAGAGCTCCTAGACCTTCCTATAAGAAGTTAGCCAAAAAGTAGCTTCGAAAAACGCTTAGGTTAAGTTTCAGAGTTGCTTCTAATGTACCAAAGCTGGACTTAGACATAATTTCACTCTCACAACATTATGGCTGGTTGGAGACAGTCCGAACCACAAGTACCGGGTCCATGGTTCTGGCCGTATACTGGGGGGACGGGGACGACTCCCATTAACCCCTGACTATACCGGGGATACGCTTATCACAATGCCTTTCTGGTCTGTGCTGAAGCAGGGCATTCTGGCAGCCAAGTGGCTTGACCTTTATTAGTGAGCCTGGTTACCCCCTCTCGGAACCACAGACTTAGAAATCGCCAGCTCATATACAGTGCATAAAATATATTTATATATATACCCTTATACACCATTTTAATAAAAAATATCACAAAATTCTTCTAAGTCCCTCGAGAAGAGTGAAAGACGCGCACGTTCATTTTTAGAGCTCCTAGACCTTCCTATAAGAAGTTAGCCAAAAAGTAGCTTCGAAAAACGCTTAGGTTAAGTTTCAGAGTTGCTTCTAATGTACCAAAGCTGGACTTAGACATAATTTCACTCTCACAACATTATGGCTGGTTGGAGACAGTCCGAACCACAAGTACCGGGTCCATGGTTCTGGCCGTATACTGGGGGGACGGGGACGACTCCCATTAACCCCTGACTATACCGGGGATACGCTTATCACAATGCCTTTCTGGTCTGTGCTGAAGCAGGGCATTCTAGCAGCCAAGTGGCTTGACCTTTATAAGTGAGCCTGGTTACCCCCTCTCGGAACCACAGACTTAGAAATCGCCAGCTCATATACAGTGCATAAAATATATTTATATATATACCCTTATACACCATTTTAATAAAAAATATCACAAAATTCTTCAAAGTCCCTCGGGAAGAGTGAAAGACGCGCACGTTCATTTTCAGAGCTCCTAGACCTTCCTATAAGAAGTTAGCCAAAAAGTAGCTTCGAAAAACGCTTAGGTTAAGTTTCAGAGTTGCTTCTAATGTACCAAAGCTGGACTTAGACATAATTTCACTCTCACAACATTATGGCTGGTTGGAGACAGTCCGAACCACAAGTACCGGGTCCATGGTTCTGGCCGTATACTGGGGGGACGGGGACGACTCCCATTAACCCCTGACTATACCGGGGATACGCTTATCACAATGCCTTTCTGGTCTGTGCTGAAGCAGGGCATTCTGGCAGCCAAGTGGCTTGACCTTTATTAGTGAGCCTGGTTACCCCCTCTCGGAACCACAGACTTAGAAATCGCCAGCTCATATACAGTGCATAAAATATATTTATATATATACCCTTATACACCATTTTAATAAAAAATATCACAAAATTCTTCTAAGTCCCTCGGGAAGAGTGAAAGACGCGCACGTTCATTTTTAGAGCTCCTAGACCTTCCTATAAGAAGTTAGCCAAAAAGTAGCTTCGAAAAACGCTTAGGTTAAGTTTCAGAGTTGCTTCTAATGTACCAAAGCTGGACTTAGACATAATTTCACTCTCACAACATTATGGCTGGTTGGAGACAGTCCGAACCACAAGTACCGGGTCCATGGTTCTGGCCGTATACTGGGGGGACGGGGACGACTCCCATTAACCCCTGACTATACCGGGGATACGCTTATCACAATGCCTTTCTGGTCTGTGCTGAAGCAGGGCATTCTGGCAGCCAAGTGGCTTGACCTTTATTAGTGAGCCTGGTTACCCCCTCTCGGAACCACAGACTTAGAAATCGCCAGCTCATATACAGTGCATAAAATATATTTATATATATACCCTTATACACCATTTTAATAAAAAATATCACAAAATTCTTCTAAGTCCCTCGGGAAGAGTGAAAGACGCGCACGTTCATTTTCAGAGCTCCTAGACCTTCCTATAAGAAGTTAGCCAAAAAGTAGCTTCGAAAAACGCTTAGGTTAAGTTTCAGAGTTGCTTCTAATGTACCAAAGCTGGACTTAGACATAATTTCACTCTCACAACATTATGGCTGGTTGGAGAGAGTCCGAACCACAAGTACCGGGTCCATGGTTCTGGCCGTATACTGGGGGGACGGGGACGACTCCCATTAACCCCTGACTATACAGGGGATACGCTTATCACAATGCCTTTCTGGTCTGTGCTGAAGCAGGGCATTCTGGCAGCCAAGTGGCTTGACCTTTATTAGTGAGCCTGGTTACCCCCTCTCGGAACCACAGACTTAGAAATCGCCAGCTCATATACAGTGCATAAAATATATTTATATATATACCCTTATACACCATTTAATAAAAAATATCACAAAATTCTTCTAAGTCCCTCGGGAAGAGTGAAAGACGCGCACGTTCATTTTCAGAGCTCCTAGACCTTCCTATAAGAAGTTAGCCAAAAAGTAGCTTCGAAAAACGCTTAGGTTAAGTTTCAGAGTTGCTTCTAATGTACCAAAGCTGGACTTAGACATAATTTCACTCTCACAACATTATGGCTGGTTGGAGAGAGTCCGAACCACAAGTACAGGGTCCATGGTTCTGGCCGTATACTGGGGGGACGGGGACGACTCCCATTAACCCCTGACTATACCGGGGATACGCTTATCACAATGCCTTTCTGGTCTGTGCTGAAGCAGGGCATTCTGGCAGCCAAGTGGCTTGACCTTTATTAGTGAGCCTGGTTACCCCCTCTCGGAACCACAGACTTAGAAATCGCCAGCTCATATACAGTGCATAAAATATATTTATATATATACCCTTATACACCATTTTAATAAAAAATATCACAAAATTCTTCTAAGTCCCTCGGGAAGAGTGAAAGACGCGCACGTTCATTTTCAGAGCTCCTAGACCTTCCTATAAGAAGTTAGCCAAAAAGTAGCTTCGAAAAACGCTTAGGTTAAGTTTCAGAGTTGCTTCTAATGTACCAAAGCTGGACTTAGACATAATTTCACTCTCACAACATTATGGCTGGTTGGAGACAGTCCGAACCACAAGTACCGGGTCCATGGTTCTGGCCGTATACTGGGGGGACGGGGACGACTCCCATTAACCCCTGACTATACCGGGGATACGCTTATCACAATGCCTTTCTGGTCTGTGCTGAAGCAGGGCATTCTGGCAGCCAAGTGGCTTGACCTTTATTAGTGAGCCTGGTTACCCCCTCTCGGAACCACAGACTTAGAAATCGCCAGCTCATATACAGTGCATAAAATATATTTATATATATACCCTTATACACCATTTTAATAAAAAATATCACAAAATTCTTCTAAGTCCCTCGGGAAGAGTGAAAGACGCGCACGTTCATTTTTAGAGCTCCTAGACCTTCCTATAAGAAGTTAGCCAAAAAGTAGCTTCGAAAAACGCTTAGGTTAAGTTTCAGAGTTGCTTCTAATGTACCAAAGCTGGACTTAGACATAATTTCACTCTCACAACATTATGGCTGGTTGGAGACAGTCCGAACCACAAGTACCGGGTCCATGGTTCTGGCCGTATACTGGGGGGACGGGGACGACTCCCATTAACCCCTGACTATACCGGGGATACGCTTATCACAATGCCTTTCTGGTCTGTGCTGAAGCAGGGCATTCTGGCAGCCAAGTGGCTTGACCTTTATTAGTGAGCCTGGTTACCCCCTCTCGGAACCACAGACTTAGAAATCGCCAGCTCATATACAGTGCATAAAATATATTTATATATATACCCTTATACACCATTTTAATAAAAAATATCACAAAATTCTTCTAAGTCCCTCGGGAAGAGTGAAAGACGCGCACGTTCATTTTCAGAGCTCCTAGACCTTCCTATAAGAAGTTAGCCAAAAAGTAGCTTCGAAAAACGCTTAGGTTAAGTTTCAGAGTTGCTTCTAATGTACCAAAGCTGGACTTAGACATAATTTCACTCTCACAACATTATGGCTGGTTGGAGAGAGTCCGAACCACAAGTACCGGGTCCATGGTTCTGGCCGTATACTGGGGGGACGGGGACGACTCCCATTAACCCCTGACTATACAGGGGATACGCTTATCACAATGCCTTTCTGGTCTGTGCTGAAGCAGGGCATTCTGGCAGCCAAGTGGCTTGACCTTTATTAGTGAGCCTGGTTACCCCCTCTCGGAACCACAGACTTAGAAATCGCCAGCTCATATACAGTGCATAAAATATATTTATATATATACCCTTATACACCATTTAATAAAAAATATCACAAAATTCTTCTAAGTCCCTCGGGAAGAGTGAAAGACGCGCACGTTCATTTTCAGAGCTCCTAGACCTTCCTATAAGAAGTTAGCCAAAAAGTAGCTTCGAAAAACGCTTAGGTTAAGTTTCAGAGTTGCTTCTAATGTACCAAAGCTGGACTTAGACATAATTTCACTCTCACAACATTATGGCTGGTTGGAGAGAGTCCGAACCACAAGTACAGGGTCCATGGTTCTGGCCGTATACTGGGGGGACGGGGACGACTCCCATTAACCCCTGACTATACCGGGGATACGCTTATCACAATGCCTTTCTGGTCTGTGCTGAAGCAGGGCATTCTGGCAGCCAAGTGGCTTGACCTTTATTAGTGAGCCTGGTTACCCCCTCTCGGAACCACAGACTTAGAAATCGCCAGCTCATATACAGTGCATAAAATATATTTATATATATACCCTTATACACCATTTTAATAAAAAATATCACAAAATTCTTCTAAGTCCCTCGGGAAGAGTGAAAGACGCGCACGTTCATTTTCAGAGCTCCTAGACCTTCCTATAAGAAGTTAGCCAAAAAGTAGCTTCGAAAAACGCTTAGGTTAAGTTTCAGAGTTGCTTCTAATGTACCAAAGCTGGACTTAGACATAATTTCACTCTCACAACATTATGGCTGGTTGGAGACAGTCCGAACCACAAGTACCGGGTCCATGGTTCTGGCCGTATACTGGGGGGACGGGGACGACTCCCATTAACCCCTGACTATACCGGGGATACGCTTATCACAATGCCTTTCTGGTCTGTGCTGAAGCAGGGCATTCTGGCAGCCAAGTGGCTTGACCTTTATTAGTGAGCCTGGTTACCCCCTCTCGGAACCACAGACTTAGAAATCGCCAGCTCATATACAGTGCATAAAATATATTTATATATATACCCTTATACACCATTTTAATAAAAAATATCACAAAATTCTTCTAAGTCCCTCGGGAAGAGTGAAAGACGCGCACGTTCATTTTTAGAGCTCCTAGACCTTCCTATAAGAAGTTAGCCAAAAAGTAGCTTCGAAAAACGCTTAGGTTAAGTTTCAGAGTTGCTTCTAATGTACCAAAGCTGGACTTAGACATAATTTCACTCTCACAACATTATGGCTGGTTGGAGACAGTCCGAACCACAAGTACCGGGTCCATGGTTCTGGCCGTATACTGGGGGGACGGGGACGACTCCCATTAACCCCTGACTATACCGGGGATACGCTTATCACAATGCCTTTCTGGTCTGTGCTGAAGCAGGGCATTCTGGCAGCCAAGTGGCTTGACCTTTATTAGTGAGCCTGGTTACCCCCTCTCGGAACCACAGACTTAGAAATCGCCAGCTCATATACAGTGCATAAAATATATTTATATATATACCCTTATACACCATTTTAATAAAAAATATCACAAAATTCTTCTAAGTCCCTCGGGAAGAGTGAAAGACGCGCACGTTCATTTTCAGAGCTCCTAGACCTTCCTATAAGAAGTTAGCCAAAAAGTAGCTTCGAAAAACGCTTAGGTTAAGTTTCAGAGTTGCTTCTAATGTACCAAAGCTGGACTTAGACATAATTTCACTCTCACAACATTATGGCTGGTTGGAGAGAGTCCGAACCACAAGTACCGGGTCCATGGTTCTGGCCGTATACTGGGGGGACGGGGACGACTCCCATTAACCCCTGACTATACAGGGGATACGCTTATCACAATGCCTTTCTGGTCTGTGCTGAAGCAGGGCATTCTGGCAGCCAAGTGGCTTGACCTTTATTAGTGAGCCTGGTTACCCCCTCTCGGAACCACAGACTTAGAAATCGCCAGCTCATATACAGTGCATAAAATATATTTATATATATACCCTTATACACCATTTAATAAAAAATATCACAAAATTCTTCTAAGTCCCTCGGGAAGAGTGAAAGACGCGCACGTTCATTTTCAGAGCTCCTAGACCTTCCTATAAGAAGTTAGCCAAAAAGTAGCTTCGAAAAACGCTTAGGTTAAGTTTCAGAGTTGCTTCTAATGTACCAAAGCTGGACTTAGACATAATTTCACTCTCACAACATTATGGCTGGTTGGAGAGAGTCCGAACCACAAGTACAGGGTCCATGGTTCTGGCCGTATACTGGGGGACGGGGACGACTCCCATTAACCCCTGACTATACCGGGGATACGCTTATCACAATGCCTTTCTGGTCTGTGCTGAAGCAGGGCATTCTGGCAGCCAAGTGGCTTGACCTTTATTAGTGAGCCTGGTTACCCCCTCTCGGAACCACAGACTTAGAAATCGCCAGCTCATATACAGTGCATAAAATATATTTATATATATACCCTTATACACCATTTTAATAAAAAATATCACAAAATTCTTCTAAGTCCCTCGGGAAGAGTGAAAGACGCGCACGTTCATTTTCAGAGCTCCTAGACCTTCCTATAAGAAGTTAGCCAAAAAGTAGCTTCGAAAAACGCTTAGGTTAAGTTTCAGAGTTGCTTCTAATGTACCAAAGCTGGACTTAGACATAATTTCACTCTCACAACATTATGGCTGGTTGGAGAGAGTCCGAACCACAAGTACAGGGTCCATGGTTCTGGCCGTATACTGGGGGGACGGGGACGACTCCCATTAACCCCTGACTATACCGGGGATACGCTTATCACAATGCCTTTCTGGTCTGTGCTGAAGCAGGGCATTCTGGCAGCCAAGTGGCTTGACCTTTATTAGTGAGCCTGGTTACCCCCTCTCGGAACCACAGACTTAGAAATCGCCAGCTCATATACAGTGCATAAAATATATTTATATATATACCCTTATACACCATTTAATAAAAAATATCACAAAATTCTTCTAAGTCCCTCGGGAAGAGTGAAAGACGCGCACGTTCATTTTCAGAGCTCCTAGACCTTCCTATAAGAAGTTAGCCAAAAAGTAGCTTCGAAAAACGCTTAGGTTAAGTTTCAGAGTTGCTTCTAATGTACCAAAGCTGGACTTAGACATAATTTCACTCTCACAACATTATGGCTGGTTGGAGAGAGTCCGAACCACAAGTACAGGGTCCATGGTTCTGGCCGTATACTGGGGGGACGGATACGACTCCCATTAACCCCTGACTATACCGGGGATACGCTTATCACAATGCCTTTCTGGTCTGTGCTGAAGCAGGGCATTCTGGCAGCCAAGTGGCTTGACCTTTATTAGTGAGCCTGGTTACCCCCTCTCGGAACCACAGACTTAGAAATCGCCAGCTCATATACAGTGCATAAAATATATTTATATATATACCCTTATACACCATTTAATAAAAAATATCACAAAATTCTTCTAAGTCCCTCGAGAAGAGTGAAAGACGCGCACGTTCATTTTCAGAGCTCCTAGACCTTCCTATAAGAAGTTAGCCAAAAAGTAGCTTCGAAAAACGCTTAGGTTAAGTTTCAGAGTTGCTTCTAATGTACCAAAGCTGGACTTAGACATAATTTCACTCTCACAACATTATGGCTGGTTGGAGACAGTCCGAACCACAAGTACCGGGTCCATGGTTCTGGCCGTATACTGGGGGGACGGGAACGACTCCCATTAACCCCTGACTGTACCGGGGATACGCTTATCACAATGCCTTTCTGGTCTGTGCTGAAGCAGGGCATTCTGGCAGCCAAGTGGCTTGACCTTTATTAGTGAGCCTGGTTACCCCCTCTCGGAACCACAGACTTAGAAATCGCCAGCTCATATACAGTGCATAAAATATATTTATATATATACCCTTATACACCATTTTAATAAAAAATATCACAAAATTCTTCTAAGTCCCTCGGGAAGAGTGAAAGACGCGCACGTTCATTTTCAGAGCTCCTAGACCTTCCTATAAGAAGTTAGCCAAAAAGTAGCTTCGAAAAACGCTTAGGTTAAGTTTCAGAGTTGCTTCTAATGTACCAAAGCTGGACTTAGACATAATTTCACTCTCACAACATTATGGCTGGTTGGAGAGAGTCCGAACCACAAGTACCGGGTCCATGGTTCTGGCCGTATACTGGGGGGACGGGGACGACTCCCATTAACCCCTGACTATACCGGGGATACGCTTATCACAATGCCTTTCTGGTCTGTGCTGAAGCAGGGCATTCTGGCAGCCAAGTGGCTTGACCTTTATTAGTGAGCCTGGTTACCCCCTCTCGGAACCACAGACTTAGAAATCGCCAGCTCATATACAGTGCATAAAATATATTTATATATATACCCTTATACACCATTTAATAAAAAATATCACAAAATTCTTCTAAGTCCCTCGGGAAGAGTGAAAGACGCGCACGTTCATTTTCAGAGCTCCTAGACCTTCCTATAAGAAGTTAGCCAAAAAGTAGCTTCGAAAAACGCTTAGGTTAAGTTTCAGAGTTGCTTCTAATGTACCAAAGCTGGACTTAGACATAATTTCACTCTCACAACATTATGGCTGGTTGGAGAGAGTCCGAACCACAAGTACAGGGTCCATGGTTCTGGCCGTATACTGGGGGGACGGGGACGACTCCCATTAACCCCTGACTATACCGGGGATACGCTTATCACAATGCCTTTCTGGTCTGTGCTGAAGCAGGGCATTCTGGCAGCCAAGTGGCTTGACCTTTATTAGTGAGCCTGGTTACCCCCTCTCGGAACCACAGACTTAGAAATCGCCAGCTCATATACAGTGCATAAAATATATTTATATATATACCCTTATACACCATTTAATAAAAAATATCACAAAATTCTTCTAAGTCCCTCGAGAAGAGTGAAAGACGCGCACGTTCATTTTCAGAGCTCCTAGACCTTCCTATAAGAAGTTAGCCAAAAAGTAGCTTCGAAAAACGCTTAGGTTAAGTTTCAGAGTTGCTTCTAATGTACCAAAGCTGGACTTAGACATAATTTCACTCTCACAACATTATGGCTGGTTGGAGACAGTACGAACCACAAGTACCGGGTCCATGGTTCTGGCCGTATACTGGGGGGACGACGACGACTCCCATTAACCCCTGACTATACCGGGGATACGCTTATCACAATGCCTTTCTGGTCTGTGCTGAAGCAGGGCATTCTGGCAGCCAAGTGGCTTGACCTTTATTAGTGAGCCTGGTTACCCCCTCTCGGAACCACAGACTTAGAAATCGCCAGCTCATATACAGTGCATAAAATATATTTATATATATACCCTTATACACCATTTTAATAAAAAATATCACAAAATTCTTCTAAGTCCCTCGGGAAGAGTGAAAGACGCGCACGTTCATTTTCAGAGCTCCTAGACCTTCCTATAAGAAGTTAGCCAAAAAGTAGCTTCGAAAAACGCTTAGGTTAAGTTTCAGAGTTGCTTCTAATGTACCAAAGCTGGACTTAGACATAATTTCACTCTCACAACATTATGGCTGGTTGGAGAGAGTCCGAACCACAAGTACCGGGTCCATGGTTCTGGCCGTATACTGGGGGGACGGGGACGACTCCCATTAACCCCTGACTATACAGGGGATACGCTTATCACAATGCCTTTCTGGTCTGTGCTGAAGCAGGGCATTCTGGCAGCCAAGTGGCTTGACCTTTATTAGTGAGCCTGGTTACCCCCTCTCGGAACCACAGACTTAGAAATCGCCAGCTCATATACAGTGCATAAAATATATTTATATATATACCCTTATACACCATTTAATAAAAAATATCACAAAATTCTTCTAAGTCCCTCGGGAAGAGTGAAAGACGCGCACGTTCATTTTCAGAGCTCCTAGACCTTCCTATAAGAAGTTAGCCAAAAAGTAGCTTCGAAAAACGCTTAGGTTAAGTTTCAGAGTTGCTTCTAATGTACCAAAGCTGGACTTAGACATAATTTCACTCTCACAACATTATGGCTGGTTGGAGAGAGTCCGAACCACAAGTACAGGGTCCATGGTTCTGGCCGTATACTGGGGGGACGGGGACGACTCCCATTAACCCCTGACTATACCGGGGATACGCTTATCACAATGCCTTTCTGGTCTGTGCTGAAGCAGGGCATTCTGGCAGCCAAGTGGCTTGACCTTTATTAGTGAGCCTGGTTACCCCCTCTCGGAACCACAGACTTAGAAATCGCCAGCTCATATACAGTGCATAAAATATATTTATATATATACCCTTATACACCATTTAATAAAAAATATCACAAAATTCTTCTAAGTCCCTCGGGAAGAGTGAAAGACGCGCACGTTCATTTTCAGAGCTCCTAGACCTTCCTATAAGAAGTTAGCCAAAAAGTAGCTTCGAAAAACGCTTAGGTTAAGTTTCAGAGTTGCTTCTAATGTACCAAAGCTGGACTTAGACATAATTTCACTCTCACAACATTATGGCTGGTTGGAGACAGTCCGAACCACAAGTACCGGGTCCATGGTTCTGGCCGTATACTGGGGGGACGGGGACGACTCCCATTAACCCCTGACTATACCGGGGATACGCTTATCACAATGCCTTTCTGGTCTGTGCTGAAGCAGGGCATTCTGGCAGCCAAGTGGCTTGACCTTTATTAGTGAGCCTGGTTACCCCCTCTCGGAACCACAGACTTAGAAATCGCCAGCTCATATACAGTGCATAAAATATATTTATATATATACCCTTATACACCATTTTAATAAAAAATATCACAAAATTCTTCTAAGTCCCTCGGGAAGAGTGAAAGACGCGCACGTTCATTTTCAGAGCTCCTAGACCTTCCTATAAGAAGTTAGCCAAAAAGTAGTTTTGAAAATCGCTTAGGTTAAGTTTCAGAGTTGCTTCTAATGTACCAAAGCTGGACTTAGACATAATTTCACTCTCACACCATTATGGCTGGTTGGAGATAGTCCGAACCACAAGTACCGGGTCCATGGTTCTGGCCGTATACTGGGGGGACGGGGACGACTCCCATTAACCCCTGACTATACCGGGGATACGCTTATCACAATGCCTTTCTGGTCTGTGCTGAAGCAGGGCATTCTGGCAGCCAAGTGGCTTGACCTTTATTAGTGAGCCTGGTTACCCCCTCTCGGAACCACAGACTTAGAAATCGCCAGCTCATATACAGTGCATAAAATATATTTATATATATACCCTTATACACCATTTTAATAAAAAATATCACAAAATTCTTCTAAGTCCCTCGGGAAGAGTGAAAGACGCGCACGTTCATTTTCAGAGCTCCTAGACCTTCCTATAAGAAGTTAGCCAAAAAGTAGCTTCGAAAAACGCTTAGGTTAAGTTTCAGAGTTGCTTCTAATGTACCAAAGCTGGACTTAGACATAATTTCACTCTCACAACATTATGGCTGGTTGGAGACAGTCCGAACCACAAGTACCGGGTCCATGGTTCTGGCCGTATACTGGGGGGACGGGGACGACTCCCATTAACCCCTGACTATACCGGGGATACGCTTATCACAATGCCTTTCTGGTCTGTGCTGAAGCAGGGCATTCTAGCAGCCAAGTGGCTTGACCTTTATTAGTGAGCCTGGTTACCCCCTCTCGGAACCACAGACTTAGAAATCGCCAGCTCATATACAGTGCATAAAATATATTTATATATATACCCTTATACACCATTTTAATAAAAAATATCACAAAATTCTTCAAAGTCCCTCGGGAAGAGTGAAAGACGCGCACGTTCATTTTCAGAGCTCCTAGACCTTCCTATAAGAAGTTAGCCAAAAAGTAGCTTCGAAAAACGCTTAGGTTAAGTTTCAGAGTTGCTTCTAATGTACCAAAGCTGGACTTAGACATAATTTCACTCTCACAACATTATGGCTGGTTGGAGACAGTCCGAACCACATGTACCGGGTCCATGGTTCTGGCCGTATACTGGGGGGACGGGGACGACTCCCATTAACCCCTGACTATACCGGGGATACGCTTATCACAATGCCTTTCTGGTCTGTGCTGAAGCAGGGCATTCTGGCAGCCAAGTGGCTTGACCTTTATTAGTGAGCCTGGTTACCCCCTCTCGGAACCACAGACTTAGAAATCGCCAGCTCATATACAGTGCATAAAATATATTTATATATATACCCTTATACACCATTTTAATAAAAAATATCACAAAATTCTTCTAAGTCCCTCGGGAAGAGTGAAAGACGCGCACGTTCATTTTCAGAGCTCCTAGACCTTCCTATAAGAAGTTAGCCAAAAAGTAGCTTCGAAAAACGCTTAGGTTAAGTTTCAGAGTTGCTTCTAATGTACCAAAGCTGGACTTAGACATAATTTCACTCTCACAACATTATGGCTGGTTGGAGAGAGTCCGAACCACAAGTACCGGGTCCATGGTTCTGGCCGTATACTGGGGGGACGGGGACGACTCCCATTAACCCCTGACTATACCGGGGATACGCTTATCACAATGCCTTTCTGGTCTGTGCTGAAGCAGGGCATTCTGGCAGCCAAGTGGCTTGACCTTTATTAGTGAGCCTGGTTACCCCCTCTCGGAACCACAGACTTAGAAATCGCCAGCTCATATACAGTGCATAAAATATATTTATATATATACCCTTATACACCATTTAATAAAAAATATCACAAAATTCTTCTAAGTCCCTCGGGAAGAGTGAAAGACGCGCACGTTCATTTTCAGAGCTCCTAGACCTTCCTATAAGAAGTTAGCCAAAAAGTAGCTTCGAAAAACGCTTAGGTTAAGTTTCAGAGTTGCTTCTAATGTACCAAAGCTGGACTTAGACATAATTTCACTCTCACAACATTATGGCTGGTTGGAGAGAGTCCGAACCACAAGTACAGGGTCCATGGTTCTGGCCGTATACTGGGGGGACGGGGACGACTCCCATTAACCCCTGACTATACCGGGGATACGCTTATCACAATGCCTTTCTGGTCTGTGCTGAAGCAGGGCATTCTGGCAGCCAAGTGGCTTGACCTTTATTAGTGAGCCTGGTTACCCCCTCTCGGAACCACAGACTTAGAAATCGCC
The DNA here is from genome assembly GCF_040206685.1 of Ascaphus truei. Classification (NCBI taxonomy): domain Eukaryota; kingdom Metazoa; phylum Chordata; class Amphibia; order Anura; family Ascaphidae; genus Ascaphus; species Ascaphus truei. Next base: position 2,031,969 of record NC_134493.1, read on the forward strand.
AGCTCATATACAGTGCATAAAATATATTTATATATATACCCTTATACACCATTTAATAAAAAATATCACAAAATTCTTCTAAGTCCCTCGAGAAGAGTGAAAGACGCGCACGTTCATTTTCAGAGCTCCTAGACCTTCCTATAAGAAGTTAGCCAAAAAGTAGCTTCGAAAAACGCTTAGGTTAAGTTTCAGAGTTGCTTCTAATGTACCAAAGCTGGACTTAGACATAATTTCACTCTCACAACATTATGGCTGGTTGGAGACAGTCCGAACCACAAGTACCGGGTCCATGGTTCTGGCCGTATACTGGGGGGACGGGGACGACTCCCATTAACCCCTGACTATACCGGGGATACGCTTATCACAATGCCTTTCTGGTCTGTGCTGAAGCAGGGCATTCTGGCAGCCAAGTGGCTTGACCTTTATTAGTGAGCCTGGTTACCCCCTCTCGGAGCCACAGACTTAGAAATCGCCAGCTCATATACAGTGCATAAAATATATTTATATATATACCCTTATACACCATTTAATAAAAATATCACAAAATTCTTCTAAGTCCCTCGGGAAGAGTGAAAGACGCGCACGTTCATTTTCAGAGCTCCTAGACCTTCCTATAAGAAGTTAGTCAAAAAGTAGCTTCGAAAAACGCTTAGGTTAAGTTTCAGAGTTGCTTCTAATGTACCAAAGCTGGACTTAGACATAATTTCACTCTCACAACATTATGGCTGGTTGGAGAGAGTCCGAACCACAAGTACAGGGTCCATTGTTCTGGCCGTATACTGGGGGGACGGGGACGACTCCCATTAACCCCTGACTATACCGGGGATACGCTTATCACAATGCCTTTCTGGTCTGTGCTGAAGCAGGGCATTCTGGCAGCCAAGTGGCTTGACCTTTATTAGTGAGCCTGGTTACCCCCTCTCGGAACCACAGACTTAGAAATCGCCAGCTCATATACAGTGCATAAAATATATTTATATATATACCCTTATACACCATTTAATAAAAAATATCACAAAATTCTTCTAAGTCCCTCGGGAAGAGTGAAAGACGCGCACGTTCATTTTCAGAGCTCCTAGACCTTCCTATAAGAAGTTAGCCAAAAGTAGCTTCGAAAACGCTTAGGTTAAGTTTCAGAGTTGCTTCTAATGTACCAAAGCTGGACTTAGACATAATTTCACTCTCACAACATTATGGCTGGTTGGAGAGAGTCCGAACCACAAGTACCGGGTCCATGGTTCTGGCCGTATACTGGGGGGACGGGGACGACTCCCATTAACCCCTGACTATACCGGGGATACGCTTATCACAATGCCTTTCTGGTCTGTGCTGAAGCAGGGCATTCTGGCAGCCAAGTGGCTTGACCTTTATTAGTGAGCCTGGTTACCCCCTCTCGGAACCACAGACTTAGAAATCGCCAGCTCATATACAGTGCATAAAATATATTTATATATATACCCTTATACACCATTTAATAAAAAATATCACAAAATTCTTCTAAGTCCCTCGGGAAGAGTGAAAGACGCGCACGTTCATTTTCAGAGCTCCTAGACCTTCCTATAAGAAGTTAGCCAAAAAGTAGCTTCGAAAAACGCTTAGGTTAAGTTTCAGAGTTGCTTCTAATGTACCAAAGCTGGACTTAGACATAATTTCACTCTCACAACATTATGGCTGGTTGGAGAGAGTCCGAACCACAAGTACAGGGTCCATGGTTCTGGCCGTATACTGGGGGGACGGGGACGACTCCCATTAACCCCTGACTATACCGGGGATACGCTTATCACAATGCCTTTCTGGTCTGTGCTGAAGCAGGGCATTCTGGCAGCCAAGTGGCTTGACCTTTATTAGTGAGCCTGGTTACCCCCTCTCGGAGCCACAGACTTAGAAATCGCCAGCTCATATACAGTGCATAAAATATATTTATATATATACCCTTATACACCATTTAATAAAAAATATCACAAAATTCTTCTAAGTCCCTCGGGAAGAGTGAAAGACGCGCACGTTCATTTTCAGAGCTCCTAGACCTTCCTATAAGAAGTTAGTCAAAAAGTAGCTTCGAAAAACGCTTAGGTTAAGTTTCAGAGTTGCTTCTAATGTACCAAAGCTGGACTTAGACATAATTTCACTCTCACAACATTATGGCTGGTTGGAGAGAGTCCGAACCACAAGTACAGGGTCCATTGTTCTGGCCGTATACTGGGGGGACGGGGACGACTCCCATTAACCCCTGACTATACCGGGGATACGCTTATCACAATGCCTTTCTGGTCTGTGCTGAAGCAGGGCATTCTGGCAGCCAAGTGGCTTGACCTTTATTAGTGAGCCTGGTTACCCCCTCTCGGAACCACAGACTTAGAAATCGCCAGCTCATATACAGTGCATAAAATATATTTATATATATACCCTTATACACCATTTTAATAAAAAATATCACAAAATTCTTCTAAGTCCCTCGGGAAGAGTGAAAGACGCGCACGTTCATTTTCAGAGCTCCTAGACCTTCCTATAAGAAGTTAGCCAAAAAGTAGCTTCGAAAAACGCTTAGGTTAAGTTTCAGAGTTGCTTCTAATGTACCAAAGCTGGACTTAGACATAATTTCACTCTCACAACATTATGGCTGGTTGGAGAGAGTCCGACCACAAGTACAGGGTCCATGGTTCTGGCCGTATACTGGGGGGACGGGGACGACTCCCATTAACCCCTGACTATACCGGGGATACGCTTATCACAATGCCTTTCTGGTCTGTGCTGAAGCAGGGCATTCTGGCAGCCAAGTGGCTTGACCTTTATTAGTGAGCCTGGTTACCCCCTCTCGGAACGAACCACAGACTTAGAAATCGCCAGCTCATATACAGTGCATAAAATATATTTATATATATACCCTTATACACCATTTAATAAAAAATATCACAAAATTCTTCTAAGTCCCTCGGGAAGAGTGAAAGACGCGCACGTTCATTTTCAGAGCTCCTAGACCTTCCTATAAGAAGTTAGCCAAAAAGTAGCTTCGAAAAACGCTTAGGTTAAGTTTCAGAGTTGCTTCTAATGTACCAAAGCTGGACTTGTTCACTCTCACAACATTATGGCTGGTTGGAGACAGTCCGAACCACAAGTACCGGGTCCATGGTTCTGGCCGTATACTGGGGGGACGGGGACGACTCCCATTAACCCCTGACTATACCGGGGATACGCTTATCACAATGCCTTTCTGGTCTGTGCTGAAGCAGGGCATTCTGGCAGCCAAGTGGCTTGACCTTTATTAGTGAGCCTGGTTACCCCCTCTCGGAACCACAGACTTAGAAATCGCCAGCTCATATACAGTGCATAAAATATATTTATATATATACCCTTATACACCATTTAATAAAAAATATCACAAAATTCTTCTAAGTCCCTCGGGAAGAGTGAAAGACGCGCACGTTCATTTTCAGAGCTCCTAGACCTTCCTATAAGAAGTTAGCCAAAAAGTAGCTTCGAAAAACGCTTAGGTTAAGTTTCAGAGTTGCTTCTAATGTACCAAAGCTGGACTTAGACATAATTTCACTCTCACAACATTATGGCTGGTTGGAGAGAGTCCGAACCACAAGTACAGGGTCCATGGTTCTGGCCGTATACTGGGGGGACGGGGACGACTCCCATTAACCCCTGACTATACCGGGGATACGCTTATCACAATGCCTTTCTGGTCTGTGCTGAAGCAGGGCATTCTGGCAGCCAAGTGGCTTGACCTTTATTAGTGAGCCTGGTTACCCCCTCTCGGAACCACAGACTTAGAAATCGCCAGCTCATATACAGTGCATAAAATATATTTATATATATACCCTTATACACCATTTAATAAAAAATATCACAAAATTCTTCTAAGTCCCTCGAGAAGAGTGAAAGACGCGCACGTTCATTTTCAGAGCTCCTAGACCTTCCTATAAGAAGTTAGCCAAAAAGTAGCTTCGAAAAACGCTTAGGTTAAGTTTCAGAGTTGCTTCTAATGTACCAAAGCTGGACTTAGACATAATTTCACTCTCACAACATTATGGCTGGTTGGAGACAGTCCGAACCACAAGTACCGGGTCCATGGTTCTGGCCGTATACTGGGGGGACGGGGACGACTCCCATTAACCCCTGACTATACCGGGGATACGCTTATCACAATGCCTTTCTGGTCTGTGCTGAAGCAGGGCATTCTGGCAGCCAAGTGGCTTGACCTTTATTAGTGAGCCTGGTTACCCCCTCTCGGAACCACAGACTTAGAAATCGCCAGCTCATATACAGTGCATAAAATATATTTATATATATACCCTTATACACCATTTTAATAAAAAATATCACAAAATTCTTCTAAGTCCCTCGGGAAGAGTGAAAGACGCGCACGTTCATTTTCAGAGCTCCTAGACCTTCCTATAAGAAGTTAGCCAAAAAGTAGCTTCGAAAAACGCTTAGGTTAAGTTTCAGAGTTGCTTCTAATGTACCAAAGCTGGACTTAGACATAATTTCACTCTCACAACATTATGGCTGGTTGGAGAGAGTCCGAACCCCAAGTACCAGGTCCATGGTTCTGGCCGTATACTGGGGGGACGGGGACGACTCCCATTAACCCCTGACTATACAGGGGATACGCTTATCACAATGCCTTTCTGGTCTGTGCTGAAGCAGGGCATTCTGGCAGCCAAGTGGCTTGACCTTTATTAGTGAGCCTGGTTACCCCCTCTCGGAGCCACAGACTTAGAAATCGCCAGCTCATATACAGTGCATAAAATATATTTATATATATACCCTTATACACCATTTAATAAAAAATATCACAAAATTCTTCTAAGTCCCTCGGGAAGAGTGAAAGACGCGCACGTTCATTTTCAGAGCTCCTAGACCTTCCTATAAGAAGTTAGTCAAAAAGTAGCTTCGAAAAACGCTTAGGTTAAGTTTCAGAGTTGCTTCTAATGTACCAAAGCTGGACTTAGACATAATTTCACTCTCACAACATTATGGCTGGTTGGAGAGAGTCCGAACCACAAGTACAGGGTCCATTGTTCTGGCCGTATACTGGGGGGACGGGGACGACTCCCATTAACCCCTGACTATACCGGGGATACGCTTATCACAATGCCTTTCTGGTCTGTGCTGAAGCAGGGCATTCTGGCAGCCAAGTGGCTTGACCTTTATTAGTGAGCCTGGTTACCCCCTCTCGGAACCACAGACTTAGAAATCGCCAGCTCATATACAGTGCATAAAATATATTTATATATATACCCTTATACACCATTTTAATAAAAAATATCACAAAATTCTTCTAAGTCCCTCGGGAAGAGTGAAAGACGCGCACGTTCATTTTCAGAGCTCCTAGACCTTCCTATAAGAAGTTAGCCAAAAAGTAGCTTCGAAAAACGCTTAGGTTAAGTTTCAGAGTTGCTTCTAATGTACCAAAGCTGGACTTAGACATAATTTCACTCTCACAACATTATGGCTGGTTGGAGAGAGTCCGAACCACAAGTACAGGGTCCATGGTTCTGGCCGTATACTGGGGGGACGGGGACGACTCCCATTAACCCCTGACTATACCGGGGATACGCTTATCACAATGCCTTTCTGGTCTGTGCTGAAGCAGGGCATTCTGGCAGCCAAGTGGCTTGACCTTTATTAGTGAGCCTGGTTACCCCCTCTCGGAACCACAGACTTAGAAATCGCCAGCTCATATACAGTGCATAAAATATATTTATATATATACCCTTATACACCATTTAATAAAAAATATCACAAAATTCTTCTAAGTCCCTCGGGAAGAGTGAAAGACGCGCACGTTCATTTTCAGAGCTCCTAGACCTTCCTATAAGAAGTTAGCCAAAAAGTAGCTTCGAAAAACGCTTAGGTTAAGTTTCAGAGTTGCTTCTAATGTACCAAAGCTGGACTTGTTCACTCTCACAACATTATGGCTGGTTGGAGACAGTCCGAACCACAAGTACCGGGTCCATGGTTCTGGCCGTATACTGGGGGGACGGGGACGACTCCCATTAACCCCTGACTATACCGGGGATACGCTTATCACAATGCCTTTCTGGTCTGTGCTGAAGCAGGGCATTCTGGCAGCCAAGTGGCTTGACCTTTATTAGTGAGCCTGGTTACCCCCTCTCGGAACCACAGACTTAGAAATCGCCAGCTCATATACAGTGCATAAAATATATTTATATATATACCCTTATACACCATTTTAATAAAAAATATCACAAAATTCTTCTAAGTCCCTCGGGAAGAGTGAAAGACGCGCACGTTCATTTTCAGAGCTCCTAGACCTTCCTATAAGAAGTTAGCCAAAAAGTAGTTTTGAAAATCGCTTAGGTTAAGTTTCAGAGTTGCTTCTAATGTACCAAAGCTGGACTTAGACATAATTTCACTCTCACACCATTATGGCTGGTTGGAGATAGTCCGAACCACAAGTACCGGGTCCATGGTTCTGACCGTATACTGGGGGGACGGGGACGACTCCCATTAACCCCTGACTATACCGGGGATACGCTTATCACAATGCCTTTCTGGTCTGTGCTGAAGCAGGGCATTCTGGCAGCCAAGTGGCTTGACCTTTATTAGTGAGCCTGGTTACCCCCTCTCGGAACCACAGACTTAGAAATCGCCAGCTCATATACAGTGCATAAAATATATTTATATATATACCCTTATACACCATTTTAATAAAAAATATCACAAAATTCTTCTAAGTCCCTCGGGAAGAGTGAAAGACGCGCACGTTCATTTTCAGAGCTCCTAGACCTTCCTATAAGAAGTTAGCCAAAAAGTAGCTTCGAAAAACGCTTAGGTTAAGTTTCAGAGTTGCTTCTAATGTACCAAAGCTGGACTTAGACATAATTTCACTCTCACAACATTATGGCTGGTTGGAGACAGTCCGAACCACAAGTACCGGGTCCATGGTTCTGGCCGTATACTGGGGGGACGGGGACGACTCCCATTAACCCCTGACTATACCGGGGATACGCTTATCACAATGCCTTTCTGGTCTGTGCTGAAGCAGGGCATTCTAGCAGCCAAGTGGCTTGACCTTTATTAGTGAGCCTGGTTACCCCCTCTCGGAACCACAGACTTAGAAATCGCCAGCTCATATACAGTGCATAAAATATATTTATATATATACCCTTATACACCATTTTAATAAAAAATATCACAAAATTCTTCAAAGTCCCTCGGGAAGAGTGAAAGACGCGCACGTTCATTTTCAGAGCTCCTAGACCTTCCTATAAGAAGTTAGCCAAAAAGTAGCTTCGAAAAACGCTTAGGTTAAGTTTCAGAGTTGCTTCTAATGTACCAAAGCTGGACTTAGACATAATTTCACTCTCACAACATTATGGCTGGTTGGAGACAGTCCGAACCACATGTACCGGGTCCATGGTTCTGGCCGTATACTGGGGGGACGGGGACGACTCCCATTAACCCCTGACTATACCGGGGATACGCTTATCACAATGCCTTTCTGGTCTGTGCTGAAGCAGGGCATTCTGGCAGCCAAGTGGCTTGACCTTTATTAGTGAGCCTGGTTACCCCCTCTCGGAACCACAGACTTAGAAATCGCCAGCTCATATACAGTGCATAAAATATATTTATATACTGTATATACCCTTATACACCATTTTAATAAAAAAATATCACAAAATTCTTCTAAGTCCCTCGGGAAGAGTGAAAGACGCGCACGTTCATTTTCAGAGCTCCTAGACCTTCCTATAAGAAGTTAGCCAAAAAGTAGCTTCGAAAAACGCTTAGGTTAAGTTTCAGAGTTGCTTCTAATGTACCAAAGCTGGACTTAGACATAATTTCACTCTCACAACATTATGGCTGGTTGGAGAGAGTCCGAACCACAAGTACAGGGTCCATGGTTCTGGCCGTATACTGGGGGGACGGGGACGACTCCCATTAACCCCTGACTATACCGGGGATACGCTTATCACAATGCCTTTCTGGTCTGTGCTGAAGCAGGGCATTCTGGCAGCCAAGTGGCTTGACCTTTATTAGTGAGCCTGGTTACCCCCTCTCGGAACCACAGACTTAGAAATCGCCAGCTCATATACAGTGCATAAAATATATTTATATATATACCCTTATACACCATTTAATAAAAAATATCACAAAATTCTTCTAAGTCCCTCGAGAAGAGTGAAAGACGCGCACGTTCATTTTCAGAGCTCCTAGACCTTCCTATAAGAAGTTAGCCAAAAAGTAGCTTCGAAAAACGCTTAGGTAAAGTTTCAGAGTTGCTTCTAATGTACCAAAGCTGGACTTAGACATAATTTCACTCTCACAACATTATGGCTGGTTGGAGACAGTCCGAACCACAAGTACCGGGTCCATGGTTCTGGCCGTATACTGGGGGGACGGGGACGACTCCCATTAACCCCTGACTGTACCGGGGATACGCTTATCACAATGCCTTTCTGGTCTGTGCTGAAGCAGGGCATTCTGGCAGCCAAGTGGCTTGACCTTTATTAGTGAGCCTGGTTACCCCCTCTCGGAACCACAGACTTAGAAATCGCCAGCTCATATACAGTGCATAAAATATATTTATATATATACCCTTATACACCATTTTAATAAAAAATATCACAAAATTCTTCTAAGTCCCTCGGGAAGAGTGAAAGACGCGCACGTTCATTTTCAGAGCTCCTAGACCTTCCTATAAGAAGTTAGCCAAAAAGTAGCTTCGAAAAACGCTTAGGTTAAGTTTCAGAGTTGCTTCTAATGTACCAAAGCTGGACTTAGACATAATTTCACTCTCACAACATTATGGCTGGTTGGAGACAGTCCGAACCACAAGTACCGGGTCCATGGTTCTGGCCGTATACTGGTGGGACGGGGACGACTCCCATTAACCCCTGACTATACCGGGGATACGCTTATCACAATGCCTTTCTGGTCTGTGCTGAAGCAGGGCATTCTGGCAGCCAAGTGGCTTGACCTTTATTAGTGAGCCTGGTTACCCCCTCTCGGAACCACAGACTTAGAAATCGCCAGCTCATATACAGTGCATAAAATATATTTATATATATACCCTTACTGTATACACCATTTTAATAAAAAATATCACAAAATTCTTCTAAGTCCCTCGGGAAGAGTGAAAGACGCGCACGTTCATTTTCAGAGCTCCTAGACCTTCCTATAAGAAGTTAGCCAAAAAGTAGTTTTGAAAATCGCTTAGGTTAAGTTTCAGAGTTGCTTCTAATGTACCAAAGCTGGACTTAGACATAATTTCACTCTCACACCATTATGGCTGGTTGGAGATAGTCCGAACCACAAGTACCGGGTCCATGGTTCTGGCCGTATACTGGGGGGACGGGGACGACTCCCATTAACCCCTGACTATACCGGGGATACGCTTATCACAATGCCTTTCTGGTCTGTGCTGAAGCAGGGCATTCTGGCAGCCAAGTGGCTTGACCTTTATTAGTGAGCCTGGTTACCCCCTCTCGGAACCACAGACTTAGAAATCGCCAGCTCATATACAGTGCATAAAATATATTTATATATATATACCCTTATACACCATTTTAATAAAAAATATCACAAAATTCTTCTAAGTCCCTCGGGAAGAGTGAAAGACGCGCACGTTCATTTTCAGAGCTCCTAGACCTTCCTATAAGAAGTTAGCCAAAAAGTAGCTTCGAAAAACGCTTAGGTTAAGTTTCAGAGTTGCTTCTAATGTACCAAAGCTGGACTTAGACATAATTTCACTCTCACAACATTATGGCTGGTTGGAGACAGTCCGAACCACAAGTACCGGGTCCATGGTTCTGGCCGTATACTGGTGGGACGGGGACGACTCCCATTAACCCCTGACTATACCGGGGATACGCTTATCACAATGCCTTTCTGGTCTGTGCTGAAGCAGGGCATTCTGGCAGCCAAGTGGCTTGACCTTTATTAGTGAGCCTGGTTACCCCCTCTCGGAACCACAGACTTAGAAATCGCCAGCTCATATACAGTGCATAAAATATATTTATATATATATACCCTTATACACCATTTTAATAAAAAATATCACAAAATTCTTCTAAGTCCCTCGGGAAGAGTGAAAGACGCGCACGTTCATTTTCAGAGCTCCTAGACCTTCCTATAAGAAGTTAGCCAAAAAGTAGCTTCGAAAAACGCTTAGGTTAAGTTTCAGAGTTGCTTCTAATGTACCAAAGCTGGACTTAGACATAATTTCACTCTCACAACATTATGGCTGGTTGGAGACAGTCCGAACCACAAGTACCGGATCCATGGTTCTGGCCGTATACTGGTGGGACGGGGACGACTCCCAGTAACCCCTGACTATACCGGGGATACGCTTATCACAATGCCTTTCTGGTCTGTGCTGAAGCAGGGCATTCTGGCAGCCAAGTGGCTTGACCTTTATTAGTGAGCCTGGTTACCCCCTCTCGGAACCACAGACTTAGAAATCGCCAGCTCATATACAGTGCATAAAATATATTTATATATATACCCTTATACACCATTTTAATAAAAAAAATATCACAAAATTCTTCTAAGTCCCTCGGGAAGAGTGAAAGACGCGCACGTTCATTTTCAGAGCTCCTAGACCTTCCTATAAGAAGTTAGCCAAAAAGTAGCTTCGAAAAACGCTTAGGTTAAGTTTCAGAGTTGCTTCTAATGTACCAAAGCTGGACTTAGACATAATTTCACTCTCACAACATTATGGCTGGTTGGAGACAGTCCGAACCACAAGTACCGGGTCCATGGTTCTGGCCGTATACTGGGGGGACGGGGACGACTCCCATTAACCCCTGACTATACCGGGGATACGCTTATCACAATGCCTTTCTGGTCTGTGCTGAAGCAGGGCATTCTGGCAGCCAAGTGGCTTGACCTTTATTAGTGAGCCTGGTTACCCCCTCTCGGAACCACAGACTTAGAAATCGCCAGCTCATATACAGTGCATAAAATATATTTATATATATACCCTTATACACCATTTTAATAAAAAATATCACAAAATTCTTCTAAGTCCCTCGGGAAGAGTGAAAGACGCGCACGTTCATTTTCAGAGCTCCTAGACCTTCCTATAAGAAGTTAGCCAAAAAGTAGCTTCGAAAAACGCTTAGGTTAAGTTTCAGAGTTGCTTCTAATGTACCAAAGCTGGACTTAGACATAATTTCACTCTCACACCATTATGGCTGGTTGGAGATAGTCCGAACCACAAGTACCGGGTCCATGGTTCTGGCCGTATACTGGGGGGACGGGGACGACTCCCATTAACCCCTGACTATACCGGGGATACGCTTATCACAATGCCTTTCTGGTCTGTGCTGAAGCAGGGCATTCTGGCAGCCAAGTGGCTTGACCTTTATTAGTGAGCCTGGTTACCCCCTCTCGGAACCACAGACTTAGAAATCGCCAGCTCATATACAGTGCATAAAATATATTTATATATATACCCTTATACACCATTTAATAAAAAATATCACAAAATTCTTCTAAGTCCCTCGGGAAGAGTGAAAGACGCGCACGTTCATTTTCAGAGCTCCTAGACCTTCCTATAAGAAGTTAGCCAAAAAGTAGTTTCGAAAAACGCTTAGGTTAAGTTTCAGAGTTGCTTCTAATGTACCAAAGCTGGACTTAGACATAATTTCACTCTCACAACATTATGGCTGGTTGGAGAGAGTCCGAACCACAAGTACCGGGTCCATGGTTCTGGCCGTATACTGGGGGGACGGGGACGACTCCCATTAACCCCTGACTATACCGGGGATACGCTTATCACAATGCCTTTCTGGTCTGTGCTGAAGCAGGGCATTCTGGCAGCCAAGTGGCTTGACCTTTATTAGTGAGCCTGGTTACCCCCTCTCGGAACCACAGACTTAGAAATCGCCAGCTCATATACAGTGCATAAAATATATTTATATATATACCCTTATACACCATTTAATAAAAAATATCACAAAATTCTTCTAAGTCCCTCGGGAAGAGTGAAAGACGCGCACGTTCATTTTCAGAGCTCCTAGACCTTCCTATAAGAAGTTAGCCAAAAAGTAGCTTCGAAAAACGCTTAGGTTAAGTTTCAGAGTTGCTTCTAATGTACCAAAGCTGGACTTAGACATAATTTCACTCTCACAACATTATGGCTGGTTGGAGACAGTCCGAACCACAAGTACCGGGTCCATGGTTCTGGCCGTATACTGGGGGGGCGGGGACGACTCCCATTAACCCCTGACTATACCGGGGATACGCTTATCACAATGCCTTTCTGGTCTGTGCTGAAGCACGGCATTCTGGCAGCCAAGTGGCTTGACCTTTATTAGTGAGCCTGGTTACCCCCTCTCGGAACCACAGACTTAGAAATCGCCAGCTCATATACAGTGCATAAAATATATTTATATATATACCCTTATACACCATTTTAATAAAAAATATCACAAAATTCTTCTAAGTCCCTCGGGAAGAGTGAAAGACGCGCACGTTCATTTTCAGAGCTCCTAGACCTTCCTATAAGAAGTTAGCCAAAAAGTAGCTTCGAAAAACGCTTAGGTTAAGTTTCAGAGTTGCTTCTAATGTACCAAAGCTGGACTTAGACATAATTTCACTCTCACAACATTATGGCTGGTTGGAGAGAGTCCGAACCACAAGTACCGGGTCCATGGTTCTGGCCGTATACTGGGGGGACGGGGACGACTCCCATTAACCCCTGACTATACCGGGGATACGCTTATCACAATGCCTTTCTGGTCTGTGCTGAAGCAGGGCATTCTGGCAGCCAAGTGGCTTGACCTTTATTAGTGAGCCTGGTTACCCCCTCTCGGAACCACAGACTTAGAAATCGCCAGCTCATATACAGTGCATAAAATATATTTATATATATACCCTTATACACCATTTAATAAAAAATATCACAAAATTCTTCTAAGTCCCTCGGGAAGAGTGAAAGACGCGCACGTTCATTTTCAGAGCTCCTAGACCTTCCTATAAGAAGTTAGCCAAAAAGTAGCTTCGAAAAACGCTTAGGTTAAGTTTCAGAGTTGCTTCTAATGTACCAAAGCTGGACTTAGACATAATTTCACTCTCACAACATTATGGCTGGTTGGAGAGAGTCCGAACCACAAGTACCGGGTCCATGGTTCTGGCCGTATACTGGGGGGACGGGGACGACTCCCATTAACCCCTGACTATACCGGGGATACGCTTATCACAATGCCTTTCTGGTCTGTGCTGAAGCAGGGCATTCTGGCAGCCAAGTGGCTTGACCTTTATTAGTGAGCCTGGTTACCCCCTCTCGGAACCACAGACTTAGAAATCGCCAGCTCATATACAGTGCATAAAATATATTTATATATATACCCTTATACACCATTTAATAAAAAATATCACAAAATTCTTCTAAGTCCCTCGGGAAGAGTGAAAGACGCGCACGTTCATTTTCAGAGCTCCTAGACCTTGCTATAAGAAGTTAGCCAAAAAGTAGCTTCGAAAAACGCTTATGTTAAGTTTCAGAGTTGCTTCTAATGTACCAAAGCTGGACTTAGACATAATTTCACTCTCACAACATTATGGCTGGTTGGAGAGAGTCCGAACCACAAATACCGGGTCCATGGTTCTGGCCGTATACTGGGGGGACGGGGACGACTCCCATTAACCCCTGACTATACCGGGGATACGCTTATCACAATGCCTTTCTGGTCTGTGCTGAAGCAGGGCATTCTGGCAGCCAAGTGGCTTGACCTTTATTAGTGAGCCTGGTTACCCCCTCTCGGAACCACAGACTTAGAAATCGCCAGCTCATATACAGTGCATAAAATATATTTATATATATACCCTTATACACCATTTTAATAAAAAATATCACAAAATTCTTCTAAGTCCCTCGGGAAGAGTGAAAGACGCGAACGTTCATTTTCAGAGCTCCTAGACCTTCCTATAAGAAGTTAGCCAAAAAGTAGCTTCGAAAAACGCTTAGGTTAAGTTTCAGAGTTGCTTCTAATGTACCAAAGCTGGACTTAGACATAATTTCACTCTCACAACATTATGGCTGGTTGGAGACAGTCCGAACCACAAGTACCGGGTCCATGGTTCTGGCCGTATACTGGGGGGACGGGGGGGACTCCCATTAACCCCTGACTATACCGGGGATACGCTTATCACAATGCCTTTCTGGTCTGTGCTGAAGCACGGCATTCTGGCAGCCAAGTGGCTTGACCTTTATTAGTGAGCCTGGTTACCCCCTCTCGGAACCACAGACTTAGAAATCGCCAGCTCATATACAGTGCATAAAATATATTTATATATATACCCTTATACACCATTTAATAAAAAATATCACAAAATTCTTCTAAGTCCCTCGGGAAGAGTGAAAGACGCGCACGTTCATTTTCAGAGCTCCTAGACCTTCCTATAAGAAGTTAGCCAAAAAGTAGTTTCGAAAAACGCTTAGGTTAAGTTTCAGAGTTGCTTCTAATGTACCAAAGCTGGACTTAGACATAATTTCACTCTCACAACATTATGGCTGGTTGGAGAGAGTCCGAACCACAAGTACCGGGTCCATGGTTCTGGCCGTATACTGGGGGGACGGGGACGACTCCCATTAACCCCTGACTATACCGGGGATACGCTTATCACAATGCCTTTCTGGTCTGTGCTGAAGCAGGGCATTCTGGCAGCCAAGTGGCTTGACCTTTATTAGTGAGCCTGGTTACCCCCTCTCGGAACCACAGACTTAGAAATCGCCAGCTCATATACAGTGCATAAAATATATTTATATATATACCCTTATACACCATTTTAATAAAAAATATCACAAAATTCTTCTAAGTCCCTCGGGAAGAGTGAAAGACGCGCACGTTCATTTTCAGAGCTCCTAGACCTTCCTATAAGAAGTTAGCCAAAAAGTAGTTTCGAAAAACGCTTAGGTTAAGTTTCAGAGTTGCTTCTAATGTACCAAAGCTGGACTTAGACATAATTTCACTCTCACAACATTATGGCTGGTTGGAGAGAGTCCGAACCACAAGTACCGGGTCCATGGTTCTGGCCGTATACTGGGGGGACGGGGACGACTCCCATTAACCCCTGACTATACCGGGGATACGCTTATCACAATGCCTTTCTGGTCTGTGCTGAAGTAGGGCATTCTGGCAGCCAAGTGGCTTGACCTTTATTAGTGAGCCTGGTTACCCCCTCTCGGAACCACAGACTTAGAAATCGCCAGCTCATATACAGTGCATAAAATATATTTATATATATACCCTTATACACCATTTTAATAAAAAATATCACAAAATTCTTCTAAGTCCCTCGGGAAGAGTGAAAGACGCGCACGTTCATTTTCAGAGCTCCTAGACCTTCCTATAAGAAGTTAGCCAAAAAGTAGCTTCGAAAAACGCTTAGGTTAAGTTTCAGAGTTGCTTCTAATGTACCAAAGCTGGACTTAGACATAATTTCACTCTCACAACATTATGGCTGGTTGGAGACAGTCCGAACCACAAGTACCGGGTCCATGGTTCTGGCCGTATACTGGGGGGACGGGGACGACTCCCATTAACCCCTGACTATACCGGGGATACGCTTATCACAATGCCTTTCTGGTCTGTGCTGAAGCAGGGCATTCTGGCAGCCAAGTGGCTTGACCTTTATTAGTGAGCCTGGTTACCCCCTCTCGGAACCACAGACTTAGAAATCGCCAGCTCATATACAGTGCATAAAATATATTTATATATATATACCCTTATACACCATTTTAATAAAAAATATCACAAAATTCTTCTAAGTCACTCGGGAAGAGTGAAAGACGCGCACGTTCATTTTCAGCGCTCCTAGACCTTCCTATAAGAAGTTAGCCAAAAAGTAGCTTCGAAAAACGCTTAGGTTAAGTTTCAGAGTTGCTTCTAATGTACCAAAGCTGGACTTAGACATAATTTCACTCTCACAACATTATGGCTGGTTGGAGACAGTCCGAACCACAAGTACCGGGTCCATGGTTCTGGCCGTATACTGGGGGGGCGGGGACGACTCCCATTAACCCCTGACTATACCGGGGATACGCTTATCACAATGCCTTTCTGGTCTGTGCTGAAGCACGGCATTCTGGCAGCCAAGTGGCTTGACCTTTATTAGTGAGCCTGGTTACCCCCTCTCGGAACCACAGACTTAGAAATCGCCAGCTCATATACAGTGCATAAAATATATTTATATATATACCCTTATACACCATTTAATAAAAAATATCACAAAATTCTTCTAAGTCCCTCGGGAAGAGTGAAAGACGCGCACGTTCATTTTCAGAGCTCCTAGACCTTCCTATAAGAAGTTAGCCAAAAAGTAGCTTCGAAAAACGCTTAGGTTAAGTTTCAGAGTTGCTTCTAATGTACCAAAGCTGGACTTAGACATAATTTCACTCTCACAACATTATGGCTGGTTGGAGAGAGTCCGAACCACAAGTACCGGGTCCATGGTTCTGGCCGTATACTGGGGGGACGGGGACGACTCCCATTAACCCCTAACTATACCGGGGATACGCTTATCACAATGCCTTTCTGGTCTGTGCTGAAGCAGGGCATTCTGGCAGCCAAGTGGCTTGACCTTTATTAGTGAGCCTGGTTACCCCCTCTCGGAACCACAGACTTAGAAATCGCCAGCTCATATACAGTGCATAAAATATATTTATATATATACCCTTATACACCATTTAATAAAAAATATCACAAAATTCTTCTAAGTCCCTCGGGAAGAGTGAAAGACGCGCACGTTCATTTTCAGAGCTCCTAGACCTTCCTATAAGAAGTTAGCCAAAAAGTAGCTTCGAAAAACGCTTAGGTTAAGTTTCAGAGTTGCTTCTAATGTACCAAAGCTGGACTTAGACATAATATCACTCTCACAACATTATGGCTGGTTGGAGAGAGTCCGAACCACAAATACCGGGTCCATGGTTCTGGCCGTATACTGGGGGGACGGGGACGACTCCCATTAACCCCTGACTATACCGGGGATACGCTTATCACAATGCCTTTCTGGTCTGTGCTGAAGTAGGGCATTCTGGCAGCCAAGTGGCTTGACCTTTATTAGTGAGCCTGGTTACCCCCTCTCGGAACCACAGACTTAGAAATCGCCAGCTCATATACAGTGCATAAAATATATTTATATATATACCCTTATACACCATTTTAATAAAAAATATCACAAAATTCTTCTAAGTCCCTCGGGAAGAGTGAAAGACGCGCACGTTCATTTTCAGAGCTCCTAGACCTTCCTATAAGAAGTTAGCCAAAAAGTAGCTTCGAAAAACGCTTAGGTTAAGTTTCAGAGTTGCTTCTAATGTACCAAAGCTGGACTTAGACATAATTTCACTCTCACAACATTATGGCTGGTTGGAGACAGTCCGAACCACAAGTACCGGGTCCATGGTTCTGGCCGTATACTGGGGGGACGGGGACGACTCCCATTAACCCCTGACTATACCGGGGATACGCTTATCACAATGCCTTTCTGGTCTGTGCTGAAGCAGGGCATTCTGGCAGCCAAGTGGCTTGACCTTTATTAGTGAGCCTGGTTACCCCCTCTCGGAACCACAGACTTAGAAATCGCCAGCTCATATACAGTGCATAAAATATATTTATATATATACCCTTATACACCATTTTAATAAAAAATATCACAAAATTCTTCTAAGTCCCTCGGGAAGAGTGAAAGACGCGCACGTTCATTTTCAGCGCTCCTAGACCTTCCTATAAGAAGTTAGCCAAAAAGTAGCTTCGAAAAACGCTAAGGTTAAGTTTCAGAGTTGCTTCTAATGTACCAAAGCTGGACTTAGACATAATTTCACTCTCACAACATTATGGCTGGTTGGAGACAGTCCGAACCACAAGTACCGGGTCCATGGTTCTGGCCGTATACTGGGGGGGCGGGGACGACTCCCATTAACCCCTGACTATACCGGGGATACGCTTATCACAATGCCTTTCTGGTCTGTGCTGAAGCACGGCATTCTGGCAGCCAAGTGGCTTGACCTTTATTAGTGAGCCTGGTTACCCCCTCTCGGAACCACAGACTTAGAAATCGCCAGCTCATATACAGTGCATAAAATATATTTATATATATACCCTTATACACCATTTAATAAAAAATATCACAAAATTCTTCTAAGTCCCTCGGGAAGAGTGAAAGACGCGCACGTTCATTTTCAGAGCTCCTAGACCTTCCTATAAGAAGTTAGCCAAAAAGTAGCTTCGAAAAACGCTTAGGTTAAGTTTCAGAGTTGCTTCTAATGTACCAAAGCTGGACTTAGACATAATTTCACTCTCACAACATTATGGCTGGTTGGAGACAGTCCGAACCACAAGTACCGGGTCCATGGTTCTGGCCGTATACTGGGGGGGCGGGGACGACTCCCATTAACCCCTGACTATACCGGGGATACGCTTATCACAATGCCTTTCTGGTCTGTGCTGAAGCACGGCATTCTGGCAGCCAAGTGGCTTGACCTTTATTAGTGAGCCTGGTTACCCCCTCTCGGAACCACAGACTTAGAAATCGCCAGCTCATATACAGTGCATAAAATATATTTATATATATACCCTTATACACCATTTAATAAAAAATATCACAAAATTCTTCTAAGTCCCTCGGGAAGAGTGAAAGACGCGCACGTTCATTTTCAGAGCTCCTAGACCTTCCTATAAGAAGTTAGCCAAAAAGTAGCTTCGAAAAACGCTTAGGTTAAGTTTCAGAGTTGCTTCTAATGTACCAAAGCTGGACTTAGACATAATTTCACTCTCACAACATTATGGCTGGTTGGAGAGAGTCCGAACCACAAGTACCGGGTCCATGGTTCTGGCCGTATACTGGGGGGACGGGGACGACTCCCATTAACCCCTAACTATACCGGGGATACGCTTATCACAATGCCTTTCTGGTCTGTGCTGAAGCAGGGCATTCTGGCAGCCAAGTGGCTTGACCTTTATTAGTGAGCCTGGTTACCCCCTCTCGGAACCACAGACTTAGAAATCGCCAGCTCATATACAGTGCATAAAATATATTTATATATATACCCTTATACACCATTTAATAAAAAATATCACAAAATTCGTCTAAGTCCCTCGGGAAGAGTGAAAGACGCGCACGTTCATTTTCAGAGCTCCTAGACCTTCCTATAAGAAGTTAGCCAAAAAGTAGCTTCGAAAAACGCTTAGGTTAAGTTTCAGAGTTGCTTCTAATGTACCAAAGCTGGACTTAGACATAATATCACTCTCACAACATTATGGCTGGTTGGAGAGAGTCCGAACCACAAATACCGGGTCCATGGTTCTGGCCGTATACTGGGGGGACGGGGACGACTCCCATTAACCCCTGACTATACCGGGGATACGCTTATCACAATGCCTTTCTGGTCTGTGCTGAAGTAGGGCATTCTGGCAGCCAAGTGGCTTGACCTTTATTAGTGAGCCTGGTTACCCCCTCTCGGAACCACAGACTTAGAAATCGCCAGCTCATATACAGTGCATAAAATATATTTATATATATACCCTTATACACCATTTTAATAAAAAATATCACAAAATTCTTCTAAGTCCCTCGGGAAGAGTGAAAGACGCGCACGTTCATTTTCAGAGCTCCTAGACCTTCCTATAAGAAGTTAGCCAAAAAGTAGCTTCGAAAAACGCTTAGGTTAAGTTTCAGAGTTGCTTCTAATGTACCAAAGCTGGACTTAGACATAATTTCACTCTCACAACATTATGGCTGGTTGGAGACAGTCCGAACCACAAGTACCGGGTCCATGGTTCTGGCCGTATACTGGGGGGACGGGGACGACTCCCATTAACCCCTGACTATACCGGGGATACGCTTATCACAATGCCTTTCTGGTCTGTGCTGAAGCAGGGCATTCTGGCAGCCAAGTGGCTTGACCTTTATTAGTGAGCCTGGTTACCCCCTCTCGGAACCACAGACTTAGAAATCGCCAGCTCATATACAGTGCATAAAATATATTTATATATATACCCTTATACACCATTTTAATAAAAAATATCACAAAATTCTTCTAAGTCCCTCGGGAAGAGTGAAAGACGCGCACGTTCATTTTCAGCGCTCCTAGACCTTCCTATAAGAAGTTAGCCAAAAAGTAGCTTCGAAAAACGCTAAGGTTAAGTTTCAGAGTTGCTTCTAATGTACCAAAGCTGGACTTAGACATAATTTCACTCTCACAACATTATGGCTGGTTGGAGACAGTCCGAACCACAAGTACCGGGTCCATGGTTCTGGCCGTATACTGGGGGGGCGGGGACGACTCCCATTAACCCCTGACTATACCGGGGATACGCTTATCACAATGCCTTTCTGGTCTGTGCTGAAGCACGGCATTCTGGCAGCCAAGTGGCTTGACCTTTATTAGTGAGCCTGGTTACCCCCTCTCGGAACCACAGACTTAGAAATCGCCAGCTCATATACAGTGCATAAAATATATTTATATATATACCCTTATACACCATTTAATAAAAAATATCACAAAATTCTTCTAAGTCCCTCGGGAAGAGTGAAAGACGCGCACGTTCATTTTCAGAGCTCCTAGACCTTCCTATAAGAAGTTAGCCAAAAAGTAGCTTCGAAAAACGCTTAGGTTAAGTTTCAGAGTTGCTTCTAATGTACCAAAGCTGGACTTAGACATAATTTCACTCTCACAACATTATGGCTGGTTGGAGACAGTCCGAACCACAAGTACCGGGTCCATGGTTCTGGCCGTATACTGGGGGGACGGGGACGACTCCCATTAACCCCTGACTATACCGGGGATACGCTTATCACAATGCCTTTCTGGTCTGTGCTGAAGCACGGCATTCTGGCAGCCAAGTGGCTTGACCCTTATTAGTGAGCCTGGTTACCCCCTCTCGGAACCACAGACTTAGAAATCGCCAGCTCATATACAGTGCATAAAATATATTTATATATATACCCTTATACACCATTTTAATAAAAAATATCACAAAATTCTTCTAAGTCCCTCGGGAAGAGTGAAAGACGCGCACGTTCATTTTCAGAGCTCCTAGACCTTCCTATAAGAAGTTAGCCAAAAAGTAGCTTCGAAAAACGCTTAGGTTAAGTTTCAGAGTTGCTTCTAATGTACCAAAGCTGGACTTAGACATAATTTCACTCTCACAACATTATGGCTGGTTGGAGACAGTCCGAACCACAAGTACCGGGTCCATGGTTCTGGCCGTATACTGGGGGGGCGGGGACGACTCCCATTAACCCCTGACTATACCGGGGATACGCTTATCACAATGCCTTTCTGGTCTGTGCTGAAGCACGGCATTCTGGCAGCCAAGTGGCTTGACCTTTATTAGTGAGCCTGGTTACCCCCTCTCGGAACCACAGACTTAGAAATCGCCAGCTCATATACAGTGCATAAAATATATTTATATATATACCCTTATACACCATTTAATAAAAAATATCACAAAATTCTTCTAAGTCCCTCGGGAAGAGTGAAAGACGCGCACGTTCATTTTCAGAGCTCCTAGACCTTCCTATAAGAAGTTAGCCAAAAAGTAGCTTCGAAAAACGCTTAGGTTAAGTTTCAGAGTTGCTTCTAATGTACCAAAGCTGGACTTAGACATAATTTCACTCTCACAACATTATGGCTGGTTGGAGACAGTCCGAACCACAAGTACCGGGTCCATGGTTCTGGCCGTATACTGGGGGGGCGGGGACGACTCCCATTAACCCCTGACTATACCGGGGATACGCTTATCACAATGCCTTTCTGGTCTGTGCTGAAGCACGGCATTCTGGCAGCCAAGTGGCTTGACCCTTATTAGTGAGCCTGGTTACCCCCTCTCGGAACCACAGACTTAGAAATCGCCAGCTCATATACAGTGCATAAAATATATTTATATATATACCCTTATACACCATTTTAATAAAAAATATCACAAAATTCTTCTAAGTCCCTCGGGAAGAGTGAAAGACGCGCACGTTCATTTTCAGAGCTCCTAGACCTTCCTATAAGAAGTTAGCCAAAAAGTAGTTTCGAAAAACGCTTAGGTTAAGTTTCAGAGTTGCTTCTAATGTACCAAAGCTGGACTTAGACATAATTTCACTCTCACAACATTATGGCTGGTTGGAGAGAGTCCGAACCACAAGTACCGGGTCCATGGTTCTGGCCGTATACTGGGGGGGCGGGGACGACTCCCATTAACCCCTGACTATACCGGGGATACGCTTATCACAATGCCTTTCTGGTCTGTGCTGAAGCACGGCATTCTGGCAGCCAAGTGGCTTGACCTTTATTAGTGAGCCTGGTTACCCCCTCTCGGAACCACAGACTTAGAAATCGCCAGCTCATATACAGTGCATAAAATATATTTATATATATACCCTTATACACCATTTTAATAAAAAATATCACAAAATTCTTCTAAGTCCCTCGGGAAGAGTGAAAGACGCGCACGTTCATTTTCAGAGCTCCTAGACCTTCCTATAAGAAGTTAGCCAAAAAGTAGTTTCGAAAAACGCTTAGGTTAAGTTTCAGAGTTGCTTCTAATGTACCAAAGCTGGACTTAGACATAATTTCACTCTCACAACATTATGGCTGGTTGGAGAGAGTCCGAACCACAAGTACCGGGTCCATGGTTCTGGCCGTATACTGGGGGGGCGGGGACGACTCCCATTAACCCCTGACTATACCGGGGATACGCTTATCACAATGCCTTTCTGCTCTGTGCTGAAGCACGGCATTCTGGCAGCCAAGTGGCTTGACCTTTATTAGTGAGCCTGGTTACCCCCTCTCGGAACCACAGACTTAGAAATCGCCAGCTCATATACAGTGCATAAAATATATTTATATATATACCCTTATACACCATTTAATAAAAAATATCACAAAATTCTTCTAAGTCCCTCGGGAAGAGTGAAAGACGCGCACGTTCATTTTCAGAGCTCCTAGACCTTCCTATAAGAAGTTAGCCAAAAAGTAGCTTCGAAAAACGCTTAGGTTAAGTTTCAGAGTTGCTTCTAATGTACCAAAGCTGGACTTAGACATAATTTCACTCTCACAACATTATGGCTGGTTGGAGACAGTCCGAACCACAAGTACCGGGTCCATGGTTCTGGCCGTATACTGGGGGGGCGGGGACGACTCCCATTAACCCCTGACTATACAGGGGATACGCTTATCACAATGCCTTTCTGGTCTGTGCTGAAGCACGGCATTCTGGCAGCCAAGTGGCTTGACCTTTATTAGTGAGCCTGGTTACCCCCTCTCGGAACCACAGACTTAGAAATCGCCAGCTCATATACAGTGCATAAAATATATTTATATATATACCCTTATACACCATTTAATAAAAAATATCACAAAATTCTTCTAAGTCCCTCGGGAAGAGTGAAAGACGCGCACGTTCATTTTCAGAGCTCCTAGACCTTCCTATAAGAAGTTAGCCAAAAAGTAGCTTCGAAAAACGCTTAGGTTAAGTTTCAGAGTTGCTTCTAATGTACCAAAGCTGGACTTAGACATAATTTCACTCTCACAACATTATGGCTGGTTGGAGACAGTCCGAACCACAAGTACCGGGTCCATGGTTCTGGCCGTATACTGGGGGGGCGGGGACGACTCCCATTAACCCCTGACTATACCGGGGATTCGCTTATCACAATGCCTTTCTGGTCTGTGCTGAAGCACGGCATTCTGGCAGCCAAGTGGCTTGACCCTTATTAGTGAGCCTGGTTACCCCCTCTCGGAACCACAGACTTAGAAATCGCCAGCTCATATACAGTGCATAAAATATATTTATATATATACCCTTACACACCATTTAATAAAAAATATCACAAAATTCTTCTAAGTCCCTCGGGAAGAGTGAAAGACGCGCACGTTCATTTTCAGAGCTCCTAGACCTTCCTATAAGAAGTTAGCCAAAAAGTAGCTTCGAAAAACGCTTAGGTTAAGTTTCAGAGTTGCTTCTAATGTACCAAAGCTGGACTTAGACATAATTTCACTCTCACAACATTATGGCTGGTTGGAGAGAGTCCGAACCACAAGTACCGGGTCCATGGTTCTGGCCGTATACTGGGGGGGCGGGGACGACTCCCATTAACCCCTGACTATACCGGGGATACGCTTATCACAATGCCTTTCTGGTCTGTGCTGAAGCACGGCATTCTGGCAGCCAAGTGGCTTGACCTTTATTAGTGAGCCTGGTTACCCCCTCTCGGAACCACAGACTTAGAAATCGCCAGCTCATATACAGTGCATAAAATATATTTATATATATACCCTTATACACCATTTTAATAAAAAATATCACAAAATTCTTCTAAGTCCCTCGGGAAGAGTGAAAGACGCGCACGTTCATTTTCAGAGCTCCTAGACCTTCCTATAAGAAGTTAGCCAAAAAGTAGTTTCGAAAAACGCTTAGGTTAAGTTTCAGAGTTGCTTCTAATGTACCAAAGCTGGACTTAGACATAATTTCACTCTCACAACATTATGGCTGGTTGGAGAGAGTCCGAACCACAAGTACCGGGTCCATGGTTCTGGCCGTATACTGGGGGGACGGGGACGACTCCCATTAACCCCTGACTATACCGGGGATACGCTTATCACAATGCCTTTCTGGTCTGTGCTGAAGCAGGGCATTCTGGCAGCCAAGTGGCTTGACCTTTATTAGTGAGCCTGGTTACCCCCTCTCGGAACCACAGACTTAGAAATCGCCAGCTCATATACAGTGCATAAAATATATTTATATATATACCCTTATACACCATTTTAATAAAAAAATATCACAAAATTCTTCTAATTCCTTCGGCTAGAGTGAAAGACGCGCACGTTCATTTTCAGAGCTCCTAGACCTTCCTATAAGAAGTTAGCCAAAAAGTAGCTTCGAAAAACGCTTAGGTTAAGTTTCAGAGTTGCTTCTAATGTACCAAAGCTGGACTTAGACATAATTTCACTCTCACAACATTATGGCTGGTTGGAGAGAGTCCGAACCACAAGTACCGGGTCCATGGTTCTGGCCGTATACTGGGGGGACGGGGACGACTCCCATTAACCCCTG
This sequence comes from Ascaphus truei, assembly GCF_040206685.1. Taxonomy (NCBI): domain Eukaryota; kingdom Metazoa; phylum Chordata; class Amphibia; order Anura; family Ascaphidae; genus Ascaphus; species Ascaphus truei. The sequence continues at coordinate 2,056,988 of NC_134493.1, forward strand.
ACTATACCGGGGATACGCTTATCACAATGCCTTTCTGGTCTGTGCTGAAGCAGGGCATTCTGGCAGCCAAGTGGCTTGACCTTTATTAGTGAGCCTGGTTACCCCCTCTCGGAACCACAGACTTAGAAATCGCCAGCTCATATACAGTGCATAAAATATATTTATATATATACCCTTATACACCATTTAATAAAAAATATCACAAAATTCTTCTAAGTCCCTCGGGAAGAGTGAAAGACGCGCACGTTCATTTTCAGAGCTCCTAGACCTTCCTATAAGAAGTTAGCCAAAAAGTAGCTTCGAAAAACGCTTAGGTTAAGTTTCAGAGTTGCTTCTAATGTACCAAAGCTGGACTTAGACATAATATCACTCTCACAACATTATGGCTGGTTGGAGAGAGTCCGAACCACAAATACCGGGTCCATGGTTCTGGCCGTATACTGGGGGGACGGGGACGACTCCCATTAACCCCTGACTATACCGGGGATACGCTTATCACAATGCCTTTCTGGTCTGTGCTGAAGCAGGGCATTCTGGCAGCCAAGTGGCTTGACCTTTATTAGTGAGCCTGGTTACCCCCTCTCGGAACCACAGACTTAGAAATCGCCAGCTCATATACAGTGCATAAAATATATTTATATATATACCCTTATACACCATTTTAATAAAAAATATCACAAAATTCTTCTAAGTCCCTCGGGAAGAGTGAAAGACGCGCACGTTCATTTTCAGAGCTCCTAGACCTTCCTATAAGAAGTTAGCCAAAAAGTAGCTTCGAAAAACGCTTAGGTTAAGTTTCAGAGTTGCTTCTAATGTACCAAAGCTGGACTTAGACATAATTTCACTCTCACAACATTATGGCTGGTTGGAGACAGTCCGAACCACAAGTACCGGGTCCATGGTTCTGGCCGTATACTGGGGGGACGGGGACGACTCCCATTAACCCCTGACTATACCGGGGATACGCTTATCACAATGCCTTTCTGGTCTGTGCTGAAGCACGGCATTCTGGCAGCCAAGTGGCTTGACCTTTATTAGTGAGCCTGGTTACCCCCTCTCGGAACCACAGACTTAGAAATCGCCAGCTCATATACAGTGCATAAAATATATTTATATATATACCCTTATACACCATTTAATAAAAAATATCACAAAATTCTTCTAAGTCCCTCGGGAAGAGTGAAAGACGCGCACGTTCATTTTCAGAGCTCCTAGACCTTCCTATAAGAAGTTAGCCAAAAAGTAGCTTCGAAAAACGCTTAGGTTAAGTTTCAGAGTTGCTTCTAATGTACCAAAGCTGGACTTAGACATAATTTCACTCTCACAACATTATGGCTGGTTGGAGACAGTCCGAACCACAAGTACCGGGTCCATGGTTCTGGCCGTATACTGGGGGGACGGGGACGACTCCCATTAACCCCTGACTATACTGGGGATACGCTTATCACAATGCCTTTCTGGTCTGTGCTGAAGCAGGGCATTCTGGCAGCCAAGTGGCTTGACCTTTATTAGTGAGCCTGGTTACCCCCTCTCGGAACCACAGACTTAGAAATCGCCAGCTCATATACAGTGCATAAAATATATTTATATATATACCCTTATACACCATTTTAATAAAAAATATCACAAAATTCTTCTAAGTCCCTCGGGAAGAGTGAAAGACGCGCACGTTCATTTTCAGAGCTCCTAGACCTTCCTATAAGAAGTTAGCCAAAAAGTAGCTTCGAAAAACGCTTAGATTAAGTTTCAGAGTTGCTTCTAATGTACCAAAGCTGGACTTAGACATAATTTCACTCTCACAACATTATGGCTGGTTGGAGACAGTCCGAACCACAAGTACCGGGTCCATGGTTCTGGCCGTATACTGGGGGGGCGGGGACGACTCCGATTAACCCCTGACTATACCGGGGATACGCTTATCATAATGCCTTTCTGGTCTGTGCTGAAGCACGGCATTCTGGCAGCCAAGTGGCTTGACCTTTATTAGTGAGCCTGGTTACCCCCTCTCGGAACCACAGACTTAGAAATCGCCAGCTCATATACAGTGCATAAAATATATTTATATATATACCCTTATACACCATTTAATAAAAAATATCACAAAATTCTTCTAAGTCCCTCGGGAAGAGTGAAAGACGCGCACGTTCATTTTCAGAGCTCCTAGACCTTCCTATAAGAAGTTAGCCAAAAAGTAGCTTCGAAAAACGCTTAGGTTAAGTTTCAGAGTTGCTTCTAATGTACCAAAGCTGGACTTAGACATAATTTCACTCTCACAACATTATGGCTGGTTGGAGACAGTCCGAACCACAAGTACCGGGTCCATGGTTCTGGCCGTATACTGGGGGGACGGGGACGACTCCCATTAACCCCTGACTATACCGGGGATACGCTTATCACAATGCCTTTCTGGTCTGTGCTGAAGCACGGCATTCTGGCAGCCAAGTGGCTTGACCTTTATTAGTGAGCCTGGTTACCCCCTCTCGGAACCACAGACTTAGAAATCGCCAGCTCATATACAGTGCATAAAATATATTTATATATATACCCTTATACACCATTTAATAAAAAATATCACAAAATTCTTCTAAGTCCCTCGGGAAGAGTGAAAGACGCGCACGTTCATTTTCAGAGCTCCTAGACCTTCCTATAAGAAGTTAGCCAAAAAGTAGTTTCGAAAAACGCTTAGGTTAAGTTTCAGAGTTGCTTCTAATGTACCAAAGCTGGACTTAGACATAATTTCACTCTCACAACATTATGGCTGGTTGGAGACAGTCCGAACCACAAGTACCGGGTCCATGGTTCTGGCCGTATACTGGGGGGACGGGGACGACTCCCATTAACCCCTGACTATACTGGGGATACGCTTATCACAATGCCTTTCTGGTCTGTGCTGAAGCAGGGCATTCTGGCAACCAAGTGGCTTGACCTTTATTAGTGAGCCTGGTTACCCCCTCTCGGAACCACAGACTTAGAAATCGCCAGCTCATATACAGTGCATAAAATATATTTATATATATACCCTTATACACCATTTTAATAAAAAATATCACAAAATTCTTCTAAGTCCCTCGGGAAGAGTGAAAGACGCGCACGTTCATTTTCAGAGCTCCTAGACCTTCCTATAAGAAGTTAGCCAAAAAGTAGCTTCGAAAAACGCTTAGATTAAGTTTCAGAGTTGCTTCTAATGTACCAAAGCTGGACTTAGACATAATTTCACTCTCACAACATTATGGCTGGTTGGAGACAGTCCGAACCACAAGTACCGGGTCCATGGTTCTGGCCGTATACTGGGGGGGCGGGGACGACTCCCATTAACCCCTGACTATACCGGGGATACGCTTATCATAATGCCTTTCTGGTCTGTGCTGAAGCACGGCATTCTGGCAGCCAAGTGGCTTGACCTTTATTAGTGAGCCTGGTTACCCCCTCTCGGAACCACAGACTTAGAAATCGCCAGCTCATATACAGTGCATAAAATATATTTATATATATACCCTTATACACCATTTAATAAAAAATATCACAAAATTCTTCTAAGTCCCTCGGGAAGAGTGAAAGACGCGCACGTTCATTTTCAGAGCTCCTAGACCTTCCTATAAGAAGTTAGCCAAAAAGTAGCTTCGAAAAACGCTTAGGTTAAGTTTCAGAGTTGCTTCTAATGTACCAAAGCTGGACTTAGACATAATTTCACTCTCACAACATTATGGCTGGTTGGAGACAGTCCGAACCACAAGTACCGGGTCCATGGTTCTGGCCGTATACTGGGGGGACGGGGACGACTCCCATTAACCCCTGACTATACCGGGGATACGCTTATCACAATGCCTTTCTGGTCTGTGCTGAAGCACGGCATTCTGGCAGCCAAGTGGCTTGACCTTTATTAGTGAGCCTGGTTACCCCCTCTCGGAACCACAGACTTAGAAATCGCCAGCTCATATACAGTGCATAAAATATATTTATATATATACCCTTATACACCATTTAATAAAAAATATCACAAAATTCTTCTAAGTCCCTCGGGAAGAGTAAAGACGCGCACGTTCATTTTCAGAGCTCCTAGACCTTCCTATAAGAAGTTAGCCAAAACGTAGTTTCGAAAAACGCTTAGGTTAAGTTTCAGAGTTGCTTCTAATGTACCAAAGCTGGACTTAGACATAATTTCACTCTCACAACATTATGGCTGGTTGGAGAGAGTCCGAACCACAAGTACCGGGTCCATGGTTCTGGCCGTATACTGGGGGGACGGGGACGACTCCCATTAACCCCTGACTATACCGGGGATACGCTTATCACAATGCCTTTCTGGTCTGTGCTGAAGCAGGGCATTCTGGCAGCCAAGTGGCTTGACCTTTATTAGTGAGCCTGGTTACCCCCTCTCGGAACCACAGACTTAGAAATCGCCAGCTCATATACAGTGCATAAAATATATTTATATATATACCCTTATACACCATTTTAATAAAAAATATCACAAAATTCTTCTAAGTCCCTCGGGAAGAGTGAAAGACGCGCACGTTCATTTTCAGAGCTCCTAGACCTTCCTATAAGAAGTTAGCCAAAAAGTAGTTTCGAAAAACGCTTAGGTTAAGTTTCAGAGTTGCTTCTAATGTACCAAAGCTGGACCTAGACATAATTTCACTCTCACAACATTATGGCTGGTTGGAGAGAGTCCGAACCACAAGTACCGGGTCCATGGTTCTGGCCGTATACTGGGGGGACGGGGACGACTCCCATTAACCCCTGACTATACCGGGGATACGCTTATCACAATGCCTTTCTGGTCTGTGCTGAAGCAGGGCATTCTGGCAGCCAAGTGGCTTGACCTTTATTAGTGAGCCTGGTTACCCCCTCTCGGAACCACAGACTTAGAAATCGCCAGCTCATATACAGTGCATAAAATATATTTATATATATACCCTTATACACCATTTTAATAAAAAAATATCACAAAATTCTTCTAAGTCCCTCGGGAAGAGTGAAAGACGCGCACGTTCATTTTCAGAGCTCCTAGACCTTCCTATAAGAAGTTAGCCAAAAAGTAGCTTCGAAAAAAGCTTAGGTTAAGTTTCAGAGTTGCATCTAATGTACCAAAGCTGGACTTAGACATAATTTCACTCACAACATTATGGCTGGTTGGAGAGAGTCCGAACCACAAGTACCGGGTCCATGGTTCTGGCCGTATACTGGGGGGACGGGGACGACTCCCATTAACCCCTGACTATACCGGGGATACGCTTATCACAATGCCTTTCTGGTCTGTGCTGAAGCAGGGCATTCTGGCAGCCAAGTGGCTTGACCTTTATTAGTGAGCCTGGTTACCCCCTCTCGGAACCACAGACTTAGAAATCGCCAGCTCATATACAGTGCATAAAATATATTTATATATATACCCTTATACACCATTTAATAAAAAATATCACAAAATTCTTCTAAGTCCCTCGGGAAGAATGAAAGACGCGCACGTTCATTTTCAGAGCTCCTAGACCTTCCTATAAGAAGTTAGCCAAAAAGTAGCTTCGAAAAACGCTTAGGTTAAGTTTCAGAGTTGCTTCTAATGTACCAAAGCTGGACTTAGACATAATTTCACTCTCACAACATTATGGCTGGTTGGAGACAGTCCGAACCACAAGTACCGGGTCCATGGTTCTGGCCGTATACTGGGGGGACGGGGACGACTCCCATTAACCCCTGACTATACCGGGGATACGCTTATCACAATGCCTTTCTGGTCTGTGCTGAAGCACGGCATTCTGGCAGCCAAGTGGCTTGACCTTTATTAGTGAGCCTGGTTACCCCCTCTCGGAACCACAGACTTAGAAATCGCCAGCTCATATACAGTGCATAAAATATATTTATATATATACCCTTATACACCATTTAATAAAAAATATCACAAAATTCTTCTAAGTCCCTCGGGAAGACTGAAAGACGCGCACGTTCATTTTCAGAGCTCCTAGACCTTCCTATAAGAAGTTAGCCAAAAAGTAGTTTCGAAAAACGCTTAGGTTAAGTTTCAGAGTTGCTTCTAATGTACCAAAGCTGGACTTAGACATAATTTCACTCTCACAACATTATGGCTGGTTGGAGAGAGTCCGAACCACAAGTACCGGGTCCATGGTTCTGGCCGTATACTGGGGGGACGGGGACGACTCCCATTAACCCCTGACTATACCGGGGATACGCTTATCACAATGCCTTTCTGGTCTGTGCTGAAGCAGGGCATTCTGGCAGCCAAGTGGCTTGACCTTTATTAGTGAGCCTGGTTACCCCCTCTCGGAACCACAGACTTAGAAATCGCCAGCTCATATACAGTGCATAAAATATATTTATATATATACCCTTATACACCATTTTAATAAAAAATATCACAAAATTCTTCTAAGTCCCTCGGGAAGAGTGAAAGACGCGCACGTTCATTTTCAGAGCTCCTAGACCTTCCTATAAGAAGTTAGCCAAAAAGTAGTTTCGAAAAACGCTTAGGTTAAGTTTCAGAGTTGCTTCTAATGTACCAAAGCTGGACTTAGACATAATTTCACTCTCACAACATTATGGCTGGTTGGAGAGAGTCCGAACCACAAGTACCGGGTCCATGGTTCTGGCCGTATACTGGGGGGACGGGGACGACTCCCATTAACCCCTGACTATACCGGGGATACGCTTATCACAATGCCTTTCTGGTCTGTGCTGAAGCACGGCATTCTGGCAGCCAAGTGGCTTGACCTTTATTAGTGAGCCTGGTTACCCCCTCTCGGAACCACAGACTTAGAAATCGCCAGCTCATATACAGTGCATAAAATATATTTATATATATACCCTTATACACCATTTTAATAAAAAAATATCACAAAATTCTTCTAAGTCCCTCGGGAAGAGTGAAAGACGCGCACGTTCATTTTCAGAGCTCCTAGACCTTCCTATAAGAAGTTAGCCAAAAAGTAGCTTCGAAAAACGCTTAGGTTAAGTTTCAGAGTTGCATCTAATGTACCAAAGCTGGACTTAGACATAATTTCACTCACAACATTATGGCTGGTTGGAGAGAGTCCGAACCACAAGTACCGGGTCCATGGTTCTGGCCGTATACTGGGGGGACGGGGACGACTCCCATTAACCCCTGACTATACCGGGGATACGCTTATCACAATGCCTTTCTGGTCTGTGCTGAAGCAGGGCATTCTGGCAGCCAAGTGGCTTGACCTTTATTAGTGAGCCTGGTTACCCCCTCTCGGAACCACAGACTTAGAAATCGCCAGCTCATATACAGTGCATAAAATATATTTATATATATACCCTTATACACCATTTAATAAAAAATATCACAAAATTCTTCTAAGTCCCTCGGGAAGAGTGAAAGACGCGCACGTTCATTTTCAGAGCTCCTAGACCTTCCTATAAGAAGTTAGCCAAAAAGTAGCTTCGAAAAACGCTTATGTTAAGTTTCAGAGTTGCTTCTAATGTACCAAAGCTGGACTTAGACATAATTTCACTCTCACAACATTATGGCTGGTTGGAGACAGTCCGAACCACAAGTACCGGGTCCATGGTTCTGGCCGTATACTGGGGGGACGGGGACGACTCCCATTAACCCCTGACTATACCGGGGATACGCTTATCACAATGCCTTTCTGGTCTGTGCTGAAGCAGGGCATTCTGGCAGCCAAGTGGCTTGACCTTTATTAGTGAGCCTGGTTACCCCCTCTCGGAACCACAGACTTAGAAATCGCCAGCTCATATACAGTGCATAAAATATATTTATATATATACCCTTATACACCATTTAATAAAAAATATCACAAAATTCTTCTAAGTCCCTCGGGAAGAGTGAAAGACGCGCACGTTCATTTTCAGAGCTCCTAGACCTTCCTATAAGAAGTTAGCCAAAAAGTAGTTTCGAAAAACGCTTAGGTTAAGTTTCAGAGTTGCTTCTAATGTACCAAAGCTGGACTTAGACATAATTTCACTCTCACAACATTATGGCTGGTTGGAGAGAGTCCGAACCACAAGTACCGGGTCCATGGTTCTGGCCGTATACTGGGGGGACGGGGACGACTCCCATTAACCCCTGACTATACCGGGGATACGCTTATCACAATGCCTTTCTGGTCTGTGCTGAAGCAGGGCATTCTGGCAGCCAAGTGGCTTGACCTTTATTAGTGAGCCTGGTTACCCCCTCTCGGAACCACAGACTTAGAAATCGCCAGCTCATATACAGTGCATAAAATATATTTATATATATACCCTTATACACCATTTTAATAAAAAAATATCACAAAATTCTTCTAAGTCCCTCGGGAAGAGTGAAAGACGCGCACGTTCATTTTCAGAGCTCCTAGACCTTCCTATAAGAAGTTAGCCAAAAAGTAGCTTCGAAAAACGCTTAGGTTAAGTTTCAGAGTTGCATCTAATGTACCAAAGCTGGACTTAGACATAATTTCACTCACAACATTATGGCTGGTTGGAGAGAGTCCGAACCACAAGTACCGGGTCCATGGTTCTGGCCGTATACTGGGGGGACGGGGACGACTCCCATTAACCCCTGACTATACCGGGGATACGCTTATCACAATGCCTTTCTGGTCTGTGCTGAAGCAGGGCATTCTGGCAGCCAAGTGGCTTGACCTTTATTAGTGAGCCTGGTTACCCCCTCTCGGAACCACAGACTTAGAAATCGCCAGCTCATATACAGTGCATAAAATATATTTATATATATACCCTTATACACCATTTAATAAAAAATATCACAAAATTCTTCTAAGTCCCTCGGGAAGAGTGAAAGACGCGCACGTTCATTTTCAGAGCTCCTAGACCTTCCTATAAGAAGTTAGCCAAAAAGTAGCTTCGAAAAACGCTTATGTTAAGTTTCAGAGTTGCTTCTAATGTACCAAAGCTGGACTTAGACATAATTTCACTCTCACAACATTATGGCTGGTTGGAGACAGTCCGAACCACAAGTACCGGGTCCATGGTTCTGGCCGTATACTGGGGGGACGGGGACGACTCCCATTAACCCCTGACTATACCGGGGATACGCTTATCACAATGCCTTTCTGGTCTGTGCTGAAGCAGGGCATTCTGGCAGCCAAGTGGCTTGACCTTTATTAGTGAGCCTGGTTACCCCCTCTCGGAACCACAGACTTAGAAATCGCCAGCTCATATACAGTGCATAAAATATATTTATATATATACCCTTATACACCATTTTAATAAAAAATATCACAAAATTCTTCTAAGTCCCTCGGGAAGAGTGAAAGACGCGCACGTTCATTTTCAGAGCTCCTAGACCTTCCTATAAGAAGTTAGCCAAAAAGTAGCTTCGAAAAACGCTTAGGTTAAGTTTCAGAGTTGCTTCTAATGTACCAAAGCTGGACTTAGACATAATTTCACTCTCACAACATTATGGCTGGTTGGAGACAGTCCGAACCACAAGTACCGGGTCCATGGTTCTGGCCGTATACTGGGGGGGCGGGGACGACTCCCATTAACCCCTGACTATACCGGGGATACGCTTATCACAATGCCTTTCTGGTCTGTGCTGAAGCACGGCATTCTGGCAGCCAAGTGGCTTGACCTTTATTAGTGAGCCTGGTTACCCCCTCTCGGAACCACAGACTTAGAAATCGCCAGCTCATATACAGTGCATAAAATATATTTATATATATACCCTTATACACCATTTAATAAAAAATATCACAAAATTCTTCTAAGTCCCTCGGGAAGAGTGAAAGACGCGCACGTTCATTTTCAGAGCTCCTAGACCTTCCTATAAGAAGTTAGCCAAAAAGTAGCTTCGAAAAACGCTTAGGTTAAGTTTCAGAGTTGCTTCTAATGTACCAAAGCTGGACTTAGACATAATTTCACTCTCACAACATTATGGCTGGTTGGAGACAGTCCGAACCACAAGTACCGGGTCCATGGTTCTGGCCGTATACTGGGGGGGCGGGGACGACTCCCATTAACCCCTGACTATACCGGGGATACGCTTATCACAATGCCTTTCTGGTCTGTGCTGAAGCACGGCATTCTGGCAGCCAAGTGGCTTGACCTTTATTAGTGAGCCTGGTTACCCCCTCTCGGAACCACAGACTTAGAAATGGCCAGCTCATATACAGTGCATAAAATATATTTATATATATACCCTTATACACCATTTAATAAAAAATATCACAAAATTCTTCTAAGTCCCTCGGGAAGAGTGAAAGACGCGCACGTTCATTTTCAGAGCTCCTAGACCTTCCTATAAGAAGTTAGCCAAAAAGTAGCTTCGAAAAACGCTTAGGTTAAGTTTCAGAGTTGCTTCTAATGTACCAAAGCTGGACTTAGACATAATTTCACTCTCACAACATTATGGCTGGTTGGAGACAGTCCGAACCACAAGTACCGGGTCCATGGTTCTGGCCGTATACTGGGGGGGCGGGGACGACTCCCATTAACCCCTGACTATACCGGGGATACGCTTATCACAATGCCTTTCTGGTCTGTGCTGAAGCACGGCATTCTGGCAGCCAAGTGGCTTGACCTTTATTAGTGAGCCTGGTTACCCCCTCTCGGAACCACAGACTTAGAAATCGCCAGCTCATATACAGTGCATAAAATATATTTATATATATACCCTTATACACCATTTAATAAAAAATATCACAAAATTCTTCTAAGTCCCTCGGGAAGAGTGAAAGACGCGCACGTTCATTTTCAGAGCTCCTAGACCTTCCTATAAGAAGTTAGCCAAAAAGTAGCTTCGAAAAACGCTTAGGTTAAGTTTCAGAGTTGCTTCTAATGTACCAAAGCTGGACTTAGACATAATTTCACTCTCACAACATTATGGCTGGTTGGAGAGAGTCCGAACCACAAGTACCGGGTCCATGGTTCTGGCCGTATACTGGGGGGACGGGGACGACTCCCATTAACCCCTGACTATACCGGGGATACGCTTATCACAATGCCTTTCTGGTCTGTGCTGAAGCAGGGCATTCTGGCAGCCAAGTGGCTTGACCTTTATTAGTGAGCCTGGTTACCCCCTCTCGGAACCACAGACTTAGAAATCGCCAGCTCATATACAGTGCATAAAATATATTTATATATATACCCTTATACACCATTTAATAAAAAATATCACAAAATTCTTCTAAGTCCCTCGGGAAGAGTGAAAGACGCGCACGTTCATTTTCAGAGCTCCTAGACCTTCCTATAAGAAGTTAGCCAAAAAGTAGCTTCGAAAAACGCTTAGGTTAAGTTTCAGAGTTGCTTCTAATGTACCAAAGCTGGACTTAGACATAATTTCACTCTCACAACATTATGGCTGGTTGGAGAGAGTCCGAACCACAAATACCGGGTCCATGGTTCTGGCCGTATACTGGGGGGACGGGGACGACTCCCATTAACCCCTGACTATACCGGGGATACGCTTATCACAATTCATTTCTGGTCTGTGCTGAAGCAGGGCATTCTGGCAGCCAAGTGGCTTGACCTTTATTAGTGAGCCTGGTTACCCCCTCTCGGAACCACAGACTTAGAAATCGCCAGCTCATATACAGTGCATAAAATATATTTATATATATACCCTTATACACCATTTTAATAAAAAATATCACAAAATTCTTCTAAGTCCCTCGGGAAGAGTGAAAGACGCGCACGTTCATTTTCAGAGCTCCTAGACCTTCCTATAAGAAGTGAGCCAAAAAGTAGCTTCGAAAAACGCTTAGGTTAAGTTTCAGAGTTGCTTCTAATGTACCAAAGCTGGACTTAGACATAATTTCACTCTCACAACATTATGGCTGGTTGGAGACAGTCCGAACCACAAGTACCGGGTCCATGGTTCTGGCCGTATACTGGGGGGACGGGGACGACTCCCATTAACCCCTGACTATACCGGGGATACGCTTATCACAATGCCTTTCTGGTCTGTGCTGAAGCAGGGCATTCTGGCAGCCAAGTGGCTTGACCTTTATTAGTGAGCCTGGTTACCCCCTCTCGGAACCACAGACTTAGAAATCGCCAGCTCATATACAGTGCATAAAATATATTTATATATATACCCTTATACACCATTTTAATAAAAAATATCACAAAATTCTTCTAAGTCCCTCGGGAAGAGTGAAAGACGCGCACGTTCATTTTCAGAGCTCCTAGACCTTCCTATAAGAAGTTAGCCAAAAAGTAGTTTCGAAAAACGCTTAGGTTAAGTTTCAGAGTTGCTTCTAATGTACCAAAGCTGGACTTAGACATAATTTCACTCTCACAACATTATGGCTGGTTGGAGAGAGTCCGAACCACAAGTACCGGGTCCATGGTTCTGGCCGTATACTGGGGGGGCGGGGACGACTCCCATTAACCCCTGACTATACCGGGGATACGCTTATCACAATGCCTTTCTGGTCTGTGCTGAAGCACGGCATTCTGGCAGCCAAGTGGCTTGACCTTTATTAGTGAGCCTGGTTACCCCCTCTCGGAACCACAGACTTAGAAATGGCCAGCTCATATACAGTGCATAAAATATATTTATATATATACCCTTATACACCATTTAATAAAAAATATCACAAAATTCTTCTAAGTCCCTCGGGAAGAGTGAAAGACGCGCACGTTCATTTTCAGAGCTCCTAGACCTTCCTATAAGAAGTTAGCCAAAAAGTACCTTCGAAAAACGCTTAGGTTAAGTTTCAGAGTTGCTTCTAATGTACCAAAGCTGGACTTAGACATAATTTCACTCTCACAACATTATGGCTGGTTGGAGAGAGTCCGAACCACAAGTACCGGGTCCATGGTTCTGGCCGTATACTGGGGGGGCGGGGACGACTCCCATTAACCCCTGACTATACCGGGGATACGCTTATCACAATGCCTTTCTGGTCTGTGCTGAAGCACGGCATTCTGGCAGCCAAGTGGCTTGACCTTTATTAGTGAGCCTGGTTACCCCCTCTCGGAACCACAGACTTAGAAATGGCCAGCTCATATACAGTGCATAAAATATATTTATATATATACCCTTATACACCATTTAATAAAAAATATCACAAAATTCTTCTAAGTCCCTCGGGAAGAGTGAAAGACGCGCACGTTCATTTTCAGAGCTCCTAGACCTTCCTATAAGAAGTTAGCCAAAAAGTAGCTTCGAAAAACGCTTAGGTTAAGTTTCAGAGTTGCTTCTAATGTACCAAAGCTGGACTTAGACATAATTTCACTCTCACAACATTATGGCTGGTTGGAGACAGTCCGAACCACAAGTACCGGGTCCATGGTTCTGGCCGTATACTGGGGGGGCGGGGACGACTCCCATTAACCCCTGACTATACCGGGGATACGCTTATCACAATTCATTTCTGGTCTGTGCTGAAGCAGGGCATTCTGGCAGCCAAGTGGCTTGACCTTTATTAGTGAGCCTGGTTACCCCCTCTCGGAACCACAGACTTAGAAATCGCCAGCTCATATACAGTGCATAAAATATATTTATATATATACCCTTATACACCATTTTAATAAAAAATATCACAAAATTCTTCTAAGTCCCTCGGGAAGAGTGAAAGACGCGCACGTTCATTTTCAGAGCTCCTAGACCTTCCTATAAGAAGTTAGCCAAAAAGTAGCTTCGAAAAACGCTTAGGTTAAGTTTCAGAGTTGCTTCTAATGTACCAAAGCTGGACTTAGACATAATTTCACTCTCACAACATTATGGCTGGTTGGAGACAGTCCGAACCACAAGTACCGGGTCCATGGTTCTGGCCGTATACTGGGGGGACGGGGACGACTCCCATTAACCCCTGACTATACCGGGGATACGCTTATCACAATGCCTTTCTGGTCTGTGCTGAAGCAGGGCATTCTGGCAGCCAAGTGGCTTGACCTTTATTAGTGAGCCTGGTTACCCCCTCTCGGAACCACAGACTTAGAAATCGCCAGCTCATATACAGTGCATAAAATATATTTATATATATACCCTTATACACCATTTTAATAAAAAATATCACAAAATTCTTCTAAGTCCCTCGGGAAGAGTGAAAGACGCGCACGTTCATTTTCAGAGCTCCTAGACCTTCCTATAAGAAGTTAGCCAAAAAGTAGCTTCGAAAAACGCTTAGGTTAAGTTTCAGAGTTGCTTCTAATGTACCAAAGCTGGACTTAGACATAATTTCACTCTCACAACATTATGGCTGGTTGGAGACAGTCCGAACCACAAGTACCGGGTCCATGGTTCTGGCCGTATACTGGGGGGGCGGGGACGACTCCCATTAACCCCTGACTATACCGGGGATACGCTTATCACAATGCCTTTCTGGTCTGTGCTGAAGCACGGCATTCTGGCAGCCAAGTGGCTTGACCTTTATTAGTGAGCCTGGTTACCCCCTCTCGGAACCACAGACTTAGAAATCGCCAGCTCATATACAGTGCATAAAATATATTTATATATATACCCTTATACACCATTTAATAAAAAATATCACAAAATTCTTCTAAGTCCCTCGGGAAGAGTGAAAGACGCGCACGTTCATTTTCAGAGCTCCTAGACCTTCCTATAAGAAGTTAGCCAAAAAGTAGCTTCGAAAAACGCTTAGGTTAAGTTTCAGAGTTGCTTCTAATGTACCAAAGCTGGACTTAGACATAATTTCACTCTCACAACATTATGGCTGGTTGGAGAGAGTCCGAACCACAAGTACCGGGTCCATGGTTCTGGCCGTATACTGGGGGGGCGGGGACGACTCCCATTAACCCCTGACTATACCGGGGATACGCTTATCACAATGCCTTTCTGGTCTGTGCTGAAGCACGGCATTCTGGCAGCCAAGTGGCTTGACCTTTATTAGTGAGCCTGGTTACCCCCTCTCGGAACCACAGACTTAGAAATGGCCAACTCATATACAGTGCATAAAATATATTTATATATATACCCTTATACACCATTTAATAAAAAATATCACAAAATTCTTCTAAGTCCCTCGGGAAGAGTGAAAGACGCGCACGTTCATTTTCAGAGCTCCTAGACCTTCCTATAAGAAGTTAGCCAAAAAGTACCTTCGAAAAACGCTTAGGTTAAGTTTCAGAGTTGCTTCTAATGTACCAAAGCTGGACTTAGACATAATTTCACTCTCACAACATTATGGCTGGTTGGAGAGAGTCCGAACCACAAGTACCGGGTCCATGGTTCTGGCCGTATACTGGGGGGGCGGGGACGACTCCCATTAACCCCTGACTATACCGGGGATACGCTTATCACAATGCCTTTCTGGTCTGTGCTGAAGCACGGCATTCTGGCAGCCAAGTGGCTTGACCTTTATTAGTGAGCCTGGTTACCCCCTCTCGGAACCACAGACTTAGAAATGGCCAGCTCATATACAGTGCATAAAATATATTTATATATATACCCTTATACACCATTTAATAAAAAATATCACAAAATTCTTCTAAGTCCCTCGGGAAGAGTGAAAGACGCGCACGTTCATTTTCAGAGCTCCTAGACCTTCCTATAAGAAGTTAGCCAAAAAGTAGCTTCGAAAAACGCTTAGGTTAAGTTTCAGAGTTGCTTCTAATGTACCAAAGCTGGACTTAGACATAATTTCACTCTCACAACATTATGGCTGGTTGGAGACAGTCCGAACCACAAGTACCGGGTCCATGGTTCTGGCCGTATACTGGGGGGGCGGGGACGACTCCCATTAACCCCTGACTATACCGGGGATACGCTTATCACAATTCATTTCTGGTCTGTGCTGAAGCAGGGCATTCTGGCAGCCAAGTGGCTTGACCTTTATTAGTGAGCCTGGTTACCCCCTCTCGGAACCACAGACTTAGAAATCGCCAGCTCATATACAGTGCATAAAATATATTTATATATATACCCTTATACACCATTTTAATAAAAAATATCACAAAATTCTTCTAAGTCCCTCGGGAAGAGTGAAAGACGCGCACGTTCATTTTCAGAGCTCCTAGACCTTCCTATAAGAAGTGAGCCAAAAAGTAGCTTCGAAAAACGCTTAGGTTAAGTTTCAGAGTTGCTTCTAATGTACCAAAGCTGGACTTAGACATAATTTCACTCTCACAACATTATGGCTGGTTGGAGACAGTCCGAACCACAAGTACCGGGTCCATGGTTCTGGCCGTATACTGGGGGGACGGGGACGACTCCCATTAACCCCTGACTATACCGGGGATACGCTTATCACAATTCATTTCTGGTCTGTGCTGAAGCAGGGCATTCTGGCAGCCAAGTGGCTTGACCTTTATTAGTGAGCCTGGTTACCCCCTCTCGGAACCACAGACTTAGAAATCGCCAGCTCATATACAGTGCATAAAATATATTTATATATATACCCTTATACACCATTTTAATAAAAAATATCACAAAATTCTTCTAAGTCCCTCGGGAAGAGTGAAAGACGCGCACGTTCATTTTCAGAGCTCCTAGACCTTCCTATAAGAAGTTAGCCAAAAAGTAGCTTCGAAAAACGCTTAGGTTAAGTTTCAGAGTTGCTTCTAATGTACCAAAGCTGGACTTAGACATAATTTCACTCTCACAACATTATGGCTGGTTGGAGACAGTCCGAACCACAAGTACCGGGTCCATGGTTCTGGCCGTATACTGGGGGGACGGGGACGACTCCCATTAACCCCTGACTATACCGGGGATACGCTTATCACAATGCCTTTCTGGTCTGTGCTGAAGCAGGGCATTCTGGCAGCCAAGTGGCTTGACCTTTATTAGTGAGCCTGGTTACCCCCTCTCGGAACCACAGACTTAGAAATCGCCAGCTCATATACAGTGCATAAAATATATTTATATATATACCCTTATACACCATTTTAATAAAAAATATCACAAAATTCTTCTAAGTCCCTCGGGAAGAGTGAAAGACGCGCACGTTCATTTTCAGAGCTCCTAGACCTTCCTATAAGAAGTTAGCCAAAAAGTAGCTTCGAAAAACGCTTAGGTTAAGTTTCAGAGTTGCTTCTAATGTACCAAAGCTGGACTTAGACATAATTTCACTCTCACAACATTATGGCTGGTTGGAGACAGTCCGAACCACAAGTACCGGGTCCATGGTTCTGGCCGTATACTGGGGGGGCGGGGACGACTCCCATTAACCCCTGACTATACCGGGGATACGCTTATCACAATGCCTTTCTGGTCTGTGCTGAAGCACGGCATTCTGGCAGCCAAGTGGCTTGACCTTTATTAGTGAGCCTGGTTACCCCCTCTCGGAACCACAGACTTAGAAATCGCCAGCTCATATACAGTGCATAAAATATATTTATATATATACCCTTATACACCATTTAATAAAAAATATCACAAAATTCTTCTAAGTCCCTCGGGAAGAGTGAAAGACGCGCACGTTCATTTTCAGAGCTCCTAGACCTTCCTATAAGAAGTTAGCCAAAAAGTAGCTTCGAAAAACGCTTAGGTTAAGTTTCAGAGTTGCTTCTAATGTACCAAAGCTGGACTTAGACATAATTTCACTCTCACAACATTATGGCTGGTTGGAGAGAGTCCGAACCACAAGTACCGGGTCCATGGTTCTGGCCGTATACTGGGGGGGCGGGGACGACTCCCATTAACCCCTGACTATACCGGGGATACGCTTATCACAATGCCTTTCTGGTCTGTGCTGAAGCACGGCATTCTGGCAGCCAAGTGGCTTGACCTTTATTAGTGAGCCTGGTTACCCCCTCTCGGAACCACAGACTTAGAAATGGCCAGCTCATATACAGTGCATAAAATATATTTATATATATACCCTTATACACCATTTAATAAAAAATATCACAAAATTCTTCTAAGTCCCTCGGGAAGAGTGAAAGACGCGCACGTTCATTTTCAGAGCTCCTAGACCTTCCTATAAGAAGTTAGCCAAAAAGTACCTTCGAAAAACGCTTAGGTTAAGTTTCAGAGTTGCTTCTAATGTACCAAAGCTGGACTTAGACATAATTTCACTCTCACAACATTATGGCTGGTTGGAGAGAGTCCGAACCACAAGTACCGGGTCCATGGTTCTGGCCGTATACTGGGGGGGCGGGGACGACTCCCATTAACCCCTGACTATACCGGGGATACGCTTATCACAATGCCTTTCTGGTCTGTGCTGAAGCACGGCATTCTGGCAGCCAAGTGGCTTGACCTTTATTAGTGAGCCTGGTTACCCCCTCTCGGAACCACAGACTTAGAAATGGCCAGCTCATATACAGTGCATAAAATATATTTATATATATACCCTTATACACCATTTAATAAAAAATATCACAAAATTCTTCTAAGTCCCTCGGGAAGAGTGAAAGACGCGCACGTTCATTTTCAGAGCTCCTAGACCTTCCTATAAGAAGTTAGCCAAAAAGTAGCTTCGAAAAACGCTTAGGTTAAGTTTCAGAGTTGCTTCTAATGTACCAAAGCTGGACTTAGACATAATTTCACTCTCACAACATTATGGCTGGTTGGAGACAGTCCGAACCACAAGTACCGGGTCCATGGTTCTGGCCGTATACTGGGGGGGCGGGGACGACTCCCATTAACCCCTGACTATACCGGGGATACGCTTATCACAATTCATTTCTGGTCTGTGCTGAAGCAGGGCATTCTGGCAGCCAAGTGGCTTGACCTTTATTAGTGAGCCTGGTTACCCCCTCTCGGAACCACAGACTTAGAAATCGCCAGCTCATATACAGTGCATAAAATATATTTATATATATACCCTTATACACCATTTTAATAAAAAATATCACAAAATTCTTCTAAGTCCCTCGGGAAGAGTGAAAGACGCGCACGTTCATTTTCAGAGCTCCTAGACCTTCCTATAAGAAGTGAGCCAAAAAGTAGCTTCGAAAAACGCTTAGGTTAAGTTTCAGAGTTGCTTCTAATGTACCAAAGCTGGACTTAGACATAATTTCACTCTCACAACATTATGGCTGGTTGGAGACAGTCCGAACCACAAGTACCGGGTCCATGGTTCTGGCCGTATACTGGGGGGACGGGGACGACTCCCATTAACCCCTGACTATACCGGGGATACGCTTATCACAATGCCTTTCTGGTCTGTGCTGAAGCAGGGCATTCTGGCAGCCAAGTGGCTTGACCTTTATTAGTGAGCCTGGTTACCCCCTCTCGGAACCACAGACTTAGAAATCGCCAGCTCATATACAGTGCATAAAATATATTTATATATATACCCTTATACACCATTTTAATAAAAAATATCACAAAATTCTTCTAAGTCCCTCGGGAAGAGTGAAAGACGCGCACGTTCATTTTCAGAGCTCCTAGACCTTCCTATAAGAAGTTAGCCAAAAAGTAGCTTCGAAAAACGCTTAGGTTAAGTTTCAGAGTTGCTTCTAATGTACCAAAGCTGGACTTAGACATAATTTCACTCTCACAACATTATGGCTGGTTGGAGACAGTCCGAACCACAAGTACCGGGTCCATGGTTCTGGCCGTATACTGGGGGGGCGGGGACGACTCCCATTAACCCCTGACTATACCGGGGATACGCTTATCACAATGCCTTTCTGGTCTGTGCTGAAGCACGGCATTCTGGCAGCCAAGTGGCTTGACCTTTATTAGTGAGCCTGGTTACCCCCTCTCGGAACCACAGACTTAGAAATCGCCAGCTCATATACAGTGCATAAAATATATTTATATATATACCCTTATACACCATTTAATAAAAAATATCACAAAATTCTTCTAAGTCCCTCGGGAAGAGTGAAAGACGCGCACGTTCATTTTCAGAGCTCCTAGACCTTCCTATAAGAAGTTAGCCAAAAAGTAGCTTCGAAAAACGCTTAGGTTAAGTTTCAGAGTTGCTTCTAATGTACCAAAGCTGGACTTAGACATAATTTCACTCTCACAACATTATGGCTGGTTGGAGAGAGTCCGAACCACAAGTACCGGGTCCATGGTTCTGGCCGTATACTGGGGGGGCGGGGACGACTCCCATTAACCCCTGACTATACCGGGGATACGCTTATCACAATGCCTTTCTGGTCTGTGCTGAAGCACGGCATTCTGGCAGCCAAGTGGCTTGACCTTTATTAGTGAGCCTGGTTACCCCCTCTCGGAACCACAGACTTAGAAATGGCCAGCTCATATACAGTGCATAAAATATATTTATATATATACCCTTATACACCATTTAATAAAAAATATCACAAAATTCTTCTAAGTCCCTCGGGAAGAGTGAAAGACGCGCACGTTCATTTTCAGAGCTCCTAGACCTTCCTATAAGAAGTTAGCCAAAAAGTAGCTTCGAAAAACGCTTAGGTTAAGTTTCAGAGTTGCTTCTAATGTACCAAAGCTGGACTTAGACATAATTTCACTCTCACAACATTATGGCTGGTTGGAGAGAGTCCGAACCACAAGTACCGGGTCCATGGTTCTGGCCGTATACTGGGGGGGCGGGGACGACTCCCATTAACCCCTGACTATACCGGGGATACGCTTATCACAATGCCTTTCTGGTCTGTGCTGAAGCACGGCATTCTGGCAGCCAAGTGGCTTGACCTTTATTAGTGAGCCTGGTTACCCCCTCTCGGAACCACAGACTTAGAAATGGCCAGCTCATATACAGTGCATAAAATATATTTATATATATACCCTTATACACCATTTAATAAAAAATATCACAAAATTCTTCTAAGTCCCTCGGGAAGAGTGAAAGACGCGCACGTTCATTTTCAGAGCTCCTAGACCTTCCTATAAGAAGTTAGCCAAAAAGTAGCTTCGAAAAACGCTTAGGTTAAGTTTCAGAGTTGCTTCTAATGTACCAAAGCTGGACTTA
This sequence comes from Ascaphus truei, assembly GCF_040206685.1. NCBI lineage: Eukaryota > Metazoa > Chordata > Amphibia > Anura > Ascaphidae > Ascaphus > Ascaphus truei. The sequence goes on from NC_134493.1 coordinate 2,077,741, forward strand.
GACATAATTTCACTCTCACAACATTATGGCTGGTTGGAGACAGTCCGAACCACAAGTACCGGGTCCATGGTTCTGGCCGTATACTGGGGGGGCGGGGACGACTCCCATTAACCCCTGACTATACCGGGGATACGCTTATCACAATGCCTTTCTGGTCTGTGCTGAAGCACGGCATTCTGGCAGCCAAGTGGCTTGACCTTTATTAGTGAGCCTGGTTACCCCCTCTCGGAACCACAGACTTAGAAATCGCCAGCTCATATACAGTGCATAAAATATATTTATATATATACCCTTATACACCATTTAATAAAAAATATCACAAAATTCTTCTAAGTCCCTCGGGAAGAGTGAAAGACGCGCACGTTCATTTTCAGAGCTCCTAGACCTTCCTATAAGAAGTTAGCCAAAAAGTAGCTTCGAAAAACGCTTAGGTTAAGTTTCAGAGTTGCTTCTAATGTACCAAAGCTGGACTTAGACATAATTTCACTCTCACAACATTATGGCTGGTTGGAGAGAGTCCGAACCACAAGTACCGGGTCCATGGTTCTGGCCGTATACTGGGGGGACGGGGACGACTCCCATTAACCCCTGACTATACCGGGGATACGCTTATCACAATGCCTTTCTGGTCTGTGCTGAAGCAGGGCATTCTGGCAGCCAAGTGGCTTGACCTTTATTAGTGAGCCTGGTTACCCCCTCTCGGAACCACAGACTTAGAAATCGCCAGCTCATATACAGTGCATAAAATATATTTATATATATACCCTTATACACCATTTAATAAAAAATATCACAAAATTCTTCTAAGTCCCTCGGGAAGAGTGAAAGACGCGCACGTTCATTTTCAGAGCTCCTAGACCTTCCTATAAGAAGTTAGCCAAAAAGTAGCTTCGAAAAACGCTTAGGTTAAGTTTCAGAGTTGCTTCTAATGTACCAAAGCTGGACTTAGACATAATTTCACTCTCACAACATTATGGCTGGTTGGAGAGAGTCCGAACCACAAATACCGGGTCCATGGTTCTGGCCGTATACTGGGGGGACGGGGACGACTCCCATTAACCCCTGACTATACCGGGGATACGCTTATCACAATTCATTTCTGGTCTGTGCTGAAGCAGGGCATTCTGGCAGCCAAGTGGCTTGACCTTTATTAGTGAGCCTGGTTACCCCCTCTCGGAACCACAGACTTAGAAATCGCCAGCTCATATACAGTGCATAAAATATATTTATATATATACCCTTATACACCATTTTAATAAAAAATATCACAAAATTCTTCTAAGTCCCTCGGGAAGAGTGAAAGACGCGCACGTTCATTTTCAGAGCTCCTAGACCTTCCTATAAGAAGTGAGCCAAAAAGTAGCTTCGAAAAACGCTTAGGTTAAGTTTCAGAGTTGCTTCTAATGTACCAAAGCTGGACTTAGACATAATTTCACTCTCACAACATTATGGCTGGTTGGAGACAGTCCGAACCACAAGTACCGGGTCCATGGTTCTGGCCGTATACTGGGGGGACGGGGACGACTCCCATTAACCCCTGACTATACCGGGGATACGCTTATCACAATGCCTTTCTGGTCTGTGCTGAAGCAGGGCATTCTGGCAGCCAAGTGGCTTGACCTTTATTTGTGAGCCTGGTTACCCCCTCTCGGAACCACAGACTTAGAAATCGCCAGCTCATATACAGTGCATAAAATATATTTATATATATACCCTTATACACCATTTTAATAAAAAATATCACAAAATTCTTCTAAGTCCCTCGGGAAGAGTGAAAGACGCGCACGTTCATTTTCAGAGCTCCTAGACCTTCCTATAAGAAGTTAGCCAAAAAGTAGCTTCGAAAAACCCTTAGGTTAAGTTTCAGAGTTGCTTCTAATGTACCAAAGCTGGACTTAGACATAATTTCACTCTCACAACATTATGGCTGGTTGGAGACAGTCCGAACCACAAGTACCGGGTCCATGGTTCTGGCCGTATACTGGGGGGGCGGGGACGACTCCCATTAACCCCTGACTATACCGGGGATACGCTTATCACAATGCCTTTCTGGTCTGTGCTGAAGCACGGCATTCTGGCAGCCAAGTGGCTTGACCTTTATTAGTGAGCCTGGTTACCCCCTCTCGGAACCACAGACTTAGAAATCGCCAGCTCATATACAGTGCATAAAATATATTTATAAATATACCCTTATACACCATTTAATAAAAAATATCACAAAATTCTTCTAAGTCCCTCGGGAAGAGTGAAAGACGCGCACGTTCATTTTCAGAGCTCCTAGACCTTCCTATAAGAAGTTAGCCAAAAAGTAGCTTCGAAAAACGCTTAGGTAAGTTTCAGAGTTGCTTCTAATGTACCAAAGCTGGACTTAGACATAATTTCACTCTCACAACATTATGGCTGGTTGGAGAGAGTCCGAACCACAAGTACCGGGTCCATGGTTCTGGCCGTATACTGGGGGGGCGGAGACGACTCCCATTAACCCCTGACTATACCGGGGATACGCTTATCACAATGCCTTTCTGGTCTGTGCTGAAGCACGGCATTCTGGCAGCCAAGTGGCTTGACCTTTATTAGTGAGCCTGGTTACCCCCTCTCGGAACCACAGACTTAGAAATCGCCAGCTCATATACAGTGCATAAAATATATTTATATATATACCCTTATACACCATTTTAATAAAAAATATCACAAAATTCTTCTAAGTCCCTCGGGAAGAGTGAAAGACGCGCACGTTCATTTTCAGAGCTCCTAGACCTTCCTATAAGAAGTGAGCCAAAAAGTAGCTTCGAAAAACGCTTAGGTTAAGTTTCAGAGTTGCTTCTAATGTACCAAAGCTGGACTTAGACATAATTTCACTCTCACAACATTATGGCTGGTTGGAGACAGTCCGAACCACAAGTACCGGGTCCATGGTTCTGGCCGTATACTGGGGGGACGGGGACGACTCCCATTAACCCCTGACTATACCGGGGATACGCTTATCACAATGCCTTTCTGGTCTGTGCTGAAGCAGGGCATTCTGGCAGCCAAGTGGCTTGACCTTTATTTGTGAGCCTGGTTACCCCCTCTCGGAACCACAGACTTAGAAATCGCCAGCTCATATACAGTGCATAAAATATATTTATATATATACCCTTATACACCATTTTAATAAAAAATTTCACAAAATTCTTCTAAGTCCCTCGGGAAGAGTGAAAGACGCGCACGTTCATTTTCAGAGCTCCTAGACCTTCCTATAAGAAGTTAGCCAAAAAGTAGCTTCGAAAAACCCTTAGGTTAAGTTTCAGAGTTGCTTCTAATGTACCAAAGCTGGACTTAGACATAATTTCACTCTCACAACATTATGGCTGGTTGGAGACAGTCCGAACCACAAGTACCGGGTCCATGGTTCTGGCCGTATACTGGGGGGGCGGGGACGACTCCCATTAACCCCTGACTATACCGGGGATACGCTTATCACAATGCCTTTCTGGTCTGTGCTGAAGCACGGCATTCTGGCAGCCAAGTGGCTTGACCTTTATTAGTGAGCCTGGTTACCCCCTCTCGGAACCACAGACTTAGAAATCGCCAGCTCATATACAGTGCATAAAATATATTTATAAATATACCCTTATACACCATTTAATAAAAAATATCACAAAATTCTTCTAAGTCCCTCGGGAAGAGTGAAAGACGCGCACGTTCATTTTCAGAGCTCCTAGACCTTCCTATAAGAAGTTAGCCAAAAAGTAGCTTCGAAAAACGCTTAGGTAAGTTTCAGAGTTGCTTCTAATGTACCAAAGCTGGACTTAGACATAATTTCACTCTCACAACATTATGGCTGGTTGGAGAGAGTCCGAACCACAAGTACCGGGTCCATGGTTCTGGCCGTATACTGGGGGGGCGGAGACGACTCCCATTAACCCCTGACTATACCGGGGATACGCTTATCACAATGCCTTTCTGGTCTGTGCTGAAGCACGGCATTCTGGCAGCCAAGTGGCTTGACCTTTATTAGTGAGCCTGGTTACCCCCTCTCGGAACCACAGACTTAGAAATCGCCAGCTCATATACAGTGCATAAAATATATTTATATATATACCCTTATACACCATTTAATAAAAAATATCACAAAATTCTTCTAAGTCCCTCGGGAAGAGTGAAAGACGCGCACGTTCATTTTCAGAGCTCCTAGACCTTCCTATAAGAAGTTAGCCAAAAAGTACCTTCGAAAAACGCTTAGGTTAAGTTTCAGAGTTGCTTCTAATGTACCAAAGCTGGACTTAGACATAATTTCACTCTCACAACATTATGGCTGGTTGGAGACAGTCCGAACCACAAGTACCGGGTCCATGGTTCTGGCCGTATACTGGGGGGGCGGGGACGACTCCCATTAACCCCTGACTATACCGGGGATACGCTTATCACAATGCCTTTCTGGTCTGTGCTGAAGCACGGCATTCTGGCAGCCAAGTGGCTTGACCTTTATTAGTGAGCCTGGTTACCCCCTCTCGGAACCACAGACTTAGAAATCGCCAGCTCATATACAGTGCATAAAATATATTTATATATATACCCTTATACACCATTTAATAAAAAATATCACAAAATTCTTCTAAGTCCCTCGGGAAGAGTGAAAGACGCGCACGTTCATTTTCAGAGCTCCTAGACCTTCCTATAAGAAGTTAGCCAAAAAGTAGCTTCGAAAAACGCTTAGGTTAAGTTTCAGAGTTGCTTCTAATGTACCAAAGCTGGACTTAGACATAATTTCACTCTCACAACATTATGGCTGGTTGGAGACAGTCCGAACCACAAGTACCGGGTCCATGGTTCTGGCCGTATACTGGGGGGGCGGGGACGACTCCCATTAACCCCTGACTATACCGGGGATACGCTTATCACAATGCCTTTCTGGTCTGTGCTGAAGCACGGCATTCTGGCAGCCAAGTGGCTTGACCTTTATTAGTGAGCCTGGTTACCCCCTCTCGGAACCACAGACTTAGAAATCGCCAGCTCATATACAGTGCATAAAATATATTTATATATATACCCTTATACACCATTTAATAAAAAATATCACAAAATTCTTCTAAGTCCCTCGGGAAGAGTGAAAGACGCGCACGTTCATTTTCAGAGCTCCTAGACCTTCCTATAAGAAGTTAGCCAAAAAGTAGCTTCGAAAAACGCTTAGGTTAAGTTTCAGAGTTGCTTCTAATGTACCAAAGCTGGACTTAGACATAATTTCACTCTCACAACATTATGGCTGGTTGGAGACAGTCCGAACCACAAGTACCGGGTCCATGGTTCTGGCCATATACTGGGGGGGCGGGGACGACTCCCATTAACCCCTGACTATACCGGGGATACGCTTATCACAATGCCTTTCTGGTCTGTGCTGAAGCACGGCATTCTGGCAGCCAAGTGGCTTGACCTTTATTAGTGAGCCTGGTTACCCCCTCTCGGAACCACAGACTTAGAAATCGCCAGCTCATATACAGTGCATAAAATATATTTATATATATACCCTTATACACCATTTAATAAAAAATATCACAAAATTCTTCTAAGTCCCTCGGGAAGAGTGAAAGACGCGCACGTTCATTTTCAGAGCTCCTAGACCTTCCTATAAGAAGTTAGCCAAAAAGTAGCTTCGAAAAACGCTTAGGTTAAGTTTCAGAGTTGCTTCTAATGTACCAAAGCTGGACTTAGACATAATTTCACTCTCACAACATTATGGCTGGTTGGAGAGAGTCCGAACCACAAGTACCGGGTCCATGGTTCTGGCCGTATACTGGGGGGACGGGGACGACTCCCATTAACCCCTGACTATACCGGGGATACGCTTATCACAATGCCTTTCTGGTCTGTGCTGAAGCAGGGCATTCTGGCAGCCAAGTGGCTTGACCTTTATTAGTGAGCCTGGTTACCCCCTCTCGGAACCACAGACTTAGAAATCGCCAGCTCATATACAGTGCATAAAATATATTTATATATATACCCTTATACACCATTTAATAAAAAATATCACAAAATTCTTCTAAGTCCCTCGGGAAGAGTGAAAGACGCGCACGTTCATTTTCAGAGCTCCTAGACCTTCCTATAAGAAGTTAGCCAAAAAGTAGCTTCGAAAAACGCTTAGGTTAAGTTTCAGAGTTGCTTCTAATGTACCAAAGCTGGACTTAGACATAATTTCACTCTCACAACATTATGGCTGGTTGGAGACAGTCCGAACCACAAGTACCGGGTCCATGGTTCTGGCCGTATACTGGGGGGACGGGGACGACTCCCATTAACCCCTGACTATACCGGGGATACGCTTATCACAATGCCTTTCTGGTCTGTGCTGAAGCAGGGCATTCTGGCAGCCAAGTGGCTTGACCTTTATTAGTGAGCCTGGTTACCCCCTCTCGGAACCACAGACTTAGAAATCGCCAGCTCATATACAGTGCATAAAATATATTTATATATATACCCTTATACACCATTTTAATAAAAAATATCACAAAATTCTTCTAAGTCCCTCGGGAAGAGTGAAAGACGCGCACGTTCATTTTCAGAGCTCCTAGACCTTCCTATAAGAAGTTAGCCAAAAAGTAGCTTCGAAAAACGCTTAGGTTAAGTTTCAGAGTTGCTTCTAATGTACCAAAGCTGGACTTAGACATAATTTCACTCTCACAACATTATGGCTGGTTGGAGACAGTCCGAACCACAAGTACCGGGTCCATGGTTCTGGCCGTATACTGGGGGGGCGGGGACGACTCCCATTAACCCCTGACTATACCGGGGATACGCTTATCACAATGCCTTTCTGGTCTGTGCTGAAGCACGGCATTCTGGCAGCCAAGTGGCTTGACCTTTATTAGTGAGCCTGGTTACCCCCTCTCGGAACCACAGACTTAGAAATCGCCAGCTCATATACAGTGCATAAAATATATTTATATATATACCCTTATACACCATTTTAATAAAAAATATCACAAAATTCTTCTAAGTCCCTCGGGAAGAGTGAAAGACGCGCACGTTCATTTTCAGAGCTCCTAGACCTTCCTATAAGAAGTTAGCCAAAAAGTAGCTTCGAAAAACGCTTAGGTTAAGTTTCAGAGTTGCTTCTAATGTACCAAAGCTGGACTTAGACATAATTTCACTCTCACAACATTATGGCTGGTTGGAGACAGTCCGAACCACAAGTACCGGGTCTATGGTTCTGGCCGTATACTGGGGGGACGGGGACGACTCCCATTAACCCCTGACTATACCGGGGATACGCTTATCACAATGCCTTTCTGGTCTGTGCTGAAGCAGGGCATTCTGGCAGCCAAGTGGCTTGACCTTTATTAGTGAGCCTGGTTACCCCCTCTCGGAACCACAGACTTAGAAATCGCCAGCTCATATACAGTGCATAAAATATATTTATATATATACCCTTATACACCATTTTAATAAAAAATATCACAAAATTCTTCTAAGTCCCTCGGGAAGAGTAAAAGACGCGCACGTTCATTTTCAGAGCTCCTAGACCTTCCTATAAGAAGTTAGCGAAAAAGTAGCTTCGAAAAACGCTTAGGTTAAGTTTCAGAGTTGCTTCTAATGTACCAAAGCTGGACTTAGACATAATTTCACTCTCACAACATTATGGCTGGTTGGAGACAGTCCGAACCACAAGTACCGGGTCCATGGTTCTGGCCGTATACTGGGGGGACGGGGACGACTCCCATTAACCCCTGACTATACCGGGGATACGCTTATCACAATGCCTTTCTGGTCTGTGCTGAAGCAGGGCATTCTGGCAGCCAAGTGGCTTGACCTTTATTAGTGAGCCTGGTTACCCCCTCTCGGAACCACAGACTTAGAAATCGCCAGCTCATATACAGTGCATAAAATATATTTATATATATACCCTTATACACCATTTTAATAAAAAATATCACAAAATTCTTCTAAGTCCCTCGGGAAGAGTGAAAGACGCGCACATTCATTTTCAGAGCTCCTAGACCTTCCTATAAGAAGTTAGCCAAAAAGTAGCTTCGAAAAACGCTTAGGTTAAGTTTCAGAGTTGCTTCTAATGTACCAAAGCTGGACTTAGACATAATTTCACTCTCACAACATTATGGCTGGTTGGAGACAGTCCGAACCACAAGTACCGGGTCCATGTTTCTGGCCGTATACTGGGGGGACGGGGATGACTCCCATTAACCCCTGACTATACCGGGGATACGCTTATCACAATGCCTTTCTGGTCTGTGCTGAAGCAGGGCATTCTGGCAGCCAAGTGGCTTGACCTTTATTAGTGAGCCTGGTTACCCCCTCTCGGAACCACAGACTTAGAAATCGCCAGCTCATATACAGTGCATAAAATATATTTATATATATACCCTTATACACCATTTTAATAAAAAATATCACAAAATTCTTCTAAGTCCCTCGGGAAGAGTAAAAGACGCGCACGTTCATTTTCAGAGCTCCTAGACCTTCCTATAAGAAGTTAGCGAAAAAGTAGCTTCGAAAAACGCTTAGGTTAAGTTTCAGAGTTGCTTCTAATGTACCAAAGCTGGACTTAGACATAATTTCACTCTCACAACATTATGGCTGGTTGGAGACAGTCCGAACCACAAGTACCGGGTCCATGGTTCTGGCCGTATACTGGGGGGACGGGGACGACTCCCATTAACCCCTGACTATACCGGGGATACGCTTATCACAATGACTTTCTGGTCTGTGCTGAAGCAGGGCATTCTGGCAGCCAAGTGGCTTGACCTTTATTAGTGAGCCTGGTTACCCCCTCTCGGAACCACAGACTTAGAAATCGCCAGCTCATATACAGTGCATAAAATATATTTATATATATACCCTTATACACCATTTTAATAAAAAATATCACAAAATTCTAAGTCTCTCGGGAAGAGTGAAAGACGCGCACGTTCATTTTCAGAGCTCCTAGACCTTCCTATAAGAAGTTAGCTAAAAAGTAGCTTCGAAAAACGCTTAGGTTAAGTTTCAGAGTTGCTTCTAATGTACCAAAGCTGGACTTAGACATAATTTCACTCTCACAACATTATGGCTGGTTGGAGACAGTCCGAACCACAAGTACCGGGTCCATGGTTCTGGCCGTATACTGGGGGGACGGGGACGACTCCCATTAACCCCTGACTATACCGGGGATACGCTTATCACAATGCCTTTCTGGTCTGTGCTGAAGCAGGGCATTCTGGCAGCCAAGTGGCTTGACCTTTATTAGTGAGCCTGGTTACCCCCTCTCGGAACCACAGACTTAGAAATCGCCAGCTCATATACAGTGCATAAAATATATTTATATATATACCCTTATACACCATTTTAATAAAAAATATCACAAAATTCTTCTAAGTCCCTCGGGAAGAGTGAAAGACGCGCACGTTCATTTTCAGAGCTCCTAGACCTTCCTATAAGAAGTTAGCTAAAAAGTAGCTTCGAAAAACGCTTAGGTTAAGTTTCAGAGTTGCTTTTAATGTACCAAAGCTGGACTTAGACATAATTTCACTCTCACAACATTATGGCTGGTTGGAGACAGTCCGAACCACAAGTACCGGGTCCATGGTTCTGGCCGTATACTGGGGGGACGGGGACGACTCCCATTAACCCCTGACTATACCGGGGATACGCTTATCACAATGCCTTTCTGGTCTGTGCTGAAGCAGGGCATTCTGGCAGCCAAGTGGCTTGACCTTTATTAGTGAGCCTGGTTACCCCCTCTCGGAACCACAGACTTAGAAATCGCCAGCTCATATACAGTGCATAAAATATATTTATATATATACCCTTATACACCATTTTAATAAAAAATATCACAAAATTCTTCTAAGTCCCTCGGGAAGAGTGAAAGACGCGCACGTTCATTTTCAGAGCTCCTAGACCTTCCTATAAGAAGTTAGCTAAAAAGTAGCTTCGAAAAACGCTTAGGTTAAGTTTCAGAGTTGCTTCTAATGTACCAAAGCTGGACTTAGACATAATTTCACTCTCACAACATTATGGCTGGTTGGAGACAGTCCGAACCACAAGTACCGGGTCCATGGTTCTGGCCGTATACTGGGGGGACGGGGACGACTCCCATTAACCCCTGACTATATAGGGGGATACGCTTATCACAATGCCTTTCTGGTCTGTGCTGAAGCAGGGCATTCTGGCAGCCAAGTGGCTTGACCTTTATTAGTGAGCCTGGTTACCCCCTCTCGGAACCGCAGACTTAGAAATCGCCAGCTCATATACAGTGCATAAAATATATTTATATATATACCCTTATACACCATTTTAATAAAAAATATCACAAAATTCTTCTAAGTCCCTCGGGAAGAGTGAAAGACGCGCAGGTTCATTTTCAGAGCTCCTAGACCTTCCTATAAGAAGTTAGCTAAAAAGTAGCTTCGAAAAACGCTTAGGTTAAGTTTCAGAGTTGCTTCTAATGTACCAAAGCTGGACTTAGACATAATTTCACTCTCACAACATTATGGCTGGTTGGAGACAGTCCGAACCACAAGTACCGGGTCCATGGTTCTGGCCGTATACTGGGGGGACGGGGACGACTCCCATTAACCCCTGACTATATAGGGGGATACGCTTATCACAATGCCTTTCTGGTCTGTGCTGAAGCAGGGCATTCTGGCAGCCAAGTGGCTTGACCTTTATTAGTGAGCCTGGTTACCCCCTCTCGGAACCGCAGACTTAGAAATCGCCAGCTCATATACAGTGCATAAAATATATTTATATATATACCCTTATACACCATTTTAATAAAAAATATCACAAAATTCTTCTAAGTCCCTCGGGAAGAGTGAAAGACGCGCAGGTTCATTTTCAGAGCTCCTAGACCTTCCTATAAGAAGTTAGCTAAAAAGTAGCTTCGAAAAACGCTTAGGTTAAGTTTCAGAGTTGCTTCTAATGTACCAAAGCTGGACTTAGACATAATTTCACTCTCACAACATTATGGCTGGTTGGAGACAGTCCGAACCACAAGTACCGGGTCCATGGTTCTTGCCGTATACTGGGGGGACGGGGATGACTCCCATTAACACCTGACTATACCGGGGATACGCTTATCACAATGCCTTTCTGGTCTGTGCTGAAGCAGGGCATTCTGGCAGCCAAGTGGCTTGACCTTTATTAGTGAGCCTGGTTACCCCCTCTCGGAACCACAGACTTAGAAATCGCCAGCTCATATACAGTGCATAAAATATATTTATATATATACCCTTATACACCATTTTAATAAAAAATATCACAAAATTCTTCTAAGTCCCTCGGGAAGAGTGAAAGACGCGCACGTTCATTTTCAGAGCTCCTAGACCTTCCTATAAGAAGTTAGCTAAAAAGTAGCTTCGAAAAACGCTTAGGTTAAGTTTCAGAGTTGCTTCTAATGTACCAAAGCTGGACTTAGACATAATTTCACTCTCACAACATTATGGCTGGTTGGAGACAGTCCGAACCACAAGTACCGGGTCCATGGTTCTGGCCGTATACTGGGGGGACGGGGACGACTCCCATTAACCCCTGACTATATAGGGGGATACGCTTATCACAATGCCTTTCTGGTCTGTGCTGAAGCAGGGCATTCTGGCAGCCAAGTGGCTTGACCTTTATTAGTGAGCCTGGTTACCCCCTCTCGGAACCACAGACTTAGAAATCGCCAGCTCATATACAGTGCATAAAATATATTTATATATATACCCTTATACACCATTTTAATAAAAAATATCACAAAATTCTTCTAAGTCCCTCGGGAAGAGTGAAAGACGCGCAGGTTCATTTTCAGAGCTCCTAGACCTTCCTATAAGAAGTTAGCTAAAAAGTAGCTTCGAAAAACGCTTAGGTTAAGTTTCAGAGTTGCTTCTAATGTACCAAAGCTGGACTTAGACATAATTTCACTCTCACAACATTATGGCTGGTTGGAGACAGTCCGAACCACAAGTACCGGGTCCATGGTTCTTGCCGTATACTGGGGGGACGGGGATGACTCCCATTAACCCCTGACTATACCGGGGATACGCTTATCACAATGCCTTTCTGGTCTGTGCTGAAGCAGGGCATTCTGGCAGCCAAGTGGCTTGACCTTTATTAGTGAGCCTGGTTACCCCCTCTCGGAACCACAGACTTAGAAATCGCCAGCTCATATACAGTGCATAAAATATATTTATATATATACCCTTATACACCATTTTAATAAAAAATATCACAAAATTCTAAGTCTCTCGGGAAGAGTGAAAGACGCGCACGTTCATTTTCAGAGCTCCTAGACCTTCCTATAAGAAGTTAGCTAAAAAGTAGCTTCGAAAAACGCTTAGGTTAAGTTTCAGAGTTGCTTCTAATGTACCAAAGCTGGACTTAGACATAATTTCACTCTCACAACATTATGGCTGGTTGGAGACAGTCCGAACCACAAGTACCGGGTCCATGGTTCTGGCCGTATACTGGGGGGACGGGGACGACTCCCATTAACCCCTGACTATACCGGGGATACGCTTATCACAATGCCTTTCTGGTCTGTGCTGAAGCAGGGCATTCTGGCAGCCAAGTGGCTTGACCTTTATTAGTGAGCCTGGTTACCCCCTCTCGGAACCACAGACTTAGAAATCGCCAGCTCATATACAGTGCATAAAATATATTTATATATATACCCTTATACACCATTTTAATAAAAAATATCACAAAATTCTTGTAAGTCCCTCGGGAAGAGTGAAAGACGCGCAGGTTCATTTTCAGAGCTCCTAGACCTTCCTATAAGAAGTTAGCTAAAAAGTAGCTTCGAAAAACGCTTAGGTTAAGTTTCAGAGTTGCTTCTAATGTACCAAAGCTGGACTTAGACATAATTTCACTCTCACAACATTATGGCTGGTTGGAGACAGTCCGAACCACAAGTACCGGGTCCATGGTTCTGGCCGTATACTGGGGGGACGGGGACGACTCCCATTAACCCCTGACTATACCGGGGATACGCTTATCACAATGCCTTTCTGGTCTGTGCTGAAGCAGGGCATTCTGGCAGCCAAGTGGCTTGACCTTTATTAGTGAGCCTGGTTACCCTCTCTCGGAACCACAGACTTAGAAATCGCCAGCTCATATACAGTGCATAAAATATATTTATATATATACCCTTATACACCATTTTAATAAAAAATATCACAAAATTCTTCTAAGTCCCTCGGGAAGAGTGAAAGACGCGCACATTCATTTTCAGAGCTCCTAGACCTTCCTATAAGAAGTTAGCCAAAAAGTAGCTTCGAAAAACGCTTAGGTTAAGTTTCAGAGTTGCTTCTAATGTACCAAAGCTGGACTTAGACATAATTTCACTCTCACAACATTATGGCTGGTTGGAGACAGTCCGAACCACAAGTACCGGGTCCATGTTTCTGGCCGTATTCTGGGGGGACGGGGATGACTCCCATTAACCCCTGACTATACCGGGGATACGCTTATCACAATGCCTTTCTGGTCTGTGCTGAAGCAGGGCATTCTGGCAGCCAAGTGGCTTGACCTTTATTAGTGAGCCTGGTTACCCCCTCTCGGAACCACAGACTTAGAAATCGCCAGCTCATATACAGTGCATAAAATATATTTATATATATACCCTTATACACCATTTTAATAAAAAATATCACAAAATTCTTCTAAGTCCCTCGGGAAGAGTAAAAGACGCGCACGTTCATTTTCAGAGCTCCTAGACCTTCCTATAAGAAGTTAGCGAAAAAGTAGCTTCGAAAAACGCTTAGGTTAAGTTTCAGAGTTGCTTCTAATGTACCAAAGCTGGACTTAGACATAATTTCACTCTCACAACATTATGGCTGGTTGGAGACAGTCCGAACCACAAGTACCGGGTCCATGGTTCTGGCCGTATACTGGGGGGACGGGGACGACTCCCATTAACCCCTGACTATACCGGGGATACGCTTATCACAATGACTTTCTGGTCTGTGCTGAAGCAGGGCATTCTGGCAGCCAAGTGGCTTGACCTTTATTAGTGAGCCTGGTTACCCCCTCTCGGAACCACAGACTTAGAAATCGCCAGCTCATATACAGTGCATAAAATATATTTATATATATACCCTTATACACCATTTTAATAAAAAATATCACAAAATTCTAAGTCTCTCGGGAAGAGTGAAAGACGCGCACGTTCATTTTCAGAGCTCCTAGACCTTCCTATAAGAAGTTAGCTAAAAAGTAGCTTCGAAAAACGCTTAGGTTAAGTTTCAGAGTTGCTTCTAATGTACCAAAGCTGGACTTAGACATAATTTCACTCTCACAACATTATGGCTGGTTGGAGACAGTCCGAACCACAAGTACCGGGTCCATGGTTCTGGCCGTATACTGGGGGGACAGGGACGACTCCCATTAACCCCTGACTATACCGGGGATACGCTTATCACAATGCCTTTCTGGTCTGTGCTGAAGCAGGGCATTCTGGCAGCCAAGTGGCTTGACCTTTATTAGTGAGCCTGGTTACCCCCTCTCGGAACCACAGACTTAGAAATCGCCAGCTCATATACAGTGCATAAAATATATTTATATATATATACCCTTATACACCATTTTAATAAAAAATATCACAAAATTCTTCTAAGTCCCTCGGGAAGAGTGAAAGACGCGCAGGTTCATTTTCAGAGCTCCTAGACCTTCCTATAAGAAGTTAGCTAAAAAGTAGCTTCGAAAAACGCTTAGGTTAAGTTTCAGAGTTGCTTCTAATGTACCAAAGCTGGACTTAGACATAATTTCACTCTCACAACATTATGGCTGGTTGGAGACAGTCCGAACCACAAGTACCGGGTCCATGGTTCTTGCCGTATACTGGGGGGACGGGGATGACTCCCATTAACCCCTGACTATACCGGGGATACGCTTATCACAATGCCTTTCTGGTCTGTGCTGAAGCAGGGCATTCTGGCAGCCAAGTGGCTTGACCTTTATTAGTGAGCCTGGTTACCCCCTCTCGGAACCACAGACTTAGAAATCGCCAGCTCATATACAGTGCATAAAATATATTTATATATATACCCTTATACACCATTTTAATAAAAAATATCACAAAATTCTTCTAAGTCCCTCGGGAAGAGTGAAAGACGCGCACGTTCATTTTCAGAGCTCCTAGACCTTCCTATAAGAAGTTAGCGAAAAAGTAGCTTCGAAAAACGCTTAGGTTAAGTTTCAGAGTTGCTTCTAATGTACCAAAGCTGGACTTAGACATAATTTCACTCTCACAACATTATGGCTGGTTGGAGACAGTCCGAACCACAAGTACCGGGTCCATGGTTCTGGCCGTATACTGGGGGGACGGGGACGACTCCCATTAACCCCTGACTATACCGGGGATACGCTTATCACAATGACTTTCTGGTCTGTGCTGAAGCAGGGCATTCTGGCAGCCAAGTGGCTTGACCTTTATTAGTGAGCCTGGTTACCCCCTCTCGGAACCACAGACTTAGAAATCGCCAGCTCATATACAGTGCATAAAATATATTTATATATATACCCTTATACACCATTTTAATAAAAAATATCACAAAATTCTAAGTCTCTCGGGAAGAGTGAAAGACGCGCACGTTCATTTTCAGAGCTCCTAGACCTTCCTATAAGAAGTTAGCTAAAAAGTAGCTTCGAAAAACGCTTAGGTTAAGTTTCAGAGTTGCTTCTAATGTACCAAAGCTGGACTTAGACATAATTTCACTCTCACAACATTATGGCTGGTTGGAGACAGTCCGAACCACAAGTACCGGGTCCATGGTTCTGGCCGTATACTGGGGGGACAGGGACGACTCCCATTAACCCCTGACTATACCGGGGATACGCTTATCACAATGCCTTTCTGGTCTGTGCTGAAGCAGGGCATTCTGGCAGCCAAGTGGCTTGACCTTTATTAGTGAGCCTGGTTACCCCCTCTCGGAACCACAGACTTAGAAATCGCCAGCTCATATACAGTGCATAAAATATATTTATATATATACCCTTATACACCATTTTAATAAAAAATATCACAAAATTCTTCTAAGTCCCTCGGGAAGAGTGAAAGACGCGCAGGTTCATTTTCAGAGCTCCTAGACCTTCCTATAAGAAGTTAGCTAAAAAGTAGCTTCGAAAAACGCTTAGGTTAAGTTTCAGAGTTGCTTCTAATGTACCAAAGCTGGACTTAGACATAATTTCACTCTCACAACATTATGGCTGGTTGGAGACAGTCCGAACCACAAGTACCGGGTCCATGGTTCTTGCCGTATACTGGGGGGACGGGGATGACTCCCATTAACCCCTGACTATACCGGGGATACGCTTATCACAATGCCTTTCTGGTCTGTGCTGAAGCAGGGCATTCTGGCAGCCAAGTGGCTTGACCTTTATTAGTGAGCCTGGTTACCCCCTCTCGGAACCACAGACTTAGAAATCGCCAGCTCATATACAGTGCATAAAATATATTTATATATATACCCTTATACACCATTTTAATAAAAAATATCACAAAATACTTCTAAGTCCCTCGGGAAGAGTGAAAGACGCGCACGTTCATTTTCAGAGCTCCTAGACCTTCCTATAAGAAGTTAGCTAAAAAGTAGCTTCGAAAAACGCTTAGGTTAAGTTTCAGAGTTGCTTCTAATGTACCAAAGCTGGACTTAGACATAATTTCACTCTCACAACATTATGGCTGGTTGGAGACAGTCCGAACCACAAGTACCGGGTCCATGGTTCTGGCCGTATACTGGGGGGACGGGGACGACTCCCATTAACCCCTGACTATACCGGGGATACGCTTATCACAATGCCTTTCTGGTCTGTGCTGAAGCAGGGCATTCTGGCAGCCAAGTGGCTTGACCTTTATTAGTGAGCCTGGTTACCCCCTCTCGGAACCACAGACTTAGAAATCGCCAGCTCATATACAGTGCATAAAATATATTTATATATATACCCTTATACACCATTTTAATAAAAAATATCACAAAATTCTTCTAAGTCCCTCGGGAAGAGTGAAAGACGCGCAGGTTCATTTTCAGAGCTCCTAGACCTTCCTATAAGAAGTTAGCTAAAAAGTAGCTTCGAAAAACGCTTAGGTTAAGTTTCAGAGTTGCTTCTAATGTACCAAAGCTGGACTTAGACATAATTTCACTCTCACAACATTATGGCTGGTTGGAGACAGTCCGAACCACAAGTACCGGGTCCATGTTTCTGGCCGTATACTGGGGGGACGGGGATGACTCCCATTAACCCCTGACTATACCGGGGATACGCTTATCACAATGCCTTTCTGGTCTGTGCTGAAGCAGGGCATTCTGGCAGCCAAGTGGCTTGACCTTTATTAGTGAGCCTGGTTACCCCCTCTCGGAACCACAGACTTAGAAATCGCCAGCTCATATACAGTGCATAAAATATATTTATATATATACCCTTATACACCATTTTAATAAAAAATATCACAAAATTCTTCTAAGTCCCTCGGGAAGAGTAAAAGACGCGCACGTTCATTTTCAGAGCTCCTAGACCTTCCTATAAGAAGTTAGCGAAAAAGTATCTTCGAAAAACGCTTAGGTTAAGTTTCAGAGTTGCTTCTAATGTACCAAAGCTGGACTTAGACATAATTTCACTCTCACAACATTATGGCTGGTTGGAGACAGTCCGAACCACAAGTACCGGGTCCATGGTTCTGGCCGTATACTGGGGGGACGGGGACGACTCCCATTAACCCCTGACTATACCGGGGATACGCTTATCACAATGACTTTCTGGTCTGTGCTGAAGCAGGGCATTCTGGCAGCCAAGTGGCTTGACCTTTATTAGTGAGCCTGGTTACCCCCTCTCGGAACCACAGACTTAGAAATCGCCAGCTCATATACAGTGCATAAAATATATTTATATATATACCCTTATACACCATTTTAATAAAAAATATCACAAAATTCTAAGTCTCTCGGGAAGAGTGAAAGACGCGCACGTTCATTTTCAGAGCTCCTAGACCTTCCTATAAGAAGTTAGCTAAAAAGTAGCTTCGAAAAACGCTTAGGTTAAGTTTCAGAGTTGCTTCTAATGTACCAAAGCTGGACTTAGACATAATTTCACTCTCACAACATTATGGCTGGTTGGAGACAGTCCGAACCACAAGTACCGGGTCCATGGTTCTGGCCGTATACTGGGGGGACGGGGACGACTCCCATTAACCCCTGACTATACCGGGGATACGCTTATCACAATGCCTTTCTGGTCTGTGCTGAAGCAGGGCATTCTGGCAGCCAAGTGGCTTGACCTTTATTAGTGAGCCTGGTTACCCCCTCTCGGAACCACAGACTTAGAAATCGCCAGCTCATATACAGTGCATAAAATATATTTATATATATACCCTTATACACCATTTTAATAAAAAATATCACAAAATTCTTCTAAGTCCCTCGGGAAGAGTGAAAGACGCGCAGGTTCATTTTCAGAGCTCCTAGACCTTCCTATAAGAAGTTAGCTAAAAAGTAGCTTCGAAAAACGCTTAGGTTAAGTTTCAGAGTTGCTTCTAATGTACCAAAGCTGGACTTAGACATAATTTCACTCTCACAACATTATGGCTGGTTGGAGACAGTCCGAACCACAAGTACCGGGTCCATGGTTCTTGCCGTATACTGGGGGGACGGGGATGACTCCCATTAACCCCTGACTATACCGGGGATACGCTTATCACAATGCCTTTCTGGTCTGTGCTGAAGCAGGGCATTCTGGCAGCCAAGTGGCTTGACCTTTATTAGTGAGCCTGGTTACCCCCTCTCGGAACCACAGACTTAGAAATCGCCAGCTCATATACAGTGCATAAAATATATTTATATATATACCCTTATACACCATTTTAATAAAAAATATCACAAAATTCTTCTAAGTCCCTCGGGAAGAGTGAAAGACGCGCACGTTCATTTTCAGAGCTCCTAGACCTTCCTATAAGAAGTTAGCTAAAAAGTAGCTTCGAAAAACGCTTAGGTTAAGTTTCAGAGTTGCTTCTAATGTACCAAAGCTGGACTTAGACATAATTTCACTCTCACAACATTATGGCTGGTTGGAGACAGTCCGAACCACAAGTACCGGGTCCATGGTTCTGGCCGTATACTGGGGGGACGGGGACGACTCCCATTAACCCCTGACTATACCGGGGATACGCTTATCACAATGCCTTTCTGGTCTGTGCTGAAGCAGGGCATTCTGGCAGCCAAGTGGCTTGACCTTTATTAGTGAGCCTGGTTACCCCCTCTCGGAACCACAGACTTAGAAATCGCCAGCTCATATACAGTGCATAAAATATATTTATATATATACCCTTATACACCATTTTAATAAAAAATATCACAAAATTCTTCTAAGTCCCTCGGGAAGAGTGAAAGACGCGCAGGTTCATTTTCAGAGCTCCTAGACCTTCCTATAAGAAGTTAGCTAAAAAGTAGCTTCGAAAAACGCTTAGGTTAAGTTTCAGAGTTGCTTCTAATGTACCAAAGCTGGACTTAGACATAATTTCACTCTCACAACATTATGGCTGGTTGGAGACAGTCCGAACCACAAGTACCGGGTCCATGGTTCTTGCCGTATACTGGGGGGACGGGGATGACTCCCATTAACCCCTGACTATACCGGGGATACGCTTATCACAATGCCTTTCTGGTCTGTGCTGAAGCAGGGCATTCTGGCAGCCAAGTGGCTTGACCTTTATTAGTGAGCCTGGTTACCCCCTCTCGGAACCACAGACTTAGAAATCGCCAGCTCATATACAGTGCATAAAATATATTTATATATATACCCTTATACACCATTTTAATAAAAAATATCACAAAATTCTAAGTCTCTCGGGAAGAGTGAAAGACGCGCACGTTCATTTTCAGAGCTCCTAGACCTTCCTATAAGAAGTTAGCTAAAAACTAGCTTCGAAAAACGCTTAGGTTAAGTTTCAGAGTTGCTTCTAATGTACCAAAGCTGGACTTAGACATAATTTCACTCTCACAACATTATGGCTGGTTGGAGACAGTCCGAACCACAAGTACCGGGTCCATGGTTCTGGCCGTATACTGGGGGGACGGGGACGACTCCCATTAACCCCTGACTATACCGGGGATACGCTTATCACAATGCCTTTCTGGTCTGTGCTGAAGCAGGGCATTCTGGCAGCCAAGTGGCTTGACCTTTATTAGTGAGCCTGGTTACCCCCTCTCGGAACCACAGACTTAGAAATCGCCAGCTCATATACAGTGCATAAAATATATTTATATATATACCCTTATACACCATTTTAATAAAAAATATCACAAAATTCTTCTAAGTCCCTCGGGAAGAGTGAAAGACGCGCAGGTTCATTTTCAGAGCTCCTAGACCTTCCTATAAGAAGTTAGCTAAAAAGTAGCTTCGAAAAACGCTTAGGTTAAGTTTCAGAGTTGCTTCTAATGTACCAAAGCTGGACTTAGACATAATTTCACTCTCACAACATTATGGCTGGTTGGAGACAGTCCGAACCACAAGTACCGGGTCCATGGTTCTTGCCGTATACTGGGGGGACGGGGATGACTCCCATTAACCCCTGACTATACCGGGGATACGCTTATCACAATGCCTTTCTGGTCTGTGCTGAAGCAGGGCATTCTGGCAGCCAAGTGGCTTGACCTTTATTAGTGAGCCTGGTTACCCCCTCTCGGAACCACAGACTTAGAAATCGCCAGCTCATATACAGTGCATAAAATATATTTATATATATACCCTTATACACCATTTTAATAAAAAATATCACAAAATTCTTCTAAGTCCCTCGGGAAGAGTGAAAGACGCGCACGTTCATTTTCAGAGCTCCTAGACCTTCCTATAAGAAGTTAGCTAAAAAGTAGCTTCGAAAAACGCTTAGGTTAAGTTTCAGAGTTGCTTCTAATGTACCAAAGCTGGACTTAGACATAATTTCACTCTCACAACATTATGGCTGGTTGGAGACAGTCCGAACCACAAGTACCGGGTCCATGGTTCTGGCCGTATACTGGGGGGACGGGGACGACTCCCATTAACCCCTGACTATACCGGGGATACGCTTATCACAATGCCTTTCTGGTCTGTGCTGAAGCAGGGCATTCTGGCAGCCAAGTGGCTTGACCTTTATTAGTGAGCCTGGTTACCCCCTCTCGGAACCACAGACTTAGAAATCGCCAGCTCATATACAGTGCATAAAATATATTTATATATATACCCTTATACACCATTTTAATAAAAAATATCACAAAATTCTTCTAAGTCCCTCGGGAAGAGTGAAAGACGCGCAGGTTCATTTTCAGAGCTCCTAGACCTTCCTATAAGAAGTTAGCTAAAAAGTAGCTTCGAAAAAAGCTTAGGTTAAGTTTCAGAGTTGCTTCTAATGTACCAAAGCTGGACTTAGACATAATTTCACTCTCACAACATTATGGCTGGTTGGAGACAGTCCGAACCACAAGTACCGGGTCCATGGTTCTTGCCGTATACTGGGGGGACGGGGATGACTCCCATTAACCCCTGACTATACCGGGGATACGCTTATCACAATGCCTTTCTGGTCTGTGCTGAAGCAGGGCATTCTGGCAGCCAAGTGGCTTGACCTTTATTAGTGAGCCTGGTTACCCCCTCTCGGAACCACAGACTTAGAAATCGCCAGCTCATATACAGTGCATAAAATATATTTATATATATACCCTTATACACCATTTTAATAAAAAATATCACAAAATTCTTCTAAGTCCCTCGGGAAGAGTGAAAGACGCGCACGTTCATTTTCAGAGCTCCTAGACCTTCCTATAAGAAGTTAGCTAAAAAGTAGCTTCGAAAAACGCTTAGGTTAAGTTTCAGAGTTGCTTCTAATGTACCAAAGCTGGACTTAGACATAATTTCACTCTCACAACATTATGGCTGGTTGGAGACAGTCCGAACCACAAGTACCGGGTCCATGGTTCTGGCCGTATACTGGGGGGACGGGGACGACTCCCATTAACCCCTGACTATACCGGGGATACGCTTATCACAATGCCTTTCTGGTCTGTGCTGAAGCAGGGCATTCTGGCAGCCAAGTGGCTTGACCTTTATTAGTGAGCCTGGTTACCCCCTCTCGGAACCACAGACTTAGAAATCGCCAGCTCATATACAGTGCATAAAATATATTTATATATATACCCTTATACACCATTTTAATAAAAAATATCACAAAATTCTTCTAAGTCCCTCGGGAAGAGTGAAAGACGCGCACGTTCATTTTCAGAGCTCCTAGACCTTCCTATAAGAAGTTAGCTAAAAAGTAGCTTCGAAAAACGCTTAGGTTAAGTTTCAGAGTTGCTTCTAATGTACCAAAGCTGGACTTAGACATAATTTCACTCTCACAACATTATGGCTGGTTGGAGACAGTCCGAACCACAAGTACCGGGTCCATGGTTCTGGCCGTATACTGGGGGGACGGGGACGACTCCCATTAACCCCTGACTATACCGGGGATACGCTTATCACAATGCCTTTCTGGTCTGTGCTGAAGCAGGGCATTCTGGCAGCCAAGTGGCTTGACCTTTATTAGTGAGCCTGGTTACCCCCTCTCGGAACCACAGACTTAGAAATCGCCAGCTCATATACAGTGCATAAAATATATTTATATATATACCCTTATACACCATTTTAATAAAAAATATCACAAAATTCTTCTAAGTCCCTCGGGAAGAGTGAAAGACGCGCAGGTTCATTTTCAGAGCTCCTAGACCTTCCTATAAGAAGTTAGCTAAAAAGTAGCTTCGAAAAACGCTTAGGTTAAGTTTCAGAGTTGCTTCTAATGTACCAAAGCTGGACTTAGACATAATTTCACTCTCACAACATTATGGCTGGTTGGAGACAGTCCGAACCACAAGTACCGGGTCCATGGTTCTTGCCGTATACTGGGGGGACGGGGATGACTCCCATTAACCCCTGACTATACCGGGGATACGCTTATCACAATGCCTTTCTGGTCTGTGCTGAAGCAGGGCATTCTGGCAGCCAAGTGGCTTGACCTTTATTAGTGAGCCTGGTTACCCCCTCTCGGAACCACAGACTTAGAAATCGCCAGCTCATATACAGTGCATAAAATATATTTATATATATACCCTTATACACCATTTTAATAAAAAATATCACAAAATTCTTCTAAGTCCCTCGGGAAGAGTGAAAGACGCGCACGTTCATTTTCAGAGCTCCTAGACCTTCCTATAAGAAGTTAGCTAAAAAGTAGCTTCGAAAAACGCTTAGGTTAAGTTTCAGAGTTGCTTCTAATGTACCAAAGCTGGACTTAGACATAATTTCACTCTCACAACATTATGGCTGGTTGGAGACAGTCCGAACCACAAGTACCGGGTCCATGGTTCTGGCCGTATACTGGGGGGACGGGGACGACTCCCATTAACCCCTGACTATACCGGGGATACGCTTATCACAATGCCTTTCTGGTCTGTGCTGAAGCAGGGCATTCTGGCAGCCAAGTGGCTTGACCTTTATTAGTGAGCCTGGTTACCCCCTCTCGGAACCACAGACTTAGAAATCGCCAGCTCATATACAGTGCATAAAATATATTTATATATATACCCTTATACACCATTTTAATAAAAAATATCACAAAATTCTTCTAAGTCCCTCGGGAAGAGTGAAAGACGCGCAGGTTCATTTTCAGAGCTCCTAGACCTTCCTATAAGAAGTTAGCTAAAAAGTAGCTTCGAAAAACGCTTAGGTTAAGTTTCAGAGTTGCTTCTAATGTACCAAAGCTGGACTTAGACATAATTTCACTCTCACAACATTATGGCTGGTTGGAGACAGTCCGAACCACAAGTACCGGGTCCATGGTTCTTGCCGTATACTGGGGGGACGGGGATGACTCCCATTAACCCCTGACTATACCGGGGATACGCTTATCACAATGCCTTTCTGGTCTGTGCTGAAGCAGGGCATTCTGGCAGCCAAGTGGCTTGACCTTTATTAGTGAGCCTGGTTACCCCCTCTCGGAACCACAGACTTAGAAATCGCCAGCTCATATACAGTGCATAAAATATATTTATATATATACCCTTATACACCATTTTAATAAAAAATATCACAAAATTCTTCTAAGTCCCTCGGGAAGAGTGAAAGACGCGCACGTTCATTTTCAGAGCTCCTAGACCTTCCTATAAGAAGTTAGCTAAAAAGTAGCTTCGAAAAACGCTTAGGTTAAGTTTCAGAGTTGCTTCTAATGTACCAAAGCTGGACTTAGACATAATTTCACTCTCACAACATTATGGCTGGTTGGAGACAGTCCGAACCACAAGTACCGGGTCCATGGTTCTGGCCGTATACTGGGGGGACGGGGACGACTCCCATTAACCCCTGACTATACCGGGGATACGCTTATCACAATGCCTTTCTGGTCTGTGCTGAAGCAGGGCATTCTGGCAGCCAAGTGGCTTGACCTTTATTAGTGAGCCTGGTTACCCCCTCTCGGAACCACAGACTTAGAAATCGCCAGCTCATATACAGTGCATAAAATATATTTATATATATACCCTTATACACCATTTTAATAAAAAATATCACAAAATTCTTCTAAGTCCCTCGGGAAGAGTGAAAGACGCGCACGTTCATTTTCAGAGCTCCTAGACCTTCCTATAAGAAGTTAGCTAAAAAGTAGCTTCGAAAAACGCTTAGGTTAAGTTTCAGAGTTGCTTCTAATGTACCAAAGCTGGACTTAGACATAATTTCACTCTCACAACATTATGGCTGGTTGGAGACAGTCCGAACCACAAGTACCGGGTCCATGGTTCTGGCCGTATACTGGGGGGACGGGGACGACTCCCATTAACCCCTGACTATACCGGGGATACGCTTATCACAATGCCTTTCTGGTCTGTGCTGAAGCAGGGCATTCTGGCAGCCAAGTGGCTTGACCTTTATTAGTGAGCCTGGTTACCCCCTCTCGGAACCACAGACTTAGAAATCGCCAGCTCATATACAGTGCATAAAATATATTTATATATATACCCTTATACACCATTTTAATAAAAAATATCACAAAATTCTTCTAAGTCCCTCGGGAAGAGTGAAAGACGCGCACGTTCATTTTCAGAGCTCCTAGACCTTCCTATAAGAAGTTAGCTAAAAAGTAGCTTCGAAAAACGCTTAGGTTAAGTTTCAGAGTTGCTTCTAATGTACCAAAGCTGGACTTAGACATAATTTCACTCTCACAACATTATGGCTGGTTGGAGACAGTCCGAACCACAAGTACCGGGTCCATGGTTCTGGCCGTATACTGGGGGGACGGGGACGACTCCCATTAACCCCTGACTATACCGGGGATACGCTTATCACAATGCCTTTCTGGTCTGTGCTGAAGCAGGGCATTCTGGCAGCCAAGTGGCTTGACCTTTATTAGTGAGCCTGGTTACCCCCTCTCGGAACCACAGACTTAGAAATCGCCAGCTCATATACAGTGCATAAAATATATTTATATATATACCCTTATACACCATTTTAATAAAAAATATCACAAAATTCTTCTAAGTCCCTCGGGAAGAGTGAAAGACGCGCACGTTCATTTTCAGAGCTCCTAGACCTTCCTATAAGAAGTTAGCTAAAAAGTAGCTTCGAAAAACGCTTAGGTTAAGTTTCAGAGTTGCTTCTAGTGTACCAAAGCTGGACTTAGACATAATTTCACTCTCACAACATTATGGCTGGTTGGAGACAGTCCGAACCACAAGTACCGGGTCCATGGTTCTGGCCGTATACTGGGGGGACGGGGACGACTCCCATTAACCCCTGACTATACCGGGGATACGCTTATCACAATGCCTTTCTGGTCTGTGCTGAAGCAGGGCATTCTGGCAGCCAAGTGGCTTGACCTTTATTAGTGAGCCTGGTTACCCCCTCTCGGAACCACAGACTTAGAAATCGCCAGCTCATATACAGTGCATAAAATATATTTATATATATACCCTTATACACCATTTTAATAAAAAATATCACAAAATTCTTCTAAGTCCCTCGGGAAGAGTGAAAGACGCGCAGGTTCATTTTCAGAGCTCCTAGACCTTCCTATAAGAAGTTAGCTAAAAAGTAGCTTCGAAAAACGCTTAGGTTAAGTTTCAGAGTTGCTTCTAATGTACCAAAGCTGGACTTAGACATAATTTCACTCTCACAACATTATGGCTGGTTGGAGACAGTCCGAACCACAAGTACCGGGTCCATGGTTCTTGCCGTATACTGGGGGGACGGGGATGACTCCCATTAACCCCTGACTATACCGGGGATACGCTTATCACAATGCCTTTCTGGTCTGTGCTGAAGCAGGGCATTCTGGCAGCCAAGTGGCTTGACCTTTATTAGTGAGCCTGGTTACCCCCTCTCGGAACCACAGACTTAGAAATCGCCAGCTCATATACAGTGCATAAAATATATTTATATATATACCCTTATACACCATTTTAATAAAAAATATCACAAAATTCTTCTAAGTCCCTCGGGAAGAGTGAAAGACGCGCACGTTCATTTTCAGAGCTCCTAGACCTTCCTATAAGAAGTTAGCTAAAAAGTAGCTTCGAAAAACGCTTAGGTTAAGTTTCAGAGTTGCTTCTAATGTACCAAAGCTGGACTTAGACATAATTTCACTCTCACAACATTATGGCTGGTTGGAGACAGTCCGAACCACAAGTACCGGGTCCATGGTTCTGGCCGTATACTGGGGGGACGGGGACGACTCCCATTAACCCCTGACTACACTGGCGACACACTTTATTCGAGCTCGGCTAGTCCCACGAATTCGGGTATACCCGGGTGTATTGAGGTTTGTGACTGTTTTCTGCCCGAGTGCATTGAGGTATTTTTCAGGCAGGGATTGAAGCATTTTATTCCCGCTGGCTGCAATACTGCACAGTATATATATATATACTGCATTATAATTCATGAATTTATGCCATCTGGTAGACACGCGAAGCATTGCAGCCTATTAAATCCTAATCATTATCATTTAACAGATCAGCCGCCCGTCAGCCAGGCATGAACCCAGGCTGGGAAGGCAAATGCAACGGGGCTTGTCAGAGGTGAGGAGCGGCGCATTCCAGGTATCTGCCAGGTACATACTGGGTATTTGCTCGAATAAAGTGTGTCGGTGCAGTATACCGGGGATACGCTTATCACAATGCCTTTCTGGTCTGTGCTGAAGCAGGGCATTCTGGCAGCCAAGTGGCTTGACCTTTATTAGTGAGCCTGGTTACCCCCTCTCGGAACCACAGACTTAGAAATCGCCAGCTCATATACAGTGCATAAAATATATTTATATATATACCCTTATACACCATTTTAATAAAAAATATCACAAAATTCTTCTAAGTCCCTCGGGAAGAGTGAAAGACGCGCAGGTTCATTTTCAGAGCTCCTAGACCTTCCTATAAGAAGTTAGCTAAAAAGTAGCTTCGAAAAACGCTTAGGTTAAGTTTCAGAGTTGCTTCTAATGTACCAAAGCTGGACTTAGACATAATTTCACTCTCACAACATTATGGCTGGTTGGAGACAGTCCGAACCACAAGTACCGGGTCCATGGTTCTTGCCGTATACTGGGGGGACGGGGATGACTCCCATTAACCCCTGACTATACCGGGGATACGCTTATCACAATGCCTTTCTGGTCTGTGCTGAAGCAGGGCATTCTGGCAGCCAAGTGGCTTGACCTTTATTAGTGAGCCTGGTTACCCCCTCTCGGAACCACAGACTTAGAAATCGCCAGCTCATATACAGTGCATAAAATATATTTATATATATACCCTTATACACCATTTTAATAAAAAATATCACAAAATTCTTCTAAGTCCCTCGGGAAGAGTGAAAGACGCGCACGTTCATTTTCAGAGCTCCTAGACCTTCCTATAAGAAGTTAGCTAAAAAGTAGCTTCGAAAAACGCTTAGGTTAAGTTTCAGAGTTGCTTCTAATGTACCAAAGCTGGACTTAGACATAATTTCACTCTCACAACATTATGGCTGGTTGGAGACAGTCCGAACCACAAGTACCGGGTCCATGGTTCTGGCCGTATACTGGGGGGACGGGGACGACTCCCATTAACCCCTGACTATACCGGGGATACGCTTATCACAATGCCTTTCTGGTCTGTGCTGAAGCAGGGCATTCTGGCAGCCAAGTGGCTTGACCTTTATTAGTGAGCCTGGTTACCCCCTCTCGGAACCACAGACTTAGAAATCGCCAGCTCATATACA
Organism: Ascaphus truei; assembly: GCF_040206685.1. NCBI lineage: Eukaryota > Metazoa > Chordata > Amphibia > Anura > Ascaphidae > Ascaphus > Ascaphus truei. Next base: position 2,105,929 of record NC_134493.1, read on the forward strand.
GTGCATAAAATATATTTATATATATACCCTTATACACCATTTTAATAAAAAATATCACAAAATTCTTCTAAGTCCCTCGGGAAGAGTGAAAGACGCGCACGTTCATTTTCAGAGCTCCTAGACCTTCCTATAAGAAGTTAGCTAAAAAGTAGCTTCGAAAAACGCTTAGGTTAAGTTTCAGAGTTGCTTCTAATGTACCAAAGCTGGACTTAGACATAATTTCACTCTCACAACATTATGGCTGGTTGGAGACAGTCCGAACCACAAGTACCGGGTCCATGGTTCTGGCCGTATACTGGGGGGACGGGGACGACTCCCATTAACCCCTGACTATACCGGGGATACGCTTATCACAATGCCTTTCTGGTCTGTGCTGAAGCAGGGCATTCTGGCAGCCAAGTGGCTTGACCTTTATTAGTGAGCCTGGTTACCCCCTCTCGGAACCACAGACTTAGAAATCGCCAGCTCATATACAGTGCATAAAATATATTTATATATATACCCTTATACACCATTTTAATAAAAAATATCACAAAATTCTTCTAAGTCCCTCGGGAAGAGTGAAAGACGCGCACGTTCATTTTCAGAGCTCCTAGACCTTCCTATAAGAAGTTAGCTAAAAAGTAGCTTCGAAAAACGCTTAGGTTAAGTTTCAGAGTTGCTTCTAATGTACCAAAGCTGGACTTAGACATAATTTCACTCTCACAACATTATGGCTGGTTGGAGACAGTCCGAACCACAAGTACCGGGTCCATGGTTCTGGCCGTATACTGGGGGGACGGGGACGACTCCCATTAACCCCTGACTATACCGGGGATACGCTTATCACAATGCCTTTCTGGTCTGTGCTGAAGCAGGGCATTCTGGCAGCCAAGTGGCTTGACCTTTATTAGTGAGCCTGGTTACCCCCTCTCGGAACCACAGACTTAGAAATCGCCAGCTCATATACAGTGCATAAAATATATTTATATATATACCCTTATACACCATTTTAATAAAAAGTATCACAAAATTCTTCTAAGTCCCTCGGGAAGAGTGAAAGACGTGCACGTTCATTTTCAGAGCTCCTAGACCTTCCTATAAGAAGTTAGCTAAAAAGTAGCTTCGAAAAACGCTTAGGTTAAGTTTCAGAGTTGCTTCTAATGTACCAAAGCTAGACTTAGACATAATTTCACTCTCACAACATTATGGCTGGTTGGAGACAGTCCGAACCACAAGTACCGGGTCCATGGTTCTGGCCGTATACTGGGGGGACGGGGACGACTCCCATTAACCCCTGACTATACCGGGGATACGCTTATCACAATGCCTTTCTGGTCTGTGCTGAAGCAGGGCATTCTGGCAGGCAAGTGGCTTGACCTTTATTAGTGAGCCTTGTTACCCCCTCTCGGAACCACAGACTTAGAAATCGCCAGCTCATATACAGTGCATAAAATATATTTATATATATACCCTTATACACCATTTTAATAAAAAATATCACAAAATTCTTCTAAGTCCCTCGGGAAGAGTGAAAGACGCGCACGTTCATTTTCAGAGCTCCTAGACCTTCCTATAAGAAGTTAGCCAAAAAGTAGCTTCGAAAAACGCTTAGGTTAAGTTTCAGAGTTGCTTCTAATGTACCAAAGCTGGACTTAGACATAATTTCACTCTCACAACATTATGGCTGGTTGGAGACAGTCCGAACCACAAGTACCGGGTCCATGGTTCTGGCCGTATACTGGGGGGACGGGGACGACTCCCATTAACCCCTGACTATACCGGGGATACGCTTATCACAATGCCTTTCTGGTCTGTGCTGAAGCAGGGCATTCTGGCAGCCAAGTGGCTTGACCTTTATTAGTGAGCCTGGTTACCCCCTCTCGGAACCACAGACTTAGAAATCGCCAGCTCATATACAGTGCATAAAATATATTTATATATATACCCTTATACACCATTTTAATAAAAAATATCACAAAATTCTTCTAAGTCCCTCGGGAAGAGTGAAAGACGCGCACGTTCATTTTCAGAGCTCCTAGACCTTCCTATAAGAAGTTAGCTAAAAAGTAGCTTCGAAAAACGCTTAGGTTAAGTTTCAGAGTTGCTTCTAATGTACCAAAGCTGGACTTAGACATAATTTCACTCTCACAACATTATGGCTGGTTGGAGACAGTCCGAACCACAAGTACCGGGTCCATGATTCTGGCCGTATACTGGGGGGACGGGGACGACTCCCATTAACCCCTGACTATACCGGGGATACGCTTATCACAATGCCTTTCTGGTCTGTGCTGAAGCAGGGCATTCTGGCAGCCAAGTGGCTTGACCTTTATTAGTGAGCCTGGTTACCCCCTCTCGGAACCACAGACTTAGAAATCGCCAGCTCATATACAGTGCATAAAATATATTTATATATATACCCTTATACACCATTTTAATAAAAAATATCACAAAATTCTTCTAAGTCCCTGGGGAAGAGTGAAAGACGCGCACGTTCATTTTCAGAGCTCCTAGACCTTCCTATAAGAAGTTAGCTAAAAAGTAGCTTCGAAAAACGCTTAGGTTAAGTTTCAGAGTTGCTTCTAATGTACCAAAGCTGGACTTAGACATAATTTCACTCTCACAACATTATGGCTGGTTGGAGACAGTCCGAACCACAAGTACCGGGTCCATGGTTCTGGCCGTATACTGGGGGGACGGGGACGACTCCCATTAACCCCTGACTATACCGGGGATACGCTTATCACAATGCCTTTCTGGTCTGTGCTGAAGCAGGGCATTCTGGCAGCCAAGTGGCTTGACCTTTATTAGTGAGCCTGGTTACCCCCTCTCGGAACCACAGACTTAGAAATCGCCAGCTCATATACAGTGCATAAAATATATTTATATATATACCCTTATACACCATTTTAATAAAAAGTATCACAAAATTCTTCTAAGTCCCTCGGGAAGAGTGAAAGACGTGCACGTTCATTTTCAGAGCTCCTAGACCTTCCTATAAGAAGTTAGCTAAAAAGTAGCTTCGAAAAACGCTTAGGTTAAGTTTCAGAGTTGCTTCTAATGTACCAAAGCTAGACTTAGACATAATTTCACTCTCACAACATTATGGCTGGTTGGAGACAGTCCGAACCACAAGTACCGGGTCCATGGTTCTGGCCGTATACTGGCGGGACGGGGACGACTCCCATTAACCCCTGACTATACCGGGGATACGCTTATCACAATGCCTTTCTGGTCTGTGCTGAAGCAGGGCATTCTGGCAGGCAAGTGGCTTGACCTTTATTAGTGAGCCTTGTTACCCCCTCTCGGAACCACAGACTTAGAAATCGCCAGCTCATATACAGTGCATAAAATTTATTTATATATATACCCTTATACACCATTTTAATAAAAAATATCACAAAATTCTTCTAAGTCCCTCGGGAAGAGTGAAAGACGCGCACGTTCATTTTCAGAGCTCCTAGACCTTCTTATAAGAAGTTAGCCAAAAAGTAGCTTCGAAAAACGCTTAGGTTAAGTTTCAGAGTTGCTTCTAATGTACCAAAGCTGGACTTAGACATAATTTCACTCTCACAACATTATGGCTGGTTGGAGACAGTCCGAACCACAAGTACCGGGTCCATGGTTCTTGCCGTATACTGGGGGGACGGGGATGACTCCCATTAACCCCTGACTATACCGGGGATACGCTTATCACAATGCCTTTCTGGTCTGTGCTGAAGCAGGGCATTCTGGCAGCCAAGTGGCTTGACCTTTATTAGTGAGCCTGGTTACCCCCTCTCGGAACCACAGACTTAGAAATCGCCAGCTCATATACAGTGCATAAAATATATTTATATATATACCCTTATACACCATTTTAATAAAAAATATCACAAAATTCTTCTAAGTCCCTCGGGAAGAGTGAAAGACGTGCACGTTCATTTTCAGAGCTCCTAGACCTTCCTATAAGAAGTTAGCTAAAAAGTAGCTTCGAAAAACGCTTAGGTTAAGTTTCAGAGTTGCTTCTAATGTACCAAAGCTAGACTTAGACATAATTTCACTCTCACAACATTATGGCTGGTTGGAGACAGTCCGAACCACAAGTACCGGGTCCATGGTTCTGGCCGTATACTGGGGGGACGGGGACGACTCCCATTAACCCCTGACTATACCGGGGATACGCTTATCACAATGACTTTCTGGTCTGTGCTGAAGCAGGGCATTCTGGCAGGCAAGTGGCTTGACCTTTATTAGTGAGCCTGGTTACCCCCTCTCGGAACCACAGACTTAGAAATCGCCAGCTCATATACAGTGCATAAAATATATTTATATATATACCCTTATACACCATTTTAATAAAAAATATCACAAAATTCTTCTAAGTCCCTCGGGAAGAGTGAAAGACGCGCAGGTTCATTTTCAGAGCTCCTAGACCTTCCTATAAGAAGTTAGCTAAAAAGTAGCTTCGAAAAACGCTTAGGTTAAGTTTCAGAGTTGCTTCTAATGTACCAAAGCTGGACTTAGACATAATTTCACTCTCACAACATTATGGCTGGTTGGAGACAGTCCGAACCACAAGTACCGGGTCCATGGTTCTGGCCGTATACTGGGGGGACGGGGACGACTCCCATTAACCCCTGACTATACCGGGGATACGCTTATCACAATGCCTTTCTGGTCTGTGCTGAAGCAGGGCATTCTGGCAGCCAAGTGGCTTGACCTTTATTAGTGAGCCTGGTTACCCCCTCTCGGAACCACAGACTTAGAAATCGCCAGCTCATATACAGTGCATAAAATATATTTATATATATACCCTTATACACCATTTTAATAAAAAATATCACAAAATTCTTCTAAGTCCCTCGGGAAGAGTGAAAGACGCGCACGTTCATTTTCAGAGCTCCTAGACCTTCCTATAAGAAGTTAGCTAAAAAGTAGCTTCGAAAAACGCTTAGGTTAAGTTTCAGAGTTGCTTCTAATGTACCAAAGCTGGACTTAGACATAATTTCACTCTCACAACATTATGGCTGGTTGGAGACAGTCCGAACCACAAGTACCGGGTCCATGGTTCTTGCCGTATACTGGGGGGACGGGGATGACTCCCATTAACCCCTGACTATACCGGGGATACGCTTATCACAATGCCTTTCTGGTCTGTGCTGAAGCAGGGCATTCTGGCAGCCAAGTGGCTTGACCTTTATTAGTGAGCCTGGTTACCCCCTCTCGGAACCACAGACTTAGAAATCGCCAGCTCATATACAGTGCATAAAATATATTTATATATATACCCTTATACACCATTTTAATAAAAAATATCACAAAATTCTTCTAAGTCCCTCGGGAAGAGTGAAAGACGCGCACGTTCATTTTCAGAGCTCCTAGACCTTCCTATAAGAAGTTAGCTAAAAAGTAGCTTCGAAAAACGCTTAGGTTAAGTTTCAGAGTTGCTTCTAATGTACCAAAGCTGGACTTAGACATAATTTCACTCTCACAACATTATGGCTGGTTGGAGACAGTCCGAACCACAAGTACCGGGTCCATGGTTCTGGCCGTATACTGGGGGGACGGGGACGACTCCCATTAACCCCTGACTATACCGGGGATACGCTTATCACAATGCCTTTCTGGTCTGTGCTGAAGCAGGGCATTCTGGCAGCCAAGTGGCTTGACCTTTATTAGTGAGCCTGGTTACCCCCTCTCGGAACCACAGACTTAGAAATCGCCAGCTCATATACAGTGCATAAAATATATTTATATATATACCCTTATACACCATTTTAATAAAAAATATCACAAAATTCTTCTAAGTCCCTCGGGAAGAGTGAAAGACGCGCACGTTCATTTTCAGAGCTCCTAGACCTTCCTATAAGAAGTTAGCTAAAAAGTAGCTTCGAAAAACGCTTAGGTTAAGTTTCAGAGTTGCTTCTAATGTACCAAAGCTGGACTTAGACATAATTTCACTCTCACAACATTATGGCTGGTTGGAGACAGTCCGAACCACAAGTACCGGGTCCATGGTTCTGGCCGTATACTGGGGGGACGGGGACGACTCCCATTAACCCCTGACTATACCGGGGATACGCTTATCACAATGCCTTTCTGGTCTGTGCTGAAGCAGGGCATTCTGGCAGGCAAGTGGCTTGACCTTTATTAGTGAGCCTTGTTACCCCCTCTCGGAACCACAGACTTAGAAATCGCCAGCTCATATACAGTGCATAAAATATATTTATATATATACCCTTATACACCATTTTAATAAAAAATATCACAAAATTCTTCTAAGTCCCTCGGGAAGAGTGAAAGACGCGCACGTTCATTTTCAGAGCTCCTAGACCTTCCTATAAGAAGTTAGCCAAAAAGTAGCTTCGAAAAACGCTTAGGTTAAGTTTCAGAGTTGCTTCTAATGTACCAAAGCTGGACTTAGACATAATTTCACTCTCACAACATTATGGCTGGTTGGAGACAGTCCGAACCACAAGTACCGGGTCCATGGTTCTGGCCGTATACTGGGGGGACGGGGACGACTCCCATTAACCCCTGACTATACCGGGGATACGCTTATCACAATGCCTTTCTGGTCTGTGCTGAAGCAGGGCATTCTGGCAGCCAAGTGGCTTGACCTTTATTAGTGAGCCTGGTTACCCCCTCTCGGAACCACAGACTTAGAAATCGCCAGCTCATATACAGTGCATAAAATATATTTATATATATACCCTTATACACCATTTTAATAAAAAATATCACAAAATTCTTCTAAGTCCCTCGGGAAGAGTGAAAGACGCGCACGTTCATTTTCAGAGCTCCTAGACCTTCCTATAAGAAGTTAGCTAAAAAGTAGCTTCGAAAAACGCTTAGGTTAAGTTTCAGAGTTGCTTCTAATGTACCAAAGCTGGACTTAGACATAATTTCACTCTCACAACATTATGGCTGGTTGGAGACAGTCCGAACCACAAGTACCGGGTCCATGGTTCTGGCCGTATACTGGGGGGACGGGGACGACTCCCATTAACCCCTGACTATACCGGGGATACGCTTATCACAATGCCTTTCTGGTCTGTGCTGAAGCAGGGCATTCTGGCAGCCAAGTGGCTTGACCTTTATTAGTGAGCCTGGTTACCCCCTCTCGGAACCACAGACTTAGAAATCGCCAGCTCATATACAGTGCATAAAATATATTTATATATATACCCTTATACACCATTTTAATAAAAAATATCACAAAATTCTTCTAAGTCCCTGGGGAAGAGTGAAAGACGCGCACGTTCATTTTCAGAGCTCCTAGACCTTCCTATAAGAAGTTAGCTAAAAAGTAGCTTCGAAAAACGCTTAGGTTAAGTTTCAGAGTTGCTTCTAATGTACCAAAGCTGGACTTAGACATAATTTCACTCTCACAACATTATGGCTGGTTGGAGACAGTCCGAACCACAAGTACCGGGTCCATGGTTCTGGCCGTATACTGGGGGGACGGGGACGACTCCCATTAACCCCTGACTATACCGGGGATACGCTTATCACAATGCCTTTCTGGTCTGTGCTGAAGCAGGGCATTCTGGCAGCCAAGTGGCTTGACCTTTATTAGTGAGCCTGGTTACCCCCTCTCGGAACCACAGACTTAGAAATCGCCAGCTCATATACAGTGCATAAAATATATTTATATATATACCCTTATACACCATTTTAATAAAAAGTATCACAAAATTCTTCTAAGTCCCTCGGGAAGAGTGAAAGACGTGCACGTTCATTTTCAGAGCTCCTAGACCTTCCTATAAGAAGTTAGCTAAAAAGTAGCTTCGAAAAACGCTTAGGTTAAGTTTCAGAGTTGCTTCTAATGTACCAAAGCTAGACTTAGACATAATTTCACTCTCACAACATTATGGCTGGTTGGAGACAGTCCGAACCACAAGTACCGGGTCCATGGTTCTGGCCGTATACTGGCGGGACGGGGACGACTCCCATTAACCCCTGACTATACCGGGGATACGCTTATCACAATGCCTTTCTGGTCTGTGCTGAAGCAGGGCATTCTGGCAGGCAAGTGGCTTGACCTTTATTAGTGAGCCTTGTTACCCCCTCTCGGAACCACAGACTTAGAAATCGCCAGCTCATATACAGTGCATAAAATATATTTATATATATACCCTTATACACCATTTTAATAAAAAATATCACAAAATTCTTCTAAGTCCCTCGGGAAGAGTGAAAGACGCGCACGTTCATTTTCAGAGCTCCTAGACCTTCTTATAAGAAGTTAGCCAAAAAGTAGCTTCGAAAAACGCTTAGGTTAAGTTTCAGAGTTGCTTCTAATGTACCAAAGCTGGACTTAGACATAATTTCACTCTCACAACATTATGGCTGGTTGGAGACAGTCCGAACCACAAGTACCGGGTCCATGGTTCTTGCCGTATACTGGGGGGACGGGGATGACTCCCATTAACCCCTGACTATACCGGGGATACGCTTATCACAATGCCTTTCTGGTCTGTGCTGAAGCAGGGCATTCTGGCAGCCAAGTGGCTTGACCTTTATTAGTGAGCCTGGTTACCCCCTCTCGGAACCACAGACTTAGAAATCGCCAGCTCATATACAGTGCATAAAATATATTTATATATATACCCTTATACACCATTTTAATAAAAAATATCACAAAATTCTTCTAAGTCCCTCGGGAAGAGTGAAAGACGTGCACGTTCATTTTCAGAGCTCCTAGACCTTCCTATAAGAAGTTAGCTAAAAAGTAGCTTCGAAAAACGCTTAGGTTAAGTTTCAGAGTTGCTTCTAATGTACCAAAGCTAGACTTAGACATAATTTCACTCTCACAACATTATGGCTGGTTGGAGACAGTCCGAACCACAAGTACCGGGTCCATGGTTCTGGCCGTATACTGGGGGGACGGGGACGACTCCCATTAACCCCTGACTATACCGGGGATACGCTTATCACAATGACTTTCTGGTCTGTGCTGAAGCAGGGCATTCTGGCAGGCAAGTGGCTTGACCTTTATTAGTGAGCCTGGTTACCCCCTCTCGGAACCACAGACTTAGAAATCGCCAGCTCATATACAGTGCATAAAATATATTTATATATATACCCTTATACACCATTTTAATAAAAAATATCACAAAATTCTTCTAAGTCCCTCGGGAAGAGTGAAAGACGCGCAGGTTCATTTTCAGAGCTCCTAGACCTTCCTATAAGAAGTTAGCTAAAAAGTAGCTTCGAAAAACGCTTAGGTTAAGTTTCAGAGTTGCTTCTAATGTACCAAAGCTGGACTTAGACATAATTTCACTCTCACAACATTATGGCTGGTTGGAGACAGTCCGAACCACAAGTACCGGGTCCATGGTTCTGGCCGTATACTGGGGGGACGGGGACGACTCCCATTAACCCCTGACTATACCGGGGATACGCTTATCACAATGCCTTTCTGGTCTGTGCTGAAGCAGGGCATTCTGGCAGCCAAGTGGCTTGACCTTTATTAGTGAGCCTGGTTACCCCCTCTCGGAACCACAGACTTAGAAATCGCCAGCTCATATACAGTGCATAAAATATATTTATATATATACCCTTATACACCATTTTAATAAAAAATATCACAAAATTCTTCTAAGTCCCTCGGGAAGAGTGAAAGACGCGCACGTTCATTTTCAGAGCTCCTAGACCTTCCTATAAGAAGTTAGCTAAAAAGTAGCTTCGAAAAACGCTTAGGTTAAGTTTCAGAGTTGCTTCTAATGTACCAAAGCTGGACTTAGACATAATTTCACTCTCACAACATTATGGCTGGTTGGAGACAGTCCGAACCACAAGTACCGGGTCCATGGTTCTTGCCGTATACTGGGGGGACGGGGATGACTCCCATTAACCCCTGACTATACCGGGGATACGCTTATCACAATGCCTTTCTGGTCTGTGCTGAAGCAGGGCATTCTGGCAGCCAAGTGGCTTGACCTTTATTAGTGAGCCTGGTTACCCCCTCTCGGAACCACAGACTTAGAAATCGCCAGCTCATATACAGTGCATAAAATATATTTATATATATACCCTTATACACCATTTTAATAAAAAATATCACAAAATTCTTCTAAGTCCCTCGGGAAGAGTGAAAGACGCGCACGTTCATTTTCAGAGCTCCTAGACCTTCCTATAAGAAGTTAGCTAAAAAGTAGCTTCGAAAAACGCTTAGGTTAAGTTTCAGAGTTGCTTCTAATGTACCAAAGCTGGACTTAGACATAATTTCACTCTCACAACATTATGGCTGGTTGGAGACAGTCCGAACCACAAGTACCGGGTCCATGGTTCTGGCCGTATACTGGGGGGACGGGGACGACTCCCATTAACCCCTGACTATACCGGGGATACGCTTATCACAATGCCTTTCTGGTCTGTGCTGAAGCAGGGCATTCTGGCAGCCAAGTGGCTTGACCTTTATTAGTGAGCCTGGTTACCCCCTCTCGGAACCACAGACTTAGAAATCGCCAGCTCATATACAGTGCATAAAATATATTTATATATATACCCTTATACACCATTTTAATAAAAAATATCACAAAATTCTTCTAAGTCCCTCGGGAAGAGTGAAAGACGCGCACGTTCATTTTCAGAGCTCCTAGACCTTCCTATAAGAAGTTAGCTAAAAAGTAGCTTCGAAAAACGCTTAGGTTAAGTTTCAGAGTTGCTTCTAATGTACCAAAGCTGGACTTAGACATAATTTCACTCTCACAACATTATGGCTGGTTGGAGACAGTCCGAACCACAAGTACCGGGTCCATGGTTCTGGCCGTATACTGGGGGGACGGGGACGACTCCCATTAACCCCTGACTATACCGGGGATACGCTTATCACAATGCCTTTCTGGTCTGTGCTGAAGCAGGGCATTCTGGCAGCCAAGTGGCTTGACCTTTATTAGTGAGCCTGGTTACCCCCTCTCGGAACCACAGACTTAGAAATCGCCAGCTCATATACAGTGCATAAAATATATTTATATATATACCCTTATACACCATTTTAATAAAAAATATCACAAAATTCTTCTAAGTCCCTCGGGAAGAGTGAAAGACGCGCACGTTCATTTTCAGAGCTCCTAGACCTTCCTATAAGAAGTTAGCTAAAAAGTAGCTTCGAAAAACGCTTAGGTTAAGTTTCAGAGTTGCTTCTAATGTACCAAAGCTGGACTTAGACATAATTTCACTCTCACAACATTATGGCTGGTTGGAGACAGTCCGAACCACAAGTACCCGGTCCATGGTTCTGGCCGTATACTGGGGGGACGGGGACGACTCCCATTAACCCCTGACTATACCGGGGATACGCTTATCACAATGCCTTTCTGGTCTGTGCTGAAGCAGGGCATTCTGGCAGCCAAGTGGCTTGACCTTTATTAGTGAGCCTGGTTACCCCCTCTCGGAACCACAGACTTAGAAATCGCCAGCTCATATACAGTGCATAAAATATATTTATATATATACCCTTATACACCATTTTAATAAAAAGTATCACAAAATTCTTCTAAGTCCCTCGGGAAGAGTGAAAGACGTGCACGTTCATTTTCAGAGCTCCTAGACCTTCCTATAAGAAGTTAGCTAAAAAGTAGCTTCGAAAAACGCTTAGGTTAAGTTTCAGAGTTGCTTCTAATGTACCAAAGCTAGACTTAGACATAATTTCACTCTCACAACATTATGGCTGGTTGGAGACAGTCCGAACCACAAGTACCGGGTCCATGGTTCTGGCCGTATACTGGGGGGACGGGGACGACTCCCATTAACCCCTGACTATACCGGGGATACGCTTATCACAATGCCTTTCTGGTCTGTGCTGAAGCAGGGCATTCTGGCAGGCAAGTGGCTTGACCTTTATTAGTGAGCCTTGTTACCCCCTCTCGGAACCACAGACTTAGAAATCGCCAGCTCATATACAGTGCATAAAATATATTTATATATATACCCTTATACACCATTTTAATAAAAAATATCACAAAATTCTTCTAAGTCCCTCGGGAAGAGTGAAAGACGCGCACGTTCATTTTCAGAGCTCCTAGACCTTCCTATAAGAAGTTAGCAAAAAAGTAGCTTCGAAAAACGCTTAGGTTAAGTTTCAGAGTTGCTTCTAATGTACCAAAGCTGGACTTAGACATAATTTCACTCTCACAACATTATGGCTGGTTGGAGACAGTCCGAACCACAAGTACCGGGTCCATGGTTCTTGCCGTATACTGGGGGGACGGGGATGACTCCCATTAACCCCTGACTATACCGGGGATACGCTTATCACAATGCCTTTCTGGTCTGTGCTGAAGCAGGGCATTCTGGCAGCCAAGTGGCTTGACCTTTATTAGTGAGCCTGGTTACCCCCTCTCGGAACCACAGACTTAGAAATCGCCAGCTCATATACAGTGCATAAAATATATTTATATATATACCCTTATACACCATTTTAATAAAAAATATCACAAAATTCTTCTAAGTCCCTCGGGAAGAGTGAAAGACGTGCACGTTCATTTTCAGAGCTCCTAGACCTTCCTATAAGAAGTTAGCTAAAAAGTAGCTTCGAAAAACGCTTAGGTTAAGTTTCAGAGTTGCTTCTAATGTACCAAAGCTAGACTTAGACATAATTTCACTCTCACAACATTATGGCTGGTTGGAGACAGTCCGAACCACAAGTACCGGGTCCATGGTTCTGGCCGTATACTGGGGGGACGGGGACGACTCCCATTAACCCCTGACTATACCGGGGATACGCTTATCACAATGACTTTCTGGTCTGTGCTGAAGCAGGGCATTCTGGCAGGCAAGTGGCTTGACCTTTATTAGTGAGCCTGGTTACCCCCTCTCGGAACCACAGACTTAGAAATCGCCAGCTCATATACAGTGCATAAAATATATTTATATATATACCCTTATACACCATTTTAATAAAAAATATCACAAAATTCTTCTAAGTCCCTCGGGAAGAGTGAAAGACGCGCAGGTTCATTTTCAGAGCTCCTAGACCTTCCTATAAGAAGTTAGCTAAAAAGTAGCTTCGAAAAACGCTTAGGTTAAGTTTCAGAGTTGCTTCTAATGTACCAAAGCTGGACTTAGACATAATTTCACTCTCACAACATTATGGCTGGTTGGAGACAGTCCGAACCACAAGTACCGGGTCCATGGTTCTGGCCGTATACTGGGGGGACGGGGACGACTCCCATTAACCCCTGACTATACCGGGGATACGCTTATCACAATGCCTTTCTGGTCTGTGCTGAAGCAGGGCATTCTGGCAGCCAAGTGGCTTGACCTTTATTAGTGAGCCTGGTTACCCCCTCTCGGAACCACAGACTTAGAAATCGCCAGCTCATATACAGTGCATAAAATATATTTATATATATACCCTTATACACCATTTTAATAAAAAATATCACAAAATTCTTCTAAGTCCCTCGGGAAGAGTGAAAGACGCGCACGTTCATTTTCAGAGCTCCTAGACCTTCCTATAAGAAGTTAGCCAAAAAGTAGCTTCGAAAAACGCTTAGGTTAAGTTTGAGAGTTGCTTCTAATGTACCAAAGCTGGACTTAGACATAATTTCACTCTCACAACATTATGGCTGGTTGGAGACAGTCCGAACCACAAGTACCGGGTCCATGGTTCTGGCCGTATACTGGGGGGACGGGGACGACTCCCATTAACCCCTGACTATACCGGGGATACGCTTATCACAATGCCTTTCTGGTCTGTGCTGAAGCAGGGCATTCTGGCAGCCAAGTGGCTTGACCTTTATTAGTGAGCCTGGTTACCCCCTCTCGGAACCACAGACTTAGAAATCGCCAGCTCATATACAGTGCATAAAATATATTTATATATATACCCTTATACACCATTTTAATAAAAAATATCACAAAATTCTTCTAAGTCCCTCGGGAAGAGTGAAAGACGCGCACGTTCATTTTCAGAGCTCCTAGACCTTCCTATAAGAAGTTAGCGAAAAAGTAGCTTCGAAAAACGCTTAGGTTAAGTTTCAGAGTTGCTTCTAATGTACCAAAGCTGGACTTAGACATAATTTCACTCTCACAACATTATGGCTGGTTGGAGACAGTCCGAACCACAAGTACCGGGTCCATGGTTCTGGCCGTATACTGGGGGGACGGGGACGACTCCCATTAACCCCTGACTATACCGGGGATACGCTTATCACAATGCCTTTCTGGTCTGTGCTGAAGCAGGGCATTCTGGCAGGCAAGTGGCTTGACCTTTATTAGTGAGCCTGGTTACCCCCTCTCGGAACCACAGACTTAGAAATCGCCAGCTCATATACAGTGCATAAAATATATTTATATATATACCCTTATACACCATTTTAATAAAAAGTATCACAAAATTCTTCTAAGTCCCTCGGGAAGAGTGAAAGACGTGCACGTTCATTTTCAGAGCTCCTAGACCTTCCTATAAGAAGTTAGCTAAAAAGTAGCTTCGAAAAACGCTTAGGTTAAGTTTCAGAGTTGCTTCTAATGTACCAAAGCTAGACTTAGACATAATTTCACTCTCACAACATTATGGCTGGTTGGAGACAGTCCGAACCACAAGTACCGGGTCCATGGTTCTGGCCGTATACTGGGGGGACGGGGACGACTCCCATTAACCCCTGACTATACCGGGGATACGCTTATCACAATGCCTTTCTGGTCTGTGCTGAAGCAGGGCATTCTGGCAGGCAAGTGGCTTGACCTTTATTAGTGAGCCTTGTTACCCCCTCTCGGAACCACAGACTTAGAAATCGCCAGCTCATATACAGTGCATAAAATATATTTATATATATACCCTTATACACCATTTTAATAAAAAATATCACAAAATTCTTCTAAGTCCCTCGGGAAGAGTGAAAGACGCGCACGTTCATTTTCAGAGCTCCTAGACCTTCCTATAAGAAGTTAGCCAAAAAGTAGCTTCGAAAAACGCTTAGGTTAAGTTTCAGAGTTGCTTCTAATGTACCAAAGCTGGACTTAGACATAATTTCACTCTCACAACATTATGGCTGGTTGGAGACAGTCCGAACCACAAGTACCGGGTCCATGGTTCTTGCCGTATACTGGGGGGACGGGGATGACTCCCATTAACCCCTGACTATACCGGGGATACGCTTATCACAATGCCTTTCTGGTCTGTGCTGAAGCAGGGCATTCTGGCAGCCAAGTGGCTTGACCTTTATTAGTGAGCCTGGTTACCCCCTCTCGGAACCACAGACTTAGAAATCGCCAGCTCATATACAGTGCATAAAATATATTTATATATATACCCTTATACACCATTTTAATAAAAAATATCACAAAATTCTTCTAAGTCCCTCGGGAAGAGTGAAAGACGTGCACGTTCATTTTCAGAGCTCCTAGACCTTCCTATAAGAAGTTAGCTAAAAAGTAGCTTCGAAAAACGCTTAGGTTAAGTTTCAGAGTTGCTTCTAATGTACCAAAGCTAGACTTAGACATAATTTCACTCTCACAACATTATGGCTGGTTGGAGACAGTCCGAACCACAAGTACCGGGTCCATGGTTCTGGCCGTATACTGGGGGGACGGGGACGACTCCCATTAACCCCTGACTATACCGGGGATACGCTTATCACAATGACTTTCTGGTCTGTGCTGAAGCAGGGCATTCTGGCAGGCAAGTGGCTTGACCTTTATTAGTGAGCCTGGTTACCCCCTCTCGGAACCACAGACTTAGAAATCGCCAGCTCATATACAGTGCATAAAATATATTTATATATATACCCTTATACACCATTTTAATAAAAAATATCACAAAATTCTTCTAAGTCCCTCGGGAAGAGTGAAAGACGCGCAGGTTCATTTTCAGAGCTCCTAGACCTTCCTATAAGAAGTTAGCTAAAAAGTAGCTTCGAAAAACGCTTAGGTTAAGTTTCAGAGTTGCTTCTAATGTACCAAAGCTGGACTTAGACATAATTTCACTCTCACAACATTATGGCTGGTTGGAGACAGTCCGAACCACAAGTACCGGGTCCATGGTTCTGGCCGTATACTGGGGGGACGGGGACGACTCCCATTAACCCCTGACTATACCGGGGATACGCTTATCACAATGCCTTTCTGGTCTGTGCTGAAGCAGGGCATTCTGGCAGCCAAGTGGCTTGACCTTTATTAGTGAGCCTGGTTACCCCCTCTCGGAACCACAGACTTAGAAATCGCCAGCTCATATACAGTGCATAAAATATATTTATATATATACCCTTATACACCATTTTAATAAAAAATATCACAAAATTCTTCTAAGTCCCTCGGGAAGAGTGAAAGACGCGCACGTTCATTTTCAGAGCTCCTAGACCTTCCTATAAGAAGTTAGCCAAAAAGTAGCTTCGAAAAACGCTTAGGTTAAGTTTGAGAGTTGCTTCTAATGTACCAAAGCTGGACTTAGACATAATTTCACTCTCACAACATTATGGCTGGTTGGAGACAGTCCGAACCACAAGTACCGGGTCCATGGTTCTGGCCGTATACTGGGGGGACGGGGATGACTCCCATTAACCCCTGACTATACCGGGGATACGCTTATCACAATGCCTTTCTGGTCTGTGCTGAAGCAGGGCATTCTGGCAGCCAAGTGGCTTGACCTTTATTAGTGAGCCTGGTTACCCCCTCTCGGAACCACAGACTTAGAAATCGCCAGCTCATATACAGTGCATAAAATATATTTATATATATACCCTTATACACCATTTTAATAAAAAATATCACAAAATTCTTCTAAGTCCCTCGGGAAGAGTGAAAGACGCGCACGTTCATTTTCAGAGCTCCTAGACCTTCCTATAAGAAGTTAGCGAAAAAGTAGCTTCGAAAAACGCTTAGGTTAAGTTTCAGAGTTGCTTCTAATGTACCAAAGCTGGACTTAGACATAATTTCACTCTCACAACATTATGGCTGGTTGGAGACAGTCCGAACCACAAGTACCGGGTCCATGGTTCTGGCCGTATACTGGGGGGACGGGGACGACTCCCATTAACCCCTGACTATACCGGGGATACGCTTATCACAATGCCTTTCTGGTCTGTGCTGAAGCAGGGCATTCTGGCAGGCAAGTGGCTTGACCTTTATTAGTGAGCCTGGTTACCCCCTCTCGGAACCACAGACTTAGAAATCGCCAGCTCATATACAGTGCATAAAATATATTTATATATATACCCTTATACACCATTTTAATAAAAAGTATCACAAAATTCTTCTAAGTCCCTCGGGAAGAGTGAAAGACGTGCACGTTCATTTTCAGAGCTCCTAGACCTTCCTATAAGAAGTTAGCTAAAAAGTAGCTTCGAAAAACGCTTAGGTTAAGTTTCAGAGTTGCTTCTAATGTACCAAAGCTAGACTTAGACATAATTTCACTCTCACAACATTATGGCTGGTTGGAGACAGTCCGAACCACAAGTACCGGGTCCATGGTTCTGGCTGTATACTGGGGGGACGGGGACGACTCCCATTAACCCCTGACTATACCGGGGATACGCTTATCACAATGACTTTCTGGTCTGTGCTGAAGCAGGGCATTCTGGCAGGCAAGTGGCTTGACCTTTATTAGTGAGCCTGGTTACCCCCTCTCGGAACCACAGACTTAGAAATCGCCAGCTCATATACAGTGCATAAAATATATTTATATATATACCCTTATACACCATTTTAATAAAAAATATCACAAAATTCTTCTAAGTCCCTCGGGAAGAGTGAAAGACGCGCAGGTTCATTTTCAGAGCTCCTAGACCTTCCTATAAGAAGTTAGCCAAAAAGTAGCTTCGAAAAACGCTTAGGTTAAGTTTCAGAGTTGCTTCTAATGTACCAAAGCTGGACTTAGACATAATTTCACTCTCACTACATTATGGCTGGTTGGAGACAGTCCAAACCACAAGTACCGGGTCCATGGTTCTGGCCGTATACTGGGGGGACGGGGACGACTCCCATTAACCCCTGACTATACCGGGGATACGCTTATCACAATGCCTTTCTGGTCTGTGCTGAAGCAGGGCATTCTGGCAGCCAAGTGGCTTGACCTTTATTAGTGAGCCTGGTTACCCCCTCTCGGAACCACAGACTTAGAAATCGCCAGCTCATATACAGTGCATAAAATATATTTATATATATACCCTTATACACCATTTTAATAAAAAATATCACAAAATTCTTCTAAGTCCCTCGGGAAGAGTGAAAGACGCGCACGTTCATTTTCAGAGCTCCTAGACCTTCCTATAAGAAGTTAGCCAAAAAGTAGCTTCGAAAAACACTTAGGTTAAGTTTCAGAGTTGCTTCTAATGTACCAAAGCTGGACTTAGACATAATTTCACTCTCACAACATTATGGCTGGTTGGAGACAGTCCGAACCACAAGTACCGTGTCCATGGTTCTGGCCGTATACTGGGGGGACGGGGACGACTCCCATTAACCCCTGACTATACCGGGGATACGCTTATCACAATGCCTTTCTGGTCTGTGCTGAAGCAGGGCATTCTGGCAGCCAAGTGGCTTGACCTTTATTAGTGAGCCTGGTTACCCCCTCTCGGAACCACAGACTTAGAAATCGCCAGCTCATATACAGTGCATAAAATATATTTATATATATACCCTTATACACCATTTTAATAAAAAGTATCACAAAATTCTTCTAAGTCCCTCGGGAAGAGTGAAAGACGTGCACGTTCATTTTCAGAGCTCCTAGACCTTCCTATAAGAAGTTAGCTAAAAAGTAGCTTCGAAAAACGCTTAGGTTAAGTTTCAGAGTTGCTTCTAATGTACCAAAGCTAGACTTAGACATAATTTCACTCTCACAACATTATGGCTGGTTGGAGACAGTCCGAACCACAAGTACCGGGTCCATGGTTCTGGCTGTATACTGGGGGGACGGGGACGACTCCCATTAACCCCTGACTATACCGGGGATACGCTTATCACAATGACTTTCTGGTCTGTGCTGAAGCAGGGCATTCTGGCAGGCAAGTGGCTTGACCTTTATTAGTGAGCCTGGTTACCCCCTCTCGGAACCACAGACTTAGAAATCGCCAGCTCATATACAGTGCATAAAATATATTTATATATATACCCTTATACACCATTTTAATAAAAAATATCACAAAATTCTTCTAAGTCCCTCGGGAAGAGTGAAAGACGCGCAGGTTCATTTTCAGAGCTCCTAGACCTTCCTATAAGAAGTTAGCCAAAAAGTAGCTTCGAAAAACGCTTAGGTTAAGTTTCAGAGTTGCTTCTAATGTACCAAAGCTGGACTTAGACATAATTTCACTCTCACAACATTATGGCTGGTTGGAGACAGTCCGAACCACAAGTACCGGGTCCATGGTTCTTGCCGTATACTGGGGGGACGGGGATGACTCCCATTAACCCCTGACTATACCGGGGATACGCTTATCACAATGCCTTTCTGGTCTGTGCTGAAGCAGGGCATTCTGGCAGCCAAGTGGCTTGACCTTTATTAGTGAGCCTGGTTACCCCCTCTCGGAACCACAGACTTAGAAATCGCCAGCTCATATACAGTGCATAAAATATATTTATATATATACCCTTATACACCATTTTAATAAAAAATATCACAAAATTCTTCTAAGTCCCTCGGGAAGAGTGAAAGACGCGCACGTTCATTTTCAGAGCTCCTAGACCTTCCTATAAGAAGTTAGCCAAAAAGTAGCTTCGAAAAACACTTAGGTTAAGTTTCAGAGTTGCTTCTAATGTACCAAAGCTGGACTTAGACATAATTTCACTCTCACAACATTATGGCTGGTTGGAGACAGTCCGAACCACAAGTACCGTGTCCATGGTTCTGGCCGTATACTGGGGGGACGGGGACGACTCCCATTAACCCCTGACTATACCGGGGATACGCTTATCACAATGCCTTTCTGGTCTGTGCTGAAGCAGGGCATTCTGGCAGCCAAGTGGCTTGACCTTTATTAGTGAGCCTGGTTACCCCCTCTCGGAACCACAGACTTAGAAATCGCCAGCTCATATACAGTGCATAAAATATATTTATATATATACCCTTATACACCATTTTAATAAAAAATATCACAAAATTCTTCTAAGTCCCTCGGGAAGAGTGAAAGACGCGCACGTTCATTTTCAGAGCTCCTAGACCTTCCTATAAGAAGTTAGCCAAAAAGTAGCTTCGAAAAACACTTAGGTTAAGTTTCAGAGTTGCTTCTAATGTACCAAAGCTGGACTTAGACATAATTTCACTCTCACAACATTATGGCTGGTTGGAGACAGTCCGAACCACAAGTACCGGGTCCATGGTTCTGGCCGTATACTGGGGGGACGGGGACGACTCCCATTAACCCCTGACTATACCGGGGATACGCTTATCACAATGCCTTTCTGGTCTGTGCTGAAGCAGGGCATTCTGGCAGCCAAGTGGCTTGACCTTTATTAGTGAGCCTGGTTACCCCCTCTCGGAACCACAGACTTAGAAATCGCCAGCTCATATACAGTGCATAAAATATATTTATATATATACCCTTATACACCATTTTAATAAAAAATATCACAAAATTCTTCTAAGTCCCTCGGGAAGAGTGAAAGACGCGCACGTTCATTTTCAGAGCTCCTAGACCTTCCTATAAGAAGTTAGCTAAAAAGTAGCTTCGAAAAACGCTTAGGTTAAGTTTCAGAGTTGCTTCTAATGTACCAAAGCTGGACTTAGACATAATTTCACTCTCACAACATTATGGCTGGTTGGAGACAGTCCGAACCACAAGTACCGGGTCCATGGTTCTGGCCGTATACTGGGGGGACGGGGACGACTCCCATTAACCCCTGACTATACCGGGGATACGCTTATCACAATGCCTTTCTGGTCTGTGCTGAAGCAGGGCATTCTGGCAGCCAAGTGGCTTGACCTTTATTAGTGAGCCTGGTTACCCCCTCTCGGAACCACAGACTTAGAAATCGCCAGCTCATATACAGTGCATAAAATATATTTATATATATACCCTTATACACCATTTTAATAAAAAATATCACAAAATTCTTCTAAGTCCCTCGGGAAGAGTGAAAGACGCGCACGTTCATTTTCAGAGCTCCTAGACCTTCCTATAAGAAGTTAGCCAAAAAGTAGCTTCGAAAAACGCTTAGGTTAAGTTTCAGAGTTGCTTCTAATGTACCAAAGCTGGACTTAGACATAATTTCACTCTCACAACATTATGGCTGGTTGGAGACAGTCCGAACCACAAGTTCCGGGTCCATGTTTCTGGCCGTATACTGGGGGGACGGGGATGACTCCCATTAACCCCTGACTATACCGGGGATACGCTTATCACAATGCCTTCCTGGTCTGTGCTGAAGCAGGGCATTCTGGCAGCCAAGTGGCTTGACCTTTATTAGTGAGCCTGGTTACCCCCTCTCGGAACCACAGACTTAGAAATCGCCAGCTCATATACAGTGCATAAAATATATTTATATATATACCCTTATACACCATTTTAATAAAAAATATCACATAATTCTTCTAAGTCCCTCGGGAAGAGTGAAAGACGCGCACGTTCATTTTCAGAGCTCCTAGACCTTCCTATAAGAAGTTAGCTAAAAAGTAGCTTCGAAAAACGCTTAGGTTAAGTTTCAGAGTTGCTTCTAATGTACCAAAGCTGGACTTAGACATAATTTCACTCTCACAACATTATGGCTGGTTGGAGACAGTCCGAACCACAAGTACCGGGTCCATGGTTCTGGCCGTATACTGGGGGGACGGGGACGACTCCCATTAACCCCTGACTATACCGGGGATACGCTTATCACAATGCCTTTCTGGTCTGTGCTGAAGCAGGGCATTCTGGCAGCCAAGTGGCTTGACCTTTATTAGTGAGCCTGGTTACCCCCTCTCGGAACCACAGACTTAGAAATCGCCAGCTCATATACAGTGCATAAAATATATTTATATATATACCCTTATACACCATTTTAATAAAAAATATCACAAAATTCTTCTAAGTCCCTCGGGAAGAGTGAAAGACGCGCACGTTCATTTTCAGAGCTCCTAGACCTTCCTATAAGAAGTTAGCTAAAAAGTAGCTTCGAAAAACGCTTAGGTTAAGTTTCAGAGTTGCTTCTAATGTACCAAAGCTGGACTTAGACATAATTTCACTCTCACAACATTATGGCTGGTTGGAGACAGTCCGAACCACAAGTACCGGGTCCATGGTTCTGGCCGTATACTGGGGGGACGGGGACGACTCCCATTAACCCCTGACTATACCGGGGATACGCTTATCACAATGCCTTTCTGGTCTGTGCTGAAGCAGGGCATTCTGGCAGCCAAGTGGCTTGACCTTTATTAGTGAGCCTGGTTACCCCCTCTCGGAACCACAGACTTAGAAATCGCCAGCTCATATACAGTGCATAAAATATATTTATATATATACCCTTATACACCATTTTAATAAAAAATATCACAAAATTCTTCTAAGTCCCTCGGGAAGAGTGAAAGACGCGCAGGTTCCTTTTCAGAGCTCCTAGACCTTCCTATAGGAAGTTAGCTTAAAAGTAGCTTCGAAAAACGCTTAGGTTAAGTTTCAGAGTTGCTTCTAATGTACCAAAGCTGGACTTAGACATAATTTCACTCTCACAACATTATGGCTGGTTGGAGACAGTCCGAACCACAAGTACCGGGTCCATGGTTCTGGCCGTATACTGGGGGGACGGGGACGACTCCCATTAACCCCTGACTATACCGGGGATACGCTTATCACAATGCCTTTCTGGTCTGTGCTGAAGCAGGGCATTCTGGCAGCCAAGTGGCTTGACCTTTATTAGTGAGCCTGGTTACCCCCTCTCGGAACCACAGACTTAGAAATCGCCAGCTCATATACAGTGCATAAAATATATTTATATATATACCCTTATACACCATTTTAATAAAAAATATCACAAAATTCTTCTAAGTCCCTCGGGAAGAGTGAAAGACGCGCACGTTCATTTTCAGAGCTCCTAGACCTTCCTATAAGAAGTTAGCCAAAAAGTAGCTTCGAAAAACGCTTAGGTTAAGTTTCAGAGTTGCTTCTAATGTACCAAAGCTGGACTTAGACATAATTTCACTCTCACAACATTATGGCTGGTTGGAGACAGTCCGAACCACAAGTTCCGGGTCCATGTTTCTGGCCGTATACTGGGGGGACGGGGATGACTCCCATTAACCCCTGACTATACCGGGGATACGCTTATCACAATGCCTTTCTGGTCTGTGCTGAAGCAGGGCATTCTGGCAGCCAAGTGGCTTGACCTTTATTAGTGAGCCTGGTTACCCCCTCTCGGAACCACAGACTTAGAAATCGCCAGCTCATATACAGTGCATAAAATATATTTATATATATACCCTTATACACCATTTTAATAAAAAATATCACAAAATTCTTCTAAGTCCCTCGGGAAGAGTGAAAGACGCGCACGTTCATTTTCAGAGCTCCTAGACCTTCCTATAAGAAGTTAGCCAAAAAGTAGCTTCGAAAAACGCTTAGGTTAAGTTTCAGAGTTGCTTCTAATGTACCAAAGCTGGACTTAGACATAATTTCACTCTCACAACATTATGGCTGGTTGGAGACAGTCCGAACCACAAGTTCCGGGTCCATGTTTCTGGCCGTATACTGGGGGGACGGGGATGACTCCCATTAACCCCTGACTATACCGGGGATACGCTTATCACAATGCCTTTCTGGTCTGTGCTGAAGCAGGGCATTCTGGCAGCCAAGTGGCTTGACCTTTATTAGTGAGCCTGGTTACCCCCTCTCGGAACCACAGACTTAGAAATCGCCAGCTCATATACAGTGCATAAAATATATTTATATATATACCCTTATACACCATTTTAATAAAAAATATCACAAAATTCTTCTAAGTCCCTCGGGAAGAGTGAAAGACGCGCAGGTTCATTTTCAGAGCTCCTAGACCTTCCTATAAGAAGTTAGCCAAAAAGTAGCTTCGAAAAACGCTTAGGTTAAGTTTCAGAGTTGCTTCTAATGTACCAAAGCTGGACTTAGACATAATTTCACTCTCACTACATTATGGCTGGTTGGAGACAGTCCGAACCACAAGTACCGGGTCCATGGTTCTGGCCGTATACTGGGGGGACGGGGACGACTCCCATTAACCCCTGACTATACCGGGGATACGCTTATCACAATGCCTTTCTGGTCTGTGCTGAAGCAGGGCATTCTGGCAGCCAAGTGGCTTGACCTTTATTAGTGAGCCTGGTTACCCCCTCTCGGAACCACAGACTTAGAAATCGCCAGCTCATATACAGTGCATAAAATATATTTATATATATACCCTTATACACCATTTTAATAAAAAATATCACAAAATTCTTCTAAGTCCCTCGGGAAGAGTGAAAGACGCGCACGTTCATTTTCAGAGCTCCTAGACCTTCCTATAAGAAGTTAGCCAAAAAGTAGCTTCGAAAAACACTTAGGTTAAGTTTCAGAGTTGCTTCTAATGTACCAAAGCTGGACTTAGACATAATTTCACTCTCACAACATTATGGCTGGTTGGAGACAGTCCGAACCACAAGTACCGTGTCCATGGTTCTGGCCGTATACTGGGGGGACGGGGACGACTCCCATTAACCCCTGACTATACCGGGGATACGCTTATCACAATGCCTTTCTGGTCTGTGCTGAAGCAGGGCATTCTGGCAGCCAAGTGGCTTGACCTTTATTAGTGAGCCTGGTTACCCCCTCTCGGAACCACAGACTTAGAAATCGCCAGCTCATATACAGTGCATAAAATATATTTATATATATACCCTTATACACCATTTTAATAAAAAGTATCACAAAATTCTTCTAAGTCCCTCGGGAAGAGTGAAAGACGTGCACGTTCATTTTCAGAGCTCCTAGACCTTCCTATAAGAAGTTAGCTAAAAAGTAGCTTCGAAAAACGCTTAGGTTAAGTTTCAGAGTTGCTTCTAATGTACCAAAGCTAGACTTAGACATAATTTCACTCTCACAACATTATGGCTGGTTGGAGACAGTCCGAACCACAAGTACCGGGTCCATGGTTCTGGCTGTATACTGGGGGGACGGGGACGACTCCCATTAACCCCTGACTATACCGGGGATACGCTTATCACAATGACTTTCTGGTCTGTGCTGAAGCAGGGCATTCTGGCAGGCAAGTGGCTTGACCTTTATTAGTGAGCCTGGTTACCCCCTCTCGGAACCACAGACTTAGAAATCGCCAGCTCATATACAGTGCATAAAATATATTTATATATATACCCTTATACACCATTTTAATAAAAAATATCACAAAATTCTTCTAAGTCCCTCGGGAAGAGTGAAAGACGCGCAGGTTCATTTTCAGAGCTCCTAGACCTTCCTATAAGAAGTTAGCCAAAAAGTAGCTTCGAAAAACGCTTAGGTTAAGTTTCAGAGTTGCTTCTAATGTACCAAAGCTGGACTTAGACATAATTTCACTCTCACAACATTATGGCTGGTTGGAGACAGTCCGAACCACAAGTACCGGGTCCATGGTTCTTGCCGTATACTGGGGGGACGGGGATGACTCCCATTAACCCCTGACTATACCGGGGATACGCTTATCACAATGCCTTTCTGGTCTGTGCTGAAGCAGGGCATTCTGGCAGCCAAGTGGCTTGACCTTTATTAGTGAGCCTGGTTACCCCCTCTCGGAACCACAGACTTAGAAATCGCCAGCTCATATACAGTGCATAAAATATATTTATATATATACCCTTATACACCATTTTAATAAAAAATATCACAAAATTCTTCTAAGTCCCTCGGGAAGAGTGAAAGACGCGCACGTTCATTTTCAGAGCTCCTAGACCTTCCTATAAGAAGTTAGCCAAAAAGTAGCTTCGAAAAACACTTAGGTTAAGTTTCAGAGTTGCTTCTAATGTACCAAAGCTGGACTTAGACATAATTTCACTCTCACAACATTATGGCTGGTTGGAGACAGTCCGAACCACAAGTACCGTGTCCATGGTTCTGGCCGTATACTGGGGGGACGGGGACGACTCCCATTAACCCCTGACTATACCGGGGATACGCTTATCACAATGCCTTTCTGGTCTGTGCTGAAGCAGGGCATTCTGGCAGCCAAGTGGCTTGACCTTTATTAGTGAGCCTGGTTACCCCCTCTCGGAACCACAGACTTAGAAATCGCCAGCTCATATACAGTGCATAAAATATATTTATATATATACCCTTATACACCATTTTAATAAAAAATATCACAAAATTCTTCTAAGTCCCTCGGGAAGAGTGAAAGACGCGCACGTTCATTTTCAGAGCTCCTAGACCTTCCTATAAGAAGTTAGCCAAAAAGTAGCTTCGAAAAACACTTAGGTTAAGTTTCAGAGTTGCTTCTAATGTACCAAAGCTGGACTTAGACATAATTTCACTCTCACAACATTATGGCTGGTTGGAGACAGTCCGAACCACAAGTACCGGGTCCATGGTTCTGGCCGTATACTGGGGGGACGGGGACGACTCCCATTAACCCCTGACTATACCGGGGATACGCTTATCACAATGCCTTTCTGGTCTGTGCTGAAGCAGGGCATTCTGGCAGCCAAGTGGCTTGACCTTTATTAGTGAGCCTGGTTACCCCCTCTCGGAACCACAGACTTAGAAATCGCCAGCTCATATACAGTGCATAAAATATATTTATATATATACCCTTATACACCATTTTAATAAAAAATATCACAAAATTCTTCTAAGTCCCTCGGGAAGAGTGAAAGACGCGCACGTTCATTTTCAGAGCTCCTAGACCTTCCTATAAGAAGTTAGCTAAAAAGTAGCTTCGAAAAACGCTTAGGTTAAGTTTCAGAGTTGCTTCTAATGTACCAAAGCTGGACTTAGACATAATTTCACTCTCACAACATTATGGCTGGTTGGAGACAGTCCGAACCACAAGTACCGGGTCCATGGTTCTGGCCGTATACTGGGGGGACGGGGACGACTCCCATTAACCCCTGACTATACCGGGGATACGCTTATCACAATGCCTTTCTGGTCTGTGCTGAAGCAGGGCATTCTGGCAGCCAAGTGGCTTGACCTTTATTAGTGAGCCTGGTTACCCCCTCTCGGAACCACAGACTTAGAAATCGCCAGCTCATATACAGTGCATAAAATATATTTATATATATACCCTTATACACCATTTTAATAAAAAATATCACAAAATTCTTCTAAGTCCCTCGGGAAGAGTGAAAGACGCGCACGTTCATTTTCAGAGCTCCTAGACCTTCCTATAAGAAGTTAGCCAAAAAGTAGCTTCGAAAAACGCTTAGGTTAAGTTTCAGAGTTGCTTCTAATGTACCAAAGCTGGACTTAGACATAATTTCACTCTCACAACATTATGGCTGGTTGGAGACAGTCCGAACCACAAGTTCCGGGTCCATGTTTCTGGCCGTATACTGGGGGGACGGGGATGACTCCCATTAACCCCTGACTATACCGGGAATACGCTTATCACAATGCCTTCCTGGTCTGTGCTGAAGCAGGGCATTCTGGCAGCCAAGTGGCTTGACCTTTATTAGTGAGCCTGGTTACCCCCTCTCGGAACCACAGACTTAGAAATCGCCAGCTCATATACAGTGCATAAAATATATTTATATATATACCCTTATACACCATTTTAATAAAAAATATCACATAATTCTTCTAAGTCCCTCGGGAAGAGTGAAAGACGCGCACGTTCATTTTCAGAGCTCCTAGACCTTCCTATAAGAAGTTAGCTAAAAAGTAGCTTCGAAAAACGCTTAGGTTAAGTTTCAGAGTTGCTTCTAATGTACCAAAGCTGGACTTAGACATAATTTCACTCTCACAACATTATGGCTGGTTGGAGACAGTCCGAACCACAAGTACCGGGTCCATGGTTCTGGCCGTATACTGGGGGGACGGGGACGACTCCCATTAACCCCTGACTATACCGGGGATACGCTTATCACAATGCCTTTCTGGTCTGTGCTGAAGCAGGGCATTCTGGCAGCCAAGTGGCTTGACCTTTATTAGTGAGCCTGGTTACCCCCTCTCGGAACCACAGACTTAGAAATCGCCAGCTCATATACAGTGCATAAAATATATTTATATATATACCCTTATACACCATTTTAATAAAAAATATCACAAAATTCTTCTAAGTCCCTCGGGAAGAGTGAAAGACGCGCACGTTCATTTTCAGAGCTCCTAGACCTTCCTATAAGAAGTTAGCTAAAAAGTAGCTTCGAAAAACGCTTAGGTTAAGTTTCAGAGTTGCTTCTAATGTACCAAAGCTGGACTTAGACATAATTTCACTCTCACAACATTATGGCTGGTTGGAGACAGTCCGAACCACAAGTACCGGGTCCATGGTTCTGGCCGTATACTGGGGGGACGGGGACGACTCCCATTAACCCCTGACTATACCGGGGATACGCTTATCACAATGCCTTTCTGGTCTGTGCTGAAGCAGGGCATTCTGGCAGCCAAGTGGCTTGATCTTTATTAGTGAGCCTGGTTACCCCCTCTCGGAACCACAGACTTAGAAATCGCCAGCTCATATACAGTGCATAAAATATATTTATATATATACCCTTATACACCATTTTAATAAAAAATATCACAAAATTCTTCTAAGTCCCTCGGGAAGAGTGAAAGACGCGCAGGTTCCTTTTCAGAGCTCCTAGACCTTCCTATAGGAAGTTAGCTTAAAAGTAGCTTCGAAAAACGCTTAGGTTAAGTTTCAGAGTTGCTTCTAATGTACCAAAGCTGGACTTAGACATAATTTCACTCTCACAACATTATGGCTGGTTGGAGACAGTCCGAACCACAAGTACCGGGTCCATGGTTCTGGCCGTATACTGGGGGGACGGGGACGACTCCCATTAACCCCTGACTATACCGGGGATACGCTTATCACAATGCCTTTCTGGTCTGTGCTGAAGCAGGGCATTCTGGCAGCCAAGTGGCTTGACCTTTATTAGTGAGCCTGGTTACCCCCTCTCGGAACCACAGACTTAGAAATCGCCAGCTCATATACAGTGCATAAAATATATTTATATATATACCCTTATACACCATTTTAATAAAAAATATCACAAAATTCTTCTAAGTCCCTCGGGAAGAGTGAAAGACGCGCACGTTCATTTTCAGAGCTCCTAGACCTTCCTATAAGAAGTTAGCCAAAAAATAGCTTCGAAAAACGCTTAGGTTAAGTTTCAGAGTTGCTTCTAATGTACCAAAGCTGGACTTAGACATAATTTCACTCTCACAACATTATGGCTGGTTGGAGACAGTCCGAA
The DNA here is from genome assembly GCF_040206685.1 of Ascaphus truei. Classification (NCBI taxonomy): domain Eukaryota; kingdom Metazoa; phylum Chordata; class Amphibia; order Anura; family Ascaphidae; genus Ascaphus; species Ascaphus truei. The sequence goes on from NC_134493.1 coordinate 2,135,165, forward strand.
CCACAAGTTCCGGGTCCATGTTTCTGGCCGTATACTGGGGGGACGGGGATGACTCCCATTAACCCCTGACTATACCGGGGATACGCTTATCACAATGCCTTTCTGGTCTGTGCTGAAGCAGGGCATTCTGGCAGCCAAGTGGCTTGACCTTTATTAGTGAGCCTGGTTACCCCCTCTCGGAACCACAGACTTAGAAATCGCCAGCTCATATACAGTGCATAAAATATATTTATATATATACCCTTATACACCATTTTAATAAAAAATATCACAAAATTCTTCTAAGTCCCTCGGGAAGAGTGAAAGACGCGCACGTTCATTTTCAGAGCTCCTAGACCTTCCTATAAGAAGTTAGCCAAAAAGTAGCTTCGAAAAACGCTTAGGTTAAGTTTCAGAGTTGCTTCTAATGTACCAAAGCTGGACTTAGACATAATTTCACTCTCACAACATTATGGCTGGTTGGAGACAGTCCGAACCACAAGTTCCGGGTCCATGTTTCTGGCCGTATACTGGGGGGACGGGGATGACTCCCATTAACCCCTGACTATACCGGGGATACGCTTATCACAATGCCTTTCTGGTCTGTGCTGAAGCAGGGCATTCTGGCAGCCAAGTGGCTTGACCTTTATTAGTGAGCCTGGTTACCCCCTCTCGGAACCACAGACTTAGAAATCGCCAGCTCATATACAGTGCATAAAATATATTTATATATATACCCTTATACACCATTTTAATAAAAAATATCACAAAATTCTTCTAAGTCCCTCGGGAAGAGTGAAAGACGCGCACGTTCATTTTCAGAGCTCCTAGACCTTCCTATAAGAAGTTAGCTAAAAAGTAGCTTCGAAAAACGCTTAGGTTAAGTTTCAGAGTTGCTTCTAATGTACCAAAGCTGGACTTAGACATAATTTCACTCTCACAACATTATGGCTGGTTGGAGACAGTCCGAACCACAAGTACCGGGTCCATGGTTCTGGCCGTATACTGGGGGGACGGGGACGACTCCCATTAACCCCTGACTATACCGGGGATACGCTTATCACAATGCCTTTCTGGTCTGTGCTGAAGCAGGGCATTCTGGCAGCCAAGTGGCTTGACCTTTATTAGTGAGCCTGGTTACCCCCTCTCGGAACCACAGACTTAGAAATCGCCAGCTCATATACAGTGCATAAAATATATTTATATATATACCCTTATACACCATTTTAATAAAAAATATCACAAAATTCTTCTAAGTCCCTCGGGAAGAGTGAAAGACGCGCACGTTCATTTTCAGAGCTCCTAGACCTTCCTATAAGAAGTTAGCTAAAAAGTAGCTTCGAAAAACGCTTAGGTTAAGTTTCAGAGTTGCTTCTAATGTACCAAAGCTGGACTTAGACATAATTTCACTCTCACAACATTATGGCTGGTTGGAGACAGTCCGAACCACAAGTACCGGGTCCATGGTTCTGGCCGTATACTGGGGGGACGGGGACGACTCCCATTAACCCCTGACTATACCGGGGATACGCTTATCACAATGCCTTTCTGGTCTGTGCTGAAGCAGGGCATTCTGGCAGCCAAGTGGCTTGACCTTTATTAGTGAGCCTGGTTACCCCCTCTCGGAACCACAGACTTAGAAATCGCCAGCTCATATACAGTGCATAAAATATATTTATATATATACCCTTATACACCATTTTAATAAAAAATATCACAAATTTCTTCTAAGTCCCTCGGGAAGAGTGAAAGACGCGCAGGTTCATTTTCAGAGCTCCTAGACCTTCCTATAAGAAGTTAGCTAAAAAGTAGCTTCGAAAAACGCTTAGGTTAAGTTTCAGAGTTGCTTCTAATGTACCAAAGCTGGACTTAGACATAATTTCACTCTCACAACATTATGGCTGGTTGGAGACAGTCCGAACCACAAGTACCGGGTCCATGGTTCTGGCCGTATACTGGGGGGACGGGGACGACTCCCATTAACCCCTGACTATACCGGGGATACGCTTATCACAATGCCTTTCTGGTCTGTGCTGAAGCAGGGCATTCTGGCAGCCAAGTGGCTTGACCTTTATTAGTGAGCCTGGTTACCCCCTCTCGGAACCACAGACTTAGAAATCGCCAGCTCATATACAGTGCATAAAATATATTTATATATATACCCTTATACACCATTTTAATAAAAAGTATCACAAAATTCTTCTAAGTCCCTCGGGAAGAGTGAAAGACGTGCACGTTCATTTTCAGAGCTCCTAGACCTTCCTATAAGAAGTTAGCTAAAAAGTAGCTTCGAAAAACGCTTAGGTTAAGTTTCAGAGTTGCTTCTAATGTACCAAAGCTAGACTTAGACATAATTTCACTCTCACAACATTATGGCTGGTTGGAGACAGTCCGAACCACAAGTACCGGGTCCATGGTTCTGGCCGTATACTGGGGGGACGGGGACGACTCCCATTAACCCCTGACTATACCGGGGATACGCTTATCACAATGACTTTCTGGTCTGTGCTGAAGCAGGGCATTCTGGCAGGCAAGTGGCTTGACCTTTATTAGTGAGCCTGGTTACCCCCTCTCGGAACCACAGACTTAGAAATCGCCAGCTCATATACAGTGCATAAAATATATTTATATATATACCCTTATACACCATTTTAATAAAAAATATCACAAAATTCTTCTAAGTCCCTCGGGAAGAGTGAAAGACGCGCACGTTCATTTTCAGAGCTCCTAGACCTTCCTATAAGAAGTTAGCTAAAAAGTAGCTTCGAAAAACGCTTAGGTTAAGTTTCAGAGTTGCTTCTAATGTACCAAAGCTGGACTTAGACATAATTTCACTCTCACAACATTATGGCTGGTTGGAGACAGTCCGAACCACAAGTACCGGGTCCATGGTTCTGGCCGTATACTGGGGGGACGGGGACGACTCCCATTAACCCCTGACTATACCGGGGATACGCTTATCACAATGCCTTTCTGGTCTGTGCTGAAGCAGGGCATTCTGGCAGCCAAGTGGCTTGACCTTTATTAGTGAGCCTGGTTACCCCCTCTCGGAACCACAGACTTAGAAATCGCCAGCTCATATACAGTGCATAAAATATATTTATATATATACCCTTATACACCATTTTAATAAAAAATATCACAAAATTCTTCTAAGTCCCTCGGGAAGAGTGAAAGACGCGCACGTTCATTTTCAGAGCTCCTAGACCTTCCTATAAGAAGTTAGCGAAAAAGTAGCTTCGAAAAACGCTTAGGTTAAGTTTCAGAGTTGCTTCTAATGTACCAAAGCTGGACTTAGACATAATTTCACTCTCACAACATTATGGCTGGTTGGAGACAGTCCGAACCACAAGTACCGGGTCCATGGTTCTGGCCGTATACTGGGGGGACGGGGACGACTCCCATTAACCCCTGACTATACCGGGGATACGCTTATCACAATGCCTTTCTGGTCTGTGCTGAAGCAGGGCATTCTGGCAGGCAAGTGGCTTGACCTTTATTAGTGAGCCTGGTTACCCCCTCTCGGAACCACAGACTTAGAAATCGCCAGCTCATATACAGTGCATAAAATATATTTATATATATACCCTTATACACCATTTTAATAAAAAGTATCACAAAATTCTTCTAAGTCCCTCGGGAAGAGTGAAAGACGTGCACGTTCATTTTCAGAGCTCCTAGACCTTCCTATAAGAAGTTAGCTAAAAAGTAGCTTCGAAAAACGCTTAGGTTAAGTTTCAGAGTTGCTTCTAATGTACCAAAGCTAGACTTAGACATAATTTCACTCTCACAACATTATGGCTGGTTGGAGACAGTCCGAACCACAAGTACCGGGTCCATGGTTCTGGCTGTATACTGGGGGGACGGGGACGACTCCCATTAACCCCTGACTATACCGGGGATACGCTTATCACAATGACTTTCTGGTCTGTGCTGAAGCAGGGCATTCTGGCAGGCAAGTGGCTTGACCTTTATTAGTGAGCCTGGTTACCCCCTCTCGGAACCACAGACTTAGAAATCGCCAGCTCATATACAGTGCATAAAATATATTTATATATATACCCTTATACACCATTTTAATAAAAAAATATCACAAAATTCTTCTAAGTCCCTCGGGAAGAGTGAAAGACGCGCAGGTTCATTTTCAGAGCTCCTAGACCTTCCTATAAGAAGTTAGCTAAAAAGTAGCTTCGAAAAACGCTTAGGTTAAGTTTCAGAGTTGCTTCTAATGTACCAAAGCTGGACTTAGACATAATTTCACTCTCACAACATTATGGCTGGTTGGAGACAGTCCGAACCACAAGTACCGGGTCCATGGTTCTGGCCGTATACTGGGGGGACGGGGACGACTCCCATTAACCCCTGACTATACCGGGGATACGCTTATCACAATGCCTTTCTGGTCTGTGCTGAAGCAGGGCATTCTGGCAGCCAAGTGGCTTGACCTTTATTAGTGAGCCTGGTTACCCCCTCTCGGAACCACAGACTTAGAAATCGCCAGCTCATATACAGTGCATAAAATATATTTATATATATACCCTTATACACCATTTTAATCAAAAATATCACAAAATTCTTCTAAGTCCCTCGGGAAGAGTGAAAGACGCGCACGTTCATTTTCAGAGCTCCTAGACCTTCCTATAAGAAGTTAGCCAAAAAGTAGCTTCGAAAAACGCTTAGGTTAAGTTTCAGAGTTGCTTCTAATGTACCAAAGCTGGACTTAGACATAATTTCACTCTCACAACATTATGGCTGGTTGGAGACAGTCCGAACCACAAGTACCGGGTCCATGGTTCTGGCCGTATACTGGGGGGACGGGGATGACTCCCATTAACCCCTGACTATACCGGGGATACGCTTATCACAATGCCTTTCTGGTCTGTGCTGAAGCAGGGCATTCTGGCAGCCAAGTGGCTTGACCTTTATTAGTGAGCCTGGTTACCCCCTCTCGGAACCACAGACTTAGAAATCGCCAGCTCATATACAGTGCATAAAATATATTTATATATATACCCTTATACACCATTTTAATAAAAAATATCACAAAATTCTTCTAAGTCCCTCGGGAAGAGTGAAAGACGCGCACGTTCATTTTCAGAGCTCCTAGACCTTCCTATAAGAAGTTAGCTAAAAAGTAGCTTCGAAAAACGCTTAGGTTAAGTTTCAGAGTTGCTTCTAATGTACCAAAGCTAGACTTAGACATAATTTCACTCTCACAACATTATGGCTGGTTGGAGACAGTCCGAACCACAAGTACCGGGTCCATGGTTCTGGCTGTATACTGGGGGGACGGGGACGACTCCCATTAACCCCTGACTATACCGGGGATACGCTTATCACAATGACTTTCTGGTCTGTGCTGAAGCAGGGCATTCTGGCAGGCAAGTGGCTTGACCTTTATTAGTGAGCCTGGTTACCCCCTCTCGGAACCACAGACTTAGAAATCGCCAGCTCATATACAGTGCATAAAATATATTTATATATATACCCTTATACACCATTTTAATAAAAAATATCACAAAATTCTTCCAAGTCCCTCGGGAAGAGTGAAAGACGCGCAGGTTCATTTTCAGAGCTCCTAGACCTTCCTATAAGAAGTTAGCTAAAAAGTAGCTTCGAAAAACGCTTAGGTTAAGTTTCAGAGTTGCTTCTAATGTACCAAAGCTGGACTTAGACATAATTTCACTCTCACAACATTATGGCTGGTTGGAGACAGTCCGAACCACAAGTACCGGGTCCATGGTTCTGGCCGTATACTGGGGGGACGGGGACGACTCCCATTAACCCCTGACTATACCGGGGATACGCTTATCACAATGCCTTTCTGGTCTGTGCTGAAGCAGGGCATTCTGGCAGGCAAGTGGCTTGACCTTTATTAGTGAGCCTGGTTACCCCCTCTCGGAACCACAGACTTAGAAATCGCCAGCTCATATACAGTGCATAAAATATATTTATATATATATACCCTTATACACCATTTTAATAAAAAATATCACAAAATTCTTCTAAGTCCCTCGGGAAGAGTGAAAGACGCGCACGTTCATTTTCAGAGCTCCTAGACCTTCCTATAAGAAGTTAGCCAAAAAGTAGCTTCGAAAAACGCTTAGGTTAAGTTTCAGAGTTGCTTCTAATGTACCAAAGCTGGACTTAGACATAATTTCACTCTCACAACATTATGGCTGGTTGGAGACAGTCCGAACCACAAGTTCCGGGTCCATGTTTCTGGCCGTATACTGGGGGGACGGGGATGACTCCCATTAACCCCTGACTATACCGGGGATACGCTTATCACAATGCCTTTCTGGTCTGTGCTGAAGCAGGGCATTCTGGCAGCCAAGTGGCTTGACCTTTATTAGTGAGCCTGGTTACCCCCTCTCGGAACCACAGACTTAGAAATCGCCAGCTCATATACAGTGCATAAAATATATTTATATATATACCCTTATACACCATTTTAATAAAAAATATCACAAAATTCTTCTAAGTCCCTCGGGAAGAGTGAAAGACGCGCACGTTCATTTTCAGAGCTCCTAGACCTTCCTATAAGAACTTAGCTAAAAAGTAGCTTCGAAAAACGCTTAGGTTAAGTTTCAGAGTTGCTTCTAATGTACCAAAGCTGGACTTAGACATAATTTCACTCTCACAACATTATGGCTGGTTGGAGACAGTCCGAACCACAAGTACCGGGTCCATGGTTCTGGCCGTATACTGGGGGGACGGGGACGACTCCCATTAACCCCTGACTATACCGGGGATACGCTTATCACAATGCCTTTCTGGTCTGTGCTGAAGCAGGGCATTCTGGCAGCCAAGTGGCTTGACCTTTATTAGTGAGCCTGGTTACCCCCTCTCGGAACCACAGACTTAGAAATCGCCAGCTCATATACAGTGCATAAAATATATTTATATATATACCCTTATACACCATTTTAATAAAAAATATCACAAAATTCTTCTAAGTCCCTCGGGAAGAGTGAAAGACGCGCACGTTCATTTTCAGAGCTCCTAGACCTTCCTATAAGAAGTTAGCTAAAAAGTAGCTTCGAAAAACGCTTAGGTTAAGTTTCAGAGTTGCTTCTAATGTACCAAAGCTGGACTTAGACATAATTTCACTCTCACAACATTATGGCTGGTTGGAGACAGTCCGAACCACAAGTTCCGGGTCGATGTTTCTGGCCGTATACTGGGGGGACGGGGATGACTCCCATTAACCCCTGACTATACCGGGGATACGCTTATCACAATGCCTTTCTGGTCTGTGCTGAAGCAGGGCATTCTGGCAGCCAAGTGGCTTGACCTTTATTAGTGAGCCTGGTTACCCCCTCTCGGAACCACAGACTTAGAAATCGCCAGCTCATATACAGTGCATAAAATATATTTATATATATACCCTTATACACCATTTTAATAAAAAATATCACAAAATTCTTCTAAGTCCCTCGGGAAGAGTGAAAGACGCGCACGTTCATTTTCAGAGCTCCTAGACCTTCCTATAAGAAGTTAGCTAAAAAGTAGCTTCGAAAAACGCTTAGGTTAAGTTTCAGAGTTGCTTCTAATGTACCAAAGCTGGACTTAGACATAATTTCACTCTCACAACATTATGGCTGGTTGGAGACAGTCCGAACCACAAGTACCGGGTCCATGGTTCTGGCCGTATACTGGGGGGACGGGGACGACTCCCATTAACCCCTGACTATACCGGGGATACGCTTATCACAATGCCTTTCTGGTCTGTGCTGAAGCAGGGCATTCTGGCAGCCAAGTGGCTTGACCTTTATTAGTGAGCCTGGTTACCCCCTCTCGGAACCACAGACTTAGAAATCGCCAGCTCATATACAGTGCATAAAATATATTTATATATATACCCTTATACACCATTTTAATAAAAAATATCACAAAATTCTTCTAAGTCCCTCGGGAAGAGTGAAAGACGCGCACGTTCATTTTCAGAGCTCCTAGACCTTCCTATAAGAAGTTAGCTAAAAAGTAGCTTCGAAAAACGCTTAGGTTAAGTTTCAGAGTTGCTTCTAATGTACCAAAGCTGGACTTAGACATAATTTCACTCTCACAACATTATGGCTGGTTGGAGACAGTCCGAACCACAAGTACCGGGTCCATGGTTCTGGCCGTATACTGGGGGGACGGGGACGACTCCCATTAACCCCTGACTATACCGGGGATACGCTTATCACAATGCCTTTCTGGTCTGTGCTGAAGCAGGGCATTCTGGCAGCCAAGTGGCTTGACCTTTATTAGTGAGCCTGGTTACCCCCTCTCGGAACCACAGACTTAGAAATCGCCAGCTCATATACAGTGCATAAAATATATTTATATATATACCCTTATACACCATTTTAATAAAAAATATCACAAAATTCTTCTAAGTCCCTCGGGAAGAGTGAAAGACGCGCAGGTTCATTTTCAGAGCTCCTAGACCTTCCTATAAGAAGTTAGCTAAAAAGTAGCTTCGAAAAACGCTTAGGTTAAGTTTCAGAGTTGCTTCTAATGTACCAAAGCTGGACTTAGACATAATTTCACTCTCACAACATTATGGCTGGTTGGAGACAGTCCGAACCACAAGTACCGGGTCCATGTTTCTGGCCGTATACTGGGGGGACGGGGATGACTCCCATTAACCCCTGACTATACCGGGGATACGCTTATCACAATGCCTTTCTGGTCTGTGCTGAAGCAGGGCATTCTGGCAGCCAAGTGGCTTGACCTTTATTAGTGAGCCTGGTTACCCCCTCTCGGAACCACAGACTTAGAAATCGCCAGCTCATATACAGTGCATAAAATATATTTATATATATACCCTTATACACCATTTTAATAAAAAATATCACAAAATTCTTCTAAGTCCCTCGGGAAGAGTGAAAGACGCGCACGTTCATTTTCAGAGCTCCTAGACCTTCCTATAAGAAGTTAGCTAAAAAGTAGCTTCGAAAAACGCTTAGGTTAAGTTTCAGAGTTGCTTCTAATGTACCAAAGCTGGACTTAGACATAATTTCACTCTCACAACATTATGGCTGGTTGGAGACAGTCCGAACCACAAGTACCGGGTCCATGGTTCTGGCCGTATACTGGGGGGACGGGGACGACTCCCATTAACCCCTGACTATACCGGGGATACGCTTATCACAATGCCTTTCTGGTCTGTGCTGAAGCAGGGCATTCTGGCAGCCAAGTGGCTTGACCTTTATTAGTGAGCCTGGTTACCCCCTCTCGGAACCACAGACTTAGAAATCGCCAGCTCATATACAGTGCATAAAATATATTTATATATATACCCTTATACACCATTTTAATAAAAAATATCACAAAATTCTTCTAAGTCCCTCGGGAAGAGTGAAAGACGCGCACGTTCATTTTCAGAGCTCCTAGACCTTCCTATAAGAAGTTAGCTAAAAAGTAGCTTCGAAAAACGCTTAGGTTAAGTTTCAGAGTTGCTTCTAATGTACCAAAGCTGGACTTAGACATAATTTCACTCTCACAACATTATGGCTGGTTGGAGACAGTCCGAACCACAAGTACCGGGTCCATGGTTCTGGCCGTATACTGGGGGGACGGGGACGACTCCCATTAACCCCTGACTATACCGGGGATACGCTTATCACAATGCCTTTCTGGTCTGTGCTGAAGCAGGGCATTCTGGCAGCCAAGTGGCTTGACCTTTATTAGTGAGCCTGGTTACCCCCTCTCGGAACCACAGACTTAGAAATCGCCAGCTCATATACAGTGCATAAAATATATTTATATATATACCCTTATACACCATTTTAATAAAAAATATCACAAAATTCTTCTAAGTCCCTCGGGAAGAGTGAAAGACGCGCAGGTTCATTTTCAGAGCTCCTAGACCTTCCTATAAGAAGTTAGCTAAAAAGTAGCTTCGAAAAACGCTTAGGTTAAGTTTCAGAGTTGCTTCTAATGTACCAAAGCTGGACTTAGACATAATTTCACTCTCACAACATTATGGCTGGTTGGAGACAGTCCGAACCACAAGTTCCGGGTCCATGTTTCTGGCCGTATACTGGGGGGACGGGGATGACTCCCATTAACCCCTGACTATACCGGGGATACGCTTATCACAATGCCTTTCTGGTCTGTGCTGAAGCAGGGCATTCTGGCAGCCAAGTGGCTTGACCTTTATTAGTGAGCCTGGTTACCCCCTCTCGGAACCACAGACTTAGAAATCGCCAGCTCATATACAGTGCATAAAATATATTTATATATATACCCTTATACACCATTTTAATAAAAAATATCACAAAATTCTTCTAAGTCCCTCGGGAAGAGTGAAAGACGCGCACGTTCATTTTCAGAGCTCCTAGACCTTCCTATAAGAAGTTAGCTAAAAAGTAGCTTCGAAAAACGCTTAGGTTAAGTTTCAGAGTTGCTTCTAATGTACCAAAGCTGGACTTAGACATAATTTCACTCTCACAACATTATGGCTGGTTGGAGACAGTCCGAACCACAAGTACCGGGTCCATGGTTCTGGCCGTATACTGGGGGGACGGGGACGACTCCCATTAACCCCTGACTATACCGGGGATACGCTTATCACAATGCCTTTCTGGTCTGTGCTGAAGCAGGGCATTCTGGCAGGCAAGTGGCTTGACCTTTATTAGTGAGCCTGGTTACCCCCTCTCGGAACCACAGACTTAGAAATCGCCAGCTCATATACAGTGCATAAAATATATTTATATATATACCCTTATACACCATTTTAATAAAAAGTATCACAAAATTCTTCTAAGTCCCTCGGGAAGAGTGAAAGACGTGCACGTTCATTTTCAGAGCTCCTAGACCTTCCTATAAGAAGTTAGCTAAAAAGTAGCTTCGAAAAACGCTTAGGTTAAGTTTCAGAGTTGCTTCTAATGTACCAAAGCTAGACTTAGACATAATTTCACTCTCACAACATTATGGCTGGTTGGAGACAGTCCGAACCACAAGTACCGGGTCCATGGTTCTGGCTGTATACTGGGGGGACGGGGACGACTCCCATTAACCCCTGACTATACCGGGGATACGCTTATCACAATGACTTTCTGGTCTGTGCTGAAGCAGGGCATTCTGGCAGGCAAGTGGCTTGACCTTTATTAGTGAGCCTGGTTACCCCCTCTCGGAACCACAGACTTAGAAATCGCCAGCTCATATACAGTGCATAAAATATATTTATATATATACCCTTATACACCATTTTAATAAAAAATATCACAAAATTCTTCTAAGTCCCTCGGGAAGAGTGAAAGACGCGCAGGTTCATTTTCAGAGCTCCTAGACCTTCCTATAAGAAGTTAGCTAAAAAGTAGCTTCGAAAAACGCTTAGGTTAAGTTTCAGAGTTGCTTCTAATGTACCAAAGCTGGACTTAGACATAATTTCACTCTCACAACATTATGGCTGGTTGGAGACAGTCCGAACCACAAGTACCGGGTCCATGGTTCTGGCCGTATACTGGGGGGACGGGGACGACTCCCATTAACCCCTGACTATACCGGGGATACGCTTATCACAATGCCTTTCTGGTCTGTGCTGAAGCAGGGCATTCTGGCAGCCAAGTGGCTTGACCTTTATTAGTGAGCCTGGTTACCCCCTCTCGGAACCACAGACTTAGAAATCGCCAGCTCATATACAGTGCATAAAATATATTTATATATATACCCTTATACACCATTTTAATCAAAAATATCACAAAATTCTTCTAAGTCCCTCGGGAAGAGTGAAAGACGCGCACGTTCATTTTCAGAGCTCCTAGACCTTCCTATAAGAAGTTAGCCAAAAAGTAGCTTCGAAAAACGCTTAGGTTAAGTTTCAGAGTTGCTTCTAATGTACCAAAGCTGGACTTAGACATAATTTCACTCTCACAACATTATGGCTGGTTGGAGACAGTCCGAACCACAAGTACCGGGTCCATGGTTCTTGCCGTATACTGGGGGGACGGGGATGACTCCCATTAACCCCTGACTATACCGGGGATACGCTTATCACAATGCCTTTCTGGTCTGTGCTGAAGCAGGGCATTCTGGCAGCCAAGTGGCTTGACCTTTATTAGTGAGCCTGGTTACCCCCTCTCGGAACCACAGACTTAGAAATCGCCAGCTCATATACAGTGCATAAAATATATTTATATATATACCCTTATACACCATTTTAATAAAAAATATCACAAAATTCTTCTAAGTCCCTCGGGAAGAGTGAAAGACGCGCACGTTCATTTTCAGAGCTCCTAGACCTTCCTATAAGAAGTTAGCTAAAAAGTAGCTTCGAAAAACGCTTAGGTTAAGTTTCAGAGTTGCTTCTAATGTACCAAAGCTAGACTTAGACATAATTTCACTCTCACAACATTATGGCTGGTTGGAGACAGTCCGAACCACAAGTACCGGGTCCATGGTTCTGGCTGTATACTGGGGGGACGGGGACGACTCCCATTAACCCCTGACTATACCGGGGATACGCTTATCACAATGACTTTCTGGTCTGTGCTGAAGCAGGGCATTCTGGCAGGCAAGTGGCTTGACCTTTATTAGTGAGCCTGGTTACCCCCTCTCGGAACCACAGACTTAGAAATCGCCAGCTCATATACAGTGCATAAAATATATATATATATATACCCTTATACACCATTTTAATAAAAAATATCACAAAATTCTTCCAAGTCCCTCGGGAAGAGTGAAAGACGCGCAGGTTCATTTTCAGAGCTCCTAGACCTTCCTATAAGAAGTTAGCTAAAAAGTAGCTTCGAAAAACGCTTAGGTTAAGTTTCAGAGTTGCTTCTAATGTACCAAAGCTGGACTTAGACATAATTTCACTCTCACAACATTATGGCTGGTTGGAGACAGTCCGAACCACAAGTACCGGGTCCATGGTTCTGGCCGTATACTGGGGGGACGGGGACGACTCCCATTAACCCCTGACTATACCGGGGATACGCTTATCACAATGCCTTTCTGGTCTGTGCTGAAGCAGGGCATTCTGGCAGGCAAGTGGCTTGACCTTTATTAGTGAGCCTGGTTACCCCCTCTCGGAACCACAGACTTAGAAATCGCCAGCTCATATACAGTGCATAAAATATATTTATATATATATACCCTTATACACCATTTTAATAAAAAATATCACAAAATTCTTCTAAGTCCCTCGGGAAGAGTGAAAGACGCGCACGTTCATTTTCAGAGCTCCTAGACCTTCCTATAAGAAGTTAGCCAAAAAGTAGCTTCGAAAAACGCTTAGGTTAAGTTTCAGAGTTGCTTCTAATGTACCAAAGCTGGACTTAGACATAATTTCACTCTCACAACATTATGGCTGGTTGGAGACAGTCCGAACCACAAGTTCCGGGTCCATGTTTCTGGCCGTATACTGGGGGGACGGGGATGACTCCCATTAACCCCTGACTATACCGGGGATACGCTTATCACAATGCCTTTCTGGTCTGTGCTGAAGCAGGGCATTCTGGCAGCCAAGTGGCTTGACCTTTATTAGTGAGCCTGGTTACCCCCTCTCGGAACCACAGACTTAGAAATCGCCAGCTCATATACAGTGCATAAAATATATTTATATATATACCCTTATACACCATTTTAATAAAAAATATCACAAAATTCTTCTAAGTCCCTCGGGAAGAGTGAAAGACGCGCAGGTTCATTTTCAGAGCTCCTAGACCTTCCTATAAGACATTAGCTAAAAAGTAGCTTCGAAAAACGCTTAGGTTAAGTTTCAGAGTTGCTTCTAATGTACCAAAGCTGGACTTAGACATAATTTCACTCTCACAACATTATGGCTGGTTGGAGACAGTCCGAACCACAAGTACCGGGTCCATGGTTCTGGCCGTATACTGGGGGGACGGGGACGACTCCCATTAACCCCTGACTATACCGGGGATACGCTTATCACAATGCCTTTCTGGTCTGTGCTGAAGCAGGGCATTCTGGCAGCCAAGTGGCTTGACCTTTATTAGTGAGCCTGGTTACCCCCTCTCGGAACCACAGACTTAGAAATCGCCAGCTCATATACAGTGCATAAAATATATTTATATATATACCCTTATACACCATTTTAATAAAAAATATCACAAAATTCTTCTAAGTCCCTCGGGAAGAGTGAAAGACGCGCACGTTCATTTTCAGAGCTCCTAGACCTTCCTATAAGAAGTTAGCCAAAAAGTAGCTTCGAAAAACGCTTAGGTTAAGTTTCAGAGTTGCTTCTAATGTACCAAAGCTGGACTTAGACATAATTTCACTCTCACAACATTATGGCTGGTTGGAGACAGTCCGAACCACAAGTTCCGGGTCCATGTTTCTGGCCGTATACTGGGGGGACGGGGATGACTCCCATTAACCCCTGACTATACCGGGGATACGCTTATCACAATGCCTTTCTGGTCTGTGCTGAAGCAGGGCATTCTGGCAGCCAAGTGGCTTGACCTTTATTAGTGAGCCTGGTTACCCCCTCTCGGAACCACAGACTTAGAAATCGCCAGCTCATATACAGTGCATAAAATATATTTATATATATACCCTTATACACCATTTTAATAAAAAATATCACAAAATTCTTCTAAGTCCCTCGGGAAGAGTGAAAGACGCGCACGTTCATTTTCAGAGCTCCTAGACCTTCCTATAAGAAGTTAGCTAAAAAGTAGCTTCGAAAAACGCTTAGGTTAAGTTTCAGAGTTGCTTCTAATGTACCAAAGCTGGACTTAGACATAATTTCACTCTCACAACATTATGGCTGGTTGGAGACAGTCCGAACCACAAGTACCGGGTCCATGGTTCTGGCCGTATACTGGGGGGACGGGGACGACTCCCATTAACCCCTGACTATACCGGGGATACGCTTATCACAATGCCTTTCTGGTCTGTGCTGAAGCAGGGCATTCTGGCAGCCAAGTGGCTTGACCTTTATTAGTGAGCCTGGTTACCCCCTCTCGGAACCACAGACTTAGAAATCGCCAGCTCATATACAGTGCATAAAATATATTTATATATATACCCTTATACACCATTTTAATAAAAAATATCACAAAATTCTTCTAAGTCCCTCGGGAAGAGTGAAAGACGCGCACGTTCATTTTCAGAGCTCCTAGACCTTCCTATAAGAAGTTAGCTAAAAAGTAGCTTCGAAAAACGCTTAGGTTAAGTTTCAGAGTTGCTT
Organism: Ascaphus truei; assembly: GCF_040206685.1. Classification (NCBI taxonomy): domain Eukaryota; kingdom Metazoa; phylum Chordata; class Amphibia; order Anura; family Ascaphidae; genus Ascaphus; species Ascaphus truei. The sequence continues at coordinate 2,150,298 of NC_134493.1, forward strand.
CTAATGTACCAAAGCTGGACTTAGACATAATTTCACTCTCACAACATTATGGCTGGTTGGAGACAGTCCGAACCACAAGTACCGGGTCCATGGTTCTGGCCGTATACTGGGGGGACGGGGACGACTCCCATTAACCCCTGACTATACCGGGGATACGCTTATCACAATGCCTTTCTGGTCTGTGCTGAAGCAGGGCATTCTGGCAGCCAAGTGGCTTGACCTTTATTAGTGAGCCTGGTTACCCCCTCTCGGAACCACAGACTTAGAAATCGCCAGCTCATATACAGTGCATAAAATATATTTATATATATACCCTTATACACCATTTTAATAAAAAATATCACAAAATTCTTCTAAGTCCCTCGGGAAGAGTGAAAGACGCGCACGTTCATTTTCAGAGCTCCTAGACCTTCCTATAAGAAGTTAGCCAAAAAGTAGCTTCGAAAAACGCTTAGGTTAAGTTTCAGAGTTGCTTCTAATGTACCAAAGCTGGACTTAGACATAATTTCACTCTCACAACATTATGGCTGGTTGGAGACAGTCCGAACCACAAGTTCCGGGTCCATGTTTCTGGCCGTATACTGGGGGGACGGGGATGACTCCCATTAACCCCTGACTATACCGGGGATACGCTTATCACAATGCCTTTCTGGTCTGTGCTGAAGCAGGGCATTCTGGCAGCCAAGTGGCTTGACCTTTATTAGTGAGCCTGGTTACCCCCTCTCGGAACCACAGACTTAGAAATCGCCAGCTCATATACAGTGCATAAAATATATTTATATATATACCCTTATACACCATTTTAATAAAAAATATCACAAAATTCTTCTAAGTCCCTCGGGAAGAGTGAAAGACGCGCACGTTCATTTTCAGAGCTCCTAGACCTTCCTATAAGAAGTTAGCTAAAAAGTAGCTTCGAAAAACGCTTAGGTTAAGTTTCAGAGTTGCTTCTAATGTACCAAAGCTGGACTTAGACATAATTTCACTCTCACAACATTATGGCTGGTTGGAGACAGTCCGAACCACAAGTACCGGGTCCATGGTTCTGGCCGTATACTGGGGGGACGGGGACGACTCCCATTAACCCCTGACTATACCGGGGATACGCTTATCACAATGCCTTTCTGGTCTGTGCTGAAGCAGGGCATTCTGGCAGCCAAGTGGCTTGACCTTTATTAGTGAGCCTGGTTACCCCCTCTCGGAACCACAGACTTAGAAATCGCCAGCTCATATACAGTGCATAAAATATATTTATATATATACCCTTATACACCATTTTAATAAAAAATATCACAAAATTCTTCTAAGTCCCTCGGGAAGAGTGAAAGACGCGCACGTTCATTTTCAGAGCTCCTAGACCTTCCTATAAGAAGTTAGCTAAAAAGTAGCTTCGAAAAACGCTTAGGTTAAGTTTCAGAGTTGCTTCTAATGTACCAAAGCTGGACTTAGACATAATTTCACTCTCACAACATTATGGCTGGTTGGAGACAGTCCGAACCACAAGTACCGGGTCCATGGTTCTGGCCGTATACTGGGGGGACGGGGACGACTCCCATTAACCCCTGACTATACCGGGGATACGCTTATCACAATGCCTTTCTGGTCTGTGCTGAAGCAGGGCATTCTGGCAGCCAAGTGGCTTGACCTTTATTAGTGAGCCTGGTTACCCCCTCTCGGAACCACAGACTTAGAAATCGCCAGCTCATATACAGTGCATAAAATATATTTATATATATACCCTTATACACCATTTTAATAAAAAATATCACAAAATTCTTCTAAGTCCCTCGGGAAGAGTGAAAGACGCGCAGGTTCATTTTCAGAGCTCCTAGACCTTCCTATAAGAAGTTAGCTAAAAAGTAGCTTCGAAAAACGCTTAGGTTAAGTTTCAGAGTTGCTTCTAATGTACCAAAGCTGGACTTAGACATAATTTCACTCTCACAACATTATGGCTGGTTGGAGACAGTCCGAACCACAAGTTCCGGGTCCATGTTTCTGGCCGTATACTGGGGGGACGGGGATGACTCCCATTAACCCCTGACTATACCGGGGATACGCTTATCACAATGCCTTTCTGGTCTGTGCTGAAGCAGGGCATTCTGGCAGCCAAGTGGCTTGACCTTTATTAGTGAGCCTGGTTACCCCCTCTCGGAACCACAGACTTAGAAATCGCCAGCTCATATACAGTGCATAAAATATATTTATATATATACCCTTATACACCATTTTAATAAAAAATATCACAAAATTCTTCTAAGTCCCTCGGGAAGAGTGAAAGACGCGCACGTTCATTTTCAGAGCTCCTAGACCTTCCTATAAGAAGTTAGCTAAAAAGTAGCTTCGAAAAACGCTTAGGTTAAGTTTCAGAGTTGCTTCTAATGTACCAAAGCTGGACTTAGACATAATTTCACTCTCACAACATTATGGCTGGTTGGAGACAGTCCGAACCACAAGTACCGGGTCCATGGTTCTGGCCGTATACTGGGGGGACGGGGACGACTCCCATTAACCCCTGACTATACCGGGGATACGCTTATCACAATGCCTTTCTGGTCTGTGCTGAAGCAGGGCATTCTGGCAGCCAAGTGGCTTGACCTTTATTAGTGAGCCTGGTTACCCCCTCTCGGAACCACAGACTTAGAAATCGCCAGCTCATATACAGTGCATAAAATATATTTATATATATACCCTTATACACCATTTTAATAAAAAATATCACAAAATTCTTCTAAGTCCCTCGGGAAGAGTGAAAGACGCGCACGTTCATTTTCAGAGCTCCTAGACCTTCCTATAAGAAGTTAGCTAAAAAGTAGCTTCGAAAAACGCTTAGGTTAAGTTTCAGAGTTGCTTCTAATGTACCAAAGCTGGACTTAGACATAATTTCACTCTCACAACATTATGGCTGGTTGGAGACAGTCCGAACCACAAGTACCGGGTCCATGGTTCTGGCCGTATACTGGGGGGACGGGGACGACTCCCATTAACCCCTGACTATACCGGGGATACGCTTATCACAATGCCTTTCTGGTCTGTGCTGAAGCAGGGCATTCTGGCAGCCAAGTGGCTTGACCTTTATTAGTGAGCCTGGTTACCCCCTCTCGGAACCACAGACTTAGAAATCGCCAGCTCATATACAGTGCATAAAATATATTTATATATATACCCTTATACACCATTTTAATAAAAAATATCACAAAATTCTTCTAAGTCCCTCGGGAAGAGTGAAAGACGCGCAGGTTCATTTTCAGAGCTCCTAGACCTTCCTATAAGAAGTTAGCTAAAAAGTAGCTTCGAAAAACGCTTAGGTTAAGTTTCAGAGTTGCTTCTAATGTACCAAAGCTGGACTTAGACATAATTTCACTCTCACAACATTATGGCTGGTTGGAGACAGTCCGAACCACAAGTTCCGGGTCCATGTTTCTGGCCGTATACTGGGGGGACGGGGATGACTCCCATTAACCCCTGACTATACCGGGGATACGCTTATCACAATGCCTTTCTGGTCTGTGCTGAAGCAGGGCATTCTGGCAGCCAAGTGGCTTGACCTTTATTAGTGAGCCTGGTTACCCCCTCTCGGAACCACAGACTTAGAAATCGCCAGCTCATATACAGTGCATAAAATATATTTATATATATACCCTTATACACCATTTTAATAAAAAATATCACAAAATTCTTCTAAGTCCCTCGGGAAGAGTGAAAGACGCGCACGTTCATTTTCAGAGCTCCTAGACCTTCCTATAAGAAGTTAGCTAAAAAGTAGCTTCGAAAAACGCTTAGGTTAAGTTTCAGAGTTGCTTCTAATGTACCAAAGCTGGACTTAGACATAATTTCACTCTCACAACATTATGGCTGGTTGGAGACAGTCCGAACCACAAGTACCGGGTCCATGGTTCTGGCCGTATACTGGGGGGACGGGGACGACTCCCATTAACCCCTGACTATACCGGGGATACGCTTATCACAATGCCTTTCTGGTCTGTGCTGAAGCAGGGCATTCTGGCAGGCAAGTGGCTTGACCTTTATTAGTGAGCCTGGTTACCCCCTCTCGGAACCACAGACTTAGAAATCGCCAGCTCATATACAGTGCATAAAATATATTTATATATATACCCTTATACACCATTTTAATAAAAAGTATCACAAAATTCTTCTAAGTCCCTCGGGAAGAGTGAAAGACGTGCACGTTCATTTTCAGAGCTCCTAGACCTTCCTATAAGAAGTTAGCTAAAAAGTAGCTTCGAAAAACGCTTAGGTTAAGTTTCAGAGTTGCTTCTAATGTACCAAAGCTAGACTTAGACATAATTTCACTCTCACAACATTATGGCTGGTTGGAGACAGTCCGAACCACAAGTACCGGGTCCATGGTTCTGGCTGTATACTGGGGGGACGGGGACGACTCCCATTAACCCCTGACTATACCGGGGATACGCTTATCACAATGACTTTCTGGTCTGTGCTGAAGCAGGGCATTCTGGCAGGCAAGTGGCTTGACCTTTATTAGTGAGCCTGGTTACCCCCTCTCGGAACCACAGACTTAGAAATCGCCAGCTCATATACAGTGCATAAAATATATTTATATATATACCCTTATACACCATTTTAATAAAAAATATCACAAAATTCTTCTAAGTCCCTCGGGAAGAGTGAAAGACGCGCAGGTTCATTTTCAGAGCTCCTAGACCTTCCTATAAGAAGTTAGCTAAAAAGTAGCTTCGAAAAACGCTTAGGTTAAGTTTCAGAGTTGCTTCTAATGTACCAAAGCTGGACTTAGACATAATTTCACTCTCACAACATTATGGCTGGTTGGAGACAGTCCGAACCACAAGTACCGGGTCCATGGTTCTGGCCGTATACTGGGGGGACGGGGACGACTCCCATTAACCCCTGACTATACCGGGGATACGCTTATCACAATGCCTTTCTGGTCTGTGCTGAAGCAGGGCATTCTGGCAGCCAAGTGGCTTGACCTTTATTAGTGAGCCTGGTTACCCCCTCTCGGAACCACAGACTTAGAAATCGCCAGCTCATATACAGTGCATAAAATATATTTATATATATACCCTTATACACCATTTTAATCAAAAATATCACAAAATTCTTCTAAGTCCCTCGGGAAGAGTGAAAGACGCGCACGTTCATTTTCAGAGCTCCTAGACCTTCCTATAAGAAGTTAGCTAAAAAGTAGCTTCGAAAAACGCTTAGGTTAAGTTTCAGAGTTGCTTCTAATGTACCAAAGCTGGACTTAGACATAATTTCACTCTCACAACATTATGGCTGGTTGGAGACAGTCCGAACCACAAGTACCGGGTCCATGGTTCTTGCCGTATACTGGGGGGACGGGGATGACTCCCATTAACCCCTGACTATACCGGGGATACGCTTATCACAATGCCTTTCTGGTCTGTGCTGAAGCAGGGCATTCTGGCAGCCAAGTGGCTTGACCTTTATTAGTGAGCCTGGTTACCCCCTCTCGGAACCACAGACTTAGAAATCGCCAGCTCATATACAGTGCATAAAATATATTTATATATATACCCTTATACACCATTTTAATAAAAAATATCACAAAATTCTTCTAAGTCCCTCGGGAAGAGTGAAAGACGCGCACGTTCATTTTCAGAGCTCCTAGACCTTCCTATAAGAAGTTAGCTAAAAAGTAGCTTCGAAAAACGCTTAGGTTAAGTTTCAGAGTTGCTTCTAATGTACCAAAGCTAGACTTAGACATAATTTCACTCTCACAACATTATGGCTGGTTGGAGACAGTCCGAACCACAAGTACCGGGTCCATGGTTCTGGCTGTATACTGGGGGGACGGGGACGACTCCCATTAACCCCTGACTATACCGGGGATACGCTTATCACAATGACTTTCTGGTCTGTGCTGAAGCAGGGCATTCTGGCAGGCAAGTGGCTTGACCTTTATTAGTGAGCCTGGTTACCCCCTCTCGGAACCACAGACTTAGAAATCGCCAGCTCATATACAGTGCATAAAATATATTTATATATATACCCTTATACACCATTTTAATAAAAAATATCACAAAATTCTTCCAAGTCCCTCGGGAAGAGTGAAAGACGCGCAGGTTCATTTTCAGAGCTCCTAGACCTTCCTATAAGAAGTTAGCTAAAAAGTAGCTTCGAAAAACGCTTAGGTTAAGTTTCAGAGTTGCTTCTAATGTACCAAAGCTGGACTTAGACATAATTTCACTCTCACAACATTATGGCTGGTTGGAGACAGTCCGAACCACAAGTACCGGGTCCATGGTTCTGGCCGTATACTGGGGGGACGGGGACGACTCCCATTAACCCCTGACTATACCGGGGATACGCTTATCACAATGCCTTTCTGGTCTGTGCTGAAGCAGGGCATTCTGGCAGGCAAGTGGCTTGACCTTTATTAGTGAGCCTGGTTACCCCCTCTCGGAACCACAGACTTAGAAATCGCCAGCTCATATACAGTGCATAAAATATATTTATATATATATACCCTTATACACCATTTTAATAAAAAATATCACAAAATTCTTCTAAGTCCCTCGGGAAGAGTGAAAGACGCGCACGTTCATTTTCAGAGCTCCTAGACCTTCCTATAAGAAGTTAGCCAAAAAGTAGCTTCGAAAAACGCTTAGGTTAAGTTTCAGAGTTGCTTCTAATGTACCAAAGCTGGACTTAGACATAATTTCACTCTCACAACATTATGGCTGGTTGGAGACAGTCCGAACCACAAGTTCCGGGTCCATGTTTCTGGCCGTATACTGGGGGGACGGGGATGACTCCCATTAACCCCTGACTATACCGGGGATACGCTTATCACAATGCCTTTCTGGTCTGTGCTGAAGCAGGGCATTCTGGCAGCCAAGTGGCTTGACCTTTATTAGTGAGCCTGGTTACCCCCTCTCGGAACCACAGACTTAGAAATCGCCAGCTCATATACAGTGCATAAAATATATTTATATATATACCCTTATACACCATTTTAATAAAAAATATCACAAAATTCTTCTAAGTCCCTCGGGAAGAGTGAAAGACGCGCAGGTTCATTTTCAGAGCTCCTAGACCTTCCTATAAGAAGTTAGCTAAAAAGTAGCTTCGAAAAACGCTTAGGTTAAGTTTCAGAGTTGCTTCTAATGTACCAAAGCTGGACTTAGACATAATTTCACTCTCACAACATTATGGCTGGTTGGAGACAGTCCGAACCACAAGTACCGGGTCCATGGTTCTGGCCGTATACTGGGGGGACGGGGACGACTCCCATTAACCCCTGACTATACCGGGGATACGCTTATCACAATGCCTTTCTGGTCTGTGCTGAAGCAGGGCATTCTGGCAGCCAAGTGGCTTGACCTTTATTAGTGAGCCTGGTTACCCCCTCTCGGAACCACAGACTTAGAAATCGCCAGCTCATATACAGTGCATAAAATATATTTATATATATACCCTTATACACCATTTTAATAAAAAATATCACAAAATTCTTCTAAGTCCCTCGGGAAGAGTGAAAGACGCGCACGTTCATTTTCAGAGCTCCTAGACCTTCCTATAAGAAGTTAGCCAAAAAGTAGCTTCGAAAAACGCTTAGGTTAAGTTTCAGAGTTGCTTCTAATGTACCAAAGCTGGACTTAGACATAATTTCACTCTCACAACATTATGGCTGGTTGGAGACAGTCCGAACCACAAGTTCCGGGTCCATGTTTCTGGCCGTATACTGGGGGGACGGGGATGACTCCCATTAACCCCTGACTATACCGGGGATACGCTTATCACAATGCCTTTCTGGTCTGTGCTGAAGCAGGGCATTCTGGCAGCCAAGTGGCTTGACCTTTATTAGTGAGCCTGGTTACCCCCTCTCGGAACCACAGACTTAGAAATCGCCAGCTCATATACAGTGCATAAAATATATTTATATATATACCCTTATACACCATTTTAATAAAAAATATCACAAAATTCTTCTAAGTCCCTCGGGAAGAGTGAAAGACGCGCACGTTCATTTTCAGAGCTCCTAGACCTTCCTATAAGAAGTTAGCTAAAAAGTAGCTTCGAAAAACGCTTAGGTTAAGTTTCAGAGTTGCTTCTAATGTACCAAAGCTGGACTTAGACATAATTTCACTCTCACAACATTATGGCTGGTTGGAGACAGTCCGAACCACAAGTACCGGGTCCATGGTTCTGGCCGTATACTGGGGGGACGGGGACGACTCCCATTAACCCCTGACTATACCGGGGATACGCTTATCACAATGCCTTTCTGGTCTGTGCTGAAGCAGGGCATTCTGGCAGCCAAGTGGCTTGACCTTTATTAGTGAGCCTGGTTACCCCCTCTCGGAACCACAGACTTAGAAATCGCCAGCTCATATACAGTGCATAAAATATATTTATATATATACCCTTATACACCATTTTAATAAAAAATATCACAAAATTCTTCTAAGTCCCTCGGGAAGAGTGAAAGACGCGCACGTTCATTTTCAGAGCTCCTAGACCTTCCTATAAGAAGTTAGCTAAAAAGTAGCTTCGAAAAACGCTTAGGTTAAGTTTCAGAGTTGCTTCTAATGTACCAAAGCTGGACTTAGACATAATTTCACTCTCACAACATTATGGCTGGTTGGAGACAGTCCGAACCACAAGTACCGGGTCCATGGTTCTGGCCGTATACTGGGGGGACGGGGACGACTCCCATTAACCCCTGACTATACCGGGGATACGCTTATCACAATGCCTTTCTGGTCTGTGCTGAAGCAGGGCATTCTGGCAGCCAAGTGGCTTGACCTTTATTAGTGAGCCTGGTTACCCCCTCTCGGAACCACAGACTTAGAAATCGCCAGCTCATATACAGTGCATAAAATATATTTATATATATACCCTTATACACCATTTTAATAAAAAATATCACAAAATTCTTCTAAGTCCCTCGGGAAGAGTGAAAGACGCGCAGGTTCATTTTCAGAGCTCCTAGACCTTCCTATAAGAAGTTAGCTAAAAAGTAGCTTCGAAAAACGCTTAGGTTAAGTTTCAGAGTTGCTTCTAATGTACCAAAGCTGGACTTAGACATAATTTCACTCTCACAACATTATGGCTGGTTGGAGACAGTCCGAACCACAAGTACCGGGTCCATGGTTCTGGCCGTATACTGGGGGGACGGGGACGACTCCCATTAACCCCTGACTATACCGGGGATACGCTTATCACAATGCCTTTCTGGTCTGTGCTGAAGCAGGGCATTCTGGCAGGCAAGTGGCTTGACCTTTATTAGTGAGCCTGGTTACCCCCTCTCGGAACCACAGACTTAGAAATCGCCAGCTCATATACAGTGCATAAAATATATTTATATATATACCCTTATACACCATTTTAATAAAAAATATCACAAAATTCTTCTAAGTCCCTCGGGAAGAGTGAAAGACGCGCAGGTTCATTTTCAGAGCTCCTAGACCTTCCTATAAGAAGTTAGCTAAAAAGTAGCTTCGAAAAACGCTTAGGTTAAGTTTCAGAGTTGCTTCTAATGTACCAAAGCTGGACTTAGACATAATTTCACTCTCACAACATTATGGCTGGTTGGAGACAGTCCGAACCACAAGTACCGGGTCCATGGTTCTGGCCGTATACTGGGGGGACGGGGACGACTCCCATTAACCCCTGACTATACCGGGGATACGCTTATCACAATGCCTTTCTGGTCTGTGCTGAAGCAGGGCATTCTGGCAGCCAAGTGGCTTGACCTTTATTAGTGAGCCTGGTTACCCCCTCTCGGAACCACAGACTTAGAAATCGCCAGCTCATATACAGTGCATAAAATATATTTATATATATACCCTTATACACCATTTTAATAAAAAATATCACAAAATTCTTCTAAGTCCCTCGGGAAGAGTGAAAGACGCGCACGTTCATTTTCAGCGCTCCTAGACCTTCCTATAAGAAGTTAGCCAAAAAGTAGCTTCGAAAAACGCTTAGGTTAAGTTTCAGAGTTGCTTCTAATGTACCAAAGCTGGACTTAGACATAATTTCACTCTCACAACATTATGGCTGGTTGGAGACAGTCCGAACCACAAGTACCGGGTCCATGGTTCTGGCCGTATACTGGGGGGACGGGGATGACTCCCATTAACCCCTGACTATACCGGGGATACGCTTATCACAATGCCTTTCTGGTCTGTGCTGAAGCAGGGCATTCTGGCAGCCAAGTGGCTTGACCTTTATTAGTGAGCCTGGTTACCCCCTCTCGGAACCACAGACTTAGAAATCGCCAGCTCATATACAGTGCATAAAATATATTTATATATATACCCTTATACACCATTTTAATAAAAAATATCACAAAATTCTTCTAAGTCCCTCGGGAAGAGTGAAAGACGCGCACGTTCATTTTCAGAGCTCCTAGACCTTCCTATAAGAAGTTAGCGAAAAAGTAGCTTCGAAAAACGCTTAGGTTAAGTTTCAGAGTTGCTTCTAATGTACCAAAGCTGGACTTAGACATAATTTCACTCTCACAACATTATGGCTGGTTGGAGACAGTCCGAACCACAAGTACCGGGTCCATGGTTCTGGCCGTATACTGGGGGGACGGGGACGACTCCCATTAACCCCTGACTATACCGGGGATACGCTTATCACAATGCCTTTCTGGTCTGTGCTGAAGCAGGGCATTCTGGCAGGCAAGTGGCTTGACCTTTATTAGTGAGCCTGGTTACCCCCTCTCGGAACCACAGACTTAGAAATCGCCAGCTCATATACAGTGCATAAAATATATTTATATATATACCCTTATACACCATTTTAATAAAAAGTATCACAAAATTCTTCTAAGTCCCTCGGGAAGAGTGAAAGACGTGCACGTTCATTTTCAGAGCTCCTAGACCTTCCTATAAGAAGTTAGCTAAAAAGTAGCTTCGAAAAACGCTTAGGTTAAGTTTCAGAGTTGCTTCTAATGTACCAAAGCTAGACTTAGACATAATTTCACTCTCACAACATTATGGCTGGTTGGAGACAGTCCGAACCACAAGTACCGGGTCCATGGTTCTGGCCGTATACTGGGGGGACGGGGACGACTCCCATTAACCCCTGACTATACCGGGGATACGCTTATCACAATGACTTTCTGGTCTGTGCTGAAGCAGGGCATTCTGGCAGGCAAGTGGCTTGACCTTTATTAGTGAGCCTGGTTACCCCCTCTCGGAACCACAGACTTAGAAATCGCCAGCTCATATACAGTGCATAAAATATATTTATATATATACCCTTATACACCATTTTAATAAAAAATATCACAAAATTCTTCTAAGTCCCTCGGGAAGAGTGAAAGACGCGCAGGTTCATTTTCAGAGCTCCTAGACCTTCCTATAAGAAGTTAGCTAAAAAGTAGCTTCGAAAAACGCTTAGGTTAAGTTTCAGAGTTGCTTCTAATGAACCAAAGCTGGACTTAGACATAATTTCACTCTCACAACATTATGGCTGGTTGGAGACAGTCCGAACCACAAGTACCGGGTCCATGGTTCTGGCCGTATACTGGGGGGACGGGGACGACTCCCATTAACCCCTGACTATACCGGGGATACGCTTATCACAATGCCTTTCTGGTCTGTGCTGAAGCAGGGCATTCTGGCAGCCAAGTGGCTTGACCTTTATTAGTGAGCCTGGTTACCCCCTCTCGGAACCACAGACTTAGAAATCGCCAGCTCATATACAGTGCATAAAATATATTTATATATATACCCTTATACACCATTTTAATAAAAAATATCACAAAATTCTTCTAAGTCCCTCGGGAAGAGTGAAAGACGCGCACGTTCATTTTCAGCGCTCCTAGACCTTCCTATAAGAAGTTAGCCAAAAAGTAGCTTCGAAAAACGCTTAGGTTAAGTTTCAGAGTTGCTTCTAATGTACCAAAGCTGGACTTAGACATAATTTCACTCTCACAACATTATGGCTGGTTGGAGACAGTCCGAACCACAAGTACCGGGTCCATGGTTCTGGCCGTATACTGGGGGGACGGGGATGACTCCCATTAACCCCTGACTATACCGGGGATACGCTTATCACAATGCCTTTCTGGTCTGTGCTGAAGCAGGGCATTCTGGCAGCCAAGTGGCTTGACCTTTATTAGTGAGCCTGGTTACCCCCTCTCGGAACCACAGACTTAGAAATCGCCAGCTCATATACAGTGCATAAAATATATTTATATATATACCCTTATACACCATTTTAATAAAAAATATCACAAAATTCTTCTAAGTCCCTCGGGAAGAGTGAAAGACGCGCACGTTCATTTTCAGAGCTCCTAGACCTTCCTATAAGAAGTTAGCGAAAAAGTAGCTTCGAAAAACGCTTAGGTTAAGTTTCAGAGTTGCTTCTAATGTACCAAAGCTGGACTTAGACATAATTTCACTCTCACAACATTATGGCTGGTTGGAGACAGTCCGAACCACAAGTACCGGGTCCATGGTTCTGGCCGTATACTGGGGGGACGGGGACGACTCCCATTAACCCCTGACTATACCGGGGATACGCTTATCACAATGCCTTTCTGGTCTGTGCTGAAGCAGGGCATTCTGGCAGGCAAGTGGCTTGACCTTTATTAGTGAGCCTGGTTACCCCCTCTCGGAACCACAGACTTAGAAATCGCCAGCTCATATACAGTGCATAAAATATATTTATATATATACCCTTATACACCATTTTAATAAAAAGTATCACAAAATTCTTCTAAGTCCCTCGGGAAGAGTGAAAGACGTGCACGTTCATTTTCAGAGCTCCTAGACCTTCCTATAAGAAGTTAGCTAAAAAGTAGCTTCGAAAAACGCTTAGGTTAAGTTTCAGAGTTGCTTCTAATGTACCAAAGCTAGACTTAGACATAATTTCACTCTCACAACATTATGGCTGGTTGGAGACAGTCCGAACCACAAGTACCGGGTCCATGGTTCTGGCTGTATACTGGGGGGACGGGGACGACTCCCATTAACCCCTGACTATACCGGGGATACGCTTATCACAATGACTTTCTGGTCTGTGCTGAAGCAGGGCATTCTGGCAGGCAAGTGGCTTGACCTTTATTAGTGAGCCTGGTTACCCCCTCTCGGAACCACAGACTTAGAAATCGCCAGCTCATATACAGTGCATAAAATATATTTATATATATACCCTTATACACCATTTTAATAAAAAATATCACAAAATTCTTCTAAGTCCCTCGGGAAGAGTGAAAGACGCGCAGGTTCATTTTCAGAGCTCCTAGACCTTCCTATAAGAAGTTAGCTAAAAAGTAGCTTCGAAAAACGCTTAGGTTAAGTTTCAGAGTTGCTTCTAATGTACCAAAGCTGGACTTAGACATAATTTCACTCTCACAACATTATGGCTGGTTGGAGACAGTCCGAACCACAAGTACCGGGTCCATGGTTCTGGCCGTATACTGGGGGGACGGGGACGACTCCCATTAACCCCTGACTATACCGGGGATACGCTTATCACAATGCCTTTCTGGTCTGTGCTGAAGCAGGGCATTCTGGCAGCCAAGTGGCTTGACCTTTATTAGTGAGCCTGGTTACCCCCTCTCGGAACCACAGACTTAGAAATCGCCAGCTCATATACAGTGCATAAAATATATTTATATATATACCCTTATACACCATTTAATCAAAAATATCACAAAATTCTTCTAAGTCCCTCGGGAAGAGTGAAAGACGCGCACGTTCATTTTCAGAGCTCCTAGACCTTCCTATAAGAAGTTAGCCAAAAAGTAGCTTCGAAAAACGCTTAGGTTAAGTTTCAGAGTTGCTTCTAATGTACCAAAGCTGGACTTAGACATAATTTCACTCTCACAACATTATGGCTGGTTGGAGACAGTCCGAACCACAAGTACCGGGTCCATGGTTCTTGCCGTATACTGGGGGGACGGGGATGACTCCCATTAACCCCTGACTATACCGGGGATACGCTTATCACAATGCCTTTCTGGTCTGTGCTGAAGCAGGGCATTCTGGCAGCCAAGTGGCTTGACCTTTATTAGTGAGCCTGGTTACCCCCTCTCGGAACCACAGACTTAGAAATCGCCAGCTCATATACAGTGCATAAAATATATTTATATATATACCCTTATACACCATTTTAATAAAAAATATCACAAAATTCTTCTAAGTCCCTCGGGAAGAGTGAAAGACGCGCACGTTCATTTTCAGCGCTCCTAGACCTTCCTATAAGAAGTTAGCCAAAAAGTAGCTTCGAAAAACGCTTAGGTTAAGTTTCAGAGTTGCTTCTAATGTACCAAAGCTGGACTTAGACATAATTTCACTCTCACAACATTATGGCTGGTTGGAGACAGTCCGAACCACAAGTACCGGGTCCATGGTTCTGGCCGTATACTGGGGGGACGGGGATGACTCCCATTAACCCCTGACTATACCGGGGATACGCTTATCACAATGCCTTTCTGGTCTGTGCTGAAGCAGGGCATTCTGGCAGCCAAGTGGCTTGACCTTTATTAGTGAGCCTGGTTACCCCCTCTCGGAACCACAGACTTAGAAATCGCCAGCTCATATACAGTGCATAAAATATATTTATATATATACCCTTATACACCATTTTAATAAAAAATATCACAAAATTCTTCTAAGTCCCTCGGGAAGAGTGAAAGACGCGCACGTTCATTTTCAGAGCTCCTAGACCTTCCTATAAGAAGTTAGCGAAAAAGTAGCTTCGAAAAACGCTTAGGTTAAGTTTCAGAGTTGCTTCTAATGTACCAAAGCTGGACTTAGACATAATTTCACTCTCACAACATTATGGCTGGTTGGAGACAGTCCGAACCACAAGTACCGGGTCCATGGTTCTGGCCGTATACTGGGGGGACGGGGACGACTCCCATTAACCCCTGACTATACCGGGGATACGCTTATCACAATGCCTTTCTGGTCTGTGCTGAAGCAGGGCATTCTGGCAGGCAAGTGGCTTGACCTTTATTAGTGAGCCTGGTTACCCCCTCTCGGAACCACAGACTTAGAAATCGCCAGCTCATATACAGTGCATAAAATATATTTATATATATACCCTTATACACCATTTTAATAAAAAGTATCACAAAATTCTTCTAAGTCCCTCGGGAAGAGTGAAAGACGTGCACGTTCATTTTCAGAGCTCCTAGACCTTCCTATAAGAAGTTAGCTAAAAAGTAGCTTCGAAAAACGCTTAGGTTAAGTTTCAGAGTTGCTTCTAATGTACCAAAGCTAGACTTAGACATAATTTCACTCTCACAACATTATGGCTGGTTGGAGACAGTCCGAACCACAAGTACCGGGTCCATGGTTCTGGCTGTATACTGGGGGGACGGGGACGACTCCCATTAACCCCTGACTATACCGGGGATACGCTTATCACAATGACTTTCTGGTCTGTGCTGAAGCAGGGCATTCTGGCAGGCAAGTGGCTTGACCTTTATTAGTGAGCCTGGTTACCCCCTCTCGGAACCACAGACTTAGAAATCGCCAGCTCATATACAGTGCATAAAATATATTTATATATATACCCTTATACACCATTTTAATAAAAAATATCACAAAATTCTTCTAAGTCCCTCGGGAAGAGTGAAAGACGCGCAGGTTCATTTTCAGAGCTCCTAGACCTTCCTATAAGAAGTTAGCTAAAAAGTAGCTTCGAAAAACGCTTAGGTTAAGTTTCAGAGTTGCTTCTAATGTACCAAAGCTGGACTTAGACATAATTTCACTCTCACAACATTATGGCTGGTTGGAGACAGTCCGAACCACAAGTACCGGGTCCATGGTTCTGGCCGTATACTGGGGGGACGGGGACGACTCCCATTAACCCCTGACTATACCGGGGATACGCTTATCACAATGCCTTTCTGGTCTGTGCTGAAGCAGGGCATTCTGGCAGCCAAGTGGCTTGACCTTTATTAGTGAGCCTGGTTACCCCCTCTCGGAACCACAGACTTAGAAATCGCCAGCTCATATACAGTGCATAAAATATATTTATATATATACCCTTATACACCATTTAATCAAAAATATCACAAAATTCTTCTAAGTCCCTCGGGAAGAGTGAAAGACGCGCACGTTCATTTTCAGAGCTCCTAGACCTTCCTATAAGAAGTTAGCCAAAAAGTAGCTTCGAAAAACGCTTAGGTTAAGTTTCAGAGTTGCTTCTAATGTACCAAAGCTGGACTTAGACATAATTTCACTCTCACAACATTATGGCTGGTTGGAGACAGTCCGAACCACAAGTACCGGGTCCATGGTTCTTGCCGTATACTGGGGGGACGGGGATGACTCCCATTAACCCCTGACTATACCGGGGATACGCTTATCACAATGCCTTTCTGGTCTGTGCTGAAGCAGGGCATTCTGGCAGCCAAGTGGCTTGACCTTTATTAGTGAGCCTGGTTACCCCCTCTCGGAACCACAGACTTAGAAATCGCCAGCTCATATACAGTGCATAAAATATATTTATATATATACCCTTATACACCATTTTAATAAAAAATATCACAAAATTCTTCTAAGTCCCTCGGGAAGAGTGAAAGACGCGCACGTTCATTTTCAGAGCTCCTAGACCTTCCTATAAGAAGTTAGCTAAAAAGTAGCTTCGAAAAACGCTTAGGTTAAGTTTCAGAGTTGCTTCTAATGTACCAAAGCTAGACTTAGACATAATTTCACTCTCACAACATTATGGCTGGTTGGAGACAGTCCGAACCACAAGTACCGGGTCCATGGTTCTGGCTGTATACTGGGGGGACGGGGACGACTCCCATTAACCCCTGACTATACCGGGGATACGCTTATCACAATGACTTCTGGTCTGTGCTGAAGCAGGGCATTCTGGCAGGCAAGTGGCTTGACCTTTATTAGTGAGCCTGGTTACCCCCTCTCGGAACCACAGACTTAGAAATCGCCAGCTCATATACAGTGCATAAAATATATTTATATATATACCCTTATACACCATTTTAATAAAAAATATCACAAAATTCTTCCAAGTCCCTCGGGAAGAGTGAAAGACGCGCAGGTTCATTTTCAGAGCTCCTAGACCTTCCTATAAGAAGTTAGCTAAAAAGTAGCTTCGAAAAACGCTTAGGTTAAGTTTCAGAGTTGCTTCTAATGTACCAAAGCTGGACTTAGACATAATTTCACTCTCACAACATTATGGCTGGTTGGAGACAGTCCGAACCACAAGTACCGGGTCCATGGTTCTGGCCGTATACTGGGGGGACGGGGACGACTCCCATTAACCCCTGACTATACCGGGGATACGCTTATCACAATGCCTTTCTGGTCTGTGCTGAAGCAGGGCATTCTGGCAGCCAAGTGGCTTGACCTTTATTAGTGAGCCTGGTTACCCCCTCTCGGAACCACAGACTTAGAAATCGCCAGCTCATATACAGTGCATAAAATATATTTATATATATACCCTTATACACCATTTTAATAAAAAATATCACAAAATTCTTCTAAGTCCCTCGGGAAGAGTGAAAGACGCGCACGTTCATTTTCAGAGCTCCTAGACCTTCCTATAAGAAGTTAGCCAAAAAGTAGCTTCGAAAAACGCTTAGGTTAAGTTTCAGAGTTGCTTCTAATGTACCAAAGCTGGACTTAGACATAATTTCACTCTCACAACATTATGGCTGGTTGGAGACAGTCCGAACCACAAGTACCGGGTCCATGGTTCTTGCCGTATACTGGGGGGACGGGGATGACTCCCATTAACCCCTGACTATACCGGGGATACGCTTATCACAATGCCTTTCTGGTCTGTGCTGAAGCAGGGCATTCTGGCAGCCAAGTGGCTTGACCTTTATTAGTGAGCCTGGTTACCCCCTCTCGGAACCACAGACTTAGAAATCGCCAGCTCATATACAGTGCATAAAATATATTTATATATATACCCTTATACACCATTTTAATAAAAAATATCACAAAATTCTTCTAAGTCCCTCGGGAAGAGTGAAAGACGCGCAGGTTCATTTTCAGAGCTCCTAGACCTTCCTATAAGAAGTTAGCTAAAAAGTAGCTTCGAAAAACGCTTAGGTTAAGTTTCAGAGTTGCTTCTAATGTACCAAAGCTGGACTTAGACATAATTTCACTCTCACAACATTATGGCTGGTTGGAGACAGTCCGAACCACAAGTACCGGGTCCATGGTTCTGGCCGTATACTGGGGGGACGGGGACGACTCCCATTAACCCCTGACTATACCGGGGATACGCTTATCACAATGCCTTTCTGGTCTGTGCTGAAGCAGGGCATTCTGGCAGCCAAGTGGCTTGACCTTTATTAGTGAGCCTGGTTACCCCCTCTCGGAACCACAGACTTAGAAATCGCCAGCTCATATACAGTGCATAAAATATATTTATATATATACCCTTATACACCATTTTAATAAAAAGTATCACAAAATTCTTCTAAGTCCCTCGGGAAGAGTGAAAGACGTGCACGTTCATTTTCAGAGCTCCTAGACCTTCCTATAAGAAGTTAGCTAAAAAGTAGCTTCGAAAAACGCTTAGGTTAAGTTTCAGAGTTGCTTCTAATGTACCAAAGCTAGACTTAGACATAATTTCACTCTCACAACATTATGGCTGGTTGGAGACAGTCCGAACCACAAGTACCGGGTCCATGGTTCTGGCCGTATACTGGGGGGACGGGGACGACTCCCATTAACCCCTGACTATACCGGGGATACGCTTATCACAATGACTTTCTGGTCTGTGCTGAAGCAGGGCATTCTGGCAGGCAAGTGGCTTGACCTTTATTAGTGAGCCTGGTTACCCCCTCTCGGAACCACAGACTTAGAAATCGCCAGCTCATATACAGTGCATAAAATATATTTATATATATACCCTTATACACCATTTTAATAAAAAATATCACAAAATTCTTCTAAGTCCCTCGGGAAGAGTGAAAGACGCGCAGGTTCATTTTCAGAGCTCCTAGACCTTCCTATAAGAAGTTAGCTAAAAAGTAGCTTCGAAAAACGCTTAGGTTAAGTTTCAGAGTTGCTTCTAATGTACCAAAGCTGGACTTAGACATAATTTCACTCTCACAACATTATGGCTGGTTGGAGACAGTCCGAACCACAAGTACCGGGTCCATGGTTCTGGCCGTATACTGGGGGGACGGGGACGACTCCCATTAACCCCTGACTATACCGGGGATACGCTTATCACAATGCCTTTCTGGTCTGTGCTGAAGCAGGGCATTCTGGCAGCCAAGTGGCTTGACCTTTATTAGTGAGCCTGGTTACCCCCTCTCGGAACCACAGACTTAGAAATCGCCAGCTCATATACAGTGCATAAAATATATTTATATATATACCCTTATACACCATTTTAATAAAAAATATCACAAAATTCTTCTAAGTCCCTCGGGAAGAGTGAAAGACGCGCACGTTCATTTTCAGCGCTCCTAGACCTTCCTATAAGAAGTTAGCCAAAAAGTAGCTTCGAAAAACGCTTAGGTTAAGTTTCAGAGTTGCTTCTAATGTACCAAAGCTGGACTTAGACATAATTTCACTCTCACAACATTATGGCTGGTTGGAGACAGTCCGAACCACAAGTACCGGGTCCATGGTTCTGGCCGTATACTGGGGGGACGGGGATGACTCCCATTAACCCCTGACTATACCGGGGATACGCTTATCACAATGCCTTTCTGGTCTGTGCTGAAGCAGGGCATTCTGGCAGCCAAGTGGCTTGACCTTTATTAGTGAGCCTGGTTACCCCCTCTCGGAACCACAGACTTAGAAATCGCCAGCTCATATACAGTGCATAAAATATATTTATATATATACCCTTATACACCATTTTAATAAAAAATATCACAAAATTCTTCTAAGTCCCTCGGGAAGAGTGAAAGACGCGCACGTTCATTTTCAGAGCTCCTAGACCTTCCTATAAGAAGTTAGCGAAAAAGTAGCTTCGAAAAACGCTTAGGTTAAGTTTCAGAGTTGCTTCTAATGTACCAAAGCTGGACTTAGACATAATTTCACTCTCACAACATTATGGCTGGTTGGAGACAGTCCGAACCACAAGTACCGGGTCCATGGTTCTGGCCGTATACTGGGGGGACGGGGACGACTCCCATTAACCCCTGACTATACCGGGGATACGCTTATCACAATGCCTTTCTGGTCTGTGCTGAAGCAGGGCATTCTGGCAGGCAAGTGGCTTGACCTTTATTAGTGAGCCTGGTTACCCCCTCTCGGAACCACAGACTTAGAAATCGCCAGCTCATATACAGTGCATAAAATATATTTATATATATACCCTTATACACCATTTTAATAAAAAGTATCACAAAATTCTTCTAAGTCCCTCGGGAAGAGTGAAAGACGTGCACGTTCATTTTCAGAGCTCCTAGACCTTCCTATAAGAAGTTAGCTAAAAAGTAGCTTCGAAAAACGCTTAGGTTAAGTTTCAGAGTTGCTTCTAATGTACCAAAGCTAGACTTAGACATAATTTCACTCTCACAACATTATGGCTGGTTGGAGACAGTCCGAACCACAAGTACCGGGTCCATGGTTCTGGCCGTATACTGGGGGGACGGGGACGACTCCCATTAACCCCTGACTATACCGGGGATACGCTTATCACAATGCCTTTCTGGTCTGTGCTGAAGCAGGGCATTCTGGCAGGCAAGTGGCTTGACCTTTATTAGTGAGCCTGGTTACCCCCTCTCGGAACCACAGACTTAGAAATCGCCAGCTCATATACAGTGCATAAAATATATTTATATATATACCCTTATACACCATTTTAATAAAAAGTATCACAAAATTCTTCTAAGTCCCTCGGGAAGAGTGAAAGACGTGCACGTTCATTTTCAGAGCTCCTAGACCTTCCTATAAGAAGTTAGCTAAAAAGTAGCTTCGAAAAACGCTTAGGTTAAGTTTCAGAGTTGCTTCTAATGTACCAAAGCTAGACTTAGACATAATTTCACTCTCACAACATTATGGCTGGTTGGAGACAGTCCGAACCACAAGTACCGGGTCCATGGTTCTGGCTGTATACTGGGGGGACGGGGACGACTCCCATTAACCCCTGACTATACCGGGGATACGCTTATCACAATGACTTTCTGGTCTGTGCTGAAGCAGGGCATTCTGGCAGGCAAGTGGCTTGACCTTTATTAGTGAGCCTGGTTACCCCCTCTCGGAACCACAGACTTAGAAATCGCCAGCTCATATACAGTGCATAAAATATATTTATATATATATACCCTTATACACCATTTTAATAAAAAATATCACAAAATTCTTCTAAGTCCCTCGGGAAGAGTGAAAGACGCGCAGGTTCATTTTCAGAGCTCCTAGACCTTCCTATAAGAAGTTAGCTAAAAAGTAGCTTCGAAAAACGCTTAGGTTAAGTTTCAGAGTTGCTTCTAATGTACCAAAGCTGGACTTAGACATAATTTCACTCTCACAACATTATGGCTGGTTGGAGACAGTCCGAACCACAAGTACCGGGTCCATGGTTCTGGCCGTATACTGGGGGGACGGGGACGACTCCCATTAACCCCTGACTATACCGGGGATACGCTTATCACAATGCCTTTCTGGTCTGTGCTGAAGCAGGGCATTCTGGCAGCCAAGTGGCTTGACCTTTATTAGTGAGCCTGGTTACCCCCTCTCGGAACCACAGACTTAGAAATCGCCAGCTCATATACAGTGCATAAAATATATTTATATATATACCCTTATACACCATTTTAATAAAAAATATCACAAAATTCTTCCAAGTCCCTCGGGAAGAGTGAAAGACGCGCAGGTTCATTTTCAGAGCTCCTAGACCTTCCTATAAGAAGTTAGCTAAAAAGTAGCTTCGAAAAACGCTTAGGTTAAGTTTCAGAGTTGCTTCTAATGTACCAAAGCTGGACTTAGACATAATTTCACTCTCACAACATTATGGCTGGTTGGAGACAGTCCGAACCACAAGTACCGGGTCCATGGTTCTTGCCGTATACTGGGGGGACGGGGATGACTCCCATTAACCCCTGACTATACCGGGGATACGCTTATCACAATGCCTTTCTGGTCTGTGCTGAAGCAGGGCATTCTGGCAGCCAAGTGGCTTGACCTTTATTAGTGAGCCTGGTTACCCCCTCTCGGAACCACAGACTTAGAAATCGCCAGCTCATATACAGTGCATAAAATATATTTATATATATACCCTTATACACCATTTTAATAAAAAATATCACAAAATTCTTCTAAGTCCCTCGGGAAGAGTGAAAGACGCGCACGTTCATTTTCAGAGCTCCTAGACCTTCCTATAAGAAGTTAGTCAAAAAGTAGCTTCGAAAAACACTTAGGTTAAGTTTCAGAGTTGCTTCTAATGTACCAAAGCTGGACTTAGACATAATTTCACTCTCACAACATTATGGCTGGTTGGAGACAGTCCGAACCACAAGTACCGGGTCCATGGTTCTGGCCGTATACTGGGGGGACGGGGACGACTCCCATTAACCCCTGACTATACCGGGGATACGCTTATCACAATGCCTTTCTGGTCTGTGCTGAAGCAGGGCATTCTGGCAGCCAAGTGGCTTGACCTTTATTAGTGAGCCTGGTTACCCCCTCTCGGAACCACAGACTTAGAAATCGCCAGCTCATATACAGTGCATAAAATATATTTATATATATACCCTTATACACCATTTTAATAAAAAATATCACAAAATTCTTCTAAGTCCCTCGGGAAGAGTGAAAGACGCGCACGTTCATTTTCAGAGCTCCTAGACCTTCCTATAAGAAGTTAGCTAAAAAGTAGCTTCGAAAAACGCTTAGGTTAAGTTTCAGAGTTGCTTCTAATGTACCAAAGCTGGACTTAGACATAATTTCACTCTCACAACATTATGGCTGGTTGGAGACAGTCCGAACCACAAGTACCGGGTCCATGGTTCTGGCCGTATACTGGGGGGACGGGGACGACTCCCATTAACCCCTGACTATACCGGGGATACGCTTATCACAATGCCTTTCTGGTCTGTGCTGAAGCAGGGCATTCTGGCAGCCAAGTGGCTTGACCTTTATTAGTGAGCCTGGTTACCCCCTCTCGGAACCACAGACTTAGAAATCGCCAGCTCATATACAGTGCATAAAATATATTTATATATATACCCTTATACACGATTTTAATAAAAAATATCACAAAATTCTTCTAAGTCCCTCGGGAAGAGTGAAAGACGCGCACGTTCATTTTCAGAGCTCCTAGACCTTCCTATAAGAAGTTAGCCAAAAAGTAGCTTCGAAAAACGCTTAGGTTAAGTTTCAGAGTTGCTTCTAATGTACCAAAGCTGGACTTAGACATAATTTCACTCTCACAACATTATGGCTGGTTGGAGACAGTCCGAACCACAAGTTCCGGGTCCATGTTTCTGGCCGTATACTGGGGGGACGGGGATGACTCCCATTAACCCCTGACTATACCGGGGATACGCTTATCACAATGCCTTTCTGGTCTGTGCTGAAGCAGGGCATTCTGGCAGCCAAGTGGCTTGACCTTTATTAGTGAGCCTGGTTACCCCCTCTCGGAACCACAGACTTAGAAATCGCCAGCTCATATACAGTGCATAAAATATATTTATATATATACCCTTATACACCATTTTAATAAAAAATATCACAAAATTCTTCTAAGTCCCTCGGGAAGAGTGAAAGACGCGCACGTTCATTTTCAGAGCTCCTAGACCTTCCTATAAGAAGTTAGCTAAAAAGTAGCTTCGAAAAACGCTTAGGTTAAGTTTCAGAGTTGCTTCTAATGTACCAAAGCTGGACTTAGACATAATTTCACTCTCACAACATTATGGCTGGTTGAAGACAGTCCGAACCACAAGTACCGGGTCCATGGTTCTGGCCGTATACTGGGGGGACGGGGACGACTCCCATTAACCCCTGACTATACCGGGGATACGCTTATCACAATGCCTTTCTGGTCTGTGCTGAAGCAGGGCATTCTGGCAGCCAAGTGGCTTGACCTTTATTAGTGAGCCTGGTTACCCCCTCTCGGAACCACAGACTTAGAAATCGCCAGCTCATATACAGTGCATAAAATATATTAATATATATACCCTTATACACCATTTTAATAAAAAGTATCACAAAATTCTTCTAAGTCCCTCGGGAAGAGTGCAAGATGTGCACGTTCATTTTCAGAGCTCCTAGACCTTCCTATAAGAAGTTAGCTAAAAAGTAGCTTCGAAAAACGCTTAGGTTAAGTTTCAGAGTTGCTTCTAATGTACCAAAGCTGGACTTAGACATAATTTCACTCTCACAACATTATGGCTGGTTGGAGACAGTCCGAACCACAAGTACCGGGTCCATGGTTCTGGCCGTATACTGGGGGGACGGGGACGACTCCCATTAACCCCTGACTATACCGGGGATACGCTTATCACAATGCCTTTCTGGTCTGTGCTGAAGCAGGGCATTCTGGCAGCCAAGTGGCTTGACCTTTATTAGTGAGCCTGGTTACCCCCTCTCGGAACCACAGACTTAGAAATCGCCAGCTCATATACAGTGCATAAAATATATTTATATATATACCCTTATACACCATTTTAATAAAAAATATCACAAAATTCTTCTAAGTCCCTCGGGAAGAGTGAAAGACGCGCACGTTCATTTTCAGAGCTCCTAGACCTTCCTATAAGAAGTTAGCCAAAAAGTAGCTTCGAAAAACGCTTAGGTTAAGTTTCAGAGTTGCTTCTAATGTACCAAAGCTGGACTTAGACATAATTTCACTCTCACAACATTATGGCTGGTTGGAGACAGTCCGAACCACAAGTACCGGGTCCATGGTTCTGGCCGTATACTGGGGGGACGGGGATGACTCCCATTAACCCCTGACTATACCGGGGATACGCTTATCACAATGCCTTTCTGGTCTGTGCTGAAGCAGGGCATTCTGGCAGCCAAGTGGCTTGACCTTTATTAGTGAGCCTGGTTACCCCCTCTCGGAACCACAGACTTAGAAATCGCCAGCTCATATACAGTGCATAAAATATATTTATATATATACCCTTATACACCATTTTAATAAAAAATATCACAAAATTCTTCTAAGTCCCTCGGGAAGAGTGAAAGACGCGCACGTTCATTTTCAGAGCTCCTAGACCTTCCTATAAGAAGTTAGCGAAAAAGTAGCTTCGAAAAACGCTTAGGTTAAGTTTCAGAGTTGCTTCTAATGTACCAAAGCTGGACTTAGACATAATTTCACTCTCACAACATTATGGCTGGTTGGAGACAGTCCGAACCACAAGTACCGGGTCCATGGTTCTGGCCGTATACTGGGGGGACGGGGACGACTCCCATTAACCCCTGACTATACCGGGGATACGCTTATCACAATGCCTTTCTGGTCTGTGCTGAAGCAGGGCATTCTGGCAGGCAAGTGGCTTGACCTTTATTAGTGAGCCTGGTTACCCCCTCTCGGAACCACAGACTTAGAAATCGCCAGCTCATATACAGTGCATAAAATATATTTATATATATACCCTTATACACCATTTTAATAAAAAGTATCACAAAATTCTTCTAAGTCCCTCGGGAAGAGTGAAAGACGTGCACGTTCATTTTCAGAGCTCCTAGACCTTCCTATAAGAAGTTAGCTAAAAAGTAGCTTCGAAAAACGCTTAGGTTAAGTTTCAGAGTTGCTTCTAATGTACCAAAGCTAGACTTAGACATAATTTCACTCTCACAACATTATGGCTGGTTGGAGACAGTCCGAACCACAAGTACCGGGTCCATGGTTCTGGCTGTATACTGGGGGGACGGGGACGACTCCCATTAACCCCTGACTATACCGGGGATACGCTTATCACAATGACTTTCTGGTCTGTGCTGAAGCAGGGCATTCTGGCAGGCAAGTGGCTTGACCTTTATTAGTGAGCCTGGTTACCCCCTCTCGGAACCACAGACTTAGAAATCGCCAGCTCATATACAGTGCATAAAATATATTTATATATATACCCTTATACACCATTTTAATAAAAAATATCACAAAATTCTTCTAAGTCCCTCGGGAAGAGTGAAAGACGCGCAGGTTCATTTTCAGAGCTCCTAGACCTTCCTATAAGAAGTTAGCTAAAAAGTAGCTTCGAAAAACGCTTAGGTTAAGTTTCAGAGTTGCTTCTAATGTACCAAAGCTGGACTTAGACATAATTTCACTCTCACAACATTATGGCTGGTTGGAGACAGTCCGAACCACAAGTACCGGGTCCATGGTTCTGGCCGTATACTGGGGGGACGGGGACGACTCCCATTAACCCCTGACTATACCGGGGATACGCTTATCACAATGCCTTTCTGGTCTGTGCTGAAGCAGGGCATTCTGGCAGCCAAGTGGCTTGACCTTTATTAGTGAGCCTGGTTACCCCCTCTCGGAACCACAGACTTAGAAATCGCCAGCTCATATACAGTGCATAAAATATATTTATATATATACCCTTATACACCATTTTAATCAAAAATATCACAAAATTCTTCTAAGTCCCTCGGGAAGAGTGAAAGACGCGCACGTTCATTTTCAGAGCTCCTAGACCTTCCTATAAGAAGTTAGCCAAAAAGTAGCTTCGAAAAACGCTTAGGTTAAGTTTCAGAGTTGCTTCTAATGTACCAAAGCTGGACTTAGACATAATTTCACTCTCACAACATTATGGCTGGTTGGAGACAGTCCGAACCACAAGTACCGGGTCCATGGTTCTTGCCGTATACTGGGGGGACGGGGATGACTCCCATTAACCCCTGACTATACCGGGGATACGCTTATCACAATGCCTTTCTGGTCTGTGCTGAAGCAGGGCATTCTGGCAGCCAAGTGGCTTGACCTTTATTAGTGAGCCTGGTTACCCCCTCTCGGAACCACAGACTTAGAAATCGCCAGCTCATATACAGTGCATAAAATATATTTATATATATACCCTTATACACCATTTTAATAAAAAATATCACAAAATTCTTCTAAGTCCCTCGGGAAGAGTGAAAGACGCGCACGTTCATTTTCAGAGCTCCTAGACCTTCCTATAAGAAGTTAGCTAAAAAGTAGCTTCGAAAAACGCTTAGGTTAAGTTTCAGAGTTGCTTCTAATGTACCAAAGCTAGACTTAGACATAATTTCACTCTCACAACATTATGGCTGGTTGGAGACAGTCCGAACCACAAGTACCGGGTCCATGGTTCTGGCCGTATACTGGGGGGACGGGGACGACTCCCATTAACCCCTGACTATACCGGGGATACGCTTATCACAATGCCTTTCTGGTCTGTGCTGAAGCAGGGCATTCTGGCAGCCAAGTGGCTTGACCTTTATTAGTGAGCCTGGTTACCCCCTCTCGGAACCACAGACTTAGAAATCGCCAGCTCATATACAGTGCATAAAATATATTTATATATATACCCTTATACACCATTTTAATAAAAAATATCACAAAATTCTTCTAAGTCCCTCGGGAAGAGTGAAAGACGCGCACGTTCATTTTCAGAGCTCCTAGACCTTCCTATAAGAAGTTAGCCAAAAAGTAGCTTCGAAAAACGCTTAGGTTAAGTTTCAGAGTTGCTTCTAATGTACCAAAGCTGGACTTAGACATAATTTCACTCTCACAACATTATGGCTGGTTGGAGACAGTCCGAACCACAAGTACCGGGTCCATGGTTCTTGCCGTATACTGGGGGGACGGGGATGACTCCCATTAACCCCTGACTATACCGGATACGCTTTTCACAATGCCTTTCTGGTCTGTGCTGAAGCAGGGCATTCTGGCAGCCAAGTGGCTTGACCTTTATTAGTGAGCCTGGTTACCCCCTCTCGGAACCACAGACTTAGAAATCGCCAGCTCATATACAGTGCATAAAATATATTTATATATATACCCTTATACACCATTTTAATAAAAAATATCACAAAATTCTTCTAAGTCCCTCGGGAAGAGTGAAAGACGCGCACGTTCATTTTCAGAGCTCCTAGACCTTCCTATAAGAAGTTAGCCAAAAAGTAGCTTCGAAAAACACTTAGGTTAAGTTTCAGAGTTGCTTCTAATGTACCAAAGCTGGACTTAGACATAATTTCACTCTCACAACATTATGGCTGGTTGGAGACAGTCCGAACCACAAGTACCGGGTCCATGGTTCTGGCCGTATACTGGGGGGACGGGGACGACTCCCATTAACCCCTGACTATACCGGGGATACGCTTATCACAATGCCTTTCTGGTCTGTGCTGAAGCAGGGCATTCTGGCAGCCAAGTGGCTTGACCTTTATTAGTGAGCCTGGTTACCCCCTCTCGGAACCACAGACTTAGAAATCGCCAGCTCATATACAGTGCATAAAATATATTTATATATATACCCTTATACACCATTTTAATAAAAAATATCACAAAATTATTCTAAGTCCCTCGGGAAGAGTGAAAGACGCGCACGTTCATTTTCAGAGCTCCTAGACCTTCCTATAAGAAGTTAGCTAAAAAGTAGCTTCGAAAAACGCTTAGGTTAAGTTTCAGAGTTGCTTCTAATGTACCAAAGCTGGACTTAGACATAATTTCACTCTCACAACATTATGGCTGGTTGGAGACAGTCCGAACCACAAGTACCGGGTCCATGGTTCTGGCCGTATACTGGGGGGACGGGGACGACTCCCATTAACCCCTGACTATACCGGGGATACGCTTATCACAATGCCTTTCTGGTCTGTGCTGAAGCAGGGCATTCTGGCAGCCAAGTGGCTTGACCTTTATTAGTGAGCCTGGTTACCCCCTCTCGGAACCACAGACTTAGAAATCGCCAGCTCATATACAGTGCATAAAATATATTAATATATATACCCTTATACACCATTTTAATAAAAAGTATCACAAAATTCTTCTAAGTCCCTCGGGAAGAGTGAAAGATGTGCACGTTCATTTTCAGAGCTCCTAGATCTTCCTATAAGAAGTTAGCTAAAAAGTAGCTTCGAAAAACGCTTAGGTTAAGTTTCAGAGTTGCTTCTAATGTACCAAAGCTGGACTTAGACATAATTTCACTCTCACAACATTATGGCTGGTTGGAGACAGTCCGAACCACAAGTACCGGGTCCATGGTTCTGGCCGTATACTGGGGGGACGGGGACGACTCCCATTAACCCCTGACTATACCGGGGATACGCTTATCACAATGCCTTTCTGGTCTGTGCTGAAGCAGGGCATTCTGGCAGCCAAGTGGCTTGACCTTTATTAGTGAGCCTGGTTACCCCCTCTCGGAACCACAGACTTAGAAATCGCCAGCTCATATACAGTGCATAAAATATATTTATATATATACCCTTATACACCATTTTAATAAAAAATATCACAAAATTCTTCTAAGTCCCTCGGGAAGAGTGAAAGACGCGCACGTTCATTTTCAGAGCTCCTAGACCTTCCTATAAGAAGTTAGCTAAAAAGTAGCTTCGAAAAACGCTTAGGTTAAGTTTCAGAGTTGCTTCTAATGTACCAAAGCTGGACTTAGACATAATTTCACTCTCACAACATTATGGCTGGTTGGAGACAGTCCGAACCACAAGTACCGGGTCCATGGTTCTGGCCGTATACTGGGGGGACGGGGACGACTCCCATTAACCCCTGACTATACCGGGGATACGCTTATCACAATGCCTTTCTGGTCTGTGCTGAAGCAGGGCATTCTGGCAGCCAAGTGGCTTGACCTTTATTAGTGAGCCTGGTTACCCCCTCTCGGAACCACAGACTTAGAAATCGCCAGCTCATATACAGTGCATAAAATATATTTATATATATACCCTTATACACGATTTTAATAAAAAATATCACAAAATTCTTCTAAGTCCCTCGGGAAGAGTGAAAGACGCGCACGTTCATTTTCAGAGCTCCTAGACCTTCCTATAAGAAGTTAGCCAAAAAGTAGCTTCGAAAAACGCTTAGGTTAAGTTTCAGAGTTGCTTCTAATGTACCAAAGCTGGACTTAGACATAATTTCACTCTCACAACATTATGGCTGGTTGGAGACAGTCCGAACCACAAGTTCCGGGTCCATGTTTCTGGCCGTATACTGGGGGGACGGGGATGACTCCCATTAACCCCTGACTATACCGGGGATACGCTTATCACAATGCCTTTCTGGTCTGTGCTGAAGCAGGGCATTCTGGCAGCCAAGTGGCTTGACCTTTATTAGTGAGCCTGGTTACCCCCTCTCGGAACCACAGACTTAGAAATCGCCAGCTCATATACAGTGCATAAAATATATTTATATATATACCCTTATACACCATTTTAATAAAAAATATCACAAAATTCTTCTAAGTCCCTCGGGAAGAGTGAAAGACGCGCACGTTCATTTTCAGAGCTCCTAGACCTTCCTATAAGAAGTTAGCTAAAAAGTAGCTTCGAAAAACGCTTAGGTTAAGTTTCAGAGTTGCTTCTAATGTACCAAAGCTGGACTTAGACATAATTTCACTCTCACAACATTATGGCTGGTTGGAGACAGTCCGAACCACAAGTACCGGGTCCATGGTTCTGGCCGTATACTGGGGGGACGGGGACGACTCCCATTAACCCCTGACTATACCGGGGATACGCTTATCACAATGCCTTTCTGGTCTGTGCTGAAGCAGGGCATTCTGGCAGCCAAGTGGCTTGACCTTTATTAGTGAGCCTGGTTACCCCCTCTCGGAACCACAGACTTAGAAATCGCCAGCTCATATACAGTGCATAAAATATATTAATATATATACCCTTATACACCATTTTAATAAAAAGTATCACAAAATTCTTCTAAGTCCCTCGGGAAGAGTGAAAGATGTGCACGTTCATTTTCAGAGCTCCTAGACCTTCCTATAAGAAGTTAGCTAAAAAGTAGCTTCGAAAAACGCTTAGGTTAAGTTTCAGAGTTGCTTCTAATGTACCAAAGCTAGACTTAGACATAATTTCACTCTCACAACATTATGGCTGGTTGGAGACAGTCCGAACCACAAGTACCGGGTTCATGGTTCTGGCCGTATACTGGGGGGACGGGGACGACTCCCATTAACCCCTGACTATACCGGGGATACGCTTATCACAATGCCTTTCTGGTCTGTGCTGAAGCAGGGCATTCTGGCAGCCAAGTGGCTTGACCTTTATTAGTGAGCCTGGTTACCCCCTCTCGGAACCACAGACTTAGAAATCGCCAGCTCATATACAGTGCATAAAATATATTTATATATATACCCTTATACACCATTTTAATAAAAAATATCACAAAATTCTTCTAAGTCCCTCGGGAAGAGTGAAAGACGCGCACGTTCATTTTCAGAGCTCCTAGACCTTCCTATAAGAAGTTAGCTAAAAAGTAGCTTCGAAAAACGCTTAGGTTAAGTTTCAGAGTTGCTTCTAATGTACCAAAGCTGGACTTAGACATAATTTCACTCTCACAACATTATGGCTGGTTGGAGACAGTCCGAACCACAAGTACCGGGTCCATGGTTCTGGCCGTATACTGGGGGGACGGGGATGACTCCCATTAACCCCTGACTATACCGGGGATACGCTTATCACAATGCCTTTCTGGTCTGTGCTGAAGCAGGGCATTCTGGCAGCCAAGTGGCTTGACCTTTATTAGTGAGCCTGGTTACCCCCTCTCGGAACCACAGACTTAGAAATCGCCAGCTCATATACAGTGCATAAAATATATTTATATATATACCCTTATACACCATTTTAATAAAAAATATCACAAAATTCTTCTAAGTCCCTCGGGAAGAGTAAAAGACGCGCACGTTCATTTTCAGAGCTCCTAGACCTTCCTATAAGAAGTTAGCTAAAAAGTAGCTTCGAAAAACGCTTAGGTTAAGTTTCAGAGTTGCTTCTAATGTACCAAAGCTGGACTTAGACATAATTTCACTCTCACAACATTATGGCTGGTTGGAGACAGTCCGAACCACAAGTACCGGGTCCATGGTTCTGGCCGTATACTGGGGGGACGGGGACGACTCCCATTAACCCCTGACTATACCGGGGATACGCTTATCACAATGACTTTCTGGTCTGTGCTGAAGCAGGGCATTCTGGCAGGCAAGTGGCTTGACCTTTATTAGTGAGCCTGGTTACCCCCTCTCGGAACCACAGACTTAGAAATCGCCAGCTCATATACAGTGCATAAAATATATTTATATATATACCCTTATACACCATTTTAATAAAAAATATCACAAAATTCTTCTAAGTCCCTCGGGAAGAGTGAAAGACGCGCACGTTCATTTTCAGAGCTCCTAGACCTTCCTATAAGAAGTTAGCCAAAAAGTAGCTTCGAAAAACGCTTAGGTTAAGTTTCAGAGTTGCTTCTAATGTACCAAAGCTGGACTTAGACATAATTTCACTCTCACAACATTATGGCTGGTTGGAGACAGTCCGAACCACAAGTACCGGGTCCATGGTTCTTGCCGTATACTGGGGGGACGGGGATGACTCCCATTAACCCCTGACTATACCGGGGATACGCTTATCACAATGCCTTTCTGGTCTGTGCTGAAGCAGGGCATTCTGGCAGCCAAGTGGCTTGACCTTTATTAGTGAGCCTGGTTACCCCCTCTCGGAACCACAGACTTAGAAATCGCCAGCTCATATACAGTGCATAAAATATATTTATATATATACCCTTATACACCATTTTAATAAAAAATATCACAAAATTCTTCTAAGTCCCTCGGGAAGAGTGAAAGACGCGCACGTTCATTTTCAGAGCTCCTAGACCTTCCTATAAGAAGTTAGCCAAAAAGTAGCTTCGAAAAACGCTTAGGTTAAGTTTCAGAGTTGCTTCTAATGTACCAAAGCTGGACTTAGACATAATTTCACTCTCACAACATTATGGCTGGTTGGAGACAGTCCGAACCACAAGTACCGGGTCCATGGTTCTGGCCGTATACTGGGGGGACGGGGACGACTCCCATTAACCCCTAACTATACGCTTATCACAATGCCTTTCTGGTCTGTGCTGAAGCAGGGCATTCTGGCAGCCAAGTGGCTTGACCTTTATTAGTGAGCCTGGTTACCCCCTCTCGGAACCACAGACTTAGAAATCGCCAGCTCATATACAGTGCATAAAATATATTTATATATATACCCTTATACACCATTTTAATAAAAAATATCACAAAATTCTTCTAAGTCCCTCGGGAAGAGTGAAAGACGCGCACGTTCATTTTCAGAGCTCCTAGACCTTCCTATAAGAAGTTAGCCAAAAAGTAGCTTCGAAAAACACTTAGGTTAAGTTTCAGAGTTGCTTCTAATGTACCAAAGCTGGACTTAGACATAATTTCACTCTCACAACATTATGGCTGGTTGGAGACAGTCCGAACCACAAGTACCGGGTCCATGGTTCTGGCCGTATACTGGGGGGACGGGGACGACTCCCATTAACCCCTGACTATACCGGGGATACGCTTATCACAATGCCTTTCTGGTCTGTGCTGAAGCAGGGCATTCTGGCAGCCAAGTGGCTTGACCTTTATTAGTGAGCCTGGTTACCCCCTCTCGGAACCACAGACTTAGAAATCGCCAGCTCATATACAGTGCATAAAACATATTTATATCTATACCCTTATACACCATTTTAATAAAAAATATCTCAAAATTCTTCTAAGTCCCTCGGGAAGAGTGAAAGACGCGCACGTTCATTTTCAGAGCTCCTAGACCTTCTTATAAGAAGTTAGCTAAAAAGTAGCTTCGAAAAACGCTTAGGTTAAGTTTCAGAGTTGCTTCTAATGTACCAAAGCTGGACTTAGACATAATTTCACTCTCACAACATTATGGCTGGTTGGAGACAGTCCGAACCACAAGTACCGGGTCCATGGTTCTGGCCGTATACTGGGGGGACGGGGACGACTCCCATTAACCCCTGACTATACCGGGGATACGCTTATCACAATGCCTTTCTGGTCTGTGCTGAAGCAGGGCATTCTGGCAGCCAAGTGGCTTGACCTTTATTAGTGAGCCTGGTTACCCCCTCTCGGAACCACAGACTTAGAAATCGCCAGCTCATATACAGTGCATAAAATATATTTATATATATACCCTTATACACCATTTTAATAAAAAATATCACAAAATTCTTCTAAGTCCCTCGGGAAGAGTGAAAGACGCGCACGTTCATTTTCAGAGCTCCTAGACCTTCCTATAAGAAGTTAGCCAAAAAGTAGCTTCGAAAAACGCTTAGGTTAAGTTTCAGAGTTGCTTCTAATGTACCAAAGCTGGACTTAGACATAATTTCACTCTCACAACATTATGGCTGGTTGGAGACAGTCCGAACCACAAGTTCCGGGTCCATGGTTCTGGCCGTATACTGGGGGGACGGGGATGACTCCCATTAACCCCTGACTATACCGGGGATACGCTTATCACAATGCCTTTCTGGTCTGTGCTGAAGCAGGGCATTCTGGCAGCCAAGTGGCTTGACCTTTATTAGTGAGCCTGGTTAACCCCTCTCGGAACCACAGACTTAGAAATCGCCAGCTCATATACAGTGCATAAAATATATTTATATATATACCCTTATACACCATTTTAATAAAAAATATCACAAAATTCTTCTAAGTCCCTCGGGAAGAGTGAAAGACGCGCACGTTCATTTTCAGAGCTCCTAGACCTTCCTATAAGAAGTTAGCTAAAAAGTAGCTTCGAAAAACGCTTAGGTTAAGTTTCAGAGTTGCTTCTAATGTACCAAAGCTGGACTTAGACATAATTTCACTCTCACAACATTATGGCTGGTTGGAGACAGTCCGAACCACAAGTACCGGGTCCATGGTTCTGGCCGTATACTGGGGGGACGGGGATGACTCCCATTAACCCCTGACTATACCGGGGATACGCTTATCACAATGCCTTTCTGGTCTGTGCTGAAGCAGGGCATTCTGGCAGCCAAGTGGCTTGACCTTTATTAGTGAGCCTGGTTACCCCCTCTCGGAACCACAGACTTAGAAATCGCCAGCTCATATACAGTGCATAAAATATATTTATATATATACCCTTATACACCATTTTAATAAAAAATATCACAAAATTCTTCTAAGTCCCTCGGGAAGAGTAAAAGACGCGCACGTTCATTTTCAGAGCTCCTAGACCTTCCTATAAGAAGTTAGCTAAAAAAGTAGCTTCGAAAAACGCTTAGGTTAAGTTTCAGAGTTGCTTCTAATGTACCAAAGCTGGACTTAGACATAATTTCACTCTCACAACATTATGGCTGGTTGGAGACAGTCCGAACCACAAGTACCGGGTCCATGGTTCTGGCCGTATACTGGGGGGACGGGGACGACTCCCATTAACCCCTGACTATACCGGGGATACGCTTATCACAATGCCTTTCTGGTCTGTGTTGAAGCAGGGCATTCTGGCAGCCAAGTGGCTTGACCTTTATTAGTGAGCCTGGTTACCCCCTCTCGGAACCACAGACTTAGAAATCGCCAGCTCATATACAGTGCATAAAATATATTTATATATATACCCTTATACACCATTTTAATAAAAAATATCACAAAATTCTTCTAAGTCCCTCGGGAAGAGTGAAAGACGCGCACGTTCATTTTCAGAGCTCCTAGACCTTCCTATAAGAAGTTAGCTAAAAAGTAGCTTCGAAAAACGCTTAGGTTAAGTTTCAGAGTTGCTTCTAATGTACCAAAGCTGGACTTAGACATAATTTCACTCTCACAACATTATGGCTGGTTGGAGACAGTCCGAACCACAAGTACCGGGTCCATGGTTCTGGCCGTATACTGGGGGGACGGGGACGACTCCCATTAACCCCTGACTATACCGGGGATACGCTTATCACAATGCCTTTCTGGTCTGTGCTGAAGCAGGGCATTCTGGCAGCCAAGTGGCTTGACCTTTATTAGTGAGCCTGGTTACCCCCTCTCGGAACCACAGACTTAGAAATCGCCAGCTCATATACAGTGCATAAAATATATTAATATATATACCCTTATACACCATTTTAATAAAAAGTATCACAAAATTCTTCTAAGTCCCTCGGGAAGAGTGAAAGATGTGCACGTTCATTTTCAGAGCTCCTAGACCTTCCTATAAGAAGTTAGCTAAAAAGTAGCTTCGAAAAACGCTTAGGTTAAGTTTCAGAGTTGCTTCTAATGTACCAAAGCTGGACTTAGACATAATTTCACTCTCACAACATTATGGCTGGTTGGAGACAGTCCGAACCACAAGTACCGGGTCCATGGTTCTGGCCGTATACTGGGGGGACGGGGACGACTCCCATTAACCCCTGACTATACCGGGGATACGCTTATCACAATGCCTTTCTGGTCTGTGCTGAAGCAGGGCATTCTGGCAGCCAAGTGGCTTGACCTTTATTAGTGAGCCTGGTTACCCCCTCTCGGAACCACAGACTTAGAAATCGCCAGCTCATATACAGTGCATAAAATATATTTATATATATACCCTTATACACCATTTTAATAAAAAATATCACAAAATTCTTCTAAGTCCCTCGGGAAGAGTGAAAGACGCGCACGTTCATTTTCAGAGCTCCTAGACCTTCCTATAAGAAGTTAGCTAAAAAGTAGCTTCGAAAAACGCTTAGGTTAAGTTTCAGAGTTGCTTCTAATGTACCAAAGCTGGACTTAGACATAATTTCACTCTCACAACATTATGGCTGGTTGGAGACAGTCCGAACCACAAGTACCGGGTCCATGGTTCTGGCCGTATACTGGGGGGACGGGGACGACTCCCATTAACCCCTGACTATACCGGGGATACGCTTATCACAATGCCTTTCTGGTCTGTGCTGAAGCAGGGCATTCTGGCAGCCAAGTGGCTTGACCTTTATTAGTGAGCCTGGTTACCCCCTCTCGGAACCACAGACTTAGAAATCGCCAGCTCATATACAGTGCATAAAATATATTTATATATATACCCTTATACACGATTTTAATAAAAAATATCACAAAATTCTTCTAAGTCCCTCGGGAAGAGTGAAAGACGCGCACGTTCATTTTCAGAGCTCCTAGACCTTCCT
Source organism: Ascaphus truei (assembly GCF_040206685.1). Taxonomy (NCBI): domain Eukaryota; kingdom Metazoa; phylum Chordata; class Amphibia; order Anura; family Ascaphidae; genus Ascaphus; species Ascaphus truei. Next base: position 2,187,279 of record NC_134493.1, read on the forward strand.
ATAAGAAGTTAGCCAAAAAGTAGCTTCGAAAAACGCTTAGGTTAAGTTTCAGAGTTGCTTCTAATGTACCAAAGCTGGACTTAGACATAATTTCACTCTCACAACATTATGGCTGGTTGGAGACAGTCCGAACCACAAGTTCCGGGTCCATGTTTCTGGCCGTATACTGGGGGGACGGGGATGACTCCCATTAACCCCTGACTATACCGGGGATACGCTTATCACAATGCCTTTCTGGTCTGTGCTGAAGCAGGGCATTCTGGCAGCCAAGTGGCTTGACCTTTATTAGTGAGCCTGGTTACCCCCTCTCGGAACCACAGACTTAGAAATCGCCAGCTCATATACAGTGCATAAAATATATTTATATATATACCCTTATACACCATTTTAATAAAAAATATCACAAAATTCTTCTAAGTCCCTCGGGAAGAGTGAAAGACGCGCACGTTCATTTTCAGAGCTCCTAGACCTTCCTATAAGAAGTTAGCTAAAAAGTAGCTTCGAAAAACGCTTAGGTTAAGTTTCAGAGTTGCTTCTAATGTACCAAAGCTGGACTTAGACATAATTTCACTCTCACAACATTATGGCTGGTTGGAGACAGTCCGAACCACAAGTACCGGGTCCATGGTTCTGGCCGTATACTGGGGGGACGGGGACGACTCCCATTAACCCCTGACTATACCGGGGATACGCTTATCACAATGCCTTTCTGGTCTGTGCTGAAGCAGGGCATTCTGGCAGCCAAGTGGCTTGACCTTTATTAGTGAGCCTGGTTACCCCCTCTCGGAACCACAGACTTAGAAATCGCCAGCTCATATACAGTGCATAAAATATATTAATATATATACCCTTATACACCATTTTAATAAAAAGTATCACAAAATTCTTCTAAGTCCCTCGGGAAGAGTGAAAGATGTGCACGTTCATTTTCAGAGCTCCTAGACCTTCCTATAAGAAGTTAGCTAAAAAGTAGCTTCGAAAAACGCTTAGGTTAAGTTTCAGAGTTGCTTCTAATGTACCAAAGCTAGACTTAGACATAATTTCACTCTCACAACATTATGGCTGGTTGGAGACAGTCCGAACCACAAGTACCGGGTTCATGGTTCTGGCCGTATACTGGGGGGACGGGGACGACTCCCATTAACCCCTGACTATACCGGGGATACGCTTATCACAATGCCTTTCTGGTCTGTGCTGAAGCAGGGCATTCTGGCAGCCAAGTGGCTTGACCTTTATTAGTGAGCCTGGTTACCCCCTCTCGGAACCACAGACTTAGAAATCGCCAGCTCATATACAGTGCATAAAATATATTTATATATATACCCTTATACACCATTTTAATAAAAAATATCACAAAATTCTTCTAAGTCCCTCGGGAAGAGTGAAAGACGCGCACGTTCATTTTCAGAGCTCCTAGACCTTCCTATAAGAAGTTAGCTAAAAAGTAGCTTCGAAAAACGCTTAGGTTAAGTTTCAGAGTTGCTTCTAATGTACCAAAGCTGGACTTAGACATAATTTCACTCTCACAACATTATGGCTGGTTGGAGACAGTCCGAACCACAAGTACCGGGTCCATGGTTCTGGCCGTATACTGGGGGGACGGGGATGACTCCCATTAACCCCTGACTATACCGGGGATACGCTTATCACAATGCCTTTCTGGTCTGTGCTGAAGCAGGGCATTCTGGCAGCCAAGTGGCTTGACCTTTATTAGTGAGCCTGGTTACCCCCTCTCGGAACCACAGACTTAGAAATCGCCAGCTCATATACAGTGCATAAAATATATTTATATATATACCCTTATACACCATTTTAATAAAAAATATCACAAAATTCTTCTAAGTCCCTCGGGAAGAGTAAAAGACGCGCACGTTCATTTTCAGAGCTCCTAGACCTTCCTATAAGAAGTTAGCTAAAAAGTAGCTTCGAAAAACGCTTAGGTTAAGTTTCAGAGTTGCTTCTAATGTACCAAAGCTGGACTTAGACATAATTTCACTCTCACAACATTATGGCTGGTTGGAGACAGTCCGAACCACAAGTACCGGGTCCATGGTTCTGGCCGTATACTGGGGGGACGGGGACGACTCCCATTAACCCCTGACTATACCGGGGATACGCTTATCACAATGACTTTCTGGTCTGTGCTGAAGCAGGGCATTCTGGCAGGCAAGTGGCTTGACCTTTATTAGTGAGCCTGGTTACCCCCTCTCGGAACCACAGACTTAGAAATCGCCAGCTCATATACAGTGCATAAAATATATTTATATATATACCCTTATACACCATTTTAATAAAAAATATCACAAAATTCTTCTAAGTCCCTCGGGAAGAGTGAAAGACGCGCACGTTCATTTTCAGAGCTCCTAGACCTTCCTATAAGAAGTTAGCCAAAAAGTAGCTTCGAAAAACGCTTAGGTTAAGTTTCAGAGTTGCTTCTAATGTACCAAAGCTGGACTTAGACATAATTTCACTCTCACAACATTATGGCTGGTTGGAGACAGTCCGAACCACAAGTACCGGGTCCATGGTTCTTGCCGTATACTGGGGGGACGGGGATGACTCCCATTAACCCCTGACTATACCGGGGATACGCTTATCACAATGCCTTTCTGGTCTGTGCTGAAGCAGGGCATTCTGGCAGCCAAGTGGCTTGACCTTTATTAGTGAGCCTGGTTACCCCCTCTCGGAACCACAGACTTAGAAATCGCCAGCTCATATACAGTGCATAAAATATATTTATATATATACCCTTATACACCATTTTAATAAAAAATATCACAAAATTCTTCTAAGTCCCTCGGGAAGAGTGAAAGACGCGCACGTTCATTTTCAGAGCTCCTAGACCTTCCTATAAGAAGTTAGCTAAAAAGTAGCTTCGAAAAACGCTTAGGTTAAGTTTCAGAGTTGCTTCTAATGTACCAAAGCTGGACTTAGACATAATTTCACTCTCACAACATTATGGCTGGTTGGAGACAGTCCGAACCACAAGTACCGGGTCCATGGTTCTGGCCGTATACTGGGGGGACGGGGACGACTCCCATTAACCCCTGACTATACCGGGGATACGCTTATCACAATGACTTTCTGGTCTGTGCTGAAGCAGGGCATTCTGGCAGGCAAGTGGCTTGACCTTTATTAGTGAGCCTGGTTACCCCCTCTCGGAACCACAGACTTAGAAATCGCCAGCTCATATACAGTGCATAAAACATATTTATATCTATACCCTTATACACCATTTTAATAAAAAATATCTCAAAATTCTTCTAAGTCCCTCGGGAAGAGTGAAAGACGCGCACGTTCATTTTCAGAGCTCCTAGACCTTCTTATAAGAAGTTAGCTAAAAAGTAGCTTCGAAAAACGCTTAGGTTAAGTTTCAGAGTTGCTTCTAATGTACCAAAGCTGGACTTAGACATAATTTCACTCTCACAACATTATGGCTGGTTGGAGACAGTCCGAACCACAAGTACCGGGTCCATGGTTCTGGCCGTATACTGGGGGGACGGGGACGACTCCCATTAACCCCTGACTATACCGGGGATACGCTTATCACAATGCCTTTCTGGTCTGTGCTGAAGCAGGGCATTCTGGCAGCCAAGTGGCTTGACCTTTATTAGTGAGCCTGGTTACCCCCTCTCGGAACCACAGACTTAGAAATCGCCAGCTCATATACAGTGCATAAAATATATTTATATATATACCCTTATACACCATTTTAATAAAAAATATCACAAAATTCTTCTAAGTCCCTCGGGAAGAGTGAAAGACGCGCACGTTCATTTTCAGAGCTCCTAGACCTTCCTATAAGAAGTTAGCCAAAAAGTAGCTTCGAAAAACGCTTAGGTTAAGTTTCAGAGTTGCTTCTAATGTACCAAAGCTGGACTTAGACATAATTTCACTCTCACAACATTATGGCTGGTTGGAGACAGTCCGAACCACAAGTTCCGGGTCCATGGTTCTGGCCGTATACTGGGGGGACGGGGATGACTCCCATTAACCCCTGACTATACCGGGGATACGCTTATCACAATGCCTTTCTGGTCTGTGCTGAAGCAGGGCATTCTGGCAGCCAAGTGGCTTGACCTTTATTAGTGAGCCTGGTTAACCCCTCTCGGAACCACAGACTTAGAAATCGCCAGCTCATATACAGTGCATAAAATATATTTATATATATACCCTTATACACCATTTTAATAAAAAATATCACAAAATTCTTCTAAGTCCCTCGGGAAGAGTGAAAGACGCGCACGTTCATTTTCAGAGCTCCTAGACCTTCCTATAAGAAGTTAGCTAAAAAGTAGCTTCGAAAAACGCTTAGGTTAAGTTTCAGAGTTGCTTCTAATGTACCAAAGCTGGACTTAGACATAATTTCACTCTCACAACATTATGGCTGGTTGGAGACAGTCCGAACCACAAGTACCGGGTCCATGGTTCTGGCCGTATACTGGGGGGACGGGGATGACTCCCATTAACCCCTGACTATACTGGGGATACGCTTATCACAATGCCTTTCTGGTCTGTGCTGAAGCAGGGCATTCTGGCAGCCAAGTGGCTTGACCTTTATTAGTGAGCCTGGTTACCCCCTCTCGGAACCACAGACTTAGAAATCGCCAGCTCATATACAGTGCATAAAATATATTTATATATATACCCTTATACACCATTTTAATAAAAAATATCACAAAATTCTTCTAAGTCCCTCGGGAAGAGTAAAAGACGCGCACGTTCATTTTCAGAGCTCCTAGACCTTCCTATAAGAAGTTAGCTAAAAAAGTAGCTTCGAAAAACGCTTAGGTTAAGTTTCAGAGTTGCTTCTAATGTACCAAAGCTGGACTTAGACATAATTTCACTCTCACAACATTATGGCTGGTTGGAGACAGTCCGAACCACAAGTACCGGGTCCATGGTTCTGGCCGTATACTGGGGGGACGGGGATGACTCCCATTAACCCCTGACTATACCGGGGATACGCTTATCACAATGCCTTTCTGGTCTGTGCTGAAGCAGGGCATTCTGGCAGCCAAGTGGCTTGACCTTTATTAGTGAGCCTGGTTACCCCCTCTCGGAACCACAGACTTAGAAATCGCCAGCTCATATACAGTGCATAAAATATATTTATATATATACCCTTATACACCATTTTAATAAAAAATATCACAAAATTCTTCTAAGTCCCTCGGGAAGAGTAAAAGACGCGCACGTTCATTTTCAGAGCTCCTAGACCTTCCTATAAGAAGTTAGCTAAAAAGTAGCTTCGAAAAACGCTTAGGTTAAGTTTCAGAGTTGCTTCTAATGTACCAAAGCTGGACTTAGACATAATTTCACTCTCACAACATTATGGCTGGTTGGAGACAGTCCGAACCACAAGTACCGGGTCCATGGTTCTGGCCGTATACTGGGGGGACGGGGACGACTCCCATTAACCCCTGACTATACCGGGGATACGCTTATCACAATGACTTTCTGGTCTGTGCTGAAGCAGGGCATTCTGGCAGGCAAGTGGCTTGACCTTTATTAGTGAGCCTGGTTACCCCCTCTCGGAACCACAGACTTAGAAATCGCCAGCTCATATACAGTGCATAAAATATATTTATATATATACCCTTATACACCATTTTAATAAAAAATATCACAAAATTCTTCTAAGTCCCTCGGGAAGAGTGAAAGACGCGCACGTTCATTTTCAGAGCTCCTAGACCTTCCTATAAGAAGTTAGCCAAAAAGTAGCTTCGAAAAACGCTTAGGTTAAGTTTCAGAGTTGCTTCTAATGTACCAAAGCTGGACTTAGACATAATTTCACTCTCACAACATTATGGCTGGTTGGAGACAGTCCGAACCACAAGTACCGGGTCCATGGTTCTTGCCGTATACTGGGGGGACGGGGATGACTCCCATTAACCCCTGACTATACCGGGGATACGCTTATCACAATGCCTTTCTGGTCTGTGCTGAAGCAGGGCATTCTGGCAGCCAAGTGGCTTGACCTTTATTAGTGAGCCTGGTTACCCCCTCTCGGAACCACAGACTTAGAAATCGCCAGCTCATATACAGTGCATAAAATATATTTATATATATACCCTTATACACCATTTTAATAAAAAATATCACAAAATTCTTCTAAGTCCCTCGGGAAGAGTGAAAGACGCGCACGTTCATTTTCAGAGCTCCTAGACCTTCCTATAAGAAGTTAGCTAAAAAGTAGCTTCGAAAAACGCTTAGGTTAAGTTTCAGAGTTGCTTCTAATGTACCAAAGCTGGACTTAGACATAATTTCACTCTCACAACATTATGGCTGGTTGGAGACAGTCCGAACCACAAGTACCGGGTCCATGGTTCTGGCCGTATACTGGGGGGACGGGGACGACTCCCATTAACCCCTGACTATACCGGGGATACGCTTATCACAATGACTTTCTGGTCTGTGCTGAAGCAGGGCATTCTGGCAGGCAAGTGGCTTGACCTTTATTAGTGAGCCTGGTTACCCCCTCTCGGAACCACAGACTTAGAAATCGCCAGCTCATATACAGTGCATAAAACATATTTATATCTATACCCTTATACACCATTTTAATAAAAAATATCTCAAAATTCTTCTAAGTCCCTCGGGAAGAGTGAAAGACGCGCACGTTCATTTTCAGAGCTCCTAGACCTTCTTATAAGAAGTTAGCTAAAAAGTAGCTTCGAAAAACGCTTAGGTTAAGTTTCAGAGTTGCTTCTAATGTACCAAAGCTGGACTTAGACATAATTTCACTCTCACAACATTATGGCTGGTTGGAGACAGTCCGAACCACAAGTACCGGGTCCATGGTTCTGGCCGTATACTGGGGGGACGGGGACGACTCCCATTAACCCCTGACTATACCGGGGATACGCTTATCACAATGCCTTTCTGGTCTGTGCTGAAGCAGGGCATTCTGGCAGCCAAGTGGCTTGACCTTTATTAGTGAGCCTGGTTACCCCCTCTCGGAACCACAGACTTAGAAATCGCCAGCTCATATACAGTGCATAAAATATATTTATATATATACCCTTATACACCATTTTAATAAAAAATATCACAAAATTCTTCTAAGTCCCTCGGGAAGAGTGAAAGACGCGCACGTTCATTTTCAGAGCTCCTAGACCTTCCTATAAGAAGTTAGCCAAAAAGTAGCTTCGAAAAACGCTTAGGTTAAGTTTCAGAGTTGCTTCTAATGTACCAAAGCTGGACTTAGACATAATTTCACTCTCACAACATTATGGCTGGTTGGAGACAGTCCGAACCACAAGTTCCGGGTCCATGGTTCTGGCCGTATACTGGGGGGACGGGGATGACTCCCATTAACCCCTGACTATACCGGGGATACGCTTATCACAATGCCTTTCTGGTCTGTGCTGAAGCAGGGCATTCTGGCAGCCAAGTGGCTTGACCTTTATTAGTGAGCCTGGTTAACCCCTCTCGGAACCACAGACTTAGAAATCGCCAGCTCATATACAGTGCATAAAATATATTTATATATATACCCTTATACACCATTTTAATAAAAAATATCACAAAATTCTTCTAAGTCCCTCGGGAAGAGTGAAAGACGCGCACGTTCATTTTCAGAGCTCCTAGACCTTCCTATAAGAAGTTAGCTAAAAAGTAGCTTCGAAAAACGCTTAGGTTAAGTTTCAGAGTTGCTTCTAATGTACCAAAGCTGGACTTAGACATAATTTCACTCTCACAACATTATGGCTGGTTGGAGACAGTCCGAACCACAAGTACCGGGTCCATGGTTCTGGCCGTATACTGGGGGGACGGGGATGACTCCCATTAACCCCTGACTATACTGGGGATACGCTTATCACAATGCCTTTCTGGTCTGTGCTGAAGCAGGGCATTCTGGCAGCCAAGTGGCTTGACCTTTATTAGTGAGCCTGGTTACCCCCTCTCGGAACCACAGACTTAGAAATCGCCAGCTCATATACAGTGCATAAAATATATTTATATATATACCCTTATACACCATTTTAATAAAAAATATCACAAAATTCTTCTAAGTCCCTCGGGAAGAGTAAAAGACGCGCACGTTCATTTTCAGAGCTCCTAGACCTTCCTATAAGAAGTTAGCTAAAAAAGTAGCTTCGAAAAACGCTTAGGTTAAGTTTCAGAGTTGCTTCTAATGTACCAAAGCTGGACTTAGACATAATTTCACTCTCACAACATTATGGCTGGTTGGAGACAGTCCGAACCACAAGTACCGGGTCCATGGTTCTGGCCGTATACTGGGGGGACGGGGACGACTCCCATTAACCCCTGACTATACCGGGGATACGCTTATCACAATGCCTTTCTGGTCTGTGTTGAAGCAGGGCATTCTGGCAGCCAAGTGGCTTGACCTTTATTAGTGAGCCTGGTTACCCCCTCTCGGAACCACAGACTTAGAAATCGCCAGCTCATATACAGTGCATAAAATATATTTATATATATACCCTTATACACCATTTTAATAAAAAATATCACAAAATTCTTCTAAGTCCCTCGGGAAGAGTGAAAGACGCGCACGTTCATTTTCAGAGCTCCTAGACCTTCCTATAAGAAGTTAGCTAAAAAGTAGCTTCGAAAAACGCTTAGGTTAAGTTTCAGAGTTGCTTCTAATGTACCAAAGCTGGACTTAGACATAATTTCACTCTCACAACATTATGGCTGGTTGGAGACAGTCCGAACCACAAGTACCGGGTCCATGGTTCTGGCCGTATACTGGGGGGACGGGGACGACTCCCATTAACCCCTGACTATACCGGGGATACGCTTATCACAATGCCTTTCTGGTCTGTGCTGAAGCAGGGCATTCTGGCAGCCAAGTGGCTTGACCTTTATTAGTGAGCCTGGTTACCCCCTCTCGGAACCACAGACTTAGAAATCGCCAGCTCATATACAGTGCATAAAATATATTTATATATATACCCTTATACACCATTTTAATAAAAAATATCACAAAATTCTTCTAAGTCCCTCGGGAAGAGTGAAAGACGCGCACGTTCATTTTCAGAGCTCCTAGACCTTCCTATAAGAAGTTAGCCAAAAAGTAGCTTCGAAAAACGCTTAGGTTAAGTTTCAGAGTTGCTTCTAATGTACCAAAGCTGGACTTAGACATAATTTCACTCTCACAACATTATGGCTGGTTGGAGACAGTCCGAACCACAAGTACCGGGTCCATGGTTCTGGCCGTATACTGGGGGGACGGGGATGACTCCCATTAACCCCTGACTATACCGGGGATACGCTTATCACAATGCCTTTCTGGTCTGTGCTGAAGCAGGGCATTCTGGCAGCCAAGTGGCTTGACCTTTATTAGTGAGCCTGGTTACCCCCTCTCGGAACCACAGACTTAGAAATCGCCAGCTCATATACAGTGCATAAAATATATTTATATATATACCCTTATACACCATTTTAATAAAAAATATCACAAAATTCTTCTAAGTCCCTCGGGAAGAGTGAAAGACGCGCACGTTCATTTTCAGAGCTCCTAGACCTTCCTATAAGAAGTTAGCTAAAAAGTAGCTTCGAAAAACGCTTAGGTTAAGTTTCAGAGTTGCTTCTAATGTACCAAAGCTGGACTTAGACATAATTTCACTCTCACAACATTATGGCTGGTTGGAGACAGTCCGAACCACAAGTACCGGGTCCATGGTTCTGGCCGTATACTGGGGGGACGGGGACGACTCCCATTAACCCCTGACTATACCGGGGATACGCTTATCACAATGACTTTCTGGTCTGTGCTGAAGCAGGGCATTCTGGCAGCCAAGTGGCTTGACCTTTATTAGTGAGCCTGGTTACCCCCTCTCGGAACCACAGACTTAGAAATCGCCAGCTCATATACAGTGCATAAAATATATTTATATATATACCCTTATACACCATTTTAATAAAAAATATCACAAAATTCTTCTAAGTACCTCGGGAAGAGTGAAAGACGCGCACGTTCATTTTTAGAGCTCCTAGACCTTCCTACTGTATAAGAAGTTAGCCAAAAAGTAGCTTCGAAAAACGCTTAGGTTAAGTTTCAGAGTTGCTTCTAATGTACCAAAGCTGGACTTAGACATAATTTCACTCTCACAACATTATGGCTGGTTGGAGACAGTCCGAACCACAAGTACCGGGTCCATGGTTCTGGCCGTATACTGGGGGGACGGGGACGACTCCCATTAACCCCTGACTATACCGGGGATACGCTTATCACAATGCCTTTCTGGTCTGTGCTGAAGCAGGGCATTCTGGCAGCCAAGTGGCTTGACCTTTATTAGTGAGCCTGGTTACCCCCTCTCGGAACCACAGACTTAGAAATCGCCAGCTCATATACAGTGCATAAAATATATTTATATATATACCCTTATACACCATTTTAATAAAAAATATCACAAAATTCTTCTAAGTCCCTCGGGAAGAGTGAAAGACGCGCACGTTCATTTTCAGAGCTCCTAGACCTTCCTATAAGAAGTTAGCTAAAAAGTAGCTTCGAAAAACGCTTAGGTTAAGTTTCAGAGTTGCTTCTAATGTACCAAAGCTGGACTTAGACATAATTTCACTCTCACAACATTATGGCTGGTTGGAGACAGTCCGAACCACAAGTACCGGGTCCATGGTTCTGGCCGTATACTGGGGGGACGGGGACGACTCCCATTAACCCCTGACTATACCGGGGATACGCTTATCACAATGACTTTCTGGTCTGTGCTTAAACAGGGCATTCTGGCAGGCAAGTGGCTTGACCTTTATTAGTGAGCCTGGTTACCCCCTCTCGGAACCACAGACTTAGAAATCGCCAGCTCATATACAGTGCATAAAATATATTTATATATATACCCTTATACACCATTTTAATAAAAAATATCACAAAATTCTTCTAAGTCCCTCGGGAAGAGTGAAAGACGCGCACGTTCATTTTCAGAGCTCCTAGACCTTCCTATAAGAAGTTAGCTAAAAAGTAGCTTCGAAAAACGCTTAGGTTAAGTTTCAGAGTTGCTTCTAATGTACCAAAGCTGGACTTAGACATAATTTCACTCTCACAACATTATGGCTGGTTGGAGACAGTCCGAACCACAAGTACCGGGTCCATGGTTCTGGCCGTATACTGGGGGGACGGGGATGACTCCCATTAACCCCTGACTATACCGGGGATACGCTTATCACAATGCCTTTCTGGTCTGTGCTGAAGCAGGGCATTCTGGCAGCCAAGTGGCTTGACCTTTATTAGTGAGCCTGGTTACCCCCTCTCGGAACCACAGACTTAGAAATCGCCAGCTCATATACAGTGCATAAAATATATTTATATATATACCCTTATACACCATTTTAATAAAAAATATCACAAAATTCTTCTAAGTCCCTCGGGAAGAGTGAAAGACGCGCACGTTCATTTTCAGAGCTCCTAGACCTTCCTATAAGAAGTTAGCTAAAAAGTAGCTTCGAAAAACGCTTAGGTTAAGTTTCAGAGTTGCTTCTAATGTACCAAAGCTGGACTTAGACATAATTTCACTCTCACAACATTATGGCTGGTTGGAGACAGTCCGAACCACAAGTACCGGGTCCATGGTTCTGGCCGTATACTGGGGGGACGGGGACGACTCCCATTAACCCCTGACTATACCGGGGATACGCTTATCACAATGCCTTTCTGGTCTGTGCTGAAGCAGGGCATTCTGGCAGCCAAGTGGCTTGACCTTTATTAGTGAGCCTGGTTACCCCCTCTCGGAACCACAGACTTAGAAATCGCCAGCTCATATACAGTGCATAAAATATATTTATATATATACCCTTATACACCATTTTAATAAAAAATATCACAAAATTCTTCTAAGTACCTCGGGAAGAGTGAAAGACGCGCACGTTCATTTTCAGAGCTCCTAGACCTTCCTATAAGAAGTTAGCCAAAAAGTAGCTTCGAAAAACGCTTAGGTTAAGTTTCAGAGTTGCTTCTAATGTACCAAAGCTGGACTTAGACATAATTTCACTCTCACAACATTATGGCTGGTTGGAGACAGTCCGAACCACAAGTACCGGGTCCATGGTTCTGGCCGTATACTGGGGGGACGGGGACGACTCCCATTAACCCCTGACTATACCGGGGATACGCTTATCACAATGCCTTTTTGGTCTGTGCTGAAGCAGGGCATTCTGGCAGCTAAGTGGCTTGACCTTTATTAGTGAGCCTGGTTACCCCCTCTCGGAACCACAGACTTAGAAATCGCCAGCTCATATACAGTGCATAAAATATATTTATATATATACCCTTATACACCATTTTAATAAAAAATATCACAAAATTCTTCTAAGTCCCTCGGGAAGAGTGAAAGACGCGCACGTTCATTTTCAGAGCTCCTAGACCTTCCTATAAGAAGTTAGCTAAAAAGTAGCTTCGAAAAACGCTTAGGTTAAGTTTCAGAGTTGCTTCTAATGTACCAAAGCTGGACTTAGACATAATTTCACTCTCACAACATTATGGCTGGTTAGAGACAGTCCGAACCACAAGTACCGGGTCCATGGTTCTGGCCGTATACTGGGGGGACGGGGACGACTCCCATTAACCCCTGACTATACCGGGGATACGCTTATCACAATGACTTTCTGGTCTGTGCTGAAGCAGGGCATTCTGGCAGGCAAGTGGCTTGACCTTTATTAGTGAGCCTGGTTACCCCCTCTCGGAACCACAGACTTAGAAATCGCCAGCTCATATACAGTGCATAAAATATATTTATATATATACCCTTATACACCATTTTAATAAAAAATATCACAAAATTCTTCTAAGTCCCTCGGGAAGAGTGAAAGACGCGCACGTTCATTTTCAGAGCTCCTAGACCTTCCTATAAGAAGTTAGCTAAAAAGTAGCTTCGAAAAATGCTTAGGTTAAGTTTCAGAGTTGCTTCTAATGTACCAAAGCTGGACTTAGACATAATTTCACTCTCACAACATTATGGCTGGTTGGAGACAGTCCGAACCACAAGTACCGGGTCCATGGTTCTGGCCGTATACTGGGGGGACGGGGACGACTCCCATTAACCCCTGACTATACCGGGGATACGCTTATCACAATGCCTTTCTGGTCTGTGCTGAAGCAGGGCATTCTGGCAGCCAAGTGGCTTGACCTTTATTAGTGAGCCTGGTTACCCCCTCTCGGAACCACAGACTTAGAAATCGCCAGCTCATATACGGTGCATAAAATATATTTATATATATACCCTTATACACCATTTTAATAAAAAATATCACAAAATTCTTCTAAGTCCCTCGGGAAGAGTGAAAGACGCGCACGTTCATTTTCAGAGCTCCTAGACCTTCCTATAAGAAGTTAGCTAAAAAGTAGCTTCGAAAAACGCTTAGGTTAAGTTTCAGAGTTGCTTCTAATGTACCAAAGCTGGACTTAGACATAATTTCACTCTCACAACATTATGGCTGGTTGGAGACAGTCCGAACCACAAGTACCGGGTCCATGGTTCTGGCCGTATACTGGGGGGACGGGGACGACTCCCATTAACCCCTGACTATACCGGGGATACGCTTATCACAATGCCTTTCTGGTCTGTGCTGAAGCAGGGCATTCTGGCAGCCAAGTGGCTTGACCTTTATTAGTGAGCCTGGTTACCCCCTCTCGGAACCACAGACTTAGAAATCGCCAGCTCATATACGGTGCATAAAATATATTTATATATATACCCTTATACACCATTTTAATAAAAAATATCACAAAATTCTTCTAAGTCCCTCGGGAAGAGTGAAAGACGCGCACGTTCATTTTCAGAACTCCTAGACCTTCCTATAAGAAGTTAGCTAAAAAGTAGCTTCGAAAAACGCTTAGGTTAAGTTTCAGAGTTGCTTCTAATGTACCAAAGCTGGACTTAGACATAATTTCACTCTCACAACATTATGGCTGGTTGGAGACAGTCCGAACCACAAGTACCGGGTCCATGGTTCGGGCCGTATACTGGGGGGACTGGGACGACTCCCATTAACCCCTGACTATACCGGGGATACGCTTATCACAATGACTTTCTGGTCTGTGCTGAAGCAGGGCATTCTGGCAGGCAAGTGGCTTGACCTTTATTAGTGAGCCTGGTTACCCCCTCTCGGAACCACAGACTTAGAAATCGCCAGCTCATATACAGTGCATAAAATATATTTATATATATACCCTTATACACCATTTTAATAAAAAATATCACAAAATTCTTCTAAGTCCCTCGGGAAGAGTGAAAGACGCGCACGTTTATTTTCAGAGCTCCTAGACCTTCCTATAAGAAGTTAGCCAAAAAGTAGCTTCGAAAAACGCTTAGGTTAAGTTTCAGAGTTGCTTCTAATGTACCAAAGCTGGACTTAGACATAATTTCACTCTCACAACATTATGGCTGGTTGGAGACAGTCCGAACCACAAGTACCGGGTCCATGGTTCTGGCCGTATACTGGGGGGACGGGGACGACTCCCATTAACCCCTGACTATACCGGGGATACGCTTATCACAATGCCTTTCTGGTCTGTGCTGAAGCAGGGCATTCTGGCAGCCAAGTGGCTTGACCTTTATTAGTGAGCCTGGTTACCCCCTCTCGGAACCACAGACTTAGAAATCGCCAGCTCATATACGGTGCATAAAATATATTTATATATATACCCTTATACACCATTTTAATAAAAAATATCACAAAATTCTTCTAAGTCCCTCGGGAAGAGTGAAAGACGCGCACGTTCATTTTCAGAGCTCCTAGACCTTCCTATAAGAAGTTAGCTAAAAAGTAGCTTCGAAAAACGCTTAGGTTAAGTTTCAGAGTTGCTTCTAATGTACCAAAGCTGGACTTAGACATAATTTCACTCTCACAACATTATGGCTGGTTGGAGACAGTCCGAACCACAAGTACCGGGTCCATGGTTCGGGCCGTATACTGGGGGGACGGGGACGACTCCCATTAACCCCTGACTATACCGGGGATACGCTTATCACAATGACTTTCTGGTCTGTGCTGAAGCAGGGCATTCTGGCAGGCAAGTGGCTTGACCTTTATTAGTGAGCCTGGTTACCCCCTCTCGGAACCACAGACTTAGAAATCGCCAGCTCATATACAGTGCATAAAATATATTTATATATATACCCTTATACACCATTTTAATAAAAAATATCACAAAATTCTTCTAAGTCCCTCGGGAAGAGTGAAAGACGCGCACGTTTATTTTCAGAGCTCCTAGACCTTCCTATAAGAAGTTAGCCAAAAAGTAGCTTCGAAAAACGCTTAGGTTAAGTTTCAGAGTTGCTTCTAATGTACCAAAGCTGGACTTAGACATAATTTCACTCTCACAACATTATGGCTGGTTGGAGACAGTCCGAACCACAAGTACCGGGTCCATGGTTCTGGCCGTATACTGGGGGGACGGGGACGACTCCCATTAACCCCTGACTATACCGGGGATACGCTTATCACAATGCCTTTCTGGTCTGTGCTGAAGCAGGGCATTCTGGCAGCCAAGTGGCTTGACCTTTATTAGTGAGCCTGGTTACCCCCTCTCGGAACCACAGACTTAGAAATCGCCAGCTCATATACGGTGCATAAAATATATTTATATATATACCCTTATACACCATTTTAATAAAAAATATCACAAAATTCTTCTAAGTCCCTCGGGAAGAGTGAAAGACGCGCACGTTCATTTTCAGAGCTCCTAGACCTTCCTATAAGAAGTTAGCTAAAAAGTAGCTTCGAAAAACGCTTAGGTTAAGTTTCAGAGTTGCTTCTAATGTACCAAAGCTGGACTTAGACATAATTTCACTCTCACAACATTATGGCTGGTTGGAGACAGTCCGAACCACAAGTACCGGGTCCATGGTTCGGGCCGTATACTGGGGGGACGGGGACGACTCCCATTAACCCCTGACTATACCGGGGATACGCTTATCACAATGACTTTCTGGTCTGTGCTGAAGCAGGGCATTCTGGCAGGCAAGTGGCTTGACCTTTATTAGTGAGCCTGGTTACCCCCTCTCGGAACCACAGACTTAGAAATCGCCAGCTCATATACAGTGCATAAAATATATTTATATATATACCCTTATACACCATTTTAATAAAAAATATCACAAAATTCTTCTAAGTCCCTCGGGAAGAGTGAAAGACGCGCACGTTCATTTTCAGAGCTCCTAGACCTTCCTATAAGAAGTTAGCTAAAAAGTAGCTTCGAAAAACGCTTAGGTTAAGTTTCAGAGTTGCTTCTAATGTACCAAAGCTGGACTTAGACATAATTTCACTCTCACAACATTATGGCTGGTTGGAGACAGTCCGAACCACAAGTACCGGGTCCATGGTTCGGGCCGTATACTGGGGGGACTGGGACGACTCCCATTAACCCCTGACTATACCGGGGATACGCTTATCACAATGACTTTCTGGTCTGTGCTGAAGCAGGGCATTCTGGCAGGCAAGTGGCTTGACCTTTATTAGTGAGCCTGGTTACCCCCTCTCGGAACCACAGACTTAGAAATCGCCAGCTCATATACAGTGCATAAAATATATTTATATATATACCCTTATACACCATTTTAATAAAAAATATCACAAAATTCTTCTAAGTCCCTCGGGAAGAGTGAAAGACGCGCACGTTTATTTTCAGAGCTCCTAGACCTTCCTATAAGAAGTTAGCCAAAAAGTAGCTTCGAAAAACGCTTAGGTTAAGTTTCAGAGTTGCTTCTAATGTACCAAAGCTGGACTTAGACATAATTTCACTCTCACAACATTATGGCTGGTTGGAGACAGTCCGAACCACAAGTACCGGGTCCATGGTTCTGGCCGTATACTGGGGGGACGGGGACGACTCCCATTAACCCCTGACTATACCGGGGATACGCTTATCACAATGCCTTTCTGGTCTGTGCTGAAGCAGGGCATTCTGGCAGCCAAGTGGCTTGACCTTTATTAGTGAGCCTGGTTACCCCCTCTCGGAACCACAGACTTAGAAATCGCCAGCTCATATACGGTGCATAAAATATATTTATATATATACCCTTATACACCATTTTAATAAAAAATATCACAAAATTCTTCTAAGTCCCTCGGGAAGAGTGAAAGACGCGCACGTTCATTTTCAGAGCTCCTAGACCTTCCTATAAGAAGTTAGCTAAAAAGTAGCTTCGAAAAACGCTTAGGTTAAGTTTCAGAGTTGCTTCTAATGTACCAAAGCTGGACTTAGACATAATTTCACTCTCACAACATTATGGCTGGTTGGAGACAGTCCGAACCACAAGTACCGGGTCCATGGTTCGGGCCGTATACTGGGGGGACGGGGACGACTCCCATTAACCCCTGACTATACCGGGGATACGCTTATCACAATGACTTTCTGGTCTGTGCTGAAGCAGGGCATTCTGGCAGGCAAGTGGCTTGACCTTTATTAGTGAGCCTGGTTACCCCCTCTCGGAACCACAGACTTAGAAATCGCCAGCTCATATACAGTGCATAAAATATATTTATATATATACCCTTATACACCATTTTAATAAAAAATATCACAAAATTCTTCTAAGTCCCTCGGGAAGAGTGAAAGACGCGCACGTTCATTTTCAGAGCTCCTAGACCTTCCTATAAGAAGTTAGCCAAAAAGTAGCTTCGAAAAACACTTAGGTTAAGTTTCAGAGTTGCTTCTAATGTACCAAAGCTGGACTTAGACATAATTTCACTCTCACAACATTATGGCTGGTTGGAGACAGTCCGAACCACAAGTACCGGGTCCATGGTTCTGGCCGTATACTGGGGGGACGGGGACGACTCCCATTAACCCCTGACTATACCGGGGATACGCTTATCACAATGCCTTTCTGGTCTGTGCTGAAGCAGGGCATTCTGGCAGCCAAGTGGCTTGACCTTTATTAGTGAGCCTGGTTACCCCCTCTCGGAACCACAGACTTAGAAATCGCCAGCTCATATACAGTGCATAAAATATATTTATATATATACCCTTATACACCATTTTAATAAAAAATATCACAAAATTCTTCTAAGTCCCTCGGGAAGAGTGAAAGACGCGCACGTTTATTTTCAGAGCTCCTAGACCTTCCTATAAGAAGTTAGCCAAAAAGTAGCTTCGAAAAACGCTTAGGTTAAGTTTCAGAGTTGCTTCTAATGTACCAAAGCTGGACTTAGACATAATTTCACTCTCACAACATTATGGCTGGTTGGAGACAGTCCGAACCACAAGTACCGGGTCCATGGTTCTGGCCGTATACTGGGGGGACGGGGACGACTCCCATTAACCCCTGACTATACCGGGGATACGCTTATCACAATGCCTTTCTGGTCTGTGCTGAAGCAGGGCATTCTGGCAGCCAAGTGGCTTGACCTTTATTAGTGAGCCTGGTTACCCCCTCTCGGAACCACAGACTTAGAAATCGCCAGCTCATATACGGTGCATAAAATATATTTATATATATACCCTTATACACCATTTTAATAAAAAATATCACAAAATTCTTCTAAGTCCCTCGGGAAGAGTGAAAGACGCGCACGTTCATTTTCAGAGCTCCTAGACCTTCCTATAAGAAGTTAGCTAAAAAGTAGCTTCGAAAAACGCTTAGGTTAAGTTTCAGAGTTGCTTCTAATGTACCAAAGCTGGACTTAGACATAATTTCACTCTCACAACATTATGGCTGGTTGGAGACAGTCCGAACCACAAGTACCGGGTCCATGGTTCGGGCCGTATACTGGGGGGACGGGGACGACTCCCATTAACCCCTGACTATACCGGGGATACGCTTATCACAATGACTTTCTGGTCTGTGCTGAAGCAGGGCATTCTGGCAGGCAAGTGGCTTGACCTTTATTAGTGAGCCTGGTTACCCCCTCTCGGAACCACAGACTTAGAAATCGCCAGCTCATATACAGTGCATAAAATATATTTATATATATACCCTTATACACCATTTTAATAAAAAATATCACAAAATTCTTCTAAGTCCCTCGGGAAGAGTGAAAGACGCGCACGTTCATTTTCAGAGCTCCTAGACCTTCCTATAAGAAGTTAGCTAAAAAGTAGCTTCGAAAAACGCTTAGGTTAAGTTTCAGAGTTGCTTCTAATGTACCAAAGCTGGACTTAGACATAATTTCACTCTCACAACATTATGGCTGGTTGGAGACAGTCCGAACCACAAGTACCGGGTCCATGGTTCGGGCCGTATACTGGGGGGACTGGGACGACTCCCATTAACCCCTGACTATACCGGGGATACGCTTATCACAATGACTTTCTGGTCTGTGCTGAAGCAGGGCATTCTGGCAGGCAAGTGGCTTGACCTTTATTAGTGAGCCTGGTTACCCCCTCTCGGAACCACAGACTTAGAAATCGCCAGCTCATATACAGTGCATAAAATATATTTATATATATACCCTTATACACCATTTTAATAAAAAATATCACAAAATTCTTCTAAGTCCCTCGGGAAGAGTGAAAGACGCGCACGTTTATTTTCAGAGCTCCTAGACCTTCCTATAAGAAGTTAGCCAAAAAGTAGCTTCGAAAAACGCTTAGGTTAAGTTTCAGAGTTGCTTCTAATGTACCAAAGCTGGACTTAGACATAATTTCACTCTCACAACATTATGGCTGGTTGGAGACAGTCCGAACCACAAGTACCGGGTCCATGGTTCTGGCCGTATACTGGGGGGACGGGGACGACTCCCATTAACCCCTGACTATACCGGGGATACGCTTATCACAATGCCTTTCTGGTCTGTGCTGAAGCAGGGCATTCTGGCAGCCAAGTGGCTTGACCTTTATTAGTGAGCCTGGTTACCCCCTCTCGGAACCACAGACTTAGAAATCGCCAGCTCATATACGGTGCATAAAATATATTTATATATATACCCTTATACACCATTTTAATAAAAAATATCACAAAATTCTTCTAAGTCCCTCGGGAAGAGTGAAAGACGCGCACGTTCATTTTCAGAGCTCCTAGACCTTCCTATAAGAAGTTAGCTAAAAAGTAGCTTCGAAAAACGCTTAGGTTAAGTTTCAGAGTTGCTTCTAATGTACCAAAGCTGGACTTAGACATAATTTCACTCTCACAACATTATGGCTGGTTGGAGACAGTCCGAACCACAAGTACCGGGTCCATGGTTCGGGCCGTATACTGGGGGGACGGGGACGACTCCCATTAACCCCTGACTATACCGGGGATACGCTTATCACAATGACTTTCTGGTCTGTGCTGAAGCAGGGCATTCTGGCAGGCAAGTGGCTTGACCTTTATTAGTGAGCCTGGTTACCCCCTCTCGGAACCACAGACTTAGAAATCGCCAGCTCATATACAGTGCATAAAATATATTTATATATATACCCTTATACACCATTTTAATAAAAAATATCACAAAATTCTTCTAAGTCCCTCGGGAAGAGTGAAAGACGCGCACGTTCATTTTCAGAGCTCCTAGACCTTCCTATAAGAAGTTAGCCAAAAAGTAGCTTCGAAAAACACTTAGGTTAAGTTTCAGAGTTGCTTCTAATGTACCAAAGCTGGACTTAGACATAATTTCACTCTCACAACATTATGGCTGGTTGGAGACAGTCCGAACCACAAGTACCGGGTCCATGGTTCTGGCCGTATACTGGGGGGACGGGGACGACTCCCATTAACCCCTGACTATACCGGGGATACGCTTATCACAATGCCTTTCTGGTCTGTGCTGAAGCAGGGCATTCTGGCAGCCAAGTGGCTTGACCTTTATTAGTGAGCCTGGTTACCCCCTCTCGGAACCACAGACTTAGAAATCGCCAGCTCATATACAGTGCATAAAATATATTTATATATATACCCTTATACACCATTTTAATAAAAAATATCACAAAATTCTTCTAAGTCCCTCGGGAAGAGTGAAAGACGCGCACGTTTATTTTCAGAGCTCCTAGACCTTCCTATAAGAAGTTAGCCAAAAAGTAGCTTCGAAAAACGCTTAGGTTAAGTTTCAGAGTTGCTTCTAATGTACCAAAGCTGGACTTAGACATAATTTCACTCTCACAACATTATGGCTGGTTGGAGACAGTCCGAACCACAAGTACCGGGTCCATGGTTCTGGCCGTATACTGGGGGGACGGGGACGACTCCCATTAACCCCTGACTATACCGGGGATACGCTTATCACAATGCCTTTCTGGTCTGTGCTGAAGCAGGGCATTCTGGCAGCCAAGTGGCTTGACCTTTATTAGTGAGCCTGGTTACCCCCTCTCGGAACCACAGACTTAGAAATCGCCAGCTCATATACGGTGCATAAAATATATTTATATATATACCCTTATACACCATTTTAATAAAAAATATCACAAAATTCTTCTAAGTCCCTCGGGAAGAGTGAAAGACGCGCACGTTCATTTTCAGAGCTCCTAGACCTTCCTATAAGAAGTTAGCTAAAAAGTAGCTTCGAAAAACGCTTAGGTTAAGTTTCAGAGTTGCTTCTAATGTACCAAAGCTGGACTTAGACATAATTTCACTCTCACAACATTATGGCTGGTTGGAGACAGTCCGAACCACAAGTACCGGGTCCATGGTTCGGGCCGTATACTGGGGGGACGGGGACGACTCCCATTAACCCCTGACTATACCGGGGATACGCTTATCACAATGACTTTCTGGTCTGTGCTGAAGCAGGGCATTCTGGCAGGCAAGTGGCTTGACCTTTATTAGTGAGCCTGGTTACCCCCTCTCGGAACCACAGACTTAGAAATCGCCAGCTCATATACAGTGCATAAAATATATTTATATATATACCCTTATACACCATTTTAATAAAAAATATCACAAAATTCTTCTAAGTCCCTCGGGAAGAGTGAAAGACGCGCACGTTCATTTTCAGAGCTCCTAGACCTTCCTATAAGAAGTTAGCCAAAAAGTAGCTTCGAAAAACACTTAGGTTAAGTTTCAGAGTTGCTTCTAATGTACCAAAGCTGGACTTAGACATAATTTCACTCTCACAACATTATGGCTGGTTGGAGACAGTCCGAACCACAAGTACCGGGTCCATGGTTCTGGCCGTATACTGGGGGGACGGGGACGACTCCCATTAACCCCTGACTATACCGGGGATACGCTTATCACAATGCCTTTCTGGTCTGTGCTGAAGCAGGGCATTCTGGCAGCCAAGTGGCTTGACCTTTATTAGTGAGCCTGGTTACCCCCTCTCGGAACCACAGACTTAGAAATCGCCAGCTCATATACAGTGCATAAAATATATTTATATATATACCCTTATACACCATTTTAATAAAAAATATCACAAAATTCTTCTAAGTCCCTCGGGAAGAGTGAAAGACGCGCACGTTTATTTTCAGAGCTCCTAGACCTTCCTATAAGAAGTTAGCCAAAAAGTAGCTTCGAAAAACGCTTAGGTTAAGTTTCAGAGTTGCTTCTAATGTACCAAAGCTGGACTTAGACATAATTTCACTATCACAACATTATGGCTGGTTGGAGACAGTCCGAACCACAAGTACCGGGTCCATGGTTCTGGCCGTATACTGGGGGGACGGGGACGACTCCCATTAACCCCTGACTATACCGGGGATACGCTTATCACAATGCCTTTCTGGTCTGTGCTGAAGCAGGGCATTCTGGCAGCCAAGTGGCTTGACCTTTATTAGTGAGCCTGGTTACCCCCTCTCGGAACCACAGACTTAGAAATCGCCAGCTCATATACGGTGCATAAAATATATTTATATATATACCCTTATACACCATTTTAATAAAAAATATCACAAAATTCTTCTAAGTCCCTCGGGAAGAGTGAAAGACGCGCACGTTCATTTTCAGAGCTCCTAGACCTTCCTATAAGAAGTTAGCTAAAAAGTAGCTTCGAAAAACGCTTAGGTTAAGTTTCAGAGTTGCTTCTAATGTACCAAAGCTGGACTTAGACATAATTTCACTCTCACAACATTATGGCTGGTTGGAGACAGTCCGAACCACAAGTACCGGGTCCATGGTTCGGGCCGTATACTGGGGGGACGGGGACGACTCCCATTAACCCCTGACTATACCGGGGATACGCTTATCACAATGACTTTCTGGTCTGTGCTGAAGCAGGGCATTCTGGCAGGCAAGTGGCTTGACCTTTATTAGTGAGCCTGGTTACCCCCTCTCGGAACCACAGACTTAGAAATCGCCAGCTCATATACAGTGCATAAAATATATTTATATATATACCCTTATACACCATTTTAATAAAAAATATCACAAAATTCTTCTAAGTCCCTCGGGAAGAGTGAAAGACGCGCACGTTCATTTTCAGAGCTCCTAGACCTTCCTATAAGAAGTTAGCCAAAAAGTAGCTTCGAAAAACACTTAGGTTAAGTTTCAGAGTTGCTTCTAATGTACCAAAGCTGGACTTAGACATAATTTCACTCTCACAACATTATGGCTGGTTGGAGACAGTCCGAACCACAAGTACCGGGTCCATGGTTCTGGCCGTATACTGGGGGGACGGGGACGACTCCCATTAACCCCTGACTATACCGGGGATACGCTTATCACAATGCCTTTCTGGTCTGTGCTGAAGCAGGGCATTCTGGCAGCCAAGTGGCTTGACCTTTATTAGTGAGCCTGGTTACCCCCTCTCGGAACCACAGACTTAGAAATCGCCAGCTCATATACAGTGCATAAAATATATTTATATATATACCCTTATACACCATTTTAATAAAAAATATCACAAAATTCTTCTAAGTCCCTCGGGAAGAGTGAAAGACGCGCACGTTTATTTTCAGAGCTCCTAGACCTTCCTATAAGAAGTTAGCCAAAAAGTAGCTTCGAAAAACGCTTAGGTTAAGTTTCAGAGTTGCTTCTAATGTACCAAAGCTGGACTTAGACATAATTTCACTCTCACAACATTATGGCTGGTTGGAGACAGTCCGAACCACAAGTACCGGGTCCATGGTTCTGGCCGTATACTGGGGGGACGGGGACGACTCCCATTAACCCCTGACTATACCGGGGATACGCTTATCACAATGCCTTTCTGGTCTGTGCTGAAGCAGGGCATTCTGGCAGCCAAGTGGCTTGACCTTTATTAGTGAGCCTGGTTACCCCCTCTCGGAACCACAGACTTAGAAATCGCCAGCTCATATACGGTGCATAAAATATATTTATATATATACCCTTATACACCATTTTAATAAAAAATATCACAAAATTCTTCTAAGTCCCTCGGGAAGAGTGAAAGACGCGCACGTTCATTTTCAGAGCTCCTAGACCTTCCTATAAGAAGTTAGCTAAAAAGTAGCTTCGAAAAACGCTTAGGTTAAGTTTCAGAGTTGCTTCTAATGTACCAAAGCTGGACTTAGACATAATTTCACTCTCACAACATTATGGCTGGTTGGAGACAGTCCGAACCACAAGTACCGGGTCCATGGTTCGGGCCGTATACTGGGGGGACGGGGACGACTCCCATTAACCCCTGACTATACCGGGGATACGCTTATCACAATGACTTTCTGGTCTGTGCTGAAGCAGGGCATTCTGGCAGGCAAGTGGCTTGACCTTTATTAGTGAGCCTGGTTACCCCCTCTCGGAACCACAGACTTAGAAATCGCCAGCTCATATACAGTGCATAAAATATATTTATATATATACCCTTATACACCATTTTAATAAAAAATATCACAAAATTCTTCTAAGTCCCTCGGGAAGAGTGAAAGACGCGCACGTTCATTTTCAGAGCTCCTAGACCTTCCTATAAGAAGTTAGCCAAAAAGTAGCTTCGAAAAACACTTAGGTTAAGTTTCAGAGTTGCTTCTAATGTACCAAAGCTGGACTTAGACATAATTTCACTCTCACAACATTATGGCTGGTTGGAGACAGTCCGAACCACAAGTACCGGGTCCATGGTTCTGGCCGTATACTGGGGGGACGGGGACGACTCCCATTAACCCCTGACTATACCGGGGATACGCTTATCACAATGCCTTTCTGGTCTGTGCTGAAGCAGGGCATTCTGGCAGCCAAGTGGCTTGACCTTTATTAGTGAGCCTGGTTACCCCCTCTCGGAACCACAGACTTAGAAATCGCCAGCTCATATACAGTGCATAAAATATATTTATATATATACCCTTATACACCATTTTAATAAAAAATATCACAAAATTCTTCTAAGTCCCTCGGGAAGAGTGAAAGACGCGCACGTTCATTTTCAGAGCTCCTAGACCTTCCTATAAGAAGTTAGCCAAAAAGTAGCTTCGAAAAACGCTTAGGTTAAGTTTCAGAGTTGCTTCTAATGTACCAAAGCTGGACTTAGACATAATTTCACTCTCACAACATTATGGCTGGTTGGAGACAGTCCGAACCACAAGTACCGGGTCCATGGTTCTGGCCGTATACTGGGGGGACGGGGACGACTCCCATTAACCCCTGACTATACCGGGGATACGCTTATCACAATGCCTTTCTGGTCTGTGCTGAAGCAGGGCATTCTGGCAGCCAAGTGGCTTGACCTTTATTAGTGAGCCTGGTTACCCCCTCTCGGAACCACAGACTTAGAAATCGCCAGCTCATATACAGTGCATAAAATATATTTATATATATACCCTTATACACCATTTTAATAAAAAATATCACAAAATTCTTCTAAGTCCCTCGGGAAGAGTGAAAGACGCGCACATTCATTTTCAGAGCTCCTAGACCTTCCTATAAGAAGTTAGCCAAAAAGTAGCTTCGAAAAACGCTTAGGTTAAGTTTCAGAGTTGCTTCTAATGTACCAAAGCTGGACTTAGACATAATTTCACTCTCACAACATTATGGCTGGTTGGAGACAGTCCGAACCACAAGTACCGGGTCCATGGTTCTGGCCGTATACTGGGGGGACGGGGACGACTCCCATTAACCCCTGACTATACCGGGGATACGCTTATCACAATGCCTTTCTGGTCTGTGCTGAAGCAGGGCATTCTGGCAGCCAAGTGGCTTGACCTTTATTAGTGAGCCTGGTTACCCCCTCTCGGAACCACAGACTTAGAAATCGCCAGCTCATATACAGTGCATAAAATATATTTATATATATACCCTTATACACCATTTTAATAAAAAATATCACAAAATTCTTCTAAGTCCCTCGGGAAGAGTGAAAGACGCGCACGTTCATTTTCAGAGCTCCTAGACCTTCCTATAAGAAGTTAGCTAAAAAGTAGCTTCGAAAAACGCTTAGGTTAAGTTTCAGAGTTGCTTCTAATGTACCAAAGCTGGACTTAGACATAATTTCACTCTCACAACATTATGGCTGGTTGGAGACAGTCCGAACCACAAGTACCGGGTCCATGGTTCTGGCCGTATACTGGGGGGACGGGGACGACTCCCATTAACCCCTGACTATACCGGGGATACGCTTATCACAATGACTTTCTGGTCTGTGCTGAAGCAGGGCATTCTGGCAGGCAAGTGGCTTGACCTTTATTAGTGAGCCTGGTTACCCCCTCTCGGAACCACAGACTTAGAAATCGCCAGCTCATATACAGTGCATAAAATATATTTATATATATACCCTTATACACCATTTTAATAAAAAATATCACAAAATTCTTCTAAGTCCCTCGGGAAGAGTGAAAGACGCGCACGTTCATTTTCAGAGCTCCTAGACCTTCCTATAAGAAGTTAGCCAAAAAGTAGCTTCGAAAAACGCTTAGGTTAAGTTTCAGAGTTGCTTCTAATGTACCAAAGCTGGACTTAGACATAATTTCACTCTCACAACATTATGGCTGGTTGGAGACAGTCCGAACCACAAGTACCGGGTCCATGGTTCTGGCCGTATACTGGGGGGACGGGGACGACTCCCATTAACCCCTGACTATACCGGGGATACGCTTATCACAATGCCTTTCTGGTCTGTGCTGAAGCAGGGCATTCTGGCAGCCAAGTGGCTTGACCTTTATTAGTGAGCCTGGTTACCCCCTCTCGGAACCACAGACTTAGAAATCGCCAGCTCATATACGGTGCATAAAATATATTTATATATATACCCTTATACACCATTTTAATAAAAAATATCACAAAATTCTTCTAAGTCCCTCGGGAAGAGTGAAAGACGCGCACGTTCATTTTCAGAGCTCCTAGACCTTCCTATAAGAAGTTAGCTAAAAAGTAGCTTCGAAAAACGCTTAGGTTAAGTTTCAGAGTTGCTTCTAATGTACCAAAGCTGGACTTAGACATAATTTCACTCTCACAACATTATGGCTGGTTGGAGACAGTCCGAACCACAAGTACCGGGTCCATGGTTCGGGCCGTATACTGGGGGGACGGGGACGACTCCCATTAACCCCTGACTATACCGGGGATACGCTTATCACAATGACTTTCTGGTCTGTGCTGAAGCAGGGCATTCTGGCAGGCAAGTGGCTTGACCTTTATTAGTGAGCCTGGTTACCCCCTCTCGGAACCACAGACTTAGAAATCGCCAGCTCATATACAGTGCATAAAATATATTTATATATATACCCTTATACACCATTTTAATAAAAAATATCACAAAATTCTTCTAAGTCCCTCGGGAAGAGTGAAAGACGCGCACGTTCATTTTCAGAGCTCCTAGACCTTCCTATAAGAAGTTAGCCAAAAAGTAGCTTCGAAAAACGCTTAGGTTAAGTTTCAGAGTTGCTTCTAATGTACCAAAGCTGGACTTAGACATAATTTCACTCTCACAACATTATGGCTGGTTGGAGACAGTCCGAACCACAAGTACCGGGTCCATGGTTCTGGCCGTATACTGGGGGGACGGGGACGACTCCCATTAACCCCTGACTATACCGGGGATACGCTTATCACAATGCCTTTCTGGTCTGTGCTGAAGCAGGGCATTCTGGCAGCCAAGTGGCTTGACCTTTATTAGTGAGCCTGGTTACCCCCTCTCGGAACCACAGACTTAGAAATCGCCAGCTCATATACGGTGCATAAAATATATTTATATATATACCCTTATACACCATTTTAATAAAAAATATCACAAAATTCTTCTAAGTCCCTCGGGAAGAGTGAAAGACGCGCACGTTCATTTTCAGAGCTCCTAGACCTTCCTATAAGAAGTTAGCCAAAAAGTAGCTTCGAAAAACACTTAGGTTAAGTTTCAGAGTTGCTTCTAATGTACCAAAGCTGGACTTAGACATAATTTCACTCTCACAACATTATGGCTGGTTGGAGACAGTCCGAACCACAAGTACCGGGTCCATGGTTCTGGCCGTATACTGGGGGGACGGGGACGACTCCCATTAACCCCTGACTATACCGGGGATACGCTTATCACAATGCCTTTCTGGTCTGTGCTGAAGCAGGGCATTCTGGCAGCCAAGTGGCTTGACCTTTATTAGTGAGCCTGGTTACCCCCTCTCGGAACCACAGACTTAGAAATCGCCAGCTCATATACAGTGCATAAAATATATTTATATATATACCCTTATACACCATTTTAATAAAAAATATCACAAAATTCTTCTAAGTCCCTCGGGAAGAGTGAAAGACGCGCACGTTCATTTTCAGAGCTCCTAGACCTTCCTATAAGAAGTTAGCCAAAAAGTAGCTTCGAAAAACGCTTAGGTTAAGTTTCAGAGTTGCTTCTAATGTACCAAAGCTGGACTTAGACATAATTTCACTCTCACAACATTATGGCTGGTTGGAGACAGTCCGAACCACAAGTACCGGGTCCATGGTTCTGGCCGTATACTGGGGGGACGGGGACGACTCCCATTAACCCCTGACTATACCGGGGATACGCTTATCACAATGCCTTTCTGGTCTGTGCTGAAGCAGGGCATTCTGGCAGCCAAGTGGCTTGACCTTTATTAGTGAGCCTGGTTACCCCCTCTCGGAACCACAGACTTAGAAATCGCCAGCTCATATACAGTGCATAAAATATATTTATATATATACCCTTATACACCATTTTAATAAAAAATATCACAAAATTCTTCTAAGTCCCTCGGGAAGAGTGAAAGACGCGCACATTCATTTTCAGAGCTCCTAGACCTTCCTATAAGAAGTTAGCCAAAAAGTAGCTTCGAAAAACGCTTAGGTTAAGTTTCAGAGTTGCTTCTAATGTACCAAAGCTGGACTTAGACATAATTTCACTCTCACAACATTATGGCTGGTTGGAGACAGTCCGAACCACAAGTACCGGGTCCATGGTTCTGGCCGTATACTGGGGGGACGGGGATGACTCCCATTAACCCCTGACTATACCGGGGATACGCTTATCACAATGCCTTTCTGGTCTGTGCTGAAGCAGGGCATTCTGGCAGCCAAGTGGCTTGACCTTTATTAGTGAGCCTGGTTACCCCCTCTCGGAACCACAGACTTAGAAATCGCCAGCTCATATACAGTGCATAAAATATATTTATATATATACCCTTATACACCATTTTAATAAAAAATATCACAAAATTCTTCTAAGTCCCTCGGGAAGAGTGAAAGACGCGCACGTTCATTTTCAGAGCTCCTAGACCTTCCTATAAGAAGTTAGCCAAAAAGTAGCTTCGAAAAACGCTTAGGTTAAGTTTCAGAGTTGCTTCTAATGTACCAAAGCTGGACTTAGACATAATTTCACTCTCACAACATTATGGCTGGTTGGAGACAGTCCGAACCACAAGTACCGGGTCCATGGTTCTGGCCGTATACTGGGGGGACGGGGATGACTCCCATTTACCCCTGACTATACCGGGGATACGCTTATCACAATGCCTTTCTGGTCTGTGCTGAAGCAGGGCATTCTGGCAGCCAAGTGGCTTGACCTTTATTAGTGAGCCTGGTTACCCCCTCTCGGAACCACAGACTTAGAAATCGCCAGCTCATATACAGTGCATAAAATATATTTATATATATACCCTTATACACCATTTTAATAAAAAATATCACAAAATTCTTCTAAGTCCCTCGGGAAGAGTGAAAGACGCGCACGTACATTTTCAGAGCTCCTAGACCTTCCTATAAGAAGTTAGCTAAAAAGTAGCTTCGAAAAACGCTTAGGTTAAGTTTCAGAGTTGCTTCTAATGTACCAAAGCTGGACTTAGACATAATTTCACTCTCACAACATTATGGCTGGTTGGAGACAGTCCGAACCACAAGTACCGGGTCCATGGTTCTGGCCGTATACTGGGGGGACGGGGACGACTCCCATTAACCCCTGACTATACCGGGGATACGCTTATCACAATGACTTTCTGGTCTGTGCTGAAGCAGGGCATTCTGGCAGCCAAGTGGCTTGACCTTTATTAGTGAGCCTGGTTACCCCCTCTCGGAACCACAGACTTAGAAATCGCCAGCTCATATACAGTGCATAAAATATATTTATATATATATACCCTTATACACCATTTTAATAAAAAATATCACAAAATTCTTCTAAGTCCCTCGGGAAGAGTGAAAGACGCGCACGTTCATTTTCAGAGCTCCTAGACCTTCCTATAAGAAGTTAGCCAAAAAGTAGCTTCGAAAAACGCTTAGGTTAAGTTTCAGAGTTGCTTCTAATGTACCAAAGCTGGACTTAGACATAATTTCACTCTCACAACATTATGGCTGGTTGGAGACAGTCCGAACCACAAGTACCGGGTCCATGGTTCTGGCCGTATACTGGGGGGACGGGGACGACTCCCATTAACCCCTGACTATACCGGGGATACGCTTATCACAATGCCTTTCTGGTCTGTGCTGAAGCAGGGCATTCTGGCAGCCAAGTGGCTTGACCTTTATTAGTGAGCCTGGTTACCCCCTCTCGGAACCACAGACTTAGAAATCGCCAGCTCATATACAGTGCATAAAATATATTTATATATATACCCTTATACACCATTTTAATAAAAAATATCACAAAATTCTTCTAAGTCCCTCGGGAAGAGTGAAAGACGCGCACGTTCATTTTCAGAGCTCCTAGACCTTCCTATAAGAAGTTAGCCAAAAAGTAGCTTCGAAAAACGCTTAGGTTAAGTTTCAGAGTTGCTTCTAATGTACCAAAGCTGGACTTAGACATAATTTCACTCTCACAACATTATGGCTGG
Source organism: Ascaphus truei (assembly GCF_040206685.1). NCBI lineage: Eukaryota > Metazoa > Chordata > Amphibia > Anura > Ascaphidae > Ascaphus > Ascaphus truei. Next base: position 2,218,279 of record NC_134493.1, read on the forward strand.
TTGGAGACAGTCCGAACCACAAGTACCGGGTCCATGGTTCTGGCCGTATACTGGGGGGACGGGGACGACTCCCATTAACCCCTGACTATACCGGGGATACGCTTATCACAATGCCTTTCTGGTCTGTGCTGAAGCAGGGCATTCTGGCAGCCAAGTGGCTTGACCTTTATTAGTGAGCCTGGTTACCCCCTCTCGGAACCACAGACTTAGAAATCGCCAGCTCATATACAGTGCATAAAATATATTTATATATATACCCTTATACACCATTTTAATAAAAAATATCACAAAATTCTTCTAAGTCCCTCGGGAAGAGTGAAAGACGCGCACATTCATTTTCAGAGCTCCTAGACCTTCCTATAAGAAGTTAGCCAAAAAGTAGCTTCGAAAAACGCTTAGGTTAAGTTTCAGAGTTGCTTCTAATGTACCAAAGCTGGACTTAGACATAATTTCACTCTCACAACATTATGGCTGGTTGGAGACAGTCCGAACCACAAGTACCGGGTCCATGGTTCTGGCCGTATACTGGGGGGACGGGGACGACTCCCATTAACCCCTGACTATACCGGGGATACGCTTATCACAATGACTTTCTGGTCTGTGCTGAAGCAGGGCATTCTGGCAGGCAAGTGGCTTGACCTTTATTAGTGAGCCTGGTTACCCCCTCTCGGAACCACAGACTTAGAAATCGCCAGCTCATATACAGTGCATAAAATATATTTATATATATATACCCTTATACACCATTTTAATAAAAAATATCACAAAATTCTTCTAAGTCCCTCGGGAAGAGTGAAAGACGCGCACGTTCATTTTCAGAGCTCCTAGACCTTCCTATAAGAAGTTAGCCAAAAAGTAGCTTCGAAAAACGCTTAGGTTAAGTTTCAGAGTTGCTTCTAATGTACCAAAGCTGGACTTAGACATAATTTCACTCTCACAACATTATGGCTGGTTGGAGACAGTCCGAACCACAAGTACCGGGTCCATGGTTCTGGCCGTATACTGGGGGGACGGGAACGACTCCCATTAACCCCTGACTATACCGGGGATACGCTTATCACAATGACTTTCTGGTCTGTGCTGAAGCAGGGCATTCTGACAGGCAAGTGGCTTGACCTTTATTAGTGAGCCTGGTTACCCCCTCTCGGAACCACAGACTTAGAAATCGCCAGCTCATATACAGTGCATAAAATATATTTATATATATACCCTTATACACCATTTTAATAAAAAATATCACAAAATTCTTCTAAGTCCCTCGGGAAGAGTAAAAGACGCGCACGTTCATTTTCAGAGCTCCTAGACCTTCCTATAAGAAGTTAGCTAAAAAGTAGCTTCGAAAAACGCTTAGGTTAAGTTTCAGAGTTGCTTCTAATGTACCAAAGCTGGACTTAGACATAATTTCACTCTCACAACATTATGGCTGGTTGGAGACAGTCCGAACCACAAGTACCGGGTCCATGGTTCTGGCCGTATACTGGGGGGACGGGGACGACTCCCATTAACCCCTGACTATACCGGGGATACGCTTATCACAATGACTTTCTGGTCTGTGCTGAAGCAGGGCATTCTGGCAGCCAAGTGGCTTGACCTTTATTAGTGAGCCTGGTTACCCCCTCTCGGAACCACAGACTTAGAAATCGCCAGCTCATATACAGTGCATAAAATATATTTATATATATACCTTTATACACCATTTTAATAAAAAATATCACAAAATTCTTCTAAGTCCCTCGGGAAGAGTGAAAGACGCGCACGTTCATTTTCAGAGCTCCTAGACCTTCCTATAAGAAGTTAGCTAAAAAGTAGCTTCGAAAAACGCTTAGGTTAAGTTTCAGAGTTGCTTCTAATGTACCAAAGCTGGACTTAGACATAATTTCACTCTCACAACATTATGGCTGGTTGGAGACAGTCCGAACCACAAGTACCGGGTCCATGGTTCTGGCCGTATACTGGGGGGACGGGGACGACTCCCATTAACCCCTGACTATACCGGGGATACGCTTATCACAATGACTTTCTGGTCTGTGCTGAAGCAGGGCATTCTGGCAGCCAAGTGGCTTGACCTTTATTAGTGAGCCTGGTTACCCCCTCTCGGAACCACAGACTTAGAAATCGCCAGCTCATATACAGTGCATAAAATATATTTATATATATATACCCTTATACACCATTTTAATAAAAAATATCACAAAATTCTTCTAAGTCCCTCGGGAAGAGTGAAAGACGCGCACGTTCATTTTCAGAGCTCCTAGACCTTCCTATAAGAAGTTAGCCAAAAAGTAGCTTCGAAAAACGCTTAGGTTAAGTTTCAGAGTTGCTTCTAATGTACCAAAGCTGGACTTAGACATAATTTCACTCTCACAACATTATGGCTGGTTGGAGACAGTCCGAACCACAAGTACCGGGTCCATGGTTCTGGCCGTATACTGGGGGGACGGGGACGACTCCCATTAACCCCTGACTATACCGGGGATACGCTTATCACAATGCCTTTCTGGTCTGTGCTGAAGCAGGGCATTCTGGCAGCCAAGTGGCTTGACCTTTATTAGTGAGCCTGGTTACCCCCTCTCGGAACCACAGACTTAGAAATCGCCAGCTCATATACAGTGCATAAAATATATTTATATATATACCCTTATACACCATTTTAATAAAAAATATCACAAAATTCTTCTAAGTCCCTCGGGAAGAGTGAAAGACGCGCACGTTCATTTTCAGAGCTCCTAGACCTTCCTATAAGAAGTTAGCCAAAAAGTAGCTTCGAAAAACGCTTAGGTTAAGTTTCAGAGTTGCTTCTAATGTACCAAAGCTGGACTTAGACATAATTTCACTCTCACAACATTATGGCTGGTTGGAGACAGTCCGAACCACAAGTACCGGGTCCATGGTTCTGGCCGTATACTGGGGGGACGGGGACGACTCCCATTAACCCCTGACTATACCGGGGATACGCTTATCACAATGCCTTTCTGGTCTGTGCTGAAGCAGGGCATTCTGGCAGCCAAGTGGCTTGACCTTTATTAGTGAGCCTGGTTACCCCCTCTCGGAACCACAGACTTAGAAATCGCCAGCTCATATACAGTGCATAAAATATATTTATATATATACCCTTATACACCATTTTAATAAAAAATATCACAAAATTCTTCTAAGTCCCTCGGGAAGAGTGAAAGACGCGCACATTCATTTTCAGAGCTCCTAGACCTTCCTATAAGAAGTTAGCCAAAAAGTAGCTTCGAAAAACGCTTAGGTTAAGTTTCAGAGTTGCTTCTAATGTACCAAAGCTGGACTTAGACATAATTTCACTCTCACAACATTATGGCTGGTTGGAGACAGTCCGAACCACAAGTACCGGGTCCATGTTTCTGGCCGTATACTGGGGGGACGGGGACGACTCCCATTAACCCCTGACTATACCGGGGATACGCTTATCACAATGACTTTCTGGTCTGTGCTGAAGCAGGGCATTCTGGCAGCCAAGTGGCTTGACCTTTATTAGTGAGCCTGGTTACCCCCTCTCGGAACCACAGACTTAGAAATCGCCAGCTCATATACAGTGCATAAAATATATTTATATATATATACCCTTATACACCATTTTAATAAAAAATATCACAAAATTCTTCTAAGTCCCTCGGGAAGAGTGAAAGACGCGCACGTTCATTTTCAGAGCTCCTAGACCTTCCTATAAGAAGTTAGCCAAAAAGTAGCTTCGAAAAACGCTTAGGTTAAGTTTCAGAGTTGCTTCTAATGTACCAAAGCTGGACTTAGACATAATTTCACTCTCACAACATTATGGCTGGTTGGAGACAGTCCGAACCACAAGTACCGGGTCCATGGTTCTGGCCGTATACTGGGGGGACGGGGACGACTCCCATTAACCCCTGACTATACCGGGGATACGCTTATCACAATGACTTTCTGGTCTGTGCTGAAGCAGGGCATTCTGACAGGCAAGTGGCTTGACCTTTATTAGTGAGCCTGGTTACCCCCTCTCGGAACCACAGACTTAGAAATCGCCAGCTCATATACAGTGCATAAAATATATTTATATATATACCCTTATACACCATTTTAATAAAAAATATCACAAAATTCTTCTAAGTCCCTCGGGAAGAGTAAAAGACGCGCACGTTCATTTTCAGAGCTCCTAGACCTTCCTATAAGAAGTTAGCTAAAAAGTAGCTTCGAAAAACGCTTAGGTTAAGTTTCAGAGTTGCTTCTAATGTACCAAAGCTGGACTTAGACATAATTTCACTCTCACAACATTATGGCTGGTTGGAGACAGTCCGAACCACAAGTACCGGGTCCATGGTTCTGGCCGTATACTGGGGGGACGGGGACGACTCCCATTAACCCCTGACTATACCGGGGATACGCTTATCACAATGACTTTCTGGTCTGTGCTGAAGCAGGGCATTCTGGCAGCCAAGTGGCTTGACCTTTATTAGTGAGCCTGGTTACCCCCTCTCGGAACCACAGACTTAGAAATCGCCAGCTCATATACAGTGCATAAAATATATTTATATATATACCTTTATACACCATTTTAATAAAAAATATCACAAAATTCTTCTAAGTCCCTCGGGAAGAGTGAAAGACGCGCACGTTCATTTTCAGAGCTCCTAGACCTTCCTATAAGAAGTTAGTCAAAAAGTATCTTCGAAAAACGCTTAGGTTAAGTTTCAGAGTTGCTTCTAATGTACCAAAGCTGGACTTAGACATAATTTCACTCTCACAACATTATGGCTGGTTGGAGACAGTCCGAACCACAAGTACCGGGTCCATGGTTCTGGCCGTATACTGGGGGGACGGGGACGACTCCCATTAACCCCTGACTATACCGGGGATGCGCTTATCACAATGACTTTCTGGTCTGTGCTGAAGCAGGGCAGTCTGGCAGGCAAGTGGCTTGACCTTTATTAGTGAGCCTGGTTACCCCCTCTCGGAACCACAGACTTAGAAATCGCCAGCTCATATACAGTGCATAAAATATATTTATATATATACCCTTATACACCATTTTAATAAAAAAATATCACAAAATTCTTCTAAGTCCCTCGGGAAGAGTGAAAGACGCGCACGTTCATTTTCAGAGCTCCTAGACCTTCCTATAAGAAGTTAGCCAAAAAGTAGCTTCGAAAAACACTTAGGTTAAGTTTCAGAGTTGCTTCTAATGTACCAAAGCTGGACTTAGACATAATTTCACTCTCACAACATTATGGCTGGTTGGAGACAGTCCGAACCACAAGTACCGGGTCCATGGTTCTGGCCGTATACTGGGGGGACGGGGACGACTCCCATTAACCCCTGACTATACCGGGGATACGCTTATCACAATGCCTTTCTGGTCTGTGCTGAAGCAGGGCATTCTGGCAGCCAAGTGGCTTGACCTTTATTAGTGAGCCTGGTTACCCCCTCTCGGAACCACAGACTTAGAAATCGCCAGCTCATATACAGTGCATAAAATATATTTATATATATACCTTTATACACCATTTTAATAAAAAATATCACAAAATTCTTCTAAGTCCCTCGGGAAGAGTGAAAGACGCGCACGTTCATTTTCAGAGCTCCTAGACCTTCCTATAAGAAGTTAGCCAAAAAGTAGCTTCGAAAAACGCTTAGGTTAAGTTTCAGAGTTGCTTCTAATGTACCAAAGCTGGACTTAGACATAATTTCACTCTCACAACATTATGGCTGGTTGGAGACAGTCCGAACCACAAGTACCGGGTCCATGGTTCTGGCCGTATACTGGGGGGACGGGGACGACTCCCATTAACCCCTGACTATACCGGGGATACGCTTATCACAATGACTTTCTGGTCTGTGCTGAAGCAGGGCATTCTGGCAGGCAAGTGGCTTGACCTTTATTAGTGAGCCTGGTTACCCCCTCTCGGAACCACAGACTTAGAAATCGCCAGCTCATATACAGTGCATAAAATATATTTATATATATACCCTTATACACCATTTTAATAAAAAATATCACAAAATTCTTCTAAGTCCCTCGGAAAGAGTGAAAGACGCGCACGTTCATTTTCAGAGCTCCTAGACCTTCCTATAAGAAGTTAGCCAAAAAGTAGCTTCGAAAAACACTTAGGTTAAGTTTCAGAGTTGCTTCTAATGTACCAAAGCTGGACTTAGACATAATTTCACTCTCACAACATTATGGCTGGTTGGAGACAGTCCGAACCACAAGTACCGGGTCCATGGTTCTGGCCGTATACTGGGGGGACGGGGACGACTCCCATTAACCCCTGACTATACCGGGGATGCGCTTATCACAATGACTTTCTGGTCTGTGCTGAAGCAGGGCATTCTGGCAGGCAAGTGGCTTGACCTTTATTAGTGAGCCTGGTTACCCCCTCTCGGAACCACAGACTTAGAAATCGCCAGCTCATATACAGTGCATAAAATATATTTATATATATACCCTTATACACCATTTTAATAAAAAAATATCACAAAATTCTTCTAAGTCCCTCGGGAAGAGTGAAAGACGCGCACGTTCATTTTCAGAGCTCCTAGACCTTCCTATAAGAAGTTAGCCAAAAAGTAGCTTCGAAAAACACTTAGGTTAAGTTTCAGAGTTGCTTCTAATGTACCAAAGCTGGACTTAGACATAATTTCACTCTCACAACATTATGGCTGGTTGGAGACAGTCCGAACCACAAGTACCGGGTCCATGGTTCTGGCCGTATACTGGGGGGACGGGGACGACTCCCATTAACCCCTGACTATACCGGGGATACGCTTATCACAATGCCTTTCTGGTCTGTGCTGAAGCAGGGCATTCTGGCAGCCAAGTGGCTTGACCTTTATTAGTGAGCCTGGTTACCCCCTCTCGGAACCACAGACTTAGAAATCGCCAGCTCATATACAGTGCATAAAATATATTTATATATATACCTTTATACACCATTTTAATAAAAAATATCACAAAATTCTTCTAAGTCCCTCGGGAAGAGTGAAAGACGCGCACGTTCATTTTCAGAGCTCCTAGACCTTCCTATAAGAAGTTAGCCAAAAAGTAGCTTCGAAAAACGCTTAGGTTAAGTTTCAGAGTTGCTTCTAATGTACCAAAGCTGGACTTAGACATAATTTCACTCTCACAACATTATGGCTGGTTGGAGACAGTCCGAACCACAAGTACCGGGTCCATGGTTCTGGCCGTATACTGGGGGGACGGGGACGACTCCCATTAACCCCTGACTATACCGGGGATACGCTTATCACAATGACTTTCTGGTCTGTGCTGAAGCAGGGCATTCTGGCAGGCAAGTGGCTTGACCTTTATTAGTGAGCCTGGTTACCCCCTCTCGGAACCACAGACTTAGAAATCGCCAGCTCATATACAGTGCATAAAATATATTTATATATATACCCTTATACACCATTTTAATAAAAAATATCACAAAATTCTTCTAAGTCCCTCGGAAAGAGTGAAAGACGCGCACGTTCATTTTCAGAGCTCCTAGACCTTCCTATAAGAAGTTAGCCAAAAAGTAGCTTCGAAAAACACTTAGGTTAAGTTTCAGAGTTGCTTCTAATGTACCAAAGCTGGACTTAGACATAATTTCACTCTCACAACATTATGGCTGGTTGGAGACAGTCCGAACCACAAGTACCGGGTCCATGGTTCTGGCCGTATACTGGGGGGACGGGGACGACTCCCATTAACCCCTGACTATACCGGGGATACGCTTATCACAATGCCTTTCTGGTCTGTGCTGAAGCAGGGCATTCTGGCAGCCAAGTGGCTTGACCTTTATTAGTGAGCCTGGTTACCCCCTCTCGGAACCACAGACTTAGAAATCGCCAGCTCATATATAGTGCATAAAATATATTTATATATATACCCTTATACACCATTTTAATAAAAAATATCACAAAATTCTTCTAAGTCCCTCGGGAAGAGTGAAAGACGCGCACGTTCATTTTCAGAGCTCCTAGACCTTCCTATAAGAAGTTAGCCAAAAAGTAGCTTCGAAAAACACTTAGGTTAAGTTTCAGAGTTGCTTCTAATGTACCAAAGCTGGACTTAGACATAATTTCACTCTCACAACATTATGGCTGGTTGGAGACAGTCCGAACCACAAGTACCGGGTCCATGGTTCTGGCCGTATACTGGGGGGACGGGGACGACTCCCATTAACCCCTGACTATACCGGGGATACGCTTATCACAATGCCTTTCTGGTCTGTGCTGAAGCAGGGCATTCTGGCAGCCAAGTGGCTTGACCTTTATTAGTGAGCCTGGTTACCCCCTCTCGGAACCACAGACTTAGAAATCGCCAGCTCATATACAGTGCATAAAATATATTTATATATATACCCTTATACACCATTTTAATAAAAAATATCACAAAATTCTTCTAAGTCCCTCGGGAAGAGTGAAAGACGCGCACATTCATTTTTAGAGCTCCTAGACCTTCCTATAAGAAGTTAGCCAAAAAGTAGCTTCGAAAAACGCTTAGGTTAAGTTTCAGAGTTGCTTCTAATGTACCAAAGCTGGACTTAGACATAATTTCACTCTCACAACATTATGGCTGGTTGGAGACAGTCCGAACCACAAGTACCGGGTCCATGGTTCTGGCCGTATACTGGGGGGACGGGGATGACTCCCATTAACCCCTGACTATACCGGGGATACGCTTATCACAATGCCTTTCTGGTCTGTGCTGAAGCAGGGCATTCTGGCAGCCAAGTGGCTTGACCTTTATTAGTGAGCCTGGTTACCCCCTCTCGGAACCACAGACTTAGAAATCGCCAGCTCATATACAGTGCATAAAATATATTTATATATATACCCTTATACACCATTTTAATAAAAAATATCACAAAATTCTTCTAAGTCCCTCGGGAAGAGTAAAAGACGCGCACGTTCATTTTCAGAGCTCCTAGACCTTCCTATAAGAAGTTAGCCAAAAAGTAGCTTCGAAAAACGCTTAGGTTAAGTTTCAGAGTTGCTTCTAATGTACCAAAGCTGGACTTAGACATAATTTCACTCTCACAACATTATGGCTGGTTGGAGACAGTCCGAACCACAAGTACCGGGTCCATGGTTCTGGCCGTATACTGGGGGGACGGGGATGACTCCCATTAACCCCTGACTATACCGGGGATACGCTTATCACAATGCCTTTCTGGTCTGTGCTGAAGCAGGGCATTCTGGCAGCCAAGTGGCTTGACCTTTATTAGTGAGCCTGGTTACCCCCTCTCGGAACCACAGACTTAGAAATCGCCAGCTCATATACAGTGCATAAAATATATTTATATATATACCCTTATACACCATTTTAATAAAAAATATCACAAAATTCTTCTAAGTCCCTCGGGAAGAGTAAAAGACGCGCACGTTCATTTTCAGAGCTCCTAGACCTTCCTATAAGAAGTTAGCGAGAAAGTAGCTTCGAAAAACGCTTAGGTTAAGTTTCAGAGTTGCTTCTAATGTACCAAAGCTGGACTTAGACATAATTTCACTCTCACAACATTATGGCTGGTTGGAGACAGTCCGAACCACAAGTACCGGGTCCATGGTTCTGGCCGTATACTGGGGGGACGGGGACGACTCCCATTAACACCTGACTATACCGGGGATACGCTTATCACAATGACTTTCTGGTCTGTGCTGAAGCAGGGCATTCTGGCAGGCAAGTGGCTTGACCTTTATTAGTGAGCCTGGTTACCCCCTCTCGGAACCACAGACTTAGAAATCGCCAGCTCATATACAGTGCATAAAATATATTTATATATATACCCTTATACACCATTTTAATAAAAAATATCACAAAATTCTTCTAAGTCCCTCGGGAAGAGTGAAAGACGCGCACGTTCATTTTCAGAGCTCCTAGACCTTCCTATAAGAAGTTAGCCAAAAAGTAGCTTCGAAAAACACTTAGGTTAAGTTTCAGAGTTGCTTCTAATGTACCAAAGCTGGACTTAGACATAATTTCACTCTCACAACATTATGGCTGGTTGGAGACAGTCCGAACCACAAGTACCGGGTCCATGGTTCTGGCCGTATACTGGGGGGACGAGGACGACTCCCATTAACCCCTGACTATACCGGGGATACGCTTATCACAATGCCTTTCTGGTCTGTGCTGAAGCAGGGCATTCTGGCAGCCAAGTGGCTTGACCTTTATTAGTGAGCCTGGTTACCCCCTCTCGGAACCACAGACTTAGAAATCGCCAGCTCATATACAGTGCATAAAATATATTTATATATATACCCTTATACACCATTTTAATAAAAAATATCACAAAATTCTTCTAAGTCCCTCGGGAAGAGTAAAAGACGCGCACGTTCATTTTCAGAGCTCCTAGACCTTCCTATAAGAAGTTAGCCAAAAAGTAGCTTCGAAAAACGCTTAGGTTAAGTTTCAGAGTTGCTTCTAATGTACCAAAGCTGGACTTAGACATAATTTCACTCTCACAACATTATGGCTGGTTGGAGACAGTCCGAACCACAAGTACCGGGTCCATGGTTCTGGCCGTATACTGGGGGGACGGGGATGACTCCCATTAACCCCTGACTATACCGGGGATACGCTTATCACAATGCCTTTCTGGTCTGTGCTGAAGCAGGGCATTCTGGCAGCCAAGTGGCTTGACCTTTATTAGTGAGCCTGGTTACCCCCTCTCGGAACCACAGACTTAGAAATCGCCAGCTCATATACAGTGCATAAAATATATTTATATATATACCCTTATACACCATTTTAATAAAAAATATCACAAAATTCTTCTAAGTCCCTCGGGAAGAGTAAAAGACGCGCACGTTCATTTTCAGAGCTCCTAGACCTTCCTATAAGAAGTTAGCCAAAAAGTAGCTTCGAAAAACGCTTAGGTTAAGTTTCAGAGTTGCTTCTAATGTACCAAAGCTGGACTTAGACATAATTTCACTCTCACAACATTATGGCTGGTTGGAGACAGTCCGAACCACAAGTACCGGGTCCATGGTTCTGGCCGTATACTGGGGGGACGGGGATGACTCCCATTAACCCCTGACTATACCGGGGATACGCTTATCACAATGCCTTTCTGGTCTGTGCTGAAGCAGGGCATTCTGGCAGCCAAGTGGCTTGACCTTTATTAGTGAGCCTGGTTACCCCCTCTCGGAACCACAGACTTAGAAATCGCCAGCTCATATACAGTGCATAAAATATATTTATATATATACCCTTATACACCATTTTAATAAAAAATATCACAAAATTCTTCTAAGTCCCTCGGGAAGAGTAAAAGACGCGCACGTTCATTTTCAGAGCTCCTAGACCTTCCTATAAGAAGTTAGCGAGAAAGTAGCTTCGAAAAACGCTTAGGTTAAGTTTCAGAGTTGCTTCTAATGTACCAAAGCTGGACTTAGACATAATTTCACTCTCACAACATTATGGCTGGTTGGAGACAGTCCGAACCACAAGTACCGGGTCCATGGTTCTGGCCGTATACTGGGGGGACGGGGACGACTCCCATTAACACCTGACTATACCGGGGATACGCTTATCACAATGACTTTCTGGTCTGTGCTGAAGCAGGGCATTCTGGCAGGCAAGTGGCTTGACCTTTATTAGTGAGCCTGGTTACCCCCTCTCGGAACCACAGACTTAGAAATCGCCAGCTCATATACAGTGCATAAAATATATTTATATATATACCCTTATACACCATTTTAATAAAAAATATCACAAAATTCTTCTAAGTCCCTCGGGAAGAGTGAAAGACGCGCACGTTCATTTTCAGAGCTCCTAGACCTTCCTATAAGAAGTTAGCCAAAAAGTAGCTTCGAAAAACACTTAGGTTAAGTTTCAGAGTTGCTTCTAATGTACCAAAGCTGGACTTAGACATAATTTCACTCTCACAACATTATGGCTGGTTGGAGACAGTCCGAACCACAAGTACCGGGTCCATGGTTCTGGCCGTATACTGGGGGGACGAGGACGACTCCCATTAACCCCTGACTATACCGGGGATACGCTTATCACAATGCCTTTCTGGTCTGTGCTGAAGCAGGGCATTCTGGCAGCCAAGTGGCTTGACCTTTATTAGTGAGCCTGGTTACCCCCTCTCGGAACCACAGACTTAGAAATCGCCAGCTCATATACAGTGCATAAAATATATTTATATATATACCCTTATACACCATTTTAATAAAAAATATCACAAAATTCTTCTAAGTCCCTCGGGAAGAGTAAAAGACGCGCACGTTCATTTTCAGAGCTCCTAGACCTTCCTATAAGAAGTTAGCCAAAAAGTAGCTTCGAAAAACGCTTAGGTTAAGTTTCAGAGTTGCTTCTAATGTACCAAAGCTGGACTTAGACATAATTTCACTCTCACAACATTATGGCTGGTTGGAGACAGTCCGAACCACAAGTACCGGGTCCATGGTTCTGGCCGTATACTGGGGGGACGGGGATGACTCCCATTAACCCCTGACTATACCGGGGATACGCTTATCACAATGCCTTTCTGGTCTGTGCTGAAGCAGGGCATTCTGGCAGCCAAGTGGCTTGACCTTTATTAGTGAGCCTGGTTACCCCCTCTCGGAACCACAGACTTAGAAATCGCCAGCTCATATACAGTGCATAAAATATATTTATATATATACCCTTATACACCATTTTAATAAAAAATATCACAAAATTCTTCTAAGTCCCTCGGGAAGAGTGAAAGACGCGCACATTCATTTTCAGAGCTCCTAGACCTTCCTATAAGAAGTTAGCCAAAAAGTAGCTTCGAAAAACGCTTAGGTTAAGTTTCAGAGTTGCTTCTAATGTACCAAAGCTGGACTTAGACATAATTTCACTCTCACAACATTATGGCTGGTTGGAGACAGTCCGAACCACAAGTACCGGGTCCATGGTTCTGGCCGTATACTGGGGGGACGGGGATGACTCCCATTAACCCCTGACTATACCGGGGATACGCTTATCACAATGCCTTTCTGGTCTGTGCTGAAGCAGGGCATTCTGGCAGCCAAGTGGCTTGACCTTTATTAGTGAGCCTGGTTACCCCCTCTCGGAACCACAGACTTAGAAATCGCCAGCTCATATACAGTGCATAAAATATATTTATATATATACCCTTATACACCATTTTAATAAAAAATATCACAAAATTCTTCTAAGTCCCTCGGGAAGAGTGAAAGACGCGCACGTTCATTTTCAGAGCTCCTAGACCTTCCTATAAGAAGTTAGCCAAAAAGTAGCTTCGAAAAACGCTTAGGTTAAGTTTCAGAGTTGCTTCTAATGTACCAAAGCTGGACTTAGACATAATTTCACTCTCACAACATTATGGCTGGTTGGAGACAGTCCGAACCACAAGTACCGGGTCCATGGTTCTGGCCGTATACTGGGGGGACGGGGACGACTCCCATTAACACCTGACTATACCGGGGATACGCTTATCACAATGACTTTCTGGTCTGTGCTGAAGCAGGGCATTCTGGCAGCCAAGTGGCTTGACCTTTATTAGTGAGCCTGGTTACCCCCTCTCGGAACCACAGACTTAGAAATCGCCAGCTCATATACAGTGCATAAAATATATTTATATATATACCCTTATACACCATTTTAATAAAAAATATCACAAAATTCTTCTAAGTCCCTCGGGAAGAGTGAAAGACGCGCACATTCATTTTCAGAGCTCCTAGACCTTCCTATAAGAAGTTAGCCAAAAAGTAGCTTCGAAAAACGCTTAGGTTAAGTTTCAGAGTTGCTTCTAATGTACCAAAGCTGGACTTAGACATAATTTCACTCTCACAACATTATGGCTGGTTGGAGACAGTCCGAACCACAAGTACCGGGTCCATGGTTCTGGCCGTATACTGGGGGGACGGGGATGACTCCCATTAACCCCTGACTATACCGGGGATACGCTTATCACAATGCCTTTCTGGTCTGTGCTGAAGCAGGGCATTCTGGCAGCCAAGTGGCTTGACCTTTATTAGTGAGCCTGGTTACCCCCTCTCGGAACCACAGACTTAGAAATCGCCAGCTCATATACAGTGCATAAAATATATTTATATATATACCCTTATACACCATTTTAATAAAAAATATCACAAAATTCTTCTAAGTCCCTCGGGAAGAGTAAAAGACGCGCACGTTCATTTTCAGAGCTCCTAGACCTTCCTATAAGAAGTTAGCTAAAAAGTAGCTTCGAAAAACGCTTAGGTTAAGTTTCAGAGTTGCTTCTAATGTACCAAAGCTGGACTTAGACATAATTTCACTCTCCCAACATTATGGCTGGTTGGAGACAGTCCGAACCACAAGTACCGGGTCCATGGTTCTGGCCGTATACTGGGGGGACGGGGGGGACTCCCATTAACCCCTGACTATACCGGGGATACGCTTATCACAATGCCTTTCTGGTCTGTGCTGAAGCAGGGCATTCTGGCAGCCAAGTGGCTTGACCTTTATTAGTGAGCCTGGTTACCCCCTCTCGGAACCACAGACTTAGAAATCGCCAGCTCATATACAGTGCATAAAATATATTTATATATATACCCTTATACACCATTTTAATAAAAAATATCACAAAAATCTTCTAAGTCCCTCGGGAAGAGTGAAAGACGCGCACGTTCATTTTCAGAGCTCCTAGACCTTCCTATAAGAAATTAGCCAAAAAGTAGCTTCGAAAAACGCTTAGGTTAAGTTTCAGAGTTGCTTCTAATGTACCAAAGCTGGACTTAGACATAATTTCACTCTCACAACATTATTGCTGGTTGGAGACAGTCCGAACCACAAGTACCGGGTCCATGGTTCTGGCCGTATACTGGGGGGACGGGGACGACTCCCATTAACCCCTGACTATACCGGGGATACGCTTATCACAATGCCTTTCTGGTCTGTGCTGAAGCAGGGCATTCTGGCAGCCAAGTGGCTTGACCTTTATTAGTGAGCCTGGTTACCCCCTCTCGGAACCACAGACTTAGAAATCGCCAGCTCATATACAGTGCATAAAATATATTTATATATATACCCTTATACACCATTTTAATAAAAAATATCACAAAATTCTTCTAAGTCCCTCGGGAAGAGTGAAAGACGCGCACATTCATTTTCAGAGCTCCTAGACCTTCCTATAAGAAGTTAGCCAAAAAGTAGCTTCGAAAAACGCTTAGGTTAAGTTTCAGAGTTGCTTCTAATGTACCAAAGCTGGACTTAGACATAATTTCACTCTCACAACATTATGGCTGGTTGGAGACAGTCCGAACCACAAGTACCGGGTCCATGGTTCTGGCCGTATACTGGGGGGACGGGGACGACTCCCATTAACCCCTGACTATACCGGGGATACGCTTATCACAATGACTTTCTGGTCTGTGCTGAAGCAGGGCATTCTGGCAGGCAAGTGGCTTGACCTTTATTAGTGAGCCTGGTTACCCCCTCTCGGAACCACAGACTTAGAAATCGCCAGCTCATATACAGTGCATAAAATATATTTATATATATACCCTTATACACCATTTTAATAAAAAATATCACAAAATTCTTCTAAGTCCCTCGGGAAGAGTGAAAGACGCGCACGTTCATTTTCAGAGCTCCTAGACCTTCCTATAAGAAGTTAGCCAAAAAGTAGCTTCGAAAAACACTTAGGTTAAGTTTCAGAGTTGCTTCTAATGTACCAAAGCTGGACTTAGACATAATTTCACTCTCACAACATTATGGCTGGTTGGAGACAGTCCGAACCACAAGTACCGGGTCCATGGTTCTGGCCGTATACTGGGGGGACGGGGACGACTCCCATTAACCCCTGACTATACCGGGGATACGCTTATCACAATGCCTTTCTGGTCTGTGCTGAAGCAGGGCATTCTGGCAGCCAAGTGGCTTGACCTTTATTAGTGAGCCTGGTTACCCCCTCTCGGAACCACAGACTTAGAAATCGCCAGCTCATATACAGTGCATAAAATATATTTATATATATACCCTTATACACCATTTTAATAAAAAATATCACAAAATTCTTCTAAGTCCCTCGGGAAGAGTGAAAGACGCGCACATTCATTTTCAGAGCTCCTAGACCTTCCTATAAGAAGTTAGCCAAAAAGTAGCTTCGAAAAACGCTTAGGTTAAGTTTCAGAGTTGCTTCTAATGTACCAAAGCTGGACTTAGACATAATTTCACTCTCACAACATTATGGCTGGTTGGAGACAGTCCGAACCACAAGTACCGGGTCCATGGTTCTGGCCGTATACTGGGGGGACGGGGATGACTCCCATTAACCCCTGACTATACCGGGGATACGCTTATCACAATGCCTTTCTGGTCTGTGCTGAAGCAGGGCATTCTGGCAGCCAAGTGGCTTGACCTTTATTAGTGAGCCTGGTTACCCCCTCTCGGAACCACAGACTTAGAAATCGCCAGCTCATATACAGTGCATAAAATATATTTATATATATACCCTTATACACCATTTTAATAAAAAATATCACAAAATTCTTCTAAGTCCCTCGGGAAGAGTGAAAGACGCGCACGTTCATTTTCAGAGCTCATAGACCTTCCTATAAGAAGTTAGCCAAAAAGTAGCTTCGAAAAACACTTAGGTTAAGTTTCAGAGTTGCTTCTAATGTACCAAAGCTGGACTTAGACATAATTTCACTCTCACAACATTATGGCTGGTTGGAGACAGTCCGAACCACAAGTACCGGGTCCATGGTTCTGGCCGTATACTGGGGGGACGGGGATGACTCCCATTAACCCCTGACTATACCGGGGATACGCTTATCACAATGCCTTTCTGGTCTGTGCTGAAGCAGGGCATTCTGGCAGCCAAGTGGCTTGACCTTTATTAGTGAGCCTGGTTACCCCCTCTCGGAACCACAGACTTAGAAATCGCCAGCTCATATACAGTGCATAAAATATATTTATATATATACCCTTATACACCATTTTAATAAAAAATATCACAAAATTCTTCTAAGTCCCTCGGGAAGAGTAAAAGACGCGCACGTTCATTTTCAGAGCTCCTAGACCTTCCTATAAGAAGTTAGCTAAAAAGTAGCTTCGAAAAACGCTTAGGTTAAGTTTCAGAGTTGCTTCTAATGTACCAAAGCTGGACTTAGACATAATTTCACTCTCACAACATTATGGCTGGTTGGAGACAGTCCGAACCACAAGTACCGGGTCCATGGTTCTGGCCGTATACTGGGGGGACGGGGACGACTCCCATTAACCCCTGACTATACCGGGGATACGCTTATCACAATGACTTTCTGGTCTGTGCTGAAGCAGGGCATTCTGGCAGGCAAGTGGCTTGACCTTTATTAGTGAGCCTGGTTACCCCCTCTCGGAACCACAGACTTAGAAATCGCCAGCTCATATACAGTGCATAAAATATATTTATATATATACCCTTATACACCATTTTAATAAAAAATATCACAAAATTCTTCTAAGTCCCTCGGGAAGAGTGAAAGACGCGCACGTTCATTTTCAGAGCTCCTAGACCTTCCTATAAGAAGTTAGCCAAAAAGTAGCTTCGAAAAACACTTAGGTTAAGTTTCAGAGTTGCTTCTAATGTACCAAAGCTGGACTTAGACATAATTTCACTCTCACAACATTATGGCTGGTTGGAGACAGTCCGAACCACAAGTACCGGGTCCATGGTTCTGGCCGTATACTGGGGGGACGGGGACGACTCCCATTAACCCCTGACTATACCGGGGATACGCTTATCACAATGCCTTTCTGGTCTGTGCTGAAGCAGGGCATTCTGGCAGCCAAGTGGCTTGACCTTTATTAGTGAGCCTGGTTACCCCCTCTCGGAACCACAGACTTAGAAATCGCCAGCTCATATACAGTGCATAAAATATATTTATATATATACCCTTATACACCATTTTAATAAAAAATATCACAAAATTCTTCTAAGTCCCTCGGGAAGAGTGAAAGACGCGCACATTCATTTTCAGAGCTCCTAGACCTTCCTATAAGAAGTTAGCCAAAAAGTAGCTTCGAAAAACGCTTAGGTTAAGTTTCAGAGTTGCTTCTAATGTACCAAAGCTGGACTTAGACATAATTTCACTCTCACAACATTATGGCTGGTTGGAGACAGTCCGAACCACAAGTACCGGGTCCATGGTTCTGGCCGTATACTGGGGGGACGGGGATGACTCCCATTAACCCCTGACTATACCGGGGATACGCTTATCACAATGCCTTTCTGGTCTGTGCTGAAGCAGGGCATTCTGGCAGCCAAGTGGCTTGACCTTTATTAGTGAGCCTGGTTACCCCCTCTCGGAACCACAGACTTAGAAATCGCCAGCTCATATACAGTGCATAAAATATATTTATATATATACCCTTATACACCATTTTAATAAAAAATATCACAAAATTCTTCTAAGTCCCTCGGGAAGAGTGAAAGACGCGCAGGTTCATTTTCAGAGCTCCTAGACCTTCCTATAAGAAGTTAGCTAAAAAGTAGCTTCGAAAAACGCTTAGGTTAAGTTTCAGAGTTGCTTCTAATGTACCAAAGCTGGACTTAGACATAATTTCACTCTCACAACATTATGGCTGGTTGGAGACAGTCCGAACCACAAGTACCGGGTCCATGGTTCTTGCCGTATACTGGGGGGACGGGGATGACTCCCATTAACCCCTGACTATACCGGGGATACGCTTATCACAATGCCTTTCTGGTCTGTGCTGAAGCAGGGCATTCTGGCAGCCAAGTGGCTTGACCTTTATTAGTGAGCCTGGTTACCCCCTCTCGGAACCACAGACTTAGAAATCGCCAGCTCATATACAGTGCATAAAATATATTTATATATATACCCTTATACACCATTTTAATAAAAAATATCACAAAATTCTTCTAAGTCCCTCGGGAAGAGTGAAAGACGCGCACGTTCATTTTCAGAGCTCCTAGACCTTCCTATAAGAAGTTAGCTAAAAAGTAGCTTCGAAAAACGCTTAGGTTAAGTTTCAGAGTTGCTTCTAATGTACCAAAGCTGGACTTAGACATAATTTCACTCTCACAACATTATGGCTGGTTGGAGACAGTCCGAACCACAAGTACCGGGTCCATGGTTCTGGCCGTATACTGGGGGGACGGGGACGACTCCCATTAACCCCTGACTATACCGGGGATACGCTTATCACAATGACTTTCTGGTCTGTGCTGAAGCAGGGCATTCTGGCAGGCAAGTGGCTTGACCTTTATCAGTGAGCCTGGTTACCCCCTCTCGGAACCACAGACTTAGAAATCGCCAGCTCATATACAGTGCATAAAATATATTTATATATATATACCCTTATACACCATTTTAATAAAAAATATCACAAAATTCTTCTAAGTCCCTCGGGAAGAGTGAAAGACGCGCACGTTCATTTTCAGAGCTCCTAGACCTTCCTATAAGAAGTTAGCCAAAAAGTAGCTTCGAAAAACACTTAGGTTAAGTTTCAGAGTTGCTTCTAATGTACCAAAGCTGGACTTAGACATAATTTCACTCTCACAACATTATGGCTGGTTGGAGACAGTCCGAACCACAAGTACCGGGTCCATGGTTCTGGCCGTATACTGGGGGGACGGGGACGACTCCCATTAACCCCTGACTATACCGGGGATACGCTTATCACAATGCCTTTCTGGTCTGTGCTGAAGCAGGGCATTCTGGCAGCCAAGTGGCTTGACCTTTATTAGTGAGCCTGGTTACCCCCTCTCGGAACCACAGACTTAGAAATCGCCAGCTCATATACAGTGCATAAAATATATTTATATATATACCCTTATACACCATTTTAATAAAAAATATCACAAAATTCTTCTAAGTCCCTCGGGAAGAGTAAAAGACGCGCACGTTCATTTTCAGAGCTCCTAGACCTTCCTATAAGAAGTTAGCTAAAAAGTAGCTTCGAAAAACGCTTAGGTTAAGTTTCAGAGTTGCTTCTAATGTACCAAAGCTGGACTTAGACATAATTTCACTCTCACAACATTATGGCTGGTTGGAGACAGTCCGAACCACAAGTACCGGGTCCATGGTTCTGGCCGTATACTGGGGGGACGGGGACGACTCCCATTAACCCCTGACTATACCGGGGATACGCTTATCACAATGCCTTTCTGGTCTGTGCTGAAGCAGGGCATTCTGGCAGCCAAGTGGCTTGACCTTTATTAGTGAGCCTGGTTACCCCCTCTCGGAACCACAGACTTAGAAATCGCCAGCTCATATACAGTGCATAAAATATATTTATATATATACCCTTATACACCATTTTAATAAAAAATATCACAAAATTCTTCTAAGTCCCTCGGGAAGAGTGAAAGACGCGCACATTCATTTTCAGAGCTCCTAGACCTTCCTATAAGAAGTTAGCCAAAAAGTAGCTTCGAAAAACGCTTAGGTTAAGTTTCAGAGTTGCTTCTAATGTACCAAAGCTGGACTTAGACATAATTTCACTCTCACAACATTATGGCTGGTTGGAGACAGTCCGAACCACAAGTACCGGGTCCATGGTTCTGGCCGTATACTGGGGGGACGGGGATGACTCCCATTAACCCCTGACTATACCGGGGATACGCTTATCACAATGCCTTTCTGGTCTGTGCTGAAGCAGGGCATTCTGGCAGCCAAGTGGCTTGACCTTTATTAGTGAGCCTGGTTACCCCCTCTCGGAACCACAGACTTAGAAATCGCCAGCTCATATACAGTGCATAAAATATATTTATATATATACCCTAATACACCATTTTAATAAAAAATATCACAAAATTCTTCTAAGTCCCTCGGGAAGAGTAAAAGACGCGCACGTTCATTTTCAGAGCTCCTAGACCTTCCTATAAGAAGTTAGCGAAAAAGTAGCTTCGAAAAACGCTTAGGTTAAGTTTCAGAGTTGCTTCTAATGTACCAAAGCTGGACTTAGACATAATTTCACTCTCACAACATTATGGCTGGTTGGAGACAGTCCGAACCACAAGTACCGGGTCCATGGTTCTGGCCGTATACTGGGGGGACGGGGACGACTCCCATTAACCCCTGACTATACCGGGGATACGCTTATCACAATGACTTTCTGGTCTGTGCTGAAGCAGGGCATTCTGGCAGGCAAGTGGCTTGACCTTTATCAGTGAGCCTGGTTACCCCCTCTCGGAACCACAGACTTAGAAATCGCCAGCTCATATACAGTGCATAAAATATATTTATATATATATACCCTTATACACCATTTTAATAAAAAATATCACAAAATTCTTCTAAGTCCCTCGGGAAGAGTGAAAGACGCGCACGTTCATTTTCAGAGCTCCTAGACCTTCCTATAAGAAGTTAGCCAAAAAGTAGCTTCGAAAAACACTTAGGTTAAGTTTCAGAGTTGCTTCTAATGTACCAAAGCTGGACTTAGACATAATTTCACTCTCACAACATTATGGCTGGTTGGAGACAGTCCGAACCACAAGTACCGGGTCCATGGTTCTGGCCGTATACTGGGGGGACGGGGATGACTCCCATTAACCCCTGACTATACCGGGGATACGCTTATCACAATGCCTTTCTGGTCTGTGCTGAAGCAGGGCATTCTGGCAGCCAAGTGGCTTGACCTTTATTAGTGAGCCTGGTTACCCCCTCTCGGAACCACAGACTTAGAAATCGCCAGCTCATATACAGTGCATAAAATATATTTATATATATACCCTTATACACCATTTTAATAAAAAATATCACAAAATTCTTCTAAGTCCCTCGGGAAGAGTAAAAGACGCGCACGTTCATTTTCAGAGCTCCTAGACCTTCCTATAAGAAGTTAGCTAAAAAGTAGCTTCGAAAAACGCTTAGGTTAAGTTTCAGAGTTGCTTCTAATGTACCAAAGCTGGACTTAGACATAATTTCACTCTCACAACATTATGGCTGGTTGGAGACAGTCCGAACCACAAGTACCGGGTCCATGGTTCTGGCCGTATACTGGGGGGACGGGGACGACTCCCATTAACCCCTGACTATACCGGGGATACGCTTATCACAATGACTTTCTGGTCTGTGCTGAAGCAGGGCATTCTGGCAGGCAAGTGGCTTGACCTTTATTAGTGAGCCTGGTTACCCCCTCTCGGAACCACAGACTTAGAAATCGCCAGCTCATATACAGTGCATAAAATATATTTATATATATATACCCTTATACACCATTTTAATAAAAAATATCACAAAATTCTTCTAAGTCCCTCGGGAAGAGTGAAAGACGCGCACGTTCATTTTCAGAGCTCCTAGACCTTCCTATAAGAAGTTAGCCAAAAAGTAGCTTCGAAAAACACTTAGGTTAAGTTTCAGAGTTGCTTCTAATGTACCAAAGCTGGACTTAGACATAATTTCACTCTCACAACATTATGGCTGGTTGGAGACAGTCCGAACCACAAGTACCGGGTCCATGGTTCTGGCCGTATACTGGGGGGACGGGGATGACTCCCATTAACCCCTGACTATACCGGGGATACGCTTATCACAATGCCTTTCTGGTCTGTGCTGAAGCAGGGCATTCTGGCAGCCAAGTGGCTTGACCTTTATTAGTGAGCCTGGTTACCCCCTCTCGGAACCACAGACTTAGAAATCGCCAGCTCATATACAGTGCATAAAATATATTTATATATATACCCTTATACACCATTTTAATAAAAAATATCACAAAATTCTTCTAAGTCCCTCGGGAAGAGTGAAAGACGCGCACGTTCATTTTCAGAGCTCCTAGACCTTCCTATAAGAAGTTAGCTAAAAAGTAGCTTCGAAAAACGCTTAGGTTAAGTTTCAGAGTTGCTTCTAATGTACCAAAGCTGGACTTAGACATAATTTCACTCTCACAACATTATGGCTGGTTGGAGACAGTCCGAACCACAAGTACCGGGTCCATGGTTCTGGCCGTATACTGGGGGGACGGGGACGACTCCCATTAACCCCTGACTATACCGGGGATACGCTTATCACAATGACTTTCTGGTCTGTGCTGAAGCAGGGCATTCTGGCAGCCAAGTGGCTTGACCTTTATTAGTGAGCCTGGTTACCCCCTCTCGGAACCACAGACTTAGAAATCGCCAGCTCATATACAGTGCATAAAATATATTTATATATATACCCTTATACACCATTTTAATAAAAAATATCACAAAATTCTTCTAAGTCCCTCGGGAAGAGTGAAAGACGCGCACGTTCATTTTCAGAGCTCCTAGACCTTCCTATAAGAAGTTAGCTAAAAAGTAGCTTCGAAAAACGCTTAGGTTAAGTTTCAGAGTTGCTTCTAATGTACCAAAGCTGGACTTAGACATAATTTCACTCTCACAACATTATGGCTGGTTGGAGACAGTCCGAACCACAAGTACCGGGTCCATGGTTCTGGCCGTATACTGGGGGGACGGGGACGACTCCCATTAACCCCTGACTATACCGGGGATACGCTTATCACAATGCCTTTCTGGTCTGTGCTGAAGCAGGGCATTCTGGCAGCCAAGTGGCTTGACCTTTATTAGTGAGCCTGGTTACCCCCTCTCGGAACCACAGACTTAGAAATCGCCAGCTCATATACAGTGCATAAAATATATTTATATATATACCCTTATACACCATTTTAATAAAAAATATCACAAAAATCTTCTAAGTCCCTCGGGAAGAGTGAAAGACGCGCACGTTCATTTTCAGAGCTCCTAGACCTTCCTATAAGAAGTTAGCCAAAAAGTAGCTTCGAAAAACGCTTAGGTTAAGTTTCAGAGTTGCTTCTAATGTACCAAAGCTGGACTTAGACATAATTTCACTCTCACAACATTATGGCTGGTTGGAGACAGTCCGAACCACAAGTACCGGGTCCATGGTTCTGGCCGTATACTGGGGGGACGGGGACGACTCCCATTAACCCCTGACTATACCGGGGATACGCTTATCACAATGCCTTTCTGGTCTGTGCTGAAGCAGGGCATTCTGGCAGCCAAGTGGCTTGACCTTTATTAGTGAGCCTGGTTACCCCCTCTCGGAACCACAGACTTAGAAATCGCCAGCTCATATACAGTGCATAAAATATATTTATATATATACCCTTATACACCATTTTAATAAAAAATATCACAAAATTCTTCTAAGTCCCTCGGGAAGAGTGAAAGACGCGCACATTCATTTTCAGAGCTCCTAGACCTTCCTATAAGAAGTTAGCCAAAAAGTAGCTTCGAAAAACGCTTAGGTTAAGTTTCAGAGTTGCTTCTAATGTACCAAAGCTGGACTTAGACATAATTTCACTCTCACAACATTATGGCTGGTTGGAGACAGTCCGAACCACAAGTACCGGGTCCATGGTTCTGGCCGTATACTGGGGGGACGGGGATGACTCCCATTAACCCCTGACTATACCGGGGATACGCTTATCACAATGCCTTTCTGGTCTGTGCTGAAGCAGGGCATTCTGGCAGCCAAGTGGCTTGACCTTTATTAGTGAGCCTGGTTACCCCCTCTCGGAACCACAGACTTAGAAATCGCCAGCTCATAAACAGTGCATAAAATATATTTATATATATACCCTTATACACCATTTTAATAAAAAATATCACAAAATTCTTCTAAGTCCCTCGGGAAGAGTAAAAGACGCGCACGTTCATTTTCAGAGCTCCTAGACCTTCCTATAAGAAGTTAGCGAAAAAGTAGCTTCGAAAAACGCTTAGGTTAAGTTTCAGAGTTGCTTCTAATGTACCAAAGCTGGACTTAGACATAATTTCACTCTCACAACATTATGGCTGGTTGGAGACAGTCCGAACCACAAGTACCGGGTCCATGGTTCTGGCCGTATACTGGGGGGACGGGGACGACTCCCATTAACCCCTGACTATACCGGGGATACGCTTATCACAATGCCTTTCTGGTCTGTGCTGAAGCAGGGCATTCTGGCAGCCAAGTGGCTTGACCTTTATTAGTGAGCCTGGTTACCCCCTCTCGGAACCACAGACTTAGAAATCGCCAGCTCATATACAGTGCATAAAATATATTTATATATATACCCTTATACACCATTTTAATAAAAAATATCACAAAATTCTTCTAAGTCCCTCAGGAAGAGTAAAAGACGCGCACGTTCATTTTCAGAGCTCCTAGACCTTCCTATAAGAAGTTAGCTAAAAAGTAGCTTCGAAAAACGCTTAGGTTAAGTTTCAGAGTTGCTTCTAATGTACCAAAGCTGGACTTAGACATAATTTCACTCTCACAACATTATGGCTGGTTGGAGACAGTCCGAACCACAAGTACCGGGTCCATGGTTCTGGCCGTATACTGGGGGGACGGGGACGACTCCCATTAACCCCTGACTATACCGGGGATACGCTTATCACAATGACTTTCTGGTCTGTGCTGAAGCAGGGCATTCTGGCAGGCAAGTGGCTTGACCTTTATTAGTGAGCCTGGTTACCCCCTCTCGGAACCACAGACTTAGAAATCGCCAGCTCATATACAGTGCATAAAATATATTTATATATATACCCTTATACACCATTTTAATAAAAAATATCACAAAATTCTTCTAAGTCCCTCGGGAAGAGTGAAAGACGCGCACGTTCATTTTCAGAGCTCCTAGACCTTCCTATAAGAAGTTAGCCAAAAAGTAGCTTCGAAAAACACTTAGGTTAAGTTTCAGAGTTGCTTCTAATGTACCAAAGCTGGACTTAGACATAATTTCACTCTCACAACATTATGGCTGGTTGGAGACAGTCCGAACGACAAGTACCGGGTCCATGGTTCTGGCCGTATACTGGGGGGACGGGGACGACTCCCATTAACCCCTGACTATACCGGGGATACGCTTATCACAATGCCTTTCTGGTCTGTGCTGAAGCAGGGCATTCTGGCAGCCAAGTGGCTTGACCTTTATTAGTGAGCCTGGTTACCCCCTCTCGGAACCACAGACTTAGAAATCGCCAGCTCATATACAGTGCATAAAATATATTTATATATATACCCTTATACACCATTTTAATAAAAAATATCACAAAATTCTTCTAAGTCCCTCGGGAAGAGTGAAAGACGCGCACATTCATTTTCAGAGCTCCTAGACCTTCCTATAAGAAGTTAGCCAAAAAGTAGCTTCGAAAAACGCTTAGGTTAAGTTTCAGAGTTGCTTCTAATGTACCAAAGCTGGACTTAGACATAATTTCACTCTCACAACATTATGGCTGGTTGGAGACAGTCCGAACCACAAGTACCGGGTCCATGGTTCTGGCCGTATACTGGGGGGACGGGGACGACTCCCATTAACCCCTGACTATACCGGGGATACGCTTATCACAATGCCTTTCTGGTCTGTGCTGAAGCAGGGCATTCTGGCAGCCAAGTGGCTTGACCTTTATTAGTGAGCCTGGTTACCCCCTCTCGGAACCACAGACTTAGAAATCGCCAGCTCATATACAGTGCATAAAATATATTTATATATATACCCTTATACACCATTTTAATAAAAAATATCACAAAATTCTTCTAAGTCCCTCGGGAAGAGTGAAAGACGCGCACATTCATTTTCAGAGCTCCTAGACCTTCCTATAAGAAGTTAGCCAAAAAGTAGCTTCGAAAAACGCTTAGGTTAAGTTTCAGAGTTGCTTCTAATGTACCAAAGCTGGACTTAGACATAATTTCACTCTCACAACATTATGGCTGGTTGGAGACAGTCCGAACCACAAGTACCGGGTCCATGGTTCTGGCCGTATACTGGGGGGACGGGGATGACTCCCATTAACCCCTGACTATACCGGGGATACGCTTATCACAATGCCTTTCTGGTCTGTGCTGAAGCAGGGCATTCTGGCAGCCAAGTGGCTTGACCTTTATTAGTGAGCCTGGTTACCCCCTCTCGGAACCACAGACTTAGAAATCGCCAGCTCATAAACAGTGCATAAAATATATTTATATATATACCCTTATACACCATTTTAATAAAAAATATCACAAAATTCTTCTAAGTCCCTCGGGAAGAGTAAAAGACGCGCACGTTCATTTTCAGAGCTCCTAGACCTTCCTATAAGAAGTTAGCGAAAAAGTAGCTTCGAAAAACGCTTAGGTTAAGTTTCAGAGTTGCTTCTAATGTACCAAAGCTGGACTTAGACATAATTTCACTCTCACAACATTATGGCTGGTTGGAGACAGTCCGAACCACAAGTACCGGGTCCATGGTTCTGGCCGTATACTGGGGGGACGGGGACGACTCCCATTAACCCCTGACTATACCGGGGATACGCTTATCACAATGCCTTTCTGGTCTGTGCTGAAGCAGGGCATTCTGGCAGCCAAGTGGCTTGACCTTTATTAGTGAGCCTGGTTACCCCCTCTCGGAACCACAGACTTAGAAATCGCCAGCTCATATACAGTGCATAAAATATATTTATATATATACCCTTATACACCATTTTAATAAAAAATATCACAAAATTCTTCTAAGTCCCTCAGGAAGAGTAAAAGACGCGCACGTTCATTTTCAGAGCTCCTAGACCTTCCTATAAGAAGTTAGCTAAAAAGTAGCTTCGAAAAACGCTTAGGTTAAGTTTCAGAGTTGCTTCTAATGTACCAAAGCTGGACTTAGACATAATTTCACTCTCACAACATTATGGCTGGTTGGAGACAGTCCGAACCACAAGTACCGGGTCCATGGTTCTGGCCGTATACTGGGGGGACGGGGACGACTCCCATTAACCCCTGACTATACCGGGGATACGCTTATCACAATGACTTTCTGGTCTGTGCTGAAGCAGGGCATTCTGGCAGGCAAGTGGCTTGACCTTTATTAGTGAGCCTGGTTACCCCCTCTCGGAACCACAGACTTAGAAATCGCCAGCTCATATACAGTGCATAAAATATATTTATATATATACCCTTATACACCATTTTAATAAAAAATATCACAAAATTCTTCTAAGTCCCTCGGGAAGAGTGAAAGACGCGCACGTTCATTTTCAGAGCTCCTAGACCTTCCTATAAGAAGTTAGCCAAAAAGTAGCTTCGAAAAACACTTAGGTTAAGTTTCAGAGTTGCTTCTAATGTACCAAAGCTGGACTTAGACATAATTTCACTCTCACAACATTATGGCTGGTTGGAGACAGTCCGAACGACAAGTACCGGGTCCATGGTTCTGGCCGTATACTGGGGGGACGGGGACGACTCCCATTAACCCCTGACTATACCGGGGATACGCTTATCACAATGCCTTTCTGGTCTGTGCTGAAGCAGGGCATTCTGGCAGCCAAGTGGCTTGACCTTTATTAGTGAGCCTGGTTACCCCCTCTCGGAACCACAGACTTAGAAATCGCCAGCTCATATACAGTGCATAAAATATATTTATATATATACCCTTATACACCATTTTAATAAAAAATATCACAAAATTCTTCTAAGTCCCTCGGGAAGAGTGAAAGACGCGCACATTCATTTTCAGAGCTCCTAGACCTTCCTATAAGAAGTTAGCCAAAAAGTAGCTTCGAAAAACGCTTAGGTTAAGTTTCAGAGTTGCTTCTAATGTACCAAAGCTGGACTTAGACATAATTTCACTCTCACAACATTATGGCTGGTTGGAGACAGTCCGAACCACAAGTACCGGGTCCATGGTTCTGGCCGTATACTGGGGGGACGGGGATGACTCCCATTAACCCCTGACTATACCGGGGATACGCTTATCACAATGCCTTTCTGGTCTGTGCTGAAGCAGGGCATTCTGGCAGCCAAGTGGCTTGACCTTTATTAGTGAGCCTGGTTACCCCCTCTCGGAACCACAGACTTAGAAATCGCCAGCTCATAAACAGTGCATAAAATATATTTATATATATACCCTTATACACCATTTTAATAAAAAATATCACAAAATTCTTCTAAGTCCCTCGGGAAGAGTAAAAGACGCGCACGTTCATTTTCAGAGCTCCTAGACCTTCCTATAAGAAGTTAGCGAAAAAGTAGCTTCGAAAAACGCTTAGGTTAAGTTTCAGAGTTGCTTCTAATGTACCAAAGCTGGACTTAGACATAATTTCACTCTCACAACATTATGGCTGGTTGGAGACAGTCCGAACCACAAGTACCGGGTCCATGGT
The DNA here is from genome assembly GCF_040206685.1 of Ascaphus truei. NCBI lineage: Eukaryota > Metazoa > Chordata > Amphibia > Anura > Ascaphidae > Ascaphus > Ascaphus truei. Next base: position 2,247,306 of record NC_134493.1, read on the forward strand.
TCTGGCCGTATACTGGGGGGACGGGGACGACTCCCATTAACCCCTGACTATACCGGGGATACGCTTATCACAATGACTTTCTGGTCTGTGCTGAAGCAGGGCATTCTGGCAGGCAAGTGGCTTGACCTTTATTAGTGAGCCTGGTTACCCCCTCTCGGAACCACAGACTTAGAAATCGCCAGCTCATATACAGTGCATAAAATATATTTATATATATATACCCTTATACTCCATTTTAATAAAAAATATCACAAAATTCTTCTAAGTCCCTCGAGAAGAGTGAAAGACGCGCACGTTCATTTTCAGAGCTCCTAGACCTTCCTATAAGAAGTTAGCCAAAAAGTAGCTTCGAAAAACGCTTAGGTTAAGTTTCAGAGTTGCTTCTAATGTACCAAAGCTGGACTTAGACATAATTTCACTCTCACAACATTATGGCTGGTTGGAGACAGTCCGAACCACAAGTACCGGGTCCATGGTTCTGGCCGTATACTGGGGGGACGGGGACGACTCCCATTAACCCCTGACTATACCGGGGATACGCTTATCACAATGCCTTTCTGGTCTGTGCTGAAGCAGGTCATTCTGGCAGCCAAGTGCCTTGACCTTTATTAGTGAGCCTGGTTACCCCCTCTCGGAACCACAGACTTAGAAATCGCCAGCTCATATACAGTGCATAAAATATATTTATATATATACCCTTATACACCATTTTAATAAAAAATATCACAAAATTCTTCTAAGTCCCTCGGGAAGAGTGAAAGACGCGCACGTTCATTTTCAGAGCTCCTAGACCTTCCTATAAGAAGTTAGCCAAAAAGTAGCTTCGAAAAACGCTTAGGTTAAGTTTCAGAGTTGCTTCTAATGTACCAAAGCTGGACTTAGACATAATTTCACTCTCACAACATTATGGCTGGTTGGAGACAGTCCGAACCACAAGTACCGGGTCCATGGTTCTGGCCGTATACTGGGGGGACGGGGATGACTCCCATTAACCCCTGACTATACCGGGGATACGCTTATCACAATGCCTTTCTGGTCTGTGCTGAAGCAGGGCATTCTGGCAGCCAAGTGGCTTGACCTTTATTAGTGAGCCTGGTTACCCCCTCTCGGAACCACAAACTTAGAAATCGCCAGCTCATATACAGTGCATAAAATATATTTATATATATACCCTTATACACCATTTTAATAAAAAATATCACAAAATTCTTCTAAGTCCCTCGGGAAGAGTGAAAGACGCGCACGTTCATTTTCAGAGCTCCTAGACCTTCCTATAAGAAGTTAGCTAAAAAGTAGCTTCGAAAAACGCTTAGGTTAAGTTTCAGAGTTGCTTCTAATGTACCAAAGCTGGACTTAGACATAATTTCACTCTCACAACATTATGGCTGGTTGGAGACAGTCCGAACCACAAGTACCGGGTCCATGGTTCTGGCCGTATACTGGGGGGACGGGGACGACTCCCATTAACCCCTGACTATACCGGGGATACGCTTATCACAATGCCTTTCTGGTCTGTGCTGAAGCAGGGCATTCTGGCAGCCAAGTGGCTTGACCTTTATTAGTGAGCCTGGTTACCCCCTCTCGGAACCACAGACTTAGAAATCGCCAGCTCATATACAGTGCATAAAATATATTTATATATATACCCTTATACACCATTTTAATAAAAAATATCACAAAATTCTTCTAAGTCCCTCGGGAAGAGTGAAAGACGCGCACGTTCATTTTCAGAGCTCCTAGACCTTCTTATAAGAAGTTAGCTAAAAAGTAGCTTCGAAAAACGCTTAGGTTAAGTTTCAGAGTTGCTTCTAATGTACCAAAGCTGGACTTAGACATAATTTCACTGTCACAACATTATGGCTGGTTGGAGACAGTCCGAACCACAAGTACCGGGTCCATGGTTCTGGCCGTATACTGGGGGGACGGGGACGACTCCCATTAACCCCTGACTATACCGGGGATACGCTTATCACAATGCCTTTCTGGTCTGTGCTGAAGCAGGGCATTCTGGCAGCCAAGTGGCTTGACCTTTATTAGTGAGCCTGGTTACCCCCTCTCGGAACCACAGACTTAGAAATCGCCAGCTCATATACAGTGCATAAAATATATTTATATATATACCCTTATACACCATTTTAATAAAAAATATCACAAAATTCTTCTAAGTCCCTCGGGAAGAGTGAAAGACGCGCACGTTCATTTTCAGAGCTCCTAGACCTTCCTATAAGAAGTTAGCTAAAAAGTAGCTTCGAAAAACGCTTAGGTTAAGTTTCAGAGTTGCTTCTAATGTACCAAAGCTGGACTTAGACATAATTTCACTCTCACAACATTATGGCTGGTTGGAGACAGTCCGAACCACAAGTACCGGGTCCATGGTTCTGGCCGTATACTGGGGGGACGGGGACGACTCCCATTAACCCCTGACTATACCGGGGATACGCTTATCACAATGCCTTTCTGGTCTGTGCTGAAGCAGGGCATTCTGGCAGCCAAGTGGCTTGACCTTTATTAGTGAGCCTGGTTACCCCCTCTCGGAACCACAGACTTAGAAATCGCCAGCTCATATACAGTGCATAAAATATATTTATATATATACCCTTATACACCATTTTAATAAAAAATATCACAAAATTCTTCTAAGTCCCTCGGGAAGAGTGAAAGACGCGCACGTTCATTTTCAGAGCTCCTAGACCTTCCTATAAGAAGTTAGCCAAAAAGTAGCTTCGAAAAACGCTTAGGTTAAGTTTCAGAGTTGCTTCTAATGTACCAAAGCTGGACTTAGACATAATTTCACTCTCACAACATTATGGCTGGTTGGAGACAGTCCGAACCACAAGTACCGGGTCCATGGTTCTGGCCGTATACTGGGGGGACGGGGACGACTCCCATTAACCCCTGACTATACCGGGGATACGCTTATCACAATGACTTTCTGGTCTGTGCTGAAGCAGGGCATTCTAGCAGGCAAGTGGCTTGACCTTTATTAGTGAGCCTGGTTACCCCCTCTCGGAACCACAGACTTAGAAATCGCCAGCTCATATACAGTGCATAAAATATATTTATATATATACCCTTATACACCATTTTAATAAAAAATATCACAAAATTCTTCTAAGTCCCTCGGGAAGAGTGAAAGACGCGCACGTTCATTTTCAGAGCTCCTAGACCTTCCTATAAGAAGTTAGCCAAAAAGTAGCTTCGAAAAACGCTTAGGTTAAGTTTCAGAGTTGCTTCTAATGTACCAAAGCTGGACTTAGACATAATTTCACTCTCACAACATTATGGCTGGTTGGAGACAGTCCGAACCACAAGTACCGGGTCCATGGTTCTGGCCGTATACTGGGGGGACGGGGACGACTCCCATTAACCCCTGACTATACCGGGGATACGCTTATCACAATGCCTTTCTGGTCTGTGCTGAAGCAGGGCATTCTGGCAGCCAAGTGGCTTGACCTTTATTAGTGAGCCTGGTTACCCCCTCTCGGAACCACAGACTTAGAAATCGCCAGCTCATATACAGTGCATAAAATATATTTATATATATACCCTTATACACCATTTTAATAAAAAATATCACAAAATTCTTCTAAGTCCCTCGGGAAGAGTGAAAGACGCGCACGTTCATTTTCAGAGCTCCTAGACCTTCCTATAAGAAGTTAGCTAAAAAGTAGCTTCGAAAAACGCTTAGGTTAAGTTTCAGAGTTGCTTCTAATGTACCAAAGCTGGACTTAGACATAATTTCACTGTCACAACATTATGGCTGGTTGGAGACAGTCCGAACCACAAGTACCGGGTCCATGGTTCTGGCCGTATACTGGGGGGACGGGGACGACTCCCATTAACCCCTGACTATACCGGGGATACGCTTATCACAATGCCTTTCTGGTCTGTGCTGAAGCAGGGCATTCTGGCAGCCAAGTGGCTTGACCTTTATTAGTGAGCCTGGTTACCCCCTCTCGGAACCACAGACTTAGAAATCGCCAGCTCATATACAGTGCATAAAATATATTTATATATATACCCTTATACACCATTTTAATAAAAAATATCACAAAATTCTTCTAAGTCCCTCGGGAAGAGTGAAAGACGCGCACGTTCATTTTCAGAGCTCCTAGACCTTCCTATAAGAAGTTAGCTAAAAAGTAGCTTCGAAAAACGCTTAGGTTAAGTTTCAGAGTTGCTTCTAATGTACCAAAGCTGGACTTAGACATAATTTCACTCTCACAACATTATGGCTGGTTGGAGACAGTCCGAACCACAAGTACCGGGTCCATGGTTCTGGCCGTATACTGGGGGGACGGGGACGACTCCCATTAACCCCTGACTATACCGGGGATACGCTTATCACAATGCCTTTCTGGTCTGTGCTGAAGCAGGGCATTCTGGCAGCCAAGTGGCTTGACCTTTATTAGTGAGCCTGGTTACCCCCTCTCGGAACCACAGACTTAGAAATCGCCAGCTCATATACAGTGCATAAAATATATTTATATATATACCCTTATACACCATTTTAATAAAAAATATCACAAAATTCTTCTAAGTCCCTCGGGAAGAGTGAAAGACGCGCACGTTCATTTTCAGAGCTCCTAGACCTTCCTATAAGAAGTTAGCCAAAAAGTAGCTTCGAAAAACGCTTAGGTTAAGTTTCAGAGTTGCTTCTAATGTACCAAAGCTGGACTTAGACATAATTTCACTCTCACAACATTATGGCTGGTTGGAGACAGTCCGAACCACAAGTACCGGGTCCATGGTTCTGGCCGTATACTGGGGGGACGGGGACGACTCCCATTAACCCCTGACTATACCGGGGATACGCTTATCACAATGACTTTCTGGTCTGTGCTGAAGCAGGGCATTCTAGCAGGCAAGTGGCTTGACCTTTATTAGTGAGCCTGGTTACCCCCTCTCGGAACCACAGACTTAGAAATCGCCAGCTCATATACAGTGCATAAAATATATTTATATATATACCCTTATACACCATTTTAATAAAAAATATCACAAAATTCTTCTAAGTCCCTCGGGAAGAGTGAAAGACGCGCACGTTCATTTTCAGAGCTCCTAGACCTTCCTATAAGAAGTTAGCCAAAAAGTAGCTTCGAAAAACGCTTAGGTTAAGTTTCAGAGTTGCTTCTAATGTACCAAAGCTGGACTTAGACATAATTTCACTCTCACAACATTATGGCTGGTTGGAGACAGTCCGAACCACAAGTACCGGGTCCATGGTTCTGGCCGTATACTGGGGGGACGGGGACGACTCCCATTAACCCCTGACTATACCGGGGATACGCTTATCACAATGCCTTTCTGGTCTGTGCTGAAGCAGGGCATTCTGGCAGCCAAGTGGCTTGACCTTTATTAGTGAGCCTGGTTACCCCCTCTCGGAACCACAGACTTAGAAATCGCCAGCTCATATACAGTGCATAAAATATATTTATATATATACCCTTATACACCATTTTAATAAAAAATATCACAAAATTCTTCTAAGTCCCTCGGGAAGAGTGAAAGACGCGCACGTTCATTTTCAGAGCTCCTAGACCTTCCTATAAGAAGTTAGCTAAAAAGTAGCTTCGAAAAACGCTTAGGTTAAGTTTCAGAGTTGCTTCTAATGTACCAAAGCTGGACTTAGACATAATTTCACTCTCACAACATTATGGCTGGTTGGAGACAGTCCGAACCACAAGTACCGGGTCCATGGTTCTGGCCGTATACTGGGGGGACGGGGACGACTCCCATTAACCCCTGACTATACCGGGGATACGCTTATCACAATGCCTTTCTGGTCTGTGCTGAAGCAGGGCATTCTGGCAGCCAAGTGGCTTGACCTTTATTAGTGAGCCTGGTTACCCCCTCTCGGAACCACAGACTTAGAAATCGCCAGCTCATATACAGTGCATAAAATATATTTATATATATACCCTTATACACCATTTTAATAAAAAATATCACAAAATTCTTCTAAGTCCCTCGGGAAGAGTGAAAGACGCGCACGTTCATTTTCAGAGCTCCTAGACCTTCTTATAAGAAGTTAGCTAAAAAGTAGCTTCGAAAAACGCTTAGGTTAAGTTTCAGAGTTGCTTCTAATGTACCGAAGCTGGACTTAGACATAATTTCACTCTCACAACATTATGGCTGGTTGGAGACAGTCCGAACCACAAGTACCGGGTCCATGGTTCTGGCCGTATACTGGGGGGACGGGGACGACTCCCATTAACCCCTGACTATACCGGGGATACGCTTATCACAATGCCTTTCTGGTCTGTGCTGAAGCAGGGCATTCTGGCAGCCAAGTGGCTTGACCTTTATTAGTGAGCCTGGTTACCCCCTCTCGGAACCACAGACTTAGAAATCGCCAGCTCATATACAGTGCATAAAATATATTTATATATATACCCTTATACACCATTTTAATAAAAAATATCACAAAATTCTTCTAAGTCCCTCAGGAAGAGTGAAAGACGCGCACGTTCATTTTCAGAGCTCCTAGACCTTCCTATAAGAAGTTAGCTAAAAAGTAGCTTCGAAAAACGCTTAGGTTAAGTTTCAGAGTTGCTTCTAATGTACCAAAGCTGGACTTAGACATAATTTCACTCTCACAACATTATGGCTGGTTGGAGACAGTCCGAACCACAAGTACCGGGTCCATGGTTCTGGCCGTATATTGGGGGGACGGGGACGACTCCCATTAACCCCTGACTATACCGGGGATACGCTTATCACAATGCCTTTCTGGTCTGTGCTGAAGCAGGGCATTCTGGCAGCCAAGTGGCTTGACCTTTATTAGTGAGCCTGGTTACCCCCTCTCGGAACCACAGACTTAGAAATCGCCAGCTCATATACAGTGCATAAAATATATTTATATATATACCCTTATACACCATTTTAATAAAAAATATCACAAAATTCTTCTAAGTCCCTCGGGAAGAGTGAAAGACGCGCACGTTCATTTTCAGAGCTCCTAGACCTTCTTATAAGAAGTTAGCTAAAAAGTAGCTTCGAAAAACGCTTAGGTTAAGTTTCAGAGTTGCTTCTAATGTACCAAAGCTGGACTTAGACATAATTTCACTCTCACAACATTATGGCTGGTTGGAGACAGTCCGAACCACAAGTACCGGGTCCATGGTTCTGGCCGTATACTGGGGGGACGGGGACGACTCCCATTAACCCCTGACTATACCGGGGATACGCTTATCACAATGCCTTTCTGGTCTGTGCTGAAGCAGGGCATTCTGGCAGCCAAGTGGCTTGACCTTTATTAGTGAGCCTGGTTACCCCCTCTCGGAACCACAGACTTAGAAATCGCCAGCTCATATACAGTGCATAAAATATATTTATATATATACCCTTATACACCATTTTAATAAAAAATATCACAAAATTCTTCTAAGTCCCTCGGGAAGAGTGAAAGACGCGCACGTTCATTTTCAGAGCTCCTAGACCTTCCTATAAGAAGTTAGCTAAAAAGTAGCTTCGAAAAACGCTTAGGTTAAGTTTCAGAGTTGCTTCTAATGTACCAAAGCTGGACTTAGACATAATTTCACTCTCACAACATTATGGCTGGTTGGAGACAGTCCGAACCACAAGTACCGGGTCCATGGTTCTGGCCGTATACTGGGGGGACGGGGACGACTCCCATTAACCCCTGACTATACCGGGGATACGCTTATCACAATGCCTTTCTGGTCTGTGCTGAAGCAGGGCATTCTGGCAGCCAAGTGGCTTGACCTTTATTAGTGAGCCTGGTTACCCCCTCTCGGAACCACAGACTTAGAAATCGCCAGCTCATATACAGTGCATAAAATATATTTATATATATACCCTTATACACCATTTTAATAAAAAATATCACAAAATTCTTCTAAGTCCCTCGGGAAGAGTGAAAGACGCGCACGTTCATTTTCAGAGCTCCTAGACCTTCCTATAAGAAGTTAGCCAAAAAGTAGCTTCGAAAAACGCTTAGGTTAAGTTTCAGAGTTGCTTCTAATGTACCAAAGCTGGACTTAGACATAATTTCACTCTCACAACATTATGGCTGGTTGGAGACAGTCCGAACCACAAGTACCGGGTCCATGGTTCTAGCCGTATACTGGGGGGACGGGGACGACTCCCATTAACCCCTGACTATACCGGGGATACGCTTATCACAATGCCTTTCTGGTCTGTGCTGAAGCAGGGCATTCTGGCAGCCAAGTGGCTTGACCTTTATTAGTGAGCCTGGTTACCCCCTCTCGGAACCACAGACTTAGAAATCGCCAGCTCATATACAGTGCATAAAATATATTTATATATATACCCTTATACACCATTTTAATAAAAAATATCACAAAATTCTTCTAAGTCCCTCAGGAAGAGTGAAAGACGCGCACGTTCATTTTCAGAGCTCCTAGACCTTCCTATAAGAAGTTAGCTAAAAAGTAGCTTCGAAAAACGCTTAGGTTAAGTTTCAGAGTTGCTTCTAATGTACCAAAGCTGGGCTTAGACATAATTTCACTCTCACAACATTATGGCTGGTTGGAGACAGTCCGAACCACAAGTACCGGGTCCATGGTTCTGGCCGTATATTGGGGGGACGGGGACGACTCCCATTAACCCCTGACTATACCGGGGATACGCTTATCACAATGCCTTTCTGGTCTGTGCTGAAGCAGGGCATTCTGGCAGCCAAGTGGCTTGACCTTTATTAGTGAGCCTGGTTACCCCCTCTCGGAACCACAGACTTAGAAATCGCCAGCTCATATACAGTGCATAAAATATATTTATATATATACCCTTATACACCATTTTAATAAAAAATATCACAAAATTCTTCTAAGTCCCTCGGGAAGAGTGAAAGACGCGCACGTTCATTTTCAGAGCTCCTAGACCTTCCTATAAGAAGTTAGCTAAAAAGTAGCTTCGAAAAACGCTTAGGTTAAGTTTCAGAGTTGCTTCTAATGTACCAAAGCTGGACTTAGACATAATTTCACTCTCACAACATTATGGCTGGTTGGAGACAGTCCGAACCACAAGTACCGGGTCCATGGTTCTAGCCGTATACTGGGGGGACGGGGACGACTCCCATTAACCCCTGACTATACCGGGGATACGCTTATCACAATGCCTTTCTGGTCTGTGCTGAAGCAGGGCATTCTGGCAGCCAAGTGGCTTGACCTTTATTAGTGAGCCTGGTTACCCCCTCTCGGAACCACAGACTTAGAAATCGCCAGCTCATATACAGTGCATAAAATATATTTATATATATACCCTTATACACCATTTTAATAAAAAATATCACAAAATTCTTCTAAGTCCCTCAGGAAGAGTGAAAGACGCGCACGTTCATTTTCAGAGCTCCTAGACCTTCCTATAAGAAGTTAGCTAAAAAGTAGCTTCGAAAAACGCTTAGGTTAAGTTTCAGAGTTGCTTCTAATGTACCAAAGCTGGACTTAGACATAATTTCACTCTCACAACATTATGGCTGGTTGGAGACAGTCCGAACCACAAGTACCGGGTCCATGGTTCTGGCCGTATATTGGGGGGACGGGGACGACTCCCATTAACCCCTGACTATACCGGGGATACGCTTATCACAATGCCTTTCTGGTCTGTGCTGAAGCAGGGCATTCTGGCAGCCAAGTGGCTTGACCTTTATTAGTGAGCCTGGTTACCCCCTCTCGGAACCACAGACTTAGAAATCGCCAGCTCATATACAGTGCATAAAATATATTTATATATATACCCTTATACACCATTTTAATAAAAAATATCACAAAATTCTTCTAAGTCCCTCGGGAAGAGTGAAAGACGCGCACGTTCATTTTCAGAGCTCCTAGACCTTCCTATAAGAAGTTAGCTAAAAAGTAGCTTCGAAAAACGCTTAGGTTAAGTTTCAGAGTTGCTTCTAATGTACCAAAGCTGGACTTAGACATAATTTCACTCTCACAACATTATGGCTGGTTGGAGACAGTCCGAACCACAAGTACCGGGTCCATGGTTCTGGCCGTATACTGGGGGGACGGGGACGACTCCCATTAACCCCTGACTATACCGGGGATACGCTTATCACAATGCCTTTCTGGTCTGTGCTGAAGCAGGGCATTCTGGCAGCCAAGTGGCTTGACCTTTATTAGTGAGCCTGGTTACCCCCTTTCGGAACCACAGACTTAGAAATCGCCAGCTCATATACAGTGCATAAAATATATTTATATATATACCCTTATACACCATTTTAATAAAAAATATCACAAAATTCTTCTAAGTCCCTCGGGAAGAGTGAAAGACGCGCACGTTCATTTTCAGAGCTCCTAGACCTTCTTATAAGAAGTTAGCTAAAAAGTAGCTTCGAAAAACGCTTAGGTTAAGTTTCAGAGTTGCTTCTAATGTACCAAAGCTGGACTTAGACATAATTTCACTCTCACAACATTATGGCTGGTTGGAGACAGTCCGAACCACAAGTACCGGGTCCATGGTTCTGGCCGTATACTGGGGGGACGGGGACGACTCCCATTAACCCCTGACTATACCGGGGATACGCTTATCACAATGCCTTTCTGGTCTGTGCTGAAGCAGGGCATTCTGGCAGCCAAGTGGCTTGACCTTTATTAGTGAGCCTGGTTACCCCCTCTCGGAACCACAGACTTAGAAATCGCCAGCTCATATACAGTGCATAAAATATATTTATATATATACCCTTATACACTATTTTAATAAAAAATATCACAAAATTCTTCTAAGTCCCTCGGGAAGAGTGAAAGACGCGCACGTTCATTTTCAGAGCTCCTAGACCTTCCTATAAGAAGTTAGCTAAAAAGTAGCTTCGAAAAACGCTTAGGTTAAGTTTCAGAGTTGCTTCTAATGTACCAAAGCTGGACTTAGACATAATTTCACTCTCACAACATTATGGCTGGTTGGAGACAGTCCGAACCACAAGTACCGGGTCCATGGTTCTGGCCGTATACTGGGGGGACGGGGACGACTCCCATTAACCCCTGACTATACCGGGGATACGCTTATCACAATGCCTTTCTGGTCTGTGCTGAAGCAGGGCATTCTGGCAGCCAAGTGGCTTGACCTTTATTAGTGAGCCTGGTTACCCCCTCTCGGAACCACAGACTTAGAAATCGCCAGCTCATATACAGTGCATAAAATATATTTATATATATACCCTTATACACCATTTTAATAAAAAATATCACAAAATTCTTCTAAGTCCCTCGGGAAGAGTGAAAGACGCGCACGTTCATTTTCAGAGCTCCTAGACCTTCCTATAAGAAGTTAGCCAAAAAGTAGCTTCGAAAAACGCTTAGGTTAAGTTTCAGAGTTGCTTCTAATGTACCAAAGCTGGACTTAGACATAATTTCACTCTCACAACATTATGGCTGGTTGGAGACAGTCCGAACCACAAGTACCGGGTCCATGGTTCTGGCCGTATACTGGGGGGACGGGGACGACTCCCATTAACCCCTGACTATACCGGGGATACGCTTATCACAATGACTTTCTGGTCTGTGCTGAAGCAGGGCATTCTGGCAGGCAAGTGGCTTGACCTTTATTAGTGAGCCTGGTTACCCCCTCTCGGAACCACAGACTTAGAAATCGCCAGCTCATATACAGTGCATAAAATATATTTATATATATACCCTTATACACCATTTTAATAAAAAATATCACAAAATTCTTCTAAGTCCCTCGGGAAGAGTGAAAGACGCGCACGTTCATTTTCAGAGCTCCTAGACCTTCCTATAAGAAGTTAGCCAAAAAGTAGCTTCGAAAAACGCTTAGGTTAAGTTTCAGAGTTGCTTCTAATGTACCAAAGCTGGACTTAGACATAATTTCACTCTCACAACATTATGGCTGGTTGGAGACAGTCCGAACCACAAGTACCGGGTCCATGGTTCTGGCCGTATACTGGGGGGACGGGGACGACTCCCATTAACCCCTAACTATACCGGGGATACGCTTATCACAATGCCTTTCTGGTCTGTGCTGAAGCAGGGCATTCTGGCAGCCAAGTGGCTTGACCTTTATTAGTGAGCCTGGTTACCCCCTCTCGGAACCACAGACTTAGAAATCGCCAGCTCATATACAGTGCATAAAATATATTTATATATATACCCTTATACACCATTTTAATAAAAAATATCACAAAATTCTTCTAAGTCCCTCGGGAAGAGTGAAAGACGCGCACGTTCATTTTCAGAGCTCCTAGACCTTCCTATAAGAAGTTAGCTAAAAAGTAGCTTCGAAAAACGCTTAGGTTAAGTTTCAGAGTTGCTTCTAATGTACCAAAGCTGGACTTAGACATAATTTCACTCTCACAACATTATGGCTGGTTGGAGACAGTCCGAACCACAAGTACCGGGTCCATGGTTCTGGCCGTATACTGGGGGGACGGGGACGACTCCCATTAACCCCTGACTATACCGGGGATACGCTTATCACAATGCCTTTCTGGTCTGTGCTGAAGCAGGGCATTCTGGCAGCCAAGTGGCTTGACCTTTATTAGTGAGCCTGGTTACCCCCTCTCGGAACCACAGACTTAGAAATCGCCAGCTCATATACAGTGCATAAAATATATTTATATATATACCCTTATACACCATTTTAATAAAAAATATCACAAAATTCTTCTAAGTCCCTCGGGAAGAGTGAAAGACGCGCACGTTCATTTTCAGAGCTCCTAGACCTTCTTATAAGAAGTTAGCTAAAAAGTAGCTTCGAAAAACGCTTAGGTTAAGTTTCAGAGTTGCTTCTAATGTACCAAAGCTGGACTTAGACATAATTTCACTCTCACAACATTATGGCTGGTTGGAGACAGTCCGAACCACAAGTACCGGGTCCATGGTTCTGGCCGTATACTGGGGGGACGGGGACGACTCCCATTAACCCCTGACTATACCGGGGATACGCTTATCACAATGCCTTTCTGGTCTGTGCTGAAGCAGGGCATTCTGGCAGCCAAGTGGCTTGACCTTTATTAGTGAGCCTGGTTACCCCCTCTCGGAACCACAGACTTAGAAATCGCCAGCTCATATACAGTGCATAAAATATATTTATATATATACCCTTATACACCATTTTAATAAAAAATATCACAAAATTCTTCTAAGTCCCTCAGGAAGAGTGAAAGACGCGCACGTTCATTTTCAGAGCTCCTAGACCTTCCTATAAGAAGTTAGCTAAAAAGTAGCTTCGAAAAACGCTTAGGTTAAGTTTCAGAGTTGCTTCTAATGTACCAAAGCTGGACTTAGACATAATTTCACTCTCACAACATTATGGCTGGTTGGAGACAGTCCGAACCACAAGTACCGGGTCCATGGTTCTGGCCGTATATTGGGGGGACGGGGACGACTCCCATTAACCCCTGACTATACCGGGGATACGCTTATCACAATGCCTTTCTGGTCTGTGCTGAAGCAGGGCATTCTGGCAGCCAAGTGGCTTGACCTTTATTAGTGAGCCTGGTTACCCCCTCTCGGAACCACAGACTTAGAAATCGCCAGCTCATATACAGTGCATAAAATATATTTATATATATACCCTTATACACCATTTTAATAAAAAATATCACAAAATTCTTCTAAGTCCCTCGGGAAGAGTGAAAGACGCGCACGTTCATTTTCAGTGCTCCTAGACCTTCCTATAAGAAGTTAGCCAAAAAGTAGCTTCGAAAAACGCTTAGGTTAAGTTTCAGAGTTGCTTCTAATGTACCAAAGCTGGACTTAGACATAATTTCACTCTCACAACATTATGGCTGGTTGGAGACAGTCCGAACCACAAGTACCGGGTCCATGGTTCTAGCCGTATACTGGGGGGACGGTGACGACTCCCATTAACCCCTGACTATACCGGGGATACGCTTATCACAATGCCTTTCTGGTCTGTGCTGAAGCAGGGCATTCTGGCAGCCAAGTGGCTTGACCTTTATTAGTGAGCCTGGTTACCCCCTCTTGGAACCACAGACTTAGAAATCGCCAGCTCATATACAGTGCATAAAATATATTTATATATATACCCTTATACACCATTTTAATAAAAAATATCACAAAATTCTTCTAAGTCCCTCGGGAAGAGTGAAAGACGCGCACGTTCATTTTCAGAGCTCCTAGACCTTCTTATAAGAAGTTAGCTAAAAAGTAGCTTCGAAAAACGCTTAGGTTAAGTTTCAGAGTTGCTTCTAATGTACCAAAGCTGGACTTAGACATAATTTCACTCTCACAACATTATGGCTGGTTGGAGACAGTCCGAACCACAAGTACCGGGTCCATGGTTCTGGCCGTATACTGGGGGGACGGGGACGACTCCCATTAACCCCTGACTATACCGGGGATACGCTTATCACAATGCCTTTCTGGTCTGTGCTGAAGCAGGGCATTCTGGCAGCCAAGTGGCTTGACCTTTATTAGTGAGCCTGGTTACCCCCTCTCGGAACCACAGACTTAGAAATCGCCAGCTCATATACAGTGCATAAAATATATTTATATATATACCCTTATACACCATTTTAATAAAAAATATCACAAAATTCTTCTAAGTCCCTCGGGAAGAGTGAAAGACGCGCACGTTCATTTTCAGAGCTCCTAGACCTTCCTATAAGAAGTTAGCTAAAAAGTAGCTTCGAAAAACGCTTAGGTTAAGTTTCAGAGTTGCTTCTAATGTACCAAAGCTGGACTTAGACATAATTTCACTCTCACAACATTATGGCTGGTTGGAGACAGTCCGAACCACAAGTACCGGGTCCATGGTTCTGGCCGTATACTGGGGGGACGGGGACGACTCCCATTAACCCCTGACTATACCGGGGATACGCTTATCACAATGCCTTTCTGGTCTGTGCTGAAGCAGGGCATTCTGGCAGCCAAGTGGCTTGACCTTTATTAGTGAGCCTGGTTACCCCCTCTCGGAACCACAGACTTAGAAATCGCCAGCTCATATACAGTGCATAAAATATATTTATATATATACCCTTATACACCATTTTAATAAAAAATATCACAAAATTCTTCTAAGTCCCTCGGGAAGAGTGAAAGACGCGCACGTTCATTTTCAGAGCTCCTAGACCTTCCTATAAGAAGTTAGCCAAAAAGTAGCTTCGAAAAACGCTTAGGTTAAGTTTCAGAGTTGCTTCTAATGTACCAAAGCTGGACTTAGACATAATTTCACTCTCACAACATTATGGCTGGTTGGAGATAGTCCGAACCACAAGTACCGGGTCCATGGTTCTAGCCGTATACTGGTGGGACGGGGACGACTCCCATTAACCCCTGACTATACCGGGGATACGCTTATCACAATGCCTTTCTGGTCTGTGCTGAAGCAGGGCATTCTGGCAGCCAAGTGGCTTGACCTTTATTAGTGAGCCTGGTTACCCCCTCTTGGAACCACAGACTTAGAAATCGCCAGCTCATATACAGTGCATAAAATATATTTATATATATACCCTTATACACCATTTTAATAAAAAATATCACAAAATTCTTCTAAGTCCCTCGGGAAGAGTGAAAGACGCGCACGTTCATTTTCAGAGCTCCTAGACCTTCTTATAAGAAGTTAGCTAAAAAGTAGCTTCGAAAAACGCTTAGGTTAAGTTTCAGAGTTGCTTCTAATGTACCAAAGCTGGACTTAGACATAATTTCACTCTCACAACATTATGGCTGGTTGGAGACAGTCCGAACCACAAGTACCGGGTCCATGGTTCTGGCCGTATACTGGGGGGACGGGGACGACTCCCATTAACCCCTGACTATACCGGGGATACGCTTATCACAATGACTTTCTGGTCTGTGCTGAAGCAGGGCATTCTGGCAGGCAAGTGGCTTGACCTTTATTAGTGAGCCTGGTTACCCCCTCTCGGAACCACAGACTTAGAAATCGCCAGCTCATATACAGTGCATAAAATATATTTATATATATACCCTTATACACCATTTTAATAAAAAATATCACAAAATTCTTCTAAGTCCCTCGGGAAGAGTGAAAGACGCGCACGTTCATTTTCAGAGCTCCTAGACCTTCCTATAAGAAGTTAGCCAAAAAGTAGCTTCGAAAAACGCTTAGGTTAAGTTTCAGAGTTGCTTCTAATGTACCAAAGCTGGACTTAGACATAATTTCACTCTCACAACATTATGGCTGGTTGGAGACAGTCCGAACCACAAGTACCGGGTCCATGGTTCTGGCCGTATACTGGGGGGACGGGGACGACTCCCATTAACCCCTGACTATACCGGAGATACGCTTATCACAATGCCTTTCTGGTCTGTGCTGAAGCAGGGCATTCTGGCAGGCAAGTGGCTTGACCTTTATTAGTGAGCCTGGTTACCCCTTCTCGGAATCACAGACTTAGAAATCGCCAGCTCATATACAGTGCATAAAATATATTTATATATATACCCTTATACACCATTTTAATAAAAAATATCACAAAATTCTTCTAAGTCCCTCGGGAAGAGTGAAAGACGCGCACGTTCATTTTCAGAGCTCCTAGACCTTCCTATAAGAAGTTAGCCAAAAAGTAGCTTCGAAAAACGCTTAGGTTAAGTTTCAGAGTTGCTTCTAATGTACCAAAGCTGGACTTAGACATAATTTCACTCTCACAACATTATGGCTGGTTGGAGACAGTCCGAACCACAAGTACCGGGTCCATGGTTCTAGCCGTATACTGGTGGGACGGGGACGACTCCCATTAACCCCTGACTATACCGGGGATACGCTTATCACAATGCCTTTCTGGTCTGTGCTGAAGCAGGGCATTCTGGCAGCCAAGTGGCTTGACCTTTATTAGTGAGCCTGGTTACCCCCTCTTGGAACCACAGACTTAGAAATCGCCAGCTCATATACAGTGCATAAAATATATTTATATATATACCCTTATACACCATTTTAATAAAAAATATCACAAAATTCTTCTAAGTCCCTCGGGAAGAGTGAAAGACGCGCACGTTCATTTTCAGAGCTCCTAGACCTTCTTATAAGAAGTTAGCTAAAAAGTAGCTTCGAAAAACGCTTAGGTTAAGTTTCAGAGTTGCTTCTAATGTACCAAAGCTGGACTTAGACATAATTTCACTCTCACAACATTATGGCTGGTTGGAGACAGTCCGAACCACAAGTACCGGGTCCATGGTTCTGGCCGTATACTGGGGGGACGGGGACGACTCCCATTAACCCCTGACTATACCGGGGATACGCTTATCACAATGACTTTCTGGTCTGTGCTGAAGCAGGGCATTCTGGCAGGCAAGTGGCTTGACCTTTATTAGTGAGCCTGGTTACCCCCTCTCGGAACCACAGACTTAGAAATCGCCAGCTCATATACAGTGCATAAAATATATTTATATATATACCCTTATACACCATTTTAATAAAAAATATCACAAAATTCTTCTAAGTCCCTCGGGAAGAGTGAAAGACGCGCACGTTCATTTTCAGAGCTCCTAGACCTTCCTATAAGAAGTTAGCCAAAAAGTAGCTTCGAAAAACGCTTAGGTTAAGTTTCACAGTTGCTTCTAATGTACCAAAGCTGGACTTAGACATAATTTCACTCTCACAACATTATGGCTGGTTGGAGACAGTCCGAACCACAAGTACCGGGTCCATGGTTCTGGCCGTATACTGGGGGGACGGGGACGACTCCCATTAACCCCTGACTATACCGGGGATACGCTTATCACAATGCCTTTCTGGTCTGTGCTGAAGCAGGGCATTCTGGCAGCCAAGTGGCTTGACCTTTATTAGTGAGCCTGGTTACCCCCTCTCGGAACCACAGACTTAGAAATCGCCAGCTCATATACAGTGCATAAAATATATTTATATATATACCCTTATACACCATTTTAATAAAAAATATCACAAAATTCTTCTAAGTCCCTCGGGAAGAGTGAAAGACGCGCACGTTCATTTTCAGAGCTCCTAGACCTTCCTATAAGAAGTTAGCCAAAAAGTAGCTTCGAAAAACGCTTAGGTTAAGTTTCAGAGTTGCTTCTAATGTACCAAAGCTGGACTTAGACATAATTTCACTCTCACAACATTATGGCTGGTTGGAGACAGTCCGAACCACAAGTACCGGGTCCATGGTTCTGGCCGTATACTGGGGGGACGGGGACGACTCCCATTAACCCCTGACTATACCGGGGATACGCTTATCACAATGACTTTCTGGTCTGTGCTGAAGCAGGGCATTCTGGCAGGCAAGTGGCTTGACCTTTATTAGTGAGCCTGGTTACCCCTTCTCGGAACCACAGACTTAGAAATCGCCAGCTCATATACAGTGCATAAAATATATTTATATATATACCCTTATACACCATTTTAATAAAAAATATCACAAAATTTTTCTAAGTCCCTCGGGAAGAGTGAAAGACGCGCACGTTCATTTTCAGAGCTCCTAGACCTTCCTATAAGAAGTTAGCCAAAAAGTAGCTTCGAAAAACGCTTAGGTTAAGTTTCAGAGTTGCTTCTAATGTACCAAAGCTGGACTTAGACATAATTTCACTCTCACAACATTATGGCTGGTTGGAGACAGTCCGAACCACAAGTACCGGGTCCATGGTTCTGGCCGTATACTGGGGGGACGGGGACGACTCCCATTAACCCCTGACTATACCGGGGATACGCTTATCACAATGCCTTTCTGGTCTGTGCTGAAGCAGGGCATTCTGGCAGCCAAGTGGCTTGACCTTTATTAGTGAGCCTGGTTACCCCCTCTCGGAACCACAGACTTAGAAATCGCCAGCTCATATACAGTGCATAAAATATATTTATATATATACCCTTATACACCATTTTAATAAAAAATATCACAAAATTCTTCTAAGTCCCTCGGGAAGAGTGAAAGACGCGCACGTTCATTTTCAGAGCTCCTAGACCTTCCTATAAGAAGTTAGCCAAAAAGTAGCTTCGAAAAACGCTTAGGTTAAGTTTCAGAGTTGCTTCTAATGTACCAAAGCTGGACTTAGACATAATTTCACTCTCACAACATTATGGCTGGTTGGAGACAGTCCGAACCACAAGTACCGGGTCCATGGTTCTGGCCGTATACTGGGGGGACGGGGACGACTCCCATTAACCCCTGACTATACCGGGGATACGCTTATCACAATGACTTTCTGGTCTGTGCTGAAGCAGGGCATTCTGGCAGGCAAGTGGCTTGACCTTTATTAGTGAGCCTGGTTACCCCCTCTCGGAACCACAGACTTAGAAATCGCCAGCTCATATACAGTGCATAAAATATATTTATATATATACCCTTATACACCATTTTAATAAAAAATATCACAAAATTCTTCTAAGTCCCTCAGGAAGAGTGAAAGACGCGCACGTTCATTTTCAGAGCTCCTAGACCTTCCTATAAGAAGTTAGCTAAAAAGTAGCTTCGAAAAACGCTTAGGTTAAGTTTCAGAGTTGCTTCTAATGTACCAAAGCTGGACTTAGACATAATTTCACTCTCACAACATTATGGCTGGTTGGAGACAGTCCGAACCACAAGTACCGGGTCCATGGTTCTGGCCGTATACTGGGGGGACGGGGACGACTCCCATTAACCCCTGACTATACCGGGGATACGCTTATCACAATGCCTTTCTGGTCTGTGCTGAAGCAGGGCATTCTGGCAGCCAAGTGGCTTGACCTTTATTAGTGAGCCTGGTTACCCCCTCTCGGAACCACAGACTTAGAAATCGCCAGCTCATATACAGTGCATAAAATATATTTATATATATACCCTTATACACCATTTTAATAAAAAATATCACAAAATTCTTCTAAGTCCCTCGGGAAGAGTGAAAGACGCGCACGTTCATTTTCAGAGCTCCTAGACCTTCCTATAAGAAGTTAGCTAAAAAGTAGCTTCGAAAAACGCTTAGGTTAAGTTTCAGAGTTGCTTCTAATGTACCAAAGCTGGACTTAGACATAATTTCACTCTCACAACATTATGGCTGGTTGGAGACAGTCCGAACCACAAGTACCGGGTCCATGGTTCTGGCCGTATACTGGGGGGACGGGGACGACTCCCATTAACCCCTGACTATACCGGGGATACGCTTATCACAATGCCTTTCTGGTCTGTGCTGAAGCAGGGCATTCTGGCAGCCAAGTGGCTTGACCTTTATTAGTGAGCCTGGTTACCCCCTCTCGGAACCACAGACTTAGAAATCGCCAGCTCATATACAGTGCATAAAATATATTTATATATATACCCTTATACACCATTTTAATAAAAAATATCACAAAATTCTTCTAAGTCCCTCGGGAAGAGTGAAAGACGCGCACGTTCATTTTCAGAGCTCCTAGACCTTCCTATAAGAAGTTAGCCAAAAAGTAGCTTCGAAAAACGCTTAGGTTAAGTTTCAGAGTTGCTTCTAATGTACCAAAGCTGGACTTAGACATAATTTCACTCTCACAACATTATGGCTGGTTGGAGATAGTCCGAACCACAAGTACCGGGTCCATGGTTCTAGCCGTATACTGGTGGGACGGGGACGACTCCCATTAACCCCTGACTATACCGGGGATACGCTTATCACAATGCCTTTCTGGTCTGTGCTGAAGCAGGGCATTCTGGCAGCCAAGTGGCTTGACCTTTATTAGTGAGCCTGGTTACCCCCTCTTGGAACCACAGACTTAGAAATCGCCAGCTCATATACAGTGCATAAAATATATTTATATATATACCCTTATACACCATTTTAATAAAAAATATCACAAAATTCTTCTAAGTCCCTCGGGAAGAGTGAAAGACGCGCACGTTCATTTTCAGAGCTCCTAGACCTTCTTATAAGAAGTTAGCTAAAAAGTAGCTTCGAAAAACGCTTAGGTTAAGTTTCAGAGTTGCTTCTAATGTACCAAAGCTGGACTTAGACATAATTTCACTCTCACAACATTATGGCTGGTTGGAGACAGTCCGAACCACAAGTACCGGGTCCATGGTTCTGGCCGTATACTGGGGGGACGGGGACGACTCCCATTAACCCCTGACTATACCGGGGATACGCTTATCACAATGACTTTCTGGTCTGTGCTGAAGCAGGGCATTCTGGCAGGCAAGTGGCTTGACCTTTATTAGTGAGCCTGGTTACCCCCTCTCGGAACCACAGACTTAGAAATCGCCAGCTCATATACAGTGCATAAAATATATTTATATATATACCCTTATACACCATTTTAATAAAAAATATCACAAAATTCTTCTAAGTCCCTCGGGAAGAGTGAAAGACGCGCACGTTCATTTTCAGAGCTCCTAGACCTTCCTATAAGAAGTTAGCCAAAAAGTAGCTTCGAAAAACGCTTAGGTTAAGTTTCAGAGTTGCTTCTAATGTACCAAAGCTGGACTTAGACATAATTTCACTCTCACAACATTATGGCTGGTTGGAGACAGTCCGAACCACAAGTACCGGGTCCATGGTTCTGGCCGTATACTGGGGGGACGGGGACGACTCCCATTAACCCCTGACTATACCGGAGATACGCTTATCACAATGCCTTTCTGGTCTGTGCTGAAGCAGGGCATTCTGGCAGGCAAGTGGCTTGACCTTTATTAGTGAGCCTGGTTACCCCTTCTCGGAATCACAGACTTAGAAATCGCCAGCTCATATACAGTGCATAAAATATATTTATATATATACCCTTATACACCATTTTAATAAAAAATATCACAAAATTCTTCTAAGTCCCTCGGGAAGAGTGAAAGACGCGCACGTTCATTTTCAGAGCTCCTAGACCTTCCTATAAGAAGTTAGCCAAAAAGTAGCTTCGAAAAACGCTTAGGTTAAGTTTCAGAGTTGCTTCTAATGTACCAAAGCTGGACTTAGACATAATTTCACTCTCACAACATTATGGCTGGTTGGAGACAGTCCGAACCACAAGTACCGGGTCCATGGTTCTAGCCGTATACTGGTGGGACGGGGACGACTCCCATTAACCCCTGACTATACCGGGGATACGCTTATCACAATGCCTTTCTGGTCTGTGCTGAAGCAGGGCATTCTGGCAGCCAAGTGGCTTGACCTTTATTAGTGAGCCTGGTTACCCCCTCTTGGAACCACAGACTTAGAAATCGCCAGCTCATATACAGTGCATAAAATATATTTATATATATACCCTTATACACCATTTTAATAAAAAATATCACAAAATTCTTCTAAGTCCCTCGGGAAGAGTGAAAGACGCGCACGTTCATTTTCAGAGCTCCTAGACCTTCTTATAAGAAGTTAGCTAAAAAGTAGCTTCGAAAAACGCTTAGGTTAAGTTTCAGAGTTGCTTCTAATGTACCAAAGCTGGACTTAGACATAATTTCACTCTCACAACATTATGGCTGGTTGGAGACAGTCCGAACCACAAGTACCGGGTCCATGGTTCTGGCCGTATACTGGGGGGACGGGGACGACTCCCATTAACCCCTGACTATACCGGGGATACGCTTATCACAATGACTTTCTGGTCTGTGCTGAAGCAGGGCATTCTGGCAGGCAAGTGGCTTGACCTTTATTAGTGAGCCTGGTTACCCCCTCTCGGAACCACAGACTTAGAAATCGCCAGCTCATATACAGTGCATAAAATATATTTATATATATACCCTTATACACCATTTTAATAAAAAATATCACAAAATTCTTCTAAGTCCCTCGGGAAGAGTGAAAGACGCGCACGTTCATTTTCAGAGCTCCTAGACCTTCCTATAAGAAGTTAGCCAAAAAGTAGCTTCGAAAAACGCTTAGGTTAAGTTTCACAGTTGCTTCTAATGTACCAAAGCTGGACTTAGACATAATTTCACTCTCACAACATTATGGCTGGTTGGAGACAGTCCGAACCACAAGTACCGGGTCCATGGTTCTGGCCGTATACTGGGGGGACGGGGACGACTCCCATTAACCCCTGACTATACCGGGGATACGCTTATCACAATGCCTTTCTGGTCTGTGCTGAAGCAGGGCATTCTGGCAGCCAAGTGGCTTGACCTTTATTAGTGAGCCTGGTTACCCCCTCTCGGAACCACAGACTTAGAAATCGCCAGCTCATATACAGTGCATAAAATATATTTATATATATACCCTTATACACCATTTTAATAAAAAATATCACAAAATTCTTCTAAGTCCCTCGGGAAGAGTGAAAGACGCGCACGTTCATTTTCAGAGCTCCTAGACCTTCCTATAAGAAGTTAGCCAAAAAGTAGCTTCGAAAAACGCTTAGGTTAAGTTTCAGAGTTGCTTCTAATGTACCAAAGCTGGACTTAGACATAATTTCACTCTCACAACATTATGGCTGGTTGGAGACAGTCCGAACCACAAGTACCGGGTCCATGGTTCTGGCCGTATACTGGGGGGACGGGGACGACTCCCATTAACCCCTGACTATACCGGGGATACGCTTATCACAATGACTTTCTGGTCTGTGCTGAAGCAGGGCATTCTGGCAGGCAAGTGGCTTGACCTTTATTAGTGAGCCTGGTTACCCCTTCTCGGAACCACAGACTTAGAAATCGCCAGCTCATATACAGTGCATAAAATATATTTATATATATACCCTTATACACCATTTTAATAAAAAATATCACAAAATTTTTCTAAGTCCCTCGGGAAGAGTGAAAGACGCGCACGTTCATTTTCAGAGCTCCTAGACCTTCCTATAAGAAGTTAGCCAAAAAGTAGCTTCGAAAAACGCTTAGGTTAAGTTTCAGAGTTGCTTCTAATGTACCAAAGCTGGACTTAGACATAATTTCACTCTCACAACATTATGGCTGGTTGGAGACAGTCCGAACCACAAGTACCGGGTCCATGGTTCTGGCCGTATACTGGGGGGACGGGGACGACTCCCATTAACCCCTGACTATACCGGGGATACGCTTATCACAATGCCTTTCTGGTCTGTGCTGAAGCAGGGCATTCTGGCAGCCAAGTGGCTTGACCTTTATTAGTGAGCCTGGTTACCCCCTCTCGGAACCACAGACTTAGAAATCGCCAGCTCATATACAGTGCATAAAATATATTTATATATATACCCTTATACACCATTTTAATAAAAAATATCACAAAATTCTTCTAAGTCCCTCGGGAAGAGTGAAAGACGCGCACGTTCATTTTCAGAGCTCCTAGACCTTCCTATAAGAAGTTAGCCAAAAAGTAGCTTCGAAAAACGCTTAGGTTAAGTTTCAGAGTTGCTTCTAATGTACCAAAGCTGGACTTAGACATAATTTCACTCTCACAACATTATGGCTGGTTGGAGACAGTCCGAACCACAAGTACCGGGTCCATGGTTCTGGCCGTATACTGGGGGGACGGGGACGACTCCCATTAACCCCTGACTATACCGGGGATACGCTTATCACAATGACTTTCTGGTCTGTGCTGAAGCAGGGCATTCTGGCAGGCAAGTGGCTTGACCTTTATTAGTGAGCCTGGTTACCCCCTCTCGGAACCACAGACTTAGAAATCGCCAGCTCATATACAGTGCATAAAATATATTTATATATATACCCTTATACACCATTTTAATAAAAAATATCACAAAATTTTTCTAAGTCCCTCGGGAAGAGTGAAAGACGCGCACGTTCATTTTCAGAGCTCCTAGACCTTCCTATAAGAAGTTAGCCAAAAAGTAGCTTCGAAAAACGCTTAGGTTAAGTTTCAGAGTTGCTTCTAATGTACCAAAGCTGGACTTAGACATAATTTCACTCTCACAACATTATGGCTGGTTGGAGACAGTCCGAACCACAAGTACCGGGTCCATGGTTCTGGCCGTATACTGGGGGGACGGGGACGACTCCCATTAACCCCTGACTATACCGGGGATACGCTTATCACAATGCCTTTCTGGTCTGTGCTGAAGCAGGGCATTCTGGCAGCCAAGTGGCTTGACCTTTATTAGTGAGCCTGGTTACCCCCTCTCGGAACCACAGACTTAGAAATCGCCAGCTCATATACAGTGCATAAAATATATTTATATATATACCCTTATACACCATTTTAATAAAAAATATCACAAAATTCTTCTAAGTCCCTCGGGAAGAGTGAAAGACGCGCACGTTCATTTTCAGAGCTCCTAGACCTTCTTATAAGAAGTTAGCTAAAAAGTAGCTTCGAAAAACGCTTAGGTTAAGTTTCAGAGTTGCTTCTAATGTACCAAAGCTGGACTTAGACATAATTTCACTCTCACAACATTATGGCTGGTTGGAGACAGTCCGAACCACAAGTACCGGGTCCATGGTTCTGGCCGTATACTGGGGGGACGGGGACGACTCCCATTAACCCCTGACTATACCGGGGATACGCTTATCACAATGACTTTCTGGTCTGTGCTGAAGCAGGGCATTCTGGCAGGCAAGTGGCTTGACCTTTATTAGTGAGCCTGGTTACCCCCTCTCGGAACCACAGACTTAGAAATCGCCAGCTCATATACAGTGCATAAAATATATTTATATATATACCCTTATACACCATTTTAATAAAAAATATCACAAAATTCTTCTAAGTCCCTCGGGAAGAGTGAAAGACGCGCACGTTCATTTTCAGAGCTCCTAGACCTTCCTATAAGAAGTTAGCCAAAAAGTAGCTTCGAAAAACGCTTAGGTTAAGTTTCACAGTTGCTTCTAATGTACCAAAGCTGGACTTAGACATAATTTCACTCTCACAACATTATGGCTGGTTGGAGACAGTCCGAACCACAAGTACCGGGTCCATGGTTCTGGCCGTATACTGGGGGGACGGGGACGACTCCCATTAACCCCTGACTATACCGGGGATACGCTTATCACAATGCCTTTCTGGTCTGTGCTGAAGCAGGGCATTCTGGCAGCCAAGTGGCTTGACCTTTATTAGTGAGCCTGGTTACCCCCTCTCGGAACCACAGACTTAGAAATCGCCAGCTCATATACAGTGCATAAAATATATTTATATATATACCCTTATACACCATTTTAATAAAAAATATCACAAAATTCTTCTAAGTCCCTCGGGAAGAGTGAAAGACGCGCACGTTCATTTTCAGAGCTCCTAGACCTTCCTATAAGAAGTTAGCCAAAAAGTAGCTTCGAAAAACGCTTAGGTTAAGTTTCAGAGTTGCTTCTAATGTACCAAAGCTGGACTTAGACATAATTTCACTCTCACAACATTATGGCTGGTTGGAGACAGTCCGAACCACAAGTACCGGGTCCATGGTTCTGGCCGTATACTGGGGGGACGGGGACGACTCCCATTAACCCCTGACTATACCGGGGATACGCTTATCACAATGACTTTCTGGTCTGTGCTGAAGCAGGGCATTCTGGCAGGCAAGTGGCTTGACCTTTATTAGTGAGCCTGGTTACCCCTTCTCGGAACCACAGACTTAGAAATCGCCAGCTCATATACAGTGCATAAAATATATTTATATATATACCCTTATACACCATTTTAATAAAAAATATCACAAAATTTTTCTAAGTCCCTCGGGAAGAGTGAAAGACGCGCACGTTCATTTTCAGAGCTCCTAGACCTTCCTATAAGAAGTTAGCCAAAAAGTAGCTTCGAAAAACGCTTAGGTTAAGTTTCAGAGTTGCTTCTAATGTACCAAAGCTGGACTTAGACATAATTTCACTCTCACAACATTATGGCTGGTTGGAGACAGTCCGAACCACAAGTACCGGGTCCATGGTTCTGGCCGTATACTGGGGGGACGGGGACGACTCCCATTAACCCCTGACTATACCGGGGATACGCTTATCACAATGCCTTTCTGGTCTGTGCTGAAGCAGGGCATTCTGGCAGCCAAGTGGCTTGACCTTTATTAGTGAGCCTGGTTACCCCCTCTCGGAACCACAGACTTAGAAATCGCCAGCTCATATACAGTGCATAAAATATATTTATATATATACCCTTATACACCATTTTAATAAAAAATATCACAAAATTCTTCTAAGTCCCTCGGGAAGAGTGAAAGACGCGCACGTTCATTTTCAGAGCTCCTAGACCTTCCTATAAGAAGTTAGCCAAAAAGTAGCTTCGAAAAACGCTTAGGTTAAGTTTCAGAGTTGCTTCTAATGTACCAAAGCTGGACTTAGACATAATTTCACTCTCACAACATTATGGCTGGTTGGAGACAGTCCGAACCACAAGTACCGGGTCCATGGTTCTGGCCGTATACTGGGGGGACGGGGACGACTCCCATTAACCCCTGACTATACCGGGGATACGCTTATCACAATGACTTTCTGGTCTGTGCTGAAGCAGGGCATTCTGGCAGGCAAGTGGCTTGACCTTTATTAGTGAGCCTGGTTACCCCCTCTCGGAACCACAGACTTAGAAATCGCCAGCTCATATACAGTGCATAAAATATATTTATATATATACCCTTATACACCATTTTAATAAAAAATATCACAAAATTTTTCTAAGTCCCTCGGGAAGAGTGAAAGACGCGCACGTTCATTTTCAGAGCTCCTAGACCTTCCTATAAGAAGTTAGCCAAAAAGTAGCTTCGAAAAACGCTTAGGTTAAGTTTCAGAGTTGCTTCTAATGTACCAAAGCTGGACTTAGACATAATTTCACTCTCACAACATTATGGCTGGTTGGAGACAGTCCGAACCACAAGTACCGGGTCCATGGTTCTGGCCGTATACTGGGGGGACGGGGACGACTCCCATTAACCCCTGACTATACCGGGGATACGCTTATCACAATGCCTTTCTGGTCTGTGCTGAAGCAGGGCATTCTGGCAGCCAAGTGGCTTGACCTTTATTAGTGAGCCTGGTTACCCCCTCTCGGAACCACAGACTTAGAAATCGCCAGCTCATATACAGTGCATAAAATATATTTATATATATACCCTTATACACCATTTTAATAAAAAATATCACAAAATTCTTCTAAGTCCCTCGGGAAGAGTGAAAGACGCGCACGTTCATTTTCAGAGCTCCTAGACCTTCCTATAAGAAGTTAGCCAAAAAGTAGCTTCGAAAAACGCTTAGGTTAAGTTTCAGAGTTGCTTCTAATGTACCAAAGCTGGACTTAGACATAATTTCACTCTCACAACATTATGGCTGGTTGGAGACAGTCCGAACCACAAGTACCGGGTCCATGGTTCTGGCCGTATACTGGGGGGACGGGGACGACTCCCATTAACCCCTGACTATACCGGGGATACGCTTATCACAATGCCTTTCTGGTCTGTGCTGAAGCAGGGCATTCTGGCAGCCAAGTGGCTTGACCTTTATTAGTGAGCCTGGTTACCCCCTCTCGGAACCACAGACTTAGAAATCGCCAGCTCATATACAGTGCATAAAATATATTTATATATATACCCTTATACACCATTTTAATAAAAAATATCACAAAATTCTTCTAAGTCCCTCGGGAAGAGTGAAAGACGCGCACGTTCATTTTCAGAGCTCCTAGACCTTCCTATAAGAAGTTAGCCAAAAAGTAGCTTCGAAAAACGCTTAGGTTAAGTTTCAGAGTTGCTTCTAATGTACCAAAGCTGGACTTAGACATAATTTCACTCTCACAACATTATGGCTGGTTGGAGACAGTCCGAACAAACAAGTACCGGGTCCATGGTTCTGGCCGTATACTGGGGGGACGGGGACGACTCCCATTAACCCCTGACTATACCGGGGATACGCTTATCACAATGACTTTCTGGTCTGTGCTGAAGCAGGGCATTCTGGCAGGCAAGTGGCTTGACCTTTATTAGTGAGCCTGGTTACCCCTTCTCGGAACCACAGACTTAGAAATCGCCAGCTCATATACAGTGCATAAAATATATTTATATATATACCCTTATACACCATTTTAATAAAAAATATCACAAAATTTTTCTAAGTCCCTCGGGAAGAGTGAAAGACGCGCACGTTCATTTTCAGAGCTCCTAGACCTTCCTATAAGAAGTTAGCCAAAAAGTAGCTTCGAAAAACGCTTAGGTTAAGTTTCAGAGTTGCTTCTAATGTACCAAAGCTGGACTTAGACATAATTTCACTCTCACAACATTATGGCTGGTTGGAGACAGTCCGAACCACAAGTACCGGGTCCATGGTTCTGGCCGTATACTGGGGGGACGGGGACGACTCCCATTAACCCCTGACTATACCGGGGATACGCTTATCACAATGCCTTTCTGGTCTGTGCTGAAGCAGGGCATTCTGGCAGCCAAGTGGCTTGACCTTTATTAGTGAGCCTGGTTACCCCCTCTCGGAACCACAGACTTAGAAATCGCCAGCTCATATACAGTGCATAAAATATATTTATATATATACCCTTATACACCATTTTAATAAAAAATATCACAAAATTCTTCTAAGTCCCTCGGGAAGAGTGAAAGACGCGCACGTTCATTTTCAGAGCTCCTAGACCTTCCTATAAGAAGTTAGCTAAAAAGTAGCTTCGAAAAACGCTTAGGTTAAGTTTCAGAGTTGCTTCTAATGTACCAAAGCTGGACTTAGACATAATTTCACTCTCACAACATTATGGCTGGTTGGAGACAGTCCGAACCACAAGTACCGGGTCCATGGTTCTGGCCGTATACTGGGGGGACGGGGACGACTCCCATTAACCCCTGACTATACCGGGGATACGCTTATCACAATGCCTTTCTGGTCTGTGCTGAAGCAGGGCATTCTGGCAGCCAAGTGGCTTGACCTTTATTAGTGAGCCTGGTTACCCCCTCTCGGAACCACAGACTTAGAAATCGCCAGCTCATATACAGTGCATAAAATATATTTATATATATACCCTTATACACCATTTTAATAAAAAATATCACAAAATTCTTCTAAGTCCCTCGGGAAGAGTGAAAGACGCGCACGTTCATTTTCAGAGCTCCTAGACCTTCCTATAAGAAGTTAGCCAAAAAGTAGCTTCGAAAAACGCTTAGGTTAAGTTTCACAGTTGCTTCTAATGTACCAAAGCTGGACTTAGACATAATTTCACTCTCACAACATTATGGCTGGTTGGAGACAGTCCGAACCACAAGTACCGGGTCCATGGTTCTGGCCGTATACTGGGGGGACGGGGACGACTCCCATTAACCCCTGACTATACCGGGGATACGCTTATCACAATGCCTTTCTGGTCTGTGCTGAAGCAGGGCATTCTGGCAGCCAAGTGGCTTGACCTTTATTAGTGAGCCTGGTTACCCCCTCTCGGAACCACAGACTTAGAAATCGCCAGCTCATATACAGTGCATAAAATATATTTATATATATACCCTTATACACCATTTTAATAAAAAATATCACAAAATTCTTCTAAGTCCCTCGGGAAGAGTGAAAGACGCGCACGTTCATTTTCAGAGCTCCTAGACCTTCCTATAAGAAGTTAGCTAAAAAGTAGCTTCGAAAAACGCTTAGGTTAAGTTTCAGAGTTGCTTCTAATGTACCAAAGCTGGACTTAGACATAATTTCACTCTCACAACATTATGGCTGGTTGGAGACAGTCCGAACCACAAGTACCGGGTCCATGGTTCTGGCCGTATACTGGGGGGACGGGGACGACTCCCATTAACCCCTGACTATACCGGGGATACGCTTATCACAATGACTTTCTGGTCTGTGCTGAAGCAGGGCATTCTGGCAGGCAAGTGGCTTGACCTTTATTAGTGAGCCTGGTTACCCCCTCTCGGAACCACAGACTTAGAAATCGCCAGCTCATATACAGTGCATAAAATATATTTATATATATACCCTTATACACCATTTTAATAAAAAATATCACAAAATTCTTCTAAGTCCCTCGGGAAGAGTGAAAGACGCGTACGTTCATTTTCAGAGCTCCTAGACCTTCTTATAAGAAGTTAGCTAAAAAGTAGCTTCGAAAAACGCTTAGGTTAAGTTTCAGAGTTGCTTCTAATGTACCAAAGCTGGACTTAGACATAATTTCACTCTCACAACATTATGGCTGGTTGGAGACAGTCCGAACCACAAGTACCGGGTCCATGGTTCTGGCCGTATACTGGGGGGACGGGGACGACTCCCATTAACCCCTGACTATACCGGGGATACGCTTATCACAATGACTTTCTGGTCTGTGCTGAAGCAGGGCATTCTGGCAGCCAAGTGGCTTGACCTTTATTAGTGAGCCTGGTTACCCCCTCTCGGAACCACAGACTTAGAAATCGCCAGCTCATATACAGTGCATAAAATATATTTATATATATACCCTTATACACCATTTTAATAAAAAATATCACAAAATTCTTCTAAGTCCCTCGGGAAGAGTGAAAGACGCGCACGTTCATTTTCAGAGCTCCTAGACCTTCCTATAAGAAGTTAGCCAAAAAGTAGCTTCGAAAAACGCTTAGGTTAAGTTTCACAGTTGCTTCTAATGTACCAAAGCTGGACTTAGACATAATTTCACTCTCACAACATTATGGCTGGTTGGAGACAGTCCGAACCACAAGTACCGGGTCCATGGTTCTGGCCGTATACTGGGGGGACGGGGACGACTCCCATTAACCCCTGACTATACCGGGGATACGCTTATCACAATGCCTTTCTGGTCTGTGCTGAAGCAGGGCATTCTGGCAGCCAAGTGGCTTGACCTTTATTAGTGAGCCTGGTTACCCCCTCTCGGAACCACAGACTTAGAAATCGCCAGCTCATATACAGTGCATAAAATATATTTATATATATACCCTTATACACCATTTTAATAAAAAATATCACACAATTCTTCTAAGTCCCTCGGGAAGAGTGAAAGACGCGCACGTTCATTTTCAGAGCTCCTAGACCTTCTTATAAGAAGTTAGCTAAAAAGTAGCTTCGAAAAACGCTTAGGTTAAGTTTCAGAGTTGCTTCTAATGTACCAAAGCTGGACTTAGACATAATTTCACTCTCACAACATTATGGCTGGTTGGAGACAGTCCGAACCACAAGTACCGGGTCCATGGTTCTGGCCGTATACTGGGGGGACGGGGACGACTCCCATTAACCCCTGACTATACCGGGGATACGCTTATCGCAATGACTTTCTGGTCTGTGCTGAAGCAGGGCATTCTGGCAGCCAAGTGGCTTGACCTTTATTAGTGAGCCTGGTTACCCCCTCTCGGAACCACAGACTTAGAAATCGCCAGCTCATATACAGTGCATAAAATATATTTATATATATACCCTTATACACCATTTTAATAAAAAATATCACAAAATTCTTCTAAGTCCCTCGGGAAGAGTGAAATACGCGCACGTTCATTTTCAGAGCTCCTAGACCTTCCTATAAGAAGTTAGCCAAAAAGTAGCTTCGAAAAACGCTTAGGTTAAGTTTCAGAGTTGCTTCTAATGTACCAAAGCTGGACTTAGACATAATTTCACTCTCACAACATTATGGCTGGTTGGAGACAGTCCGAACCACAAGTACCGGGTCCATGGTTCTGGCCGTATACTGGGGGGACGGGGACGACTCCCATTAACCCCTGACTATACCGGGGATACGCTTATCACAATGCCTTTCTGGTCTGTGCTGAAGCAGGGCATTCTGGCAGCCAAGTGGCTTGACCTTTATTAGTGAGCCTGGTTACCCCCTCTCGGAACCACAGACTTAGAAATCGCCAGCTCATATACAGTGCATAAAATATATTTATATATATACCCTTATACACCATTTTAATAAAAAATATCACAAAATTATTCTAAGTCCCTCGGGAAGAGTGAAAGACGCGCACGTTCATTTTCAGAGCTCCTAGACCTTCCTATAAGAAGTTAGCTAAAAAGTAGCTTCGAAAAACGCTTAGGTTAAGTTTCAGAGTTGCTTCTAATGTACCAAAGCTGGACTTAGACATAATTTCACTCTCACAACATTATGGCTGGTTGGAGACAGTCCGAACCACAAGTACCGGGTCCATGGTTCTGGCCGTATACTGGGGGGACGGGGACGACTCCCATTAACCCCTGACTATACCGGGGATACGCTTATCACAATGCCTTTCTGGTCTGTGCTGAAGCAGGGCATTCTGGCAGCCAAGTGGCTTGACCTTTATTAGTGAGCCTGGTTACCCCCTCTCGGAACCACAGACTTAGAAATCGCCAGCTCATATACAGTGCATAAAATATATTTATATATATACCCTTATACACCATTTTAATAAAAAATATCACAAAATTCTTCTAAGTCCCTCGGGAAGAGTGAAAGACGCGCACGTTCATTTTCAGAGCTCCTAGACCTTCCTATAAGAAGTTAGCCAAAAAGTAGCTTCGAAAAACGCTTAGGTTAAGTTTCACAGTTGCTTCTAATGTACCAAAGCTGGACTTAGACATAATTTCACTCTCACAACATTATGGCTGGTTGGAGACAGTCCGAACCACAAGTACCGGGTCCATGGTTCTGGCCGTATACTGGGGGGACGGGGACGACTCCCATTAACCCCTGACTATACCGGGGATACGCTTATCACAATGCCTTTCTGGTCTGTGCTGAAGCAGGGCATTCTGGCAGCCAAGTGGCTTGACCTTTATTAGTGAGCCTGGTTACCCCCTCTCGGAACCACAGACTTAGAAATCGCCAGCTCATATACAGTGCATAAAATATATTTATATATATACCCTTATACACCATTTTAATAAAAAATATCACAAAATTCTTCTAAGTCCCTCGGGAAGAGTGAAAGACGCGCACGTTCATTTTCAGAGCTCCTAGACCTTCCTATAAGAAGTTAGCTAAAAAGTAGCTTCGAAAAACGCTTAGGTTAAGTTTCAGAGTTGCTTCTAATGTACCAAAGCTGGACTTAGACATAATTTCACTCTCACAACATTATGGCTGGTTGGAGACAGTCCGAACCACAAGTACCGGGTCCATGGTTCTGGCCGTATACTGGGGGGACGGGGACGACTCCCATTAACCCCTGACTATACCGGGGATACGCTTATCACAATGACTTTCTGGTCTGTGCTGAAGCAGGGCATTCTGGCAGGCAAGTGGCTTGACCTTTATTAGTGAGCCTGGTTACCCCCTCTCGGAACCACAGACTTAGAAATCGCCAGCTCATATACAGTGCATAAAATATATTTATATATATACCCTTATACACCATTTTAATAAAAAATATCACAAAATTCTTCTAAGTCCCTCGGGAAGAGTGAAAGACGCGTACGTTCATTTTCAGAGCTCCTAGACCTTCTTATAAGAAGTTAGCTAAAAAGTAGCTTCGAAAAACGCTTAGGTTAAGTTTCAGAGTTGCTTCTAATGTACCAAAGCTGGACTTAGACATAATTTCACTCTCACAACATTATGGCTGGTTGGAGACAGTCCGAACCACAAGTACCGGGTCCATGGTTCTGGCCGTATACTGGGGGGACGGGGACGACTCCCATTAACCCCTGACTATACCGGGGATACGCTTATCACAATGACTTTCTGGTCTGTGCTGAAGCAGGGCATTCTGGCAGCCAAGTGGCTTGACCTTTATTAGTGAGCCTGGTTACCCCCTCTCGGAACCACAGACTTAGAAATCGCCAGCTCATATACAGTGCATAAAATATATTTATATATATACCCTTATACACCATTTTAATAAAAAATATCACAAAATTCTTCTAAGTCCCTCGGGAAGAGTGAAAGACGCGCACGTTCATTTTCAGAGCTCCTAGACCTTCCTATAAGAAGTTAGCCAAAAAGTAGCTTCGAAAAACGCTTAGGTTAAGTTTCACAGTTGCTTCTAATGTACCAAAGCTGGACTTAGACATAATTTCACTCTCACAACATTATGGCTGGTTGGAGACAGTCCGAACCACAAGTACCGGGTCCATGGTTCTGGCCGTATACTGGGGGGACGGGGACGACTCCCATTAACCCCTGACTATACCGGGGATACGCTTATCACAATGCCTTTCTGGTCTGTGCTGAAGCAGGGCATTCTGGCAGCCAAGTGGCTTGACCTTTATTAGTGAGCCTGGTTACCCCCTCTCGGAACCACAGACTTAGAAATCGCCAGCTCATATACAGTGCATAAAATATATTTATATATATACCCTTATACACCATTTTAATAAAAAATATCACACAATTCTTCTAAGTCCCTCGGGAAGAGTGAAAGACGCGCACGTTCATTTTCAGAGCTCCTAGACCTTCTTATAAGAAGTTAGCTAAAAAGTAGCTTCGAAAAACGCTTAGGTTAAGTTTCAGAGTTGCTTCTAATGTACCAAAGCTGGACTTAGACATAATTTCACTCTCACAACATTATGGCTGGTTGGAGACAGTCCGAACCACAAGTACCGGGTCCATGGTTCTGGCCGTATACTGGGGGGACGGGGACGACTCCCATTAACCCCTGACTATACCGGGGATACGCTTATCGCAATGACTTTCTGGTCTGTGCTGAAGCAGGGCATTCTGGCAGCCAAGTGGCTTGACCTTTATTAGTGAGCCTGGTTACCCCCTCTCGGAACCACAGACTTAGAAATCGCCAGCTCATATACAGTGCATAAAATATATTTATATATATACCCTTATACACCATTTTAATAAAAAATATCACAAAATTCTTCTAAGTCCCTCGGGAAGAGTGAAATACGCGCACGTTCATTTTCAGAGCTCCTAGACCTTCCTATAAGAAGTTAGCCAAAAAGTAGCTTCGAAAAACGCTTAGGTTAAGTTTCAGAGTTGCTTCTAATGTACCAAAGCTGGACTTAGACATAATTTCACTCTCACAACATTATGGCTGGTTGGAGACAGTCCGAACCACAAGTACCGGGTCCATGGTTCTGGCCGTATACTGGGGGGACGGGGACGACTCCCATTAACCCCTGACTATACCGGGGATACGCTTATCACAATGCCTTTCTGGTCTGTGCTGAAGCAGGGCATTCTGGCAGCCAAGTGGCTTGACCTTTATTAGTGAGCCTGGTTACCCCCTCTCGGAACCACAGACTTAGAAATCGCCAGCTCATATACAGTGCATAAAATATATTTATATATATACCCTTATACACCATTTTAATAAAAAATATCACAAAATTATTCTAAGTCCCTCGGGAAGAGTGAAAGACGCGCACGTTCATTTTCAGAGCTCCTAGACCTTCCTATAAGAAGTTAGCTAAAAAGTAGCTTCGAAAAACGCTTAGGTTAAGTTTCAGAGTTGCTTCTAATGTACCAAAGCTGGACTTAGACATAATTTCACTCTCACAACATTATGGCTGGTTGGAGACAGTCCGAACCACAAGTACCGGGTCCATGGTTCTGGCCGTATACTGGGGGGACGGGGACGACTCCCATTAACCCCTGACTATACCGGGGATACGCTTATCACAATGCCTTTCTGGTCTGTGCTGAAGCAGGGCATTCTGGCAGCCAAGTGGCTTGACCTTTATTAGTGAGCCTGGTTACCCCCTCTCGGAACCACAGACTTAGAAATCGCCAGCTCATATACAGTGCATAAAATATATTTATATATATACCCTTATACACCATTTTAATAAAAAATATCACAAAATTCTTCTAAGTCCCTCGGGAAGAGTGAAAGACGCGCACGTTCATTTTCAGAGCTCCTAGACCTTCTTATAAGAAGTTAGCTAAAAAGTAGCTTCGAAAAACGCTTAGGTTAAGTTTCAGAGTTGCTTCTAATGTACCAAAGCTGGACTTAGACATAATTTCACTCTCACAACATTATGGCTGGTTGGAGACAGTCCGAACCACAAGTACCGGGTCCATGGTTCTGGCCGTATACTGGGGGGACGGGGACGACTCCCATTAACCCCTGACTATACCGGGGATACGCTTATCACAATGACTTTCTGGTCTGTGCTGAAGCAGGGCATTCTGGCAGCCAAGTGGCTTGACCTTTATTAGTGAGCCTGGTTACCCCCTCTCGGAACCACAGACTTAGAAATCGCCAGCTCATATACAGTGCATAAAATATATTTATATATATACCCTTATACACCATTTTAATAAAAAATATCACAAAATTCTTCTAAGTCCCTCGGGAAGAGTGAAATACGCGCACGTTCATTTTCAGAGCTCCTAGACCTTCTTATAAGAAGTTAGCTAAAAAGTAGCTTCGAAAAACGCTTAGGTTAAGTTTCAGAGTTGCTTCTAATGTACCAAAGCTGGACTTAGACATAATTTCACTCTCACAACATTATGGCTGGTTGGAGACAGTCCGAACCACAAGTACCGGGTCCATGGTTCTGGCCGTATACTGGGGGGACGGGGACGACTCCCATTAACCCCTGACTATACCGGGGATACGCTTATCACAATGACTTTCTGGTCTGTGCTGAAGCAGGGCATTCTGGCAGCCAAGTGGCTTGACCTTTATTAGTGAGCCTGGTTACCCCCTCTCGGAACCACAGACTTAGAAATCGCCAGCTCATATACAGTGCATAAAATATATTTATATATATACCCTTATACACCATTTTAATAAAAAATATCACAAAATTCTTCTAAGTCCCTCGGGAAGAGTGAAATACGCGCACGTTCATTTTCAGAGCTCCTAGACCTTCCTATAAGAAGTTAGCCAAAAAGTAGCTTCGAAAAACGCTTAGGTTAAGTTTCAGAGTTGCTTCTAATGTACCAAAGCTGGACTTAGTCATAATTTCACTCTCACAACATTATGGCTGGTTGGAGACAGTCCGAACCACAAGTACCGGGTCCATGGTTCTGGCCGTATACTGGGGGGACGGGGACGACTCCCATTAACCCCTGACTATACCGGGGATACGCTTATCACAATGCCTTTCTGGTCTGTGCTGAAGCAGGGCATTCTGGCAGCCAAGTGGCTTGACCTTTATTAGTGAGCCTGGTTACCCCCTCTCGGAACCACAGACTTAGAAATCGCCAGCTCATATACAGTGCATAAAATATATTTATATATATACCCTTATACACCATTTTAATAAAAAATATCACAAAATTCTTCTAAGTCCCTCGGGAAGAGTGAAAGACGCGCACGTTCATTTTCAGAGCTCCTAGACCTTCCTATAAGAAGTTAGCTAAAAAGTAGCTTCGAAAAACGCTTAGGTTAAGTTTCAGAGTTGCTTCTAATGTACCAAAGCTGGACTTAGACATAATTTCACTCTCACAACATTATGGCTGGTTGGAGACAGTCCGAACCACAAGTACCGGGTCCATGGTTCTGGCCGTATACTGGGGGGACGGGGACGACTCCCATTAACCCCTGACTATACCGGGGATACGCTTATCACAATGCCTTTCTGGTCTGTGCTGAAGCAGGGCATTCTGGCAGCCAAGTGGCTTGACCTTTATTAGTGAGCCTGGTTACCCCCTCTCGGAACCACAGACTTAGAAATCGCCAGCTCATATACAGTGCATAAAATATATTTATATATATACCCTTATACACCATTTTAATAAAAAATATCACAAAATTCTTCTAAGTCCCTCGGGAAGAGTGAAAGACGCGCACGTTCATTTTCAGAGCTCCTAGACCTTCCTATAAGAAGTTAGCCAAAAAGTAGCTTCGAAAAACGCTTAGGTTAAGTTTCAGAGTTGCTTCTAATGTACCAAAGCTGGACTTAGACATAATTTCACTCTCACAACATTATGGCTGGTTGGAGACAGTCCGAACCACAAGTACCGGGTCCATGGTTCTGGCCGTATACTGGGGGGACGGGGACGACTCCCATTAACCCCTGACTATACCGGGGATACGCTTATCACAATGCCTTTCTGGTCTGTGCTGAAGCAGGGCATTCTGGCAGCCAAGTGGCTTGACCTTTATTAGTGAGCCTGGTTACCCCCTCTCGGAACCACAGACTTAGAAATCGCCAGCTCATATACAGTGCATAAAATATATTTATATATATACCCTTATACACCATTTTAATAAAAAATATCACAAAATTCTTCTAAGTCCCTCGGGAAGAGTGAAAGACGCGCACGTTCATTTTCAGAGCTCATAGACCTTCCTATAAGAAGTTAGCTAAAAAGTAGCTTCGAAAAACGCTTAGGTTAAGTTTCAGAGTTGCTTCTAATGTACCAAAGCTGGACTTAGACATAATTTCACTCTCACAACATTATGGCTGGTTGGAGACAGTCCGAACCACAAGTACCGGGTCCATGGTTCTGGCCGTATACTGGGGGGACGGGGACGACTCCCATTAACCCCTGACTATACCGGGGATACGCTTATCACAATGCCTTTCTGGTCTGTGCTGAAGCAGGGCATTCTGGCAGCCAAGTGGCTTGACCTTTATTAGTGAGCCTGGTTACCCCCTCTCGGAACCACAGACTTAGAAATCGCCAGCTCATATACAGTGCATAAAATATATTTATATATATACCCTTATACACCATTTTAATAAAAAATATCACAAAATTCTTCTAAGTCCCTCGGGAAGAGTGAAAGACGCGCACGTTCATTTTCAGAGCTCCTAGACCTTCCTATAAGAAGTTAGCTAAAAAGTAGCTTCGAAAAACGCTTAGGTTAAGTTTCAGAGTTGCTTCTAATGTACCAAAGCTGGACTTAGACATAATTTCACTCTCACAACATTATGGCTGGTTGGAGACAGTCCGAACCACAAGTACCGGGTCCATGGTTCTGGCCGTATACTGGGGGGACGGGGACGACTCCCATTAACCCCTGACTATACCGGGGATACGCTTATCACAATGCCTTTCTGGTCTGTGCTGAAGCAGGGCATTCTGGCAGCCAAGTGGCTTGACCTTTATTAGTGAGCCTGGTTACCCCCTCTTGGAACCACAGACTTAGAAATCGCCAGCTCATATACAGTGCATAAAATATATTTATATATATACCCTTATACACCATTTTAATAAAAAATATCACAAAATTCTTCTAAGTCCCTCGGGAAGAGTGAAAGACGCGTACGTTCATTTTCAGAGCTCCTAGACCTTCTTATAAGAAGTTAGCTAAAAAGTAGCTTCGAAAAACGCTTAGGTTAAGTTTCAGAGTTGCTTCTAATGTACCAAAGCTGGACTTAGACATAATTTCACTCTCACAACATTATGGCTGGTTGGAGACAGTCCGAACCACAAGTACCGGGTCCATGGTTCTGGCCGTATACTGGGGGGACGGGGACGACTCCCATTAACCCCTGACTATACCGGGGATACGCTTATCACAATGACTTTCTGGTCTGTGCTGAAGCAGGGCATTCTGGCAGGCAAGTGGCTTGACCTTTATTAGTGAGCCTGGTTACCCCCTCTCGGAACCACAGACTTAGAAATCGCCAGCTCATATACAGTGCATAAAATATATTTATATATATACCCTTATACACCATTTTAATAAAAAATATCACAAAATTCTTCTAAGTCCCTCGAGAAGAGTGAAAGACGCGCACGTTCATTTTCAGAGCTCCTAGACCTTCCTATAAGAAGTTAGCCAAAAAGTAGCTTCGAAAAACGCTTAGGTTAAGTTTCACAGTTGCTTCTAATGTACCAAAGCTGGACTTAGACATAATTTCACTCTCACAACATTATGGCTGGTTGGAGACAGTCCGAACCACAAGTACCGGGTCCATGGTTCTGGCCGTATACTGGGGGGACGGGGACGACTCCCATTAACCCCTGACTATACCGGGGATACGCTTATCACAATGCCTTTCTGGTCTGTGCTGAAGCAGGGCATTCTGGCAGCCAAGTGGCTTGACCTTTATTAGTGAGCCTGGTTACCCCCTCTCGGAACCACAGACTTAGAAATCGCCAGCTCATATACAGTGCATAAAATATATTTATATATATACCCTTATACACCATTTTAATAAAAAATATCACAAAATTCTTCTAAGTCCCTCGGGAAGAGTGAAAGACGCGCACGTTCATTTTCAGAGCTCCTAGACCTTCCTATAAGAAGTTAGCCAAAAAGTAGCTTCGAAAAACGCTTAGGTTAAGTTTCACAGTTGCTTCTAATGTACCAAAGCTGGACTTAGACATAATTTCACTCTCACAACATTATGGCTGGTTGGAGACAGTCCGAACCACAAGTACCGGGTCCATGGTTCTGGCCGTATACTGGGGGGACGGGGACGACTCCCATTAACCCCTGACTATACCGGGGATACGCTTATCACAATGCCTTTCTGGTCTGTGCTGAAGCAGGGCATTCTGGCAGCCAAGTGGCTTGACCTTTATTAGTGAGCCTGGTTACCCCCTCTCGGAACCACAGACTTAGAAATCGCCAGCTCATATACAGTGCATAAAATATATTTATATATATACCCTTATACACCATTTTAATAAAAAA
The DNA here is from genome assembly GCF_040206685.1 of Ascaphus truei. NCBI lineage: Eukaryota > Metazoa > Chordata > Amphibia > Anura > Ascaphidae > Ascaphus > Ascaphus truei. The sequence continues at coordinate 2,288,403 of NC_134493.1, forward strand.
TATCACAAAATTCTTCTAAGTCCCTCGGGAAGAGTGAAAGACGCGCACGTTCATTTTCAGAGCTCCTAGACCTTCCTATAAGAAGTTAGCTAAAAAGTAGCTTCGAAAAACGCTTAGGTTAAGTTTCAGAGTTGCTTCTAATGTACCAAAGCTGGACTTAGACATAATTTCACTCTCACAACATTATGGCTGGTTGGAGACAGTCCGAACCACAAGTACCGGGTCCATGGTTCTGGCCGTATACTGGGGGGACGGGGACGACTCCCATTAACCCCTGACTATACCGGGGATACGCTTATCACAATGCCTTTCTGGTCTGTGCTGAAGCAGGGCATTCTGGCAGCCAAGTGGCTTGACCTTTATTAGTGAGCCTGGTTACCCCCTCTCGGAACCACAGACTTAGAAATCGCCAGCTCATATACAGTGCATAAAATATATTTATATATATACCCTTATACACCATTTTAATAAAAAATATCACAAAATTCTTCTAAGTCCCTCGGGAAGAGTGAAAGACGCGCACGTTCATTTTCAGAGCTCCTAGACCTTCCTATAAGAAGTTAGCCAAAAAGTAGCTTCGAAAAACGCTTAGGTTAAGTTTCAGAGTTGCTTCTAATGTACCAAAGCTGGACTTAGACATAATTTCACTCTCACAACATTATGGCTGGTTGGAGACAGTCCGAACCACAAGTACCGGGTCCATGGTTCTGGCCGTATACTGGGGGGACGGGGACGACTCCCATTAACCCCTGACTATACCGGGGATACGCTTATCACAATGCCTTTCTGGTCTGTGCTGAAGCAGGGCATTCTGGCAGCCAAGTGGCTTGACCTTTATTAGTGAGCCTGGTTACCCCCTCTCGAAACCACAGACTTAGAAATCGCCAGCTCATATACAGTGCATAAAATATATTTATATATATACCCTTATACACCATTTTAATAAAAAATATCACAAAATTCTTCTAAGTCCCTCGGGAAGAGTGAAAGACGCGCACGTTCATTTTCAGAGCTCCTAGACCTTCCTATAAGAAGTTAGCCAAAAAGTAGCTTCGAAAAACGCTTAGGTTAAGTTTCACAGTTGCTTCTAATGTACCAAAGCTGGACTTAGACATAATTTCACTCTCACAACATTATGGCTGGTTGGAGACAGTCCGAACCACAAGTACCGGGTCCATGGTTCTGGCCGTATACTGGGGGGACGGGGACGACTCCCATTAACCCCTGACTATACCGGGGATACGCTTATCACAATGCCTTTCTGGTCTGTGCTGAAGCAGGGCATTCTGGCAGCCAAGTGGCTTGACCTTTATTAGTGAGCCTGGTTACCCCCTCTCGGAACCACAGACTTAGAAATCGCCAGCTCATATACAGTGCATAAAATATATTTATATATATACCCTTATACACCATTTTAATAAAAAATATCACAAAATTCTTCTAAGTCCCTCGGGAAGAGTGAAAGACGCGCACGTTCATTTTCAGAGCTCCTAGACCTTCCTATAAGAAGTTAGCCAAAAAGTAGCTTCGAAAAACGCTTAGGTTAAGTTTCACAGTTGCTTCTAATGTACCAAAGCTGGACTTAGACATAATTTCACTCTCACAACATTATGGCTGGTTGGAGACAGTCCGAACCACAAGTACCGGGTCCATGGTTCTGGCCGTATACTGGGGGGACGGGGACGACTCCCATTAACCCCTGACTATACCGGGGATACGCTTATCACAATGCCTTTCTGGTCTGTGCTGAAGCAGGGCATTCTGGCAGCCAAGTGGCTTGACCTTTATTAGTGAGCCTGGTTACCCCCTCTCGGAACCACAGACTTAGAAATCGCCAGCTCATATACAGTGCATAAAATATATTTATATATATACCCTTATACACCATTTTAATAAAAAATATCACAAAATTCTTCTAAGTCCCTCGGGAAGAGTGAAAGACGCGCACGTTCATTTTCAGAGCTCCTAGACCTTCCTATAAGAAGTTAGCTAAAAAGTAGCTTCGAAAAACGCTTAGGTTAAGTTTCAGAGTTGCTTCTAATGTACCAAAGCTGGACTTAGACATAATTTCACTCTCACAACATTATGGCTGGTTGGAGACAGTCCGAACCACAAGTACCGGGTCCATGGTTCTGGCCGTATACTGGGGGGACGGGGACGACTCCCATTAACCCCTGACTATACCGGGGATACGCTTATCACAATGCCTTTCTGGTCTGTGCTGAAGCAGGGCATTCTGGCAGCCAAGTGGCTTGACCTTTATTAGTGAGCCTGGTTACCCCCTCTCGGAACCACAGACTTAGAAATCGCCAGCTCATATACAGTGCATAAAATATATTTATATATATACCCTTATACACCATTTTAATAAAAAATATCACAAAATTCTTCTAAGTCCCTCGGGAAGAGTGAAAGACGCGCACGTTCATTTTCAGAGCTCCTAGACCTTCCTATAAGAAGTTAGCCAAAAAGTAGCTTCGAAAAACGCTTAGGTTAAGTTTCAGAGTTGCTTCTAATGTACCAAAGCTGGACTTAGACATAATTTCACTCTCACAACATTATGGCTGGTTGGAGACAGTCCGAACCACAAGTACCGGGTCCATGGTTCTGGCCGTATACTGGGGGGACGGGGACGACTCCCATTAACCCCTGACTATACCGGGGATACGCTTATCACAATGCCTTTCTGGTCTGTGCTGAAGCAGGGCATTCTGGCAGCCAAGTGGCTTGACCTTTATTAGTGAGCCTGGTTACCCCCTCTCGGAACCACAGACTTAGAAATCGCCAGCTCATATACAGTGCATAAAATATATTTATATATATACCCTTATACACCATTTTAATAAAAAATATCACAAAATTCTTCTAAGTCCCTCGGGAAGAGTGAAAGACGCGCACGTTCATTTTCAGAGCTCCTAGACCTTCCTATAAGAAGTTAGCTAAAAAGTAGCTTCGAAAAACGCTTAGGTTAAGTTTCAGAGTTGCTTCTAATGTACCAAAGCTGGACTTAGACATAATTTCACTCTCACAACATTATGGCTGGTTGGAGACAGTCCGAACCACAAGTACCGGGTCCATGGTTCTGGCCGTATACTGGGGGGACGGGGACGACTCCCATTAACCCCTGACTATACCGGGGATACGCTTATCACAATGCCTTTCTGGTCTGTGCTGAAGCAGGGCATTCTGGCAGCCAAGTGGCTTGACCTTTATTAGTGAGCCTGGTTACCCCCTCTCGGAACCACAGACTTAGAAATCGCCAGCTCATATACAGTGCATAAAATATATTTATATATATACCCTTATACACCATTTTAATAAAAAATATCACAAAATTCTTCTAAGTCCCTCGGGAAGAGTGAAAGACGCGCACGTTCATTTTCAGAGCTCCTAGACCTTCCTATAAGAAGTTAGCTAAAAAGTAGCTTCGAAAAACGCTTAGGTTAAGTTTCAGAGTTGCTTCTAATGTACCAAAGCTGGACTTAGACATAATTTCACTCTCACAACATTATGGCTGGTTGGAGACAGTCCGAACCACAAGTACCGGGTCCATGGTTCTGGCCGTATACTGGGGGGACGGGGACGACTCCCATTAACCCCTGACTATACCGGGGATACGCTTATCACAATGCCTTTCTGGTCTGTGCTGAAGCAGGGCATTCTGGCAGCCAAGTGGCTTGACCTTTATTAGTGAGCCTGGTTACCCCCTCTCGGAACCACAGACTTAGAAATCGCCAGCTCATATACAGTGCATAAAATATATTTATATATATACCCTTATACACCATTTTAATAAAAAATATCACAAAATTCTTCTAAGTCCCTCGGGAAGAGTGAAAGACGCGCACGTTCATTTTCAGAGCTCCTAGACCTTCCTATAAGAAGTTAGCTAAAAAGTAGCTTCGAAAAACGCTTAGGTTAAGTTTCAGAGTTGCTTCTAATGTACCAAAGCTGGACTTAGACATAATTTCACTCTCACAACATTATGGCTGGTTGGAGACAGTCCGAACCACAAGTACCGGGTCCATGGTTCTGGCCGTATACTGGGGGGACGGGGACGACTCCCATTAACCCCTGACTATACCGGGGATACGCTTATCACAATGCCTTTCTGGTCTGTGCTGAAGCAGGGCATTCTGGCAGCCAAGTGGCTTGACCTTTATTAGTGAGCCTGGTTACCCCCTCTTGGAACCACAGACTTAGAAATCGCCAGCTCATATACAGTGCATAAAATATATTTATATATATACCCTTATACACCATTTTAATAAAAAATATCACAAAATTCTTCTAAGTCCCTCGGGAAGAGTGAAAGACGCGTACGTTCATTTTCAGAGCTCCTAGACCTTCTTATAAGAAGTTAGCTAAAAAGTAGCTTCGAAAAACGCTTAGGTTAAGTTTCAGAGTTGCTTCTAATGTACCAAAGCTGGACTTAGACATAATTTCACTCTCACAACATTATGGCTGGTTGGAGACAGTCCGAACCACAAGTACCGGGTCCATGGTTCTGGCCGTATACTGGGGGGACGGGGACGACTCCCATTAACCCCTGACTATACCGGGGATACGCTTATCACAATGACTTTCTGGTCTGTGCTGAAGCAGGGCATTCTGGCAGGCAAGTGGCTTGACCTTTATTAGTGAGCCTGGTTACCCCCTCTCGGAACCACAGACTTAGAAATCGCCAGCTCATATACAGTGCATAAAATATATTTATATATATACCCTTATACACCATTTTAATAAAAAATATCACAAAATTCTTCTAAGTCCCTCGGGAAGAGTGAAAGACGCGTACGTTCATTTTCAGAGCTCCTAGACCTTCTTATAAGAAGTTAGCTAAAAAGTAGCTTCGAAAAACGCTTAGGTTAAGTTTCAGAGTTGCTTCTAATGTACCAAAGCTGGACTTAGACATAATTTCACTCTCACAACATTATGGCTGGTTGGAGACAGTCCGAACCACAAGTACCGGGTCCATGGTTCTGGCCGTATACTGGGGGGACGGGGACGACTCCCATTAACCCCTGACTATACCGGGGATACGCTTATCACAATGACTTTCTGGTCTGTGCTGAAGCAGGGCATTCTGGCAGGCAAGTGGCTTGACCTTTATTAGTGAGCCTGGTTACCCCCTCTCGGAACCACAGACTTAGAAATCGCCAGCTCATATACAGTGCATAAAATATATTTATATATATACCCTTATACACCATTTTAATAAAAAATATCACAAAATTCTTCTAAGTCCCTCGGGAAGAGTGAAAGACGCGCACGTTCATTTTCAGAGCTCCTAGACCTTCCTATAAGAAGTTAGCCAAAAAGTAGCTTCGAAAAACGCTTAGGTTAAGTTTCACAGTTGCTTCTAATTTACCAAAGCTGGACTTAGACATAATTTCACTCTCACAACATTATGGCTGGTTGGAGACAGTCCGAACCACAAGTACCGGGTCCATGGTTCTGGCCGTATACTGGGGGGACGGGGACGACTCCCATTAACCCCTGACTATACCGGGGATACGCTTATCACAATGCCTTTCTGGTCTGTGCTGAAGCAGGGCATTCTGGCAGCCAAGTGGCTTGACCTTTATTAGTGAGCCTGGTTACCCCCTCTCGGAACCACAGACTTAGAAATCGCCAGCTCATATACAGTGCATAAAATATATTTATATATATACCCTTATACACCATTTTAATAAAAAATATCACAAAATTCTTCTAAGTCCCTCGGGAAGAGTGAAAGACGCGCACGTTCATTTTCAGAGCTCCTAGACCTTCCTATAAGAAGTTAGCCAAAAAGTAGCTTCGAAAAACGCTTAGGTTAAGTTTCACAGTTGCTTCTAATGTACCAAAGCTGGACTTAGACATAATTTCACTCTCACAACATTATGGCTGGTTGGAGACAGTCCGAACCACAAGTACCGGGTCCATGGTTCTGGCCGTATACTGGGGGGACGGGGACGACTCCCATTAACCCCTGACTATACCGGGGATACGCTTATCACAATGCCTTTCTGGTCTGTGCTGAAGCAGGGCATTCTGGCAGCCAAGTGGCTTGACCTTTATTAGTGAGCCTGGTTACCCCCTCTCGGAACCACAGACTTAGAAATCGCCAGCTCATATACAGTGCATAAAATATATTTATATATATACCCTTATACACCATTTTAATAAAAAATATCACAAAATTCTTCTAAGTCCCTCGGGAAGAGTGAAAGACGCGCACGTTCATTTTCAGAGCTCCTAGACCTTCCTATAAGAAGTTAGCTAAAAAGTAGCTTCGAAAAACGCTTAGGTTAAGTTTCAGAGTTGCTTCTAATGTACCAAAGCTGGACTTAGACATAATTTCACTCTCACAACATTATGGCTGGTTGGAGACAGTCCGAACCACAAGTACCGGGTCCATGGTTCTGGCCGTATACTGGGGGGACGGGGACGACTCCCATTAACCCCTGACTATACCGGGGATACGCTTATCACAATGACTTTCTGGTCTGTGCTGAAGCAGGGCATTCTGGCAGGCAAGTGGCTTGACCTTTATTAGTGAGCCTGGTTACCCCCTCTCGGAACCACAGACTTAGAAATCGCCAGCTCATATACAGTGCATAAAATATATTTATATATATACCCTTATACACCATTTTAATAAAAAATATCACAAAATTCTTCTAAGTCCCTCGGGAAGAGTGAAAGACGCGTACGTTCATTTTCAGAGCTCCTAGACCTTCTTATAAGAAGTTAGCTAAAAAGTAGCTTCGAAAAACGCTTAGGTTAAGTTTCAGAGTTGCTTCTAATGTACCAAAGCTGGACTTAGACATAATTTCACTCTCACAACATTATGGCTGGTTGGAGACAGTCCGAACCACAAGTACCGGGTCCATGGTTCTGGCCGTATACTGGGGGGACGGGGACGACTCCCATTAACCCCTGACTATACCGGGGATACGCTTATCACAATGACTTTCTGGTCTGTGCTGAAGCAGGGCATTCTGGCAGCCAAGTGGCTTGACCTTTATTAGTGAGCCTGGTTACCCCCTCTCGGAACCACAGACTTAGAAATCGCCAGCTCATATACAGTGCATAAAATATATTTATATATATACCCTTATACACCATTTTAATAAAAAATATCACAAAATTCTTCTAAGTCCCTCGGGAAGAGTGAAAGACGCGCACGTTCATTTTCAGAGCTCCTAGACCTTCCTATAAGAAGTTAGCCAAAAAGTAGCTTCGAAAAACGCTTAGGTTAAGTTTCACAGTTGCTTCTAATGTACCAAAGCTGGACTTAGACATAATTTCACTCTCACAACATTATGGCTGGTTGGAGACAGTCCGAACCACAAGTACCGGGTCCATGGTTCTGGCCGTATACTGGGGGGACGGGGACGACTCCCATTAACCCCTGACTATACCGGGGATACGCTTATCACAATGCCTTTCTGGTCTGTGCTGAAGCAGGGCATTCTGGCAGCCAAGTGGCTTGACCTTTATTAGTGAGCCTGGTTACCCCCTCTCGGAACCACAGACTTAGAAATCGCCAGCTCATATACAGTGCATAAAATATATTTATATATATACCCTTATACACCATTTTAATAAAAAATATCACACAATTCTTCTAAGTCCCTCGGGAAGAGTGAAAGACGCGCACGTTCATTTTCAGAGCTCCTAGACCTTCTTATAAGAAGTTAGCTAAAAAGTAGCTTCGAAAAACGCTTAGGTTAAGTTTCAGAGTTGCTTCTAATGTACCAAAGCTGGACTTAGACATAATTTCACTCTCACAACATTATGGCTGGTTGGAGACAGTCCGAACCACAAGTACCGGGTCCATGGTTCTGGCCGTATACTGGGGGGACGGGGACGACTCCCATTAACCCCTGACTATACCGGGGATACGCTTATCGCAATGACTTTCTGGTCTGTGCTGAAGCAGGGCATTCTGGCAGCCAAGTGGCTTGACCTTTATTAGTGAGCCTGGTTACCCCCTCTCGGAACCACAGACTTAGAAATCGCCAGCTCATATACAGTGCATAAAATATATTTATATATATACCCTTATACACCATTTTAATAAAAAATATCACAAAATTCTTCTAAGTCCCTCGGGAAGAGTGAAATACGCGCACGTTCATTTTCAGAGCTCCTAGACCTTCCTATAAGAAGTTAGCCAAAAAGTAGCTTCGAAAAACGCTTAGGTTAAGTTTCAGAGTTGCTTCTAATGTACCAAAGCTGGACTTAGACATAATTTCACTCTCACAACATTATGGCTGGTTGGAGACAGTCCGAACCACAAGTACCGGGTCCATGGTTCTGGCCGTATACTGGGGGGACGGGGACGACTCCCATTAACCCCTGACTATACCGGGGATACGCTTATCACAATGCCTTTCTGGTCTGTGCTGAAGCAGGGCATTCTGGCAGCCAAGTGGCTTGACCTTTATTAGTGAGCCTGGTTACCCCCTCTCGGAACCACAGACTTAGAAATCGCCAGCTCATATACAGTGCATAAAATATATTTATATATATACCCTTATACACCATTTTAATAAAAAATATCACAAAATTATTCTAAGTCCCTCGGGAAGAGTGAAAGACGCGCACGTTCATTTTCAGAGCTCCTAGACCTTCCTATAAGAAGTTAGCTAAAAAGTAGCTTCGAAAAACGCTTAGGTTAAGTTTCAGAGTTGCTTCTAATGTACCAAAGCTGGACTTAGACATAATTTCACTCTCACAACATTATGGCTGGTTGGAGACAGTCCGAACCACAAGTACCGGGTCCATGGTTCTGGCCGTATACTGGGGGGACGGGGACGACTCCCATTAACCCCTGACTATACCGGGGATACGCTTATCACAATGCCTTTCTGGTCTGTGCTGAAGCAGGGCATTCTGGCAGCCAAGTGGCTTGACCTTTATTAGTGAGCCTGGTTACCCCCTCTCGGAACCACAGACTTAGAAATCGCCAGCTCATATACAGTGCATAAAATATATTTATATATATACCCTTATACACCATTTTAATAAAAAATATCACAAAATTCTTCTAAGTCCCTCGGGAAGAGTGAAAGACGCGCACGTTCATTTTCAGAGCTCCTAGACCTTCTTATAAGAAGTTAGCTAAAAAGTAGCTTCGAAAAACGCTTAGGTTAAGTTTCAGAGTTGCTTCTAATGTACCAAAGCTGGACTTAGACATAATTTCACTCTCACAACATTATGGCTGGTTGGAGACAGTCCGAACCACAAGTACCGGGTCCATGGTTCTGGCCGTATACTGGGGGGACGGGGACGACTCCCATTAACCCCTGACTATACCGGGGATACGCTTATCACAATGACTTTCTGGTCTGTGCTGAAGCAGGGCATTCTGGCAGCCAAGTGGCTTGACCTTTATTAGTGAGCCTGGTTACCCCCTCTCGGAACCACAGACTTAGAAATCGCCAGCTCATATACAGTGCATAAAATATATTTATATATATACCCTTATACACCATTTTAATAAAAAATATCACAAAATTCTTCTAAGTCCCTCGGGAAGAGTGAAATACGCGCACGTTCATTTTCAGAGCTCCTAGACCTTCTTATAAGAAGTTAGCTAAAAAGTAGCTTCGAAAAACGCTTAGGTTAAGTTTCAGAGTTGCTTCTAATGTACCAAAGCTGGACTTAGACATAATTTCACTCTCACAACATTATGGCTGGTTGGAGACAGTCCGAACCACAAGTACCGGGTCCATGGTTCTGGCCGTATACTGGGGGGACGGGGACGACTCCCATTAACCCCTGACTATACCGGGGATACGCTTATCACAATGACTTTCTGGTCTGTGCTGAAGCAGGGCATTCTGGCAGCCAAGTGGCTTGACCTTTATTAGTGAGCCTGGTTACCCCCTCTCGGAACCACAGACTTAGAAATCGCCAGCTCATATACAGTGCATAAAATATATTTATATATATACCCTTATACACCATTTTAATAAAAAATATCACAAAATTCTTCTAAGTCCCTCGGGAAGAGTGAAATACGCGCACGTTCATTTTCAGAGCTCCTAGACCTTCCTATAAGAAGTTAGCCAAAAAGTAGCTTCGAAAAACGCTTAGGTTAAGTTTCAGAGTTGCTTCTAATGTACCAAAGCTGGACTTAGTCATAATTTCACTCTCACAACATTATGGCTGGTTGGAGACAGTCCGAACCACAAGTACCGGGTCCATGGTTCTGGCCGTATACTGGGGGGACGGGGACGACTCCCATTAACCCCTGACTATACCGGGGATACGCTTATCACAATGCCTTTCTGGTCTGTGCTGAAGCAGGGCATTCTGGCAGCCAAGTGGCTTGACCTTTATTAGTGAGCCTGGTTACCCCCTCTCGGAACCACAGACTTAGAAATCGCCAGCTCATATACAGTGCATAAAATATATTTATATATATACCCTTATACACCATTTTAATAAAAAATATCACAAAATTCTTCTAAGTCCCTCGGGAAGAGTGAAAGACGCGCACGTTCATTTTCAGAGCTCCTAGACCTTCCTATAAGAAGTTAGCTAAAAAGTAGCTTCGAAAAACGCTTAGGTTAAGTTTCAGAGTTGCTTCTAATGTACCAAAGCTGGACTTAGACATAATTTCACTCTCACAACATTATGGCTGGTTGGAGACAGTCCGAACCACAAGTACCGGGTCCATGGTTCTGGCCGTATACTGGGGGGACGGGGACGACTCCCATTAACCCCTGACTATACCGGGGATACGCTTATCACAATGCCTTTCTGGTCTGTGCTGAAGCAGGGCATTCTGGCAGCCAAGTGGCTTGACCTTTATTAGTGAGCCTGGTTACCCCCTCTCGGAACCACAGACTTAGAAATCGCCAGCTCATATACAGTGCATAAAATATATTTATATATATACCCTTATACACCATTTTAATAAAAAATATCACAAAATTCTTCTAAGTCCCTCGGGAAGAGTGAAAGACGCGCACGTTCATTTTCAGAGCTCCTAGACCTTCCTATAAGAAGTTAGCCAAAAAGTAGCTTCGAAAAACGCTTAGGTTAAGTTTCAGAGTTGCTTCTAATGTACCAAAGCTGGACTTAGACATAATTTCACTCTCACAACATTATGGCTGGTTGGAGACAGTCCGAACCACAAGTACCGGGTCCATGGTTCTGGCCGTATACTGGGGGGACGGGGACGACTCCCATTAACCCCTGACTATACCGGGGATACGCTTATCACAATGCCTTTCTGGTCTGTGCTGAAGCAGGGCATTCTGGCAGCCAAGTGGCTTGACCTTTATTAGTGAGCCTGGTTACCCCCTCTCGGAACCACAGACTTAGAAATCGCCAGCTCATATACAGTGCATAAAATATATTTATATATATACCCTTATACACCATTTTAATAAAAAATATCACAAAATTCTTCTAAGTCCCTCGGGAAGAGTGAAAGACGCGCACGTTCATTTTCAGAGCTCATAGACCTTCCTATAAGAAGTTAGCTAAAAAGTAGCTTCGAAAAACGCTTAGGTTAAGTTTCAGAGTTGCTTCTAATGTACCAAAGCTGGACTTAGACATAATTTCACTCTCACAACATTATGGCTGGTTGGAGACAGTCCGAACCACAAGTACCGGGTCCATGGTTCTGGCCGTATACTGGGGGGACGGGGACGACTCCCATTAACCCCTGACTATACCGGGGATACGCTTATCACAATGCCTTTCTGGTCTGTGCTGAAGCAGGGCATTCTGGCAGCCAAGTGGCTTGACCTTTATTAGTGAGCCTGGTTACCCCCTCTCGGAACCACAGACTTAGAAATCGCCAGCTCATATACAGTGCATAAAATATATTTATATATATACCCTTATACACCATTTTAATAAAAAATATCACAAAATTCTTCTAAGTCCCTCGGGAAGAGTGAAAGACGCGCACGTTCATTTTCAGAGCTCCTAGACCTTCCTATAAGAAGTTAGCTAAAAAGTAGCTTCGAAAAACGCTTAGGTTAAGTTTCAGAGTTGCTTCTAATGTACCAAAGCTGGACTTAGACATAATTTCACTCTCACAACATTATGGCTGGTTGGAGACAGTCCGAACCACAAGTACCGGGTCCATGGTTCTGGCCGTATACTGGGGGGACGGGGACGACTCCCATTAACCCCTGACTATACCGGGGATACGCTTATCACAATGCCTTTCTGGTCTGTGCTGAAGCAGGGCATTCTGGCAGCCAAGTGGCTTGACCTTTATTAGTGAGCCTGGTTACCCCCTCTTGGAACCACAGACTTAGAAATCGCCAGCTCATATACAGTGCATAAAATATATTTATATATATACCCTTATACACCATTTTAATAAAAAATATCACAAAATTCTTCTAAGTCCCTCGGGAAGAGTGAAAGACGCGTACGTTCATTTTCAGAGCTCCTAGACCTTCTTATAAGAAGTTAGCTAAAAAGTAGCTTCGAAAAACGCTTAGGTTAAGTTTCAGAGTTGCTTCTAATGTACCAAAGCTGGACTTAGACATAATTTCACTCTCACAACATTATGGCTGGTTGGAGACAGTCCGAACCACAAGTACCGGGTCCATGGTTCTGGCCGTATACTGGGGGGACGGGGACGACTCCCATTAACCCCTGACTATACCGGGGATACGCTTATCACAATGACTTTCTGGTCTGTGCTGAAGCAGGGCATTCTGGCAGGCAAGTGGCTTGACCTTTATTAGTGAGCCTGGTTACCCCCTCTCGGAACCACAGACTTAGAAATCGCCAGCTCATATACAGTGCATAAAATATATTTATATATATACCCTTATACACCATTTTAATAAAAAATATCACAAAATTCTTCTAAGTCCCTCGAGAAGAGTGAAAGACGCGCACGTTCATTTTCAGAGCTCCTAGACCTTCCTATAAGAAGTTAGCCAAAAAGTAGCTTCGAAAAACGCTTAGGTTAAGTTTCACAGTTGCTTCTAATGTACCAAAGCTGGACTTAGACATAATTTCACTCTCACAACATTATGGCTGGTTGGAGACAGTCCGAACCACAAGTACCGGGTCCATGGTTCTGGCCGTATACTGGGGGGACGGGGACGACTCCCATTAACCCCTGACTATACCGGGGATACGCTTATCACAATGCCTTTCTGGTCTGTGCTGAAGCAGGGCATTCTGGCAGCCAAGTGGCTTGACCTTTATTAGTGAGCCTGGTTACCCCCTCTCGGAACCACAGACTTAGAAATCGCCAGCTCATATACAGTGCATAAAATATATTTATATATATACCCTTATACACCATTTTAATAAAAAATATCACAAAATTCTTCTAAGTCCCTCGGGAAGAGTGAAAGACGCGCACGTTCATTTTCAGAGCTCCTAGACCTTCCTATAAGAAGTTAGCCAAAAAGTAGCTTCGAAAAACGCTTAGGTTAAGTTTCACAGTTGCTTCTAATGTACCAAAGCTGGACTTAGACATAATTTCACTCTCACAACATTATGGCTGGTTGGAGACAGTCCGAACCACAAGTACCGGGTCCATGGTTCTGGCCGTATACTGGGGGGACGGGGACGACTCCCATTAACCCCTGACTATACCGGGGATACGCTTATCACAATGCCTTTCTGGTCTGTGCTGAAGCAGGGCATTCTGGCAGCCAAGTGGCTTGACCTTTATTAGTGAGCCTGGTTACCCCCTCTCGGAACCACAGACTTAGAAATCGCCAGCTCATATACAGTGCATAAAATATATTTATATATATACCCTTATACACCATTTTAATAAAAAATATCACAAAATTCTTCTAAGTCCCTCGGGAAGAGTGAAAGACGCGCACGTTCATTTTCAGAGCTCCTAGACCTTCCTATAAGAAGTTAGCTAAAAAGTAGCTTCGAAAAACGCTTAGGTTAAGTTTCAGAGTTGCTTCTAATGTACCAAAGCTGGACTTAGACATAATTTCACTCTCACAACATTATGGCTGGTTGGAGACAGTCCGAACCACAAGTACCGGGTCCATGGTTCTGGCCGTATACTGGGGGGACGGGGACGACTCCCATTAACCCCTGACTATACCGGGGATACGCTTATCACAATGCCTTTCTGGTCTGTGCTGAAGCAGGGCATTCTGGCAGCCAAGTGGCTTGACCTTTATTAGTGAGCCTGGTTACCCCCTCTCGGAACCACAGACTTAGAAATCGCCAGCTCATATACAGTGCATAAAATATATTTATATATATACCCTTATACACCATTTTAATAAAAAATATCACAAAATTCTTCTAAGTCCCTCGGGAAGAGTGAAAGACGCGCACGTTCATTTTCAGAGCTCCTAGACCTTCCTATAAGAAGTTAGCCAAAAAGTAGCTTCGAAAAACGCTTAGGTTAAGTTTCAGAGTTGCTTCTAATGTACCAAAGCTGGACTTAGACATAATTTCACTCTCACAACATTATGGCTGGTTGGAGACAGTCCGAACCACAAGTACCGGGTCCATGGTTCTGGCCGTATACTGGGGGGACGGGGACGACTCCCATTAACCCCTGACTATACCGGGGATACGCTTATCACAATGCCTTTCTGGTCTGTGCTGAAGCAGGGCATTCTGGCAGCCAAGTGGCTTGACCTTTATTAGTGAGCCTGGTTACCCCCTCTCGAAACCACAGACTTAGAAATCGCCAGCTCATATACAGTGCATAAAATATATTTATATATATACCCTTATACACCATTTTAATAAAAAATATCACAAAATTCTTCTAAGTCCCTCGGGAAGAGTGAAAGACGCGCACGTTCATTTTCAGAGCTCCTAGACCTTCCTATAAGAAGTTAGCCAAAAAGTAGCTTCGAAAAACGCTTAGGTTAAGTTTCACAGTTGCTTCTAATGTACCAAAGCTGGACTTAGACATAATTTCACTCTCACAACATTATGGCTGGTTGGAGACAGTCCGAACCACAAGTACCGGGTCCATGGTTCTGGCCGTATACTGGGGGGACGGGGACGACTCCCATTAACCCCTGACTATACCGGGGATACGCTTATCACAATGCCTTTCTGGTCTGTGCTGAAGCAGGGCATTCTGGCAGCCAAGTGGCTTGACCTTTATTAGTGAGCCTGGTTACCCCCTCTCGGAACCACAGACTTAGAAATCGCCAGCTCATATACAGTGCATAAAATATATTTATATATATACCCTTATACACCATTTTAATAAAAAATATCACAAAATTCTTCTAAGTCCCTCGGGAAGAGTGAAAGACGCGCACGTTCATTTTCAGAGCTCCTAGACCTTCCTATAAGAAGTTAGCCAAAAAGTAGCTTCGAAAAACGCTTAGGTTAAGTTTCACAGTTGCTTCTAATGTACCAAAGCTGGACTTAGACATAATTTCACTCTCACAACATTATGGCTGGTTGGAGACAGTCCGAACCACAAGTACCGGGTCCATGGTTCTGGCCGTATACTGGGGGGACGGGGACGACTCCCATTAACCCCTGACTATACCGGGGATACGCTTATCACAATGCCTTTCTGGTCTGTGCTGAAGCAGGGCATTCTGGCAGCCAAGTGGCTTGACCTTTATTAGTGAGCCTGGTTACCCCCTCTCGGAACCACAGACTTAGAAATCGCCAGCTCATATACAGTGCATAAAATATATTTATATATATACCCTTATACACCATTTTAATAAAAAATATCACAAAATTCTTCTAAGTCCCTCGGGAAGAGTGAAAGACGCGCACGTTCATTTTCAGAGCTCCTAGACCTTCCTATAAGAAGTTAGCTAAAAAGTAGCTTCGAAAAACGCTTAGGTTAAGTTTCAGAGTTGCTTCTAATGTACCAAAGCTGGACTTAGACATAATTTCACTCTCACAACATTATGGCTGGTTGGAGACAGTCCGAACCACAAGTACCGGGTCCATGGTTCTGGCCGTATACTGGGGGGACGGGGACGACTCCCATTAACCCCTGACTATACCGGGGATACGCTTATCACAATGCCTTTCTGGTCTGTGCTGAAGCAGGGCATTCTGGCAGCCAAGTGGCTTGACCTTTATTAGTGAGCCTGGTTACCCCCTCTCGGAACCACAGACTTAGAAATCGCCAGCTCATATACAGTGCATAAAATATATTTATATATATACCCTTATACACCATTTTAATAAAAAATATCACAAAATTCTTCTAAGTCCCTCGGGAAGAGTGAAAGACGCGCACGTTCATTTTCAGAGCTCCTAGACCTTCCTATAAGAAGTTAGCCAAAAAGTAGCTTCGAAAAACGCTTAGGTTAAGTTTCAGAGTTGCTTCTAATGTACCAAAGCTGGACTTAGACATAATTTCACTCTCACAACATTATGGCTGGTTGGAGACAGTCCGAACCACAAGTACCGGGTCCATGGTTCTGGCCGTATACTGGGGGGACGGGGACGACTCCCATTAACCCCTGACTATACCGGGGATACGCTTATCACAATGCCTTTCTGGTCTGTGCTGAAGCAGGGCATTCTGGCAGCCAAGTGGCTTGACCTTTATTAGTGAGCCTGGTTACCCCCTCTCGGAACCACAGACTTAGAAATCGCCAGCTCATATACAGTGCATAAAATATATTTATATATATACCCTTATACACCATTTTAATAAAAAATATCACAAAATTCTTCTAAGTCCCTCGGAAAGAGTGAAAGACGCGCACGTTCATTTTCAGAGCTCCTAGACCTTCCTATAAGAAGTTAGCTAAAAAGTAGCTTCGAAAAACGCTTAGGTTAAGTTTCAGAGTTGCTTCTAATGTACCAAAGCTGGACTTAGACATAATTTCACTCTCACAACATTATGGCTGGTTGGAGACAGTCCGAACCACAAGTACCGGGTCCATGGTTCTGGCCGTATACTGGGGGGACGGGGACGACTCCCATTAACCCCTGACTATACCGGGGATACGCTTATCACAATGCCTTTCTGGTCTGTGCTGAAGCAGGGCATTCTGGCAGCCAAGTGGCTTGACCTTTATTAGTGAGCCTGGTTACCCCCTCTCGGAACCACAGACTTAGAAATCGCCAGCTCATATACAGTGCATAAAATATATTTATATATATACCCTTATACACCATTTTAATAAAAAATATCACAAAATTCTTCTAAGTCCCTCGGGAAGAGTGAAAGACGCGCACGTTCATTTTCAGAGCTCCTAGACCTTCCTATAAGAAGTTAGCTAAAAAGTAGCTTCGAAAAACGCTTAGGTTAAGTTTCAGAGTTGCTTCTAATGTACCAAAGCTGGACTTAGACATAATTTCACTCTCACAACATTATGGCTGGTTGGAGACAGTCCGAACCACAAGTACCGGGTCCATGGTTCTGGCCGTATACTGGGGGGACGGGGACGACTCCCATTAACCCCTGACTATACCGGGGATACGCTTATCACAATGCCTTTCTGGTCTGTGCTGAAGCAGGGCATTCTGGCAGCCAAGTGGCTTGACCTTTATTAGTGAGCCTGGTTACCCCCTCTCGGAACCACAGACTTAGAAATCGCCAGCTCATATACAGTGCATAAAATATATTTATATATATACCCTTATACACCATTTTAATAAAAAATATCACAAAATTCTTCTAAGTCCCTCGGGAAGAGTGAAAGACGCGCACGTTCATTTTCAGAGCTCCTAGACCTTCCTATAAGAAGTTAGCTAAAAAGTAGCTTCGAAAAACGCTTAGGTTAAGTTTCAGAGTTGCTTCTAATGTACCAAAGCTGGACTTAGACATAATTTCACTCTCACAACATTATGGCTGGTTGGAGACAGTCCGAACCACAAGTACCGGGTCCATGGTTCTGGCCGTATACTGGGGGGACGGGGACGACTCCCATTAACCCCTGACTATACCGGGGATACGCTTATCACAATGCCTTTCTGGTCTGTGCTGAAGCAGGGCATTCTGGCAGCCAAGTGGCTTGACCTTTATTAGTGAGCCTGGTTACCCCCTCTTGGAACCACAGACTTAGAAATCGCCAGCTCATATACAGTGCATAAAATATATTTATATATATACCCTTATACACCATTTTAATAAAAAATATCACAAAATTCTTCTAAGTCCCTCGGGAAGAGTGAAAGACGCGTACGTTCATTTTCAGAGCTCCTAGACCTTCTTATAAGAAGTTAGCTAAAAAGTAGCTTCGAAAAACGCTTAGGTTAAGTTTCAGAGTTGCTTCTAATGTACCAAAGCTGGACTTAGACATAATTTCACTCTCACAACATTATGGCTGGTTGGAGACAGTCCGAACCACAAGTACCGGGTCCATGGTTCTGGCCGTATACTGGGGGGACGGGGACGACTCCCATTAACCCCTGACTATACCGGGGATACGCTTATCACAATGACTTTCTGGTCTGTGCTGAAGCAGGGCATTCTGGCAGGCAAGTGGCTTGACCTTTATTAGTGAGCCTGGTTACCCCCTCTCGGAACCACAGACTTAGAAATCGCCAGCTCATATACAGTGCATAAAATATATTTATATATATACCCTTATACACCATTTTAATAAAAAATATCACAAAATTCTTCTAAGTCCCTCGGGAAGAGTGAAAGACGCGTACGTTCATTTTCAGAGCTCCTAGACCTTCTTATAAGAAGTTAGCTAAAAAGTAGCTTCGAAAAACGCTTAGGTTAAGTTTCAGAGTTGCTTCTAATGTACCAAAGCTGGACTTAGACATAATTTCACTCTCACAACATTATGGCTGGTTGGAGACAGTCCGAACCACAAGTACCGGGTCCATGGTTCTGGCCGTATACTGGGGGGACGGGGACGACTCCCATTAACCCCTGACTATACCGGGGATACGCTTATCACAATGACTTTCTGGTCTGTGCTGAAGCAGGGCATTCTGGCAGGCAAGTGGCTTGACCTTTATTAGTGAGCCTGGTTACCCCCTCTCGGAACCACAGACTTAGAAATCGCCAGCTCATATACAGTGCATAAAATATATTTATATATATACCCTTATACACCATTTTAATAAAAAATATCACAAAATTCTTCTAAGTCCCTCGGGAAGAGTGAAAGACGCGCACGTTCATTTTCAGAGCTCCTAGACCTTCCTATAAGAAGTTAGCCAAAAAGTAGCTTCGAAAAACGCTTAGGTTAAGTTTCACAGTTGCTTCTAATTTACCAAAGCTGGACTTAGACATAATTTCACTCTCACAACATTATGGCTGGTTGGAGACAGTCCGAACCACAAGTACCGGGTCCATGGTTCTGGCCGTATACTGGGGGGACGGGGACGACTCCCATTAACCCCTGACTATACCGGGGATACGCTTATCACAATGCCTTTCTGGTCTGTGCTGAAGCAGGGCATTCTGGCAGCCAAGTGGCTTGACCTTTATTAGTGAGCCTGGTTACCCCCTCTCGGAACCACAGACTTAGAAATCGCCAGCTCATATACAGTGCATAAAATATATTTATATATATACCCTTATACACCATTTTAATAAAAAATATCACAAAATTCTTCTAAGTCCCTCGGGAAGAGTGAAAGACGCGCACGTTCATTTTCAGAGCTCCTAGACCTTCCTATAAGAAGTTAGCCAAAAAGTAGCTTCGAAAAACGCTTAGGTTAAGTTTCAGAGTTGCTTCTAATGTACCAAAGCTGGACTTAGACATAATTTCACTCTCACAACATTATGGCTGGTTGGAGACAGTCCGAACCACAAGTACCGGGTCCATGGTTCTGGCCGTATACTGGGGGGACGGGGACGACTCCCATTAACCCCTGACTATACCGGGGATACGCTTATCACAATGCCTTTCTGGTCTGTGCTGAAGCAGGGCATTCTGGCAGGCAAGTGGCTTGACCTTTATTAGTGAGCCTGGTTACCCCCTCTCGGAACCACAGACTTAGAAATCGCCAGCTCATATACAGTGCATAAAATATATTTATATATATACCCTTATACACCATTTTAATAAAAAATATCACAAAATTCTTCTAAGTCCCTCGGGAAGAGTGAAAGACGCGCACGTTCATTTTCAGAGCTCCTAGACCTTCCTATAAGAAGTTAGCCAAAAAGTAGCTTCGAAAAACGCTTAGGTTAAGTTTCACAGTTGCTTCTAATGTACCAAAGCTGGACTTAGACATAATTTCACTCTCACAACATTATGGCTGGTTGGAGACAGTCCGAACCACAAGTACCGGGTCCATGGTTCTGGCCGTATACTGGGGGGACGGGGACGACTCCCATTAACCCCTGACTATACCGGGGATACGCTTATCACAATGCCTTTCTGGTCTGTGCTGAAGCAGGGCATTCTGGCAGCCAAGTGGCTTGACCTTTATTAGTGAGCCTGGTTACCCCCTCTCGGAACCACAGACTTAGAAATCGCCAGCTCATATACAGTGCATAAAATATATTTATATATATACCCTTATACACCATTTTAATAAAAAATATCACAAAATTCTTCTAAGTCCCTCGGGAAGAGTGAAAGACGCGCACGTTCATTTTCAGAGCTCCTAGACCTTCCTATAAGAAGTTAGCCAAAAAGTAGCTTCGAAAAACGCTTAGGTTAAGTTTCAGAGTTGCTTCTAATGTACCAAAGCTGGACTTAGACATAATTTCACTCTCACAACATTATGGCTGGTTGGAGACAGTCCGAACCACAAGTACCGGGTCCATGGTTCTGGCCGTATACTGGGGGGACGGGGACGACTCCCATTAACCCCTGACTATACCGGGGATACGCTTATCACAATGACTTTCTGGTCTGTGCTGAAGCAGGGCATTCTGGCAGGCAAGTGGCTTGACCTTTATTAGTGAGCCTGGTTACCCCCTCTCGGAACCACAGACTTAGAAATCGCCAGCTCATATACAGTGCATAAAATATATTTATATATATACCCTTATACACCATTTTAATAAAAAATATCACAAAATTCTTCTAAGTCCCTCGGGAAGAGTGAAAGACGCGTACGTTCATTTTCAGAGCTCCTAGACCTTCTTATAAGAAGTTAGCTAAAAAGTAGCTTCGAAAAACGCTTAGGTTAAGTTTCAGAGTTGCTTCTAATGTACCAAAGCTGGACTTAGACATAATTTCACTCTCACAACATTATGGCTGGTTGGAGACAGTCCGAACCACAAGTACCGGGTCCATGGTTCTGGCCGTATACTGGGGGGACGGGGACGACTCCCATTAACCCCTGACTATACCGGGGATACGCTTATCACAATGACTTTCTGGTCTGTGCTGAAGCAGGGCATTCTGGCAGGCAAGTGGCTTGACCTTTATTAGTGAGCCTGGTTACCCCCTCTCGGAACCACAGACTTAGAAATCGCCAGCTCATATACAGTGCATAAAATATATTTATATATATACCCTTATACACCATTTTAATAAAAAATATCACAAAATTCTTCTAAGTCCCTCGGGAAGAGTGAAAGACGCGCACGTTCATTTTCAGAGCTCCTAGACCTTCCTATAAGAAGTTAGCCAAAAAGTAGCTTCGAAAAACGCTTAGGTTAAGTTTCACAGTTGCTTCTAATTTACCAAAGCTGGACTTAGACATAATTTCACTCTCACAACATTATGGCTGGTTGGAGACAGTCCGAACCACAAGTACCGGGTCCATGGTTCTGGCCGTATACTGGGGGGACGGGGACGACTCCCATTAACCCCTGACTATACCGGGGATACGCTTATCACAATGCCTTTCTGGTCTGTGCTGAAGCAGGGCATTCTGGCAGCCAAGTGGCTTGACCTTTATTAGTGAGCCTGGTTACCCCCTCTCGGAACCACAGACTTAGAAATCGCCAGCTCATATACAGTGCATAAAATATATTTATATATATACCCTTATACACCATTTTAATAAAAAATATCACAAAATTCTTCTAAGTCCCTCGGGAAGAGTGAAAGACGCGCACGTTCATTTTCAGAGCTCCTAGACCTTCCTATAAGAAGTTAGCCAAAAAGTAGCTTCGAAAAACGCTTAGGTTAAGTTTCACAGTTGCTTCTAATGTACCAAAGCTGGACTTAGACATAATTTCACTCTCACAACATTATGGCTGGTTGGAGACAGTCCGAACCACAAGTACCGGGTCCATGGTTCTGGCCGTATACTGGGGGGACGGGGACGACTCCCATTAACCCCTGACTATACCGGGGATACGCTTATCACAATGCCTTTCTGGTCTGTGCTGAAGCAGGGCATTCTGGCAGCCAAGTGGCTTGACCTTTATTAGTGAGCCTGGTTACCCCCTCTCGGAACCACAGACTTAGAAATCGCCAGCTCATATACAGTGCATAAAATATATTTATATATATACCCTTATACACCATTTTAATAAAAAATATCACAAAATTCTTCTAAGTCCCTCGGGAAGAGTGAAAGACGCGCACGTTCATTTTCAGAGCTCCTAGACCTTCCTATAAGAAGTTAGCCAAAAAGTAGCTTCGAAAAACGCTTAGGTTAAGTTTCAGAGTTGCTTCTAATGTACCAAAGCTGGACTTAGACATAATTTCACTCTCACAACATTATGGCTGGTTGGAGACAGTCCGAACCACAAGTACCGGGTCCATGGTTCTGGCCGTATACTGGGGGGACGGGGACGACTCCCATTAACCCCTGACTATACCGGGGATACGCTTATCACAATGACTTTCTGGTCTGTGCTGAAGCAGGGCATTCTGGCAGGCAAGTGGCTTGACCTTTATTAGTGAGCCTGGTTACCCCCTCTCGGAACCACAGACTTAGAAATCGCCAGCTCATATACAGTGCATAAAATATATTTATATATATACCCTTATACACCATTTTAATAAAAAATATCACAAAATTCTTCTAAGTCCCTCGGGAAGAGTGAAAGACGCGTACGTTCATTTTCAGAGCTCCTAGACCTTCTTATAAGAAGTTAGCTAAAAAGTAGCTTCGAAAAACGCTTAGGTTAAGTTTCAGAGTTGCTTCTAATGTACCAAAGCTGGACTTAGACATAATTTCACTCTCACAACATTATGGCTGGTTGGAGACAGTCCGAACCACAAGTACCGGGTCCATGGTTCTGGCCGTATACTGGGGGGACGGGGACGACTCCCATTAACCCCTGACTATACCGGGGATACGCTTATCACAATGACTTTCTGGTCTGTGCTGAAGCAGGGCATTCTGGCAGGCAAGTGGCTTGACCTTTATTAGTGAGCCTGGTTACCCCCTCTCGGAACCACAGACTTAGAAATCGCCAGCTCATATACAGTGCATAAAATAT
The DNA here is from genome assembly GCF_040206685.1 of Ascaphus truei. Lineage (NCBI taxonomy): Eukaryota > Metazoa > Chordata > Amphibia > Anura > Ascaphidae > Ascaphus > Ascaphus truei. The sequence goes on from NC_134493.1 coordinate 2,311,639, forward strand.
ATTTATATATATACCCTTATACACCATTTTAATAAAAAATATCACAAAATTCTTCTAAGTCCCTCGGGAAGAGTGAAAGACGCGCACGTTCATTTTCAGAGCTCCTAGACCTTCCTATAAGAAGTTAGCCAAAAAGTAGCTTCGAAAAACGCTTAGGTTAAGTTTCACAGTTGCTTCTAATTTACCAAAGCTGGACTTAGACATAATTTCACTCTCACAACATTATGGCTGGTTGGAGACAGTCCGAACCACAAGTACCGGGTCCATGGTTCTGGCCGTATACTGGGGGGACGGGGACGACTCCCATTAACCCCTGACTATACCGGGGATACGCTTATCACAATGCCTTTCTGGTCTGTGCTGAAGCAGGGCATTCTGGCAGCCAAGTGGCTTGACCTTTATTAGTGAGCCTGGTTACCCCCTCTCGGAACCACAGACTTAGAAATCGCCAGCTCATATACAGTGCATAAAATATATTTATATATATACCCTTATACACCATTTTAATAAAAAATATCACAAAATTCTTCTAAGTCCCTCGGGAAGAGTGAAAGACGCGCACGTTCATTTTCAGAGCTCCTAGACCTTCCTATAAGAAGTTAGCCAAAAAGTAGCTTCGAAAAACGCTTAGGTTAAGTTTCAGAGTTGCTTCTAATGTACCAAAGCTGGACTTAGACATAATTTCACTCTCACAACATTATGGCTGGTTGGAGACAGTCCGAACCACAAGTACCGGGTCCATGGTTCTGGCCGTATACTGGGGGGACGGGGACGACTCCCATTAACCCCTGACTATACCGGGGATACGCTTATCACAATGCCTTTCTGGTCTGTGCTGAAGCAGGGCATTCTGGCAGGCAAGTGGCTTGACCTTTATTAGTGAGCCTGGTTACCCCCTCTCGGAACCACAGACTTAGAAATCGCCAGCTCATATACAGTGCATAAAATATATTTATATATATACCCTTATACACCATTTTAATAAAAAATATCACAAAATTCTTCTAAGTCCCTCGGGAAGAGTGAAAGACGCGCACGTTCATTTTCAGAGCTCCTAGACCTTCCTATAAGAAGTTAGCCAAAAAGTAGCTTCGAAAAACGCTTAGGTTAAGTTTCACAGTTGCTTCTAATGTACCAAAGCTGGACTTAGACATAATTTCACTCTCACAACATTATGGCTGGTTGGAGACAGTCCGAACCACAAGTACCGGGTCCATGGTTCTGGCCGTATACTGGGGGGACGGGGACGACTCCCATTAACCCCTGACTATACCGGGGATACGCTTATCACAATGCCTTTCTGGTCTGTGCTGAAGCAGGGCATTCTGGCAGCCAAGTGGCTTGACCTTTATTAGTGAGCCTGGTTACCCCCTCTCGGAACCACAGACTTAGAAATCGCCAGCTCATATACAGTGCATAAAATATATTTATATATATACCCTTATACACCATTTTAATAAAAAATATCACAAAATTCTTCTAAGTCCCTCGGGAAGAGTGAAAGACGCGCACGTTCATTTTCAGAGCTCCTAGACCTTCCTATAAGAAGTTAGCCAAAAAGTAGCTTCGAAAAACGCTTAGGTTAAGTTTCAGAGTTGCTTCTAATGTACCAAAGCTGGACTTAGACATAATTTCACTCTCACAACATTATGGCTGGTTGGAGACAGTCCGAACCACAAGTACCGGGTCCATGGTTCTGGCCGTATACTGGGGGGACGGGGACGACTCCCATTAACCCCTGACTATACCGGGGATACGCTTATCACAATGCCTTTCTGGTCTGTGCTGAAGCAGGGCATTCTGGCAGGCAAGTGGCTTGACCTTTATTAGTGAGCCTGGTTACCCCCTCTCGGAACCACAGACTTAGAAATCGCCAGCTCATATACAGTGCATAAAATATATTTATATATATACCCTTATACACCATTTTAATAAAAAATATCACAAAATTCTTCTAAGTCCCTCGGGAAGAGTGAAAGACGCGCACGTTCATTTTCAGAGCTCCTAGACCTTCCTATAAGAAGTTAGCTAAAAAGTAGCTTCGAAAAACGCTTAGGTTAAGTTTCAGAGTTGCTTCTAATGTACCAAAGCTGGACTTAGACATAATTTCACTCTCACAACATTATGGCTGGTTGGAGACAGTCCGAACCACAAGTACCGGGTCCATGGTTCTGGCCGTATACTGGGGGGACGGGGACGACTCCCATTAACCCCTGACTATACCGGGGATACGCTTATCACAATGCCTTTCTGGTCTGTGCTGAAGCAGGGCATTCTGGCAGCCAAGTGGCTTGACCTTTATTAGTGAGCCTGGTTACCCCCTCTCGGAACCACATACTTAGAAATCGCCAGCTCATATACAGTGCATAAAATATATTTATATATATACCCTTATACACCATTTTAATAAAAAATATCACAAAATTCTTCTAAGTCCCTCGGGAAGAGTGAAAGACGCGCACGTTCATTTTCAGAGCTCCTAGACCTTCCTATAAGAAGTTAGCCAAAAAGTAGCTTCGAAAAACGCTTAGGTTAAGTTTCAGAGTTGCTTCTAATGTACCAAAGCTGGACTTAGACATAATTTCACTCTCACAACATTATGGCTGGTTGGAGACAGTCCGAACCACAAGTACCGGGTCCATGGTTCTGGCCGTATACTGGGGGGACGGGGACGACTCCCATTAACCCCTGACTATACCGGGGATACGCTTATCACAATGCCTTTCTGGTCTGTGCTGAAGCAGGGCATTCTGGCAGCCAAGTGGCTTGACCTTTATTAGTGAGCCTGGTTACCCCCTCTCGGAACCACAGACTTAGAAATCGCCAGCTCATATACAGTGCATAAAATATATTTATATATATACCCTTATACACCATTTTAATAAAAAATATCACAAAATTCTTCTAAGTCCCTCGGGAAGAGTGAAAGACGCGCACGTTCATTTTCAGAGCTCCTAGACCTTCCTATAAGAAGTTAGCTAAAAAGTAGCTTCGAAAAACGCTTAGGTTAAGTTTCAGAGTTGCTTCTAATGTACCAAAGCTGGACTTAGACATAATTTCACTCTCACAACATTATGGCTGGTTGGAGACAGTCCGAACCACAAGTACCGGGTCCATGGTTCTGGCCGTATACTGGGGGGACGGGGACGACTCCCATTAACCCCTGACTATACCGGGGATACGCTTATCACAATGCCTTTCTGGTCTGTGCTGAAGCAGGGCATTCTGGCAGCCAAGTGGCTTGACCTTTATTAGTGAGCCTGGTTACCCCCTCTCGGAACCACAGACTTAGAAATCGCCAGCTCATATACAGTGCATAAAATATATTTATATATATACCCTTATACACCATTTTAATAAAAAATATCACAAAATTCTTCTAAGTCCCTCGGGAAGAGTGAAAGACGCGCACGTTCATTTTCAGAGCTCCTAGACCTTCCTATAAGAAGTTAGCTAAAAAGTAGCTTCGAAAAACGCTTAGGTTAAGTTTCAGAGTTGCTTCTAATGTACCAAAGCTGGACTTAGACATAATTTCACTCTCACAACATTATGGCTGGTTGGAGACAGTCCGAACCACAAGTACCGGGTCCATGGTTCTGGCCGTATACTGGGGGGACGGGGACGACTCCCATTAACCCCTGACTATACCGGGGATACGCTTATCACAATGCCTTTCTGGTCTGTGCTGAAGCAGGGCATTCTGGCAGCCAAGTGGCTTGACCTTTATTAGTGAGCCTGGTTACCCCCTCTTGGAACCACAGACTTAGAAATCGCCAGCTCATATACAGTGCATAAAATATATTTATATATATACCCTTATACACCATTTTAATAAAAAATATCACAAAATTCTTCTAAGTCCCTCGGGAAGAGTGAAAGACGCGTACGTTCATTTTCAGAGCTCCTAGACCTTCTTATAAGAAGTTAGCTAAAAAGTAGCTTCGAAAAACGCTTAGGTTAAGTTTCAGAGTTGCTTCTAATGTACCAAAGCTGGACTTAGACATAATTTCACTCTCACAACATTATGGCTGGTTGGAGACAGTCCGAACCACAAGTACCGGGTCCATGGTTCTGGCCGTATACTGGGGGGACGGGGACGACTCCCATTAACCCCTGACTATACCGGGGATACGCTTATCACAATGACTTTCTGGTCTGTGCTGAAGCAGGGCATTCTGGCAGGCAAGTGGCTTGACCTTTATTAGTGAGCCTGGTTACCCCCTCTCGGAACCACAGACTTAGAAATCGCCAGCTCATATACAGTGCATAAAATATATTTATATATATACCCTTATACACCATTTTAATAAAAAATATCACAAAATTCTTCTAAGTCCCTCGGGAAGAGTGAAAGACGCGTACGTTCATTTTCAGAGCTCCTAGACCTTCTTATAAGAAGTTAGCTAAAAAGTAGCTTCGAAAAACGCTTAGGTTAAGTTTCAGAGTTGCTTCTAATGTACCAAAGCTGGACTTAGACATAATTTCACTCTCACAACATTATGGCTGGTTGGAGACAGTCCGAACCACAAGTACCGGGTCCATGGTTCTGGCCGTATACTGGGGGGACGGGGACGACTCCCATTAACCCCTGACTATACCGGGGATACGCTTATCACAATGACTTTCTGGTCTGTGCTGAAGCAGGGCATTCTGGCAGGCAAGTGGCTTGACCTTTATTAGTGAGCCTGGTTACCCCCTCTCGGAACCACAGACTTAGAAATCGCCAGCTCATATACAGTGCATAAAATATATTTATATATATACCCTTATACACCATTTTAATAAAAAATATCACAAAATTCTTCTAAGTCCCTCGGGAAGAGTGAAAGACGCGCACGTTCATTTTCAGAGCTCCTAGACCTTCCTATAAGAAGTTAGCCAAAAAGTAGCTTCGAAAAACGCTTAGGTTAAGTTTCACAGTTGCTTCTAATGTACCAAAGCTGGACTTAGACATAATTTCACTCTCACAACATTATGGCTGGTTGGAGACAGTCCGAACCACAAGTACCGGGTCCATGGTTCTGGCCGTATACTGGGGGGACGGGGACGACTCCCATTAACCCCTGACTATACCGGGGATACGCTTATCACAATGCCTTTCTGGTCTGTGCTGAAGCAGGGCATTCTGGCAGCCAAGTGGCTTGACCTTTATTAGTGAGCCTGGTTACCCCCTCTCGGAACCACAGACTTAGAAATCGCCAGCTCATATACAGTGCATAAAATATATTTATATATATACCCTTATACACCATTTTAATAAAAAATATCACAAAATTCTTCTAAGTCCCTAGGGAAGAGTGAAAGACGCGCACGTTCATTTTCAGAGCTCCTAGACCTTCCTATAAGAAGTTAGCCAAAAAGTAGCTTCGAAAAACGCTTAGGTTAAGTTTCACAGTTGCTTCTAATGTACCAAAGCTGGACTTAGACATAATTTCACTCTCACAACATTATGGCTGGTTGGAGACAGTCCGAACCACAAGTACCGGGTCCATGGTTCTGGCCGTATACTGGGGGGACGGGGACGACTCCCATTAACCCCTGACTATACCGGGGATACGCTTATCACAATGCCTTTCTGGTCTGTGCTGAAGCAGGGCATTCTGGCAGCCAAGTGGCTTGACCTTTATTAGTGAGCCTGGTTACCCCCTCTCGGAACCACAGACTTAGAAATCGCCAGCTCATATACAGTGCATAAAATATATTTATATATATACCCTTATACACCATTTTAATAAAAAATATCACAAAATTCTTCTAAGTCCCTCGGGAAGAGTGAAAGACGCGCACGTTCATTTTCAGAGCTCCTAGACCTTCCTATAAGAAGTTAGCCAAAAAGTAGCTTCGAAAAACGCTTAGGTTAAGTTTCAGAGTTGCTTCTAATGTACCAAAGCTGGACTTAGACATAATTTCACTCTCACAACATTATGGCTGGTTGGAGACAGTCCGAACCACAAGTACCGGGTCCATGGTTCTGGCCGTATACTGGGGGGACGGGGACGACTCCCATTAACCCCTGACTATACCGGGGATACGCTTATCACAATGCCTTTCTGGTCTGTGCTGAAGCAGGGCATTCTGGCAGGCAAGTGGCTTGACCTTTATTAGTGAGCCTGGTTACCCCCTCTCGGAACCACAGACTTAGAAATCGCCAGCTCATATACAGTGCATAAAATATATTTATATATATACCCTTATACACCATTTTAATAAAAAATATCACAAAATTCTTCTAAGTCCCTCGGGAAGAGTGAAAGACGCGCAGGTTCATTTTCAGAGCTCCTAGACCTTCCTGTAAGAAGTTAGCCAAAAAGTAGCTTCGAAAAACGCTTAGGTTAAGTTTCAGAGTTGCTTCTAATGTACCAAAGCTGGACTTAGACATAATTTCACTCTCACAACATTATGGCTGGTTGGAGACAGTCCGAACCACAAGTACCGGGTCCATGGTTCTGGCCGTATACTGGGGGGACGGGGACGACTCCCATTAACCCCTGACTATACCGGGGATACGCTTATCACAATGCCTTTCTGGTCTGTGCTGAAGCAGGGCATTCTGGCAGCCAAGTGGCTTGACCTTTATTAGTGAGCCTGGTTACCCCCTCTCGGAACCACAGACTTAGAAATCGCCAGCTCATATACAGTGCATAAAATATATTTATATATATACCCTTATACACCATTTTAATAAAAAATATCACAAAATTCTTCTAAGTCCCTCGGGAAGAGTGAAAGACGCGCACGTTCATTTTCAGAGCTCCTAGACCTTCCTATAAGAAGTTAGCCAAAAAGTAGCTTCGAAAAACGCTTAGGTTAAGTTTCACAGTTGCTTCTAATGTACCAAAGCTGGACTTAGACATAATTTCACTCTCACAACATTATGGCTGGTTGGAGACAGTCCGAACCACAAGTACCGGGTCCATGGTTCTGGCCGTATACTGGGGGGACGGGGACGACTCCCATTTACCCCTGACTATACCGGGGATACGCTTATCACAATGCCTTTCTGGTATGTGCTGAAGCAGGGCATTCTGGCAGCCAAGTGGCTTGACCTTTTTAGTGAGCCTGGTTACCCCCTCTCGGAACCACAGACTTAGAAATCGCCAGCTCATATACAGTGCATAAAATATATTTATATATATACCCTTATACACCATTTTAATAAAAAATATCACAAAATTCTTCTAAGTCCCTCGGGAAGAGTGAAAGACGCGCACGTTCATTTTTAGAGCTCCTAGACCTTCCTATAAGAAGTTAGCCAAAAAGTAGCTTCGAAAAACGCTTAGGTTAAGTTTCAGAGTTGCTTCTAATGTACCAAAGCTGGACTTAGACATAATTTCACTCTCACAACATTATGGCTGGTTGGAGACAGTCCGAACCACAAGTACCGGGTCCATGGTTCTGGCCGTATACTGGGGGGACGGGGACGACTCCCATTAACCCCTGACTATACCGGGGATACGCTTATCACAATGCCTTTCTGGTCTGTGCTGAAGCAGGGCATTCTGGCAGCCAAGTGGCTTGACCTTTATTAGTGAGCCTGGTTACCCCCTCTCGGAACCACAGACTTAGAAATCGCCAGCTCATATACAGTGCATAAAATATATTTATAGATATACCCTTATACACCATTTTAATAAAAAATATCACAAAATTCTTCTAAGTCCCTCGGGAAGAGTGAAAGACGCGCACGTTCATTTTCAGAGCTCCTAGACCTTCCTATAAGAAGTTAGCCAAAAAGTAGCTTCGAAAAACGCTTAGGTTAAGTTTCACAGTTGCTTCTAATGTACCAAAGCTGGACTTAGACATAATTTCACTCTCACAACATTATGGCTGGTTGGAGACAGTCCGAACCACAAGTACCGGGTCCATGGTTCTGGCCGTATACTGGGGGGACGGGGACGACTCCCATTTACCCCTGACTATACCGGGGATACGCTTATCACAATGCCTTTCTGGTCTGTGCTGAAGCAGGGCATTCTGGCAGCCAAGTGGCTTGACCTTTATTAGTGAGCCTGGTTACCCCCTCTCGGAACCACAGACTTAGAAATCGCCAGCTCATATACAGTGCATAAAATATATTTATATATATACCCTTATACACCATTTTAATAAAAAATATCACAAAATTCTTCTAAGTCCCTCGGGAAGAGTGAAAGACGCGCACGTTCATTTTCAGAGCTCCTAGACCTTCCTATAAGAAGTTAGCCAAAAAGTAGCTTCGAAAAACGCTTAGGTTAAGTTTCAGAGTTGCTTCTAATGTACCAAAGCTGGACTTAGACATAATTTCACTCTCACAACATTATGGCTGGTTGGAGACAGTCCGAACCACAAGTACCGGGTCCATGGTTCTGGCCGTATACTGGGGGGACGGGGACGACTCCCATTAACCCCTGACTATACCGGGGATACGCTTATCACAATGCCTTTCTGGTCTGTGCTGAAGCAGGGCATTCTGGCAGCCAAGTGGCTTGACCTTTATTAGTGAGCCTGGTTACCCCCTCTCGGAACCACAGACTTAGAAATCGCCAGCTCATATACAGTGCATAAAATATATTTATATATATACCCTTATACACCATTTTAATAAAAAATATCACAAAATTCTTCTAAGTCCCTCGGGAAGAGTGAAAGACGCGCACGTTCATTTTCAGAGCTCCTAGACCTTCCTATAAGAAGTTAGCTAAAAAGTAGCTTCGAAAAACGCTTAGGTAAAGTTTCAGAGTTGCTTCTAATGTACCAAAGCTGGACTTAGACATAATTTCACTCTCACAACATTATGGCTGGTTGGAGACAGTCCGAACCACAAGTACCGGGTCCATGGTTCTGGCCGTATACTGGGGGGACGGGGACGACTCCCATTAACCCCTGACTATACCGGGGATACGCTTATCACAATGCCTTTCTGGTCTGTGCTGAAGCAGGGCATTCTGGCAGCCAAGTGGCTTGACCTTTATTAGTGAGCCTGGTTACCCCCTCTCGGAACCACAGACTTAGAAATCGCCAGCTCATATACAGTGCATAAAATATATTTATATATATACCCTTATACACCATTTTAATAAAAAATATCACAAAATTCTTCTAAGTCCCTAGGGAAGAGTGAAAGACGCGCACGTTCATTTTCAGAGCTCCTAGACCTTCCTATAAGAAGTTATCTAAAAAGTAGCTTCGAAAAACGCTTAGGTTAAGTTTCAGAGTTGCTTCTAATGTTCCAAAGCTGGACTTAGACATAATTTCACTCTCACAACATTATGGCTGGTTGGAGACAGTCCGAACCACAAGTACCGGGTCCATGGTTCTGGCCGTATACTGGGGGGACGGGGACGACTCCCATTAACCCCTGACTATACAGGGGATACGCTTATCACAATGCCTTTCTGGTCTGTGCTGAAGCAGGGCATTCTGGCAGCCAAGTGGCTTGACCTTTATTAGTGAGCCTGGTTACCCCCTCTCGGAACCACAGACTTAGAAATCGCCAGCTCATATACAGTGCATAAAATATATTTATATATATACCCTTATACACCATTTTAATAAAAAATATCACAAAATTCTTCTAAGTCCCTCGGGAAGAGTGAAAGAAGCGCACGTTCATTTTCAGAGCTCCTAGACCTTCCTATAAGAAGTTAGCCAAAAAGTAGCTTCGAAAAACGCTTAGGTTAAGTTTCAGAGTTGCTTCTAATGTACCAAAGCTGGACTTAGACATAATTTCACTCTCACAACATTATGGCTGGTTGGAGACAGTCCGAACCACAAGTACCGGGTCCATGGTTCTGGCCGTATACTGGGGGGACGGGGACGACTCCCATTAACCCCTGACTATACCGGGGATACGCTTATCACAATGCCTTTCTGGTCTGTGCTGAAGCAGGGCATTCTGGCAGCCAAGTGGCTTGACCTTTATTAGTGAGCCTGGTTACCCCCTCTCGGAACCACAGACTTAGAAATCGCCAGCTCATATACAGTGCATAAAATATATTTATATATATACCCTTATACACCATTTTAATAAAAAATATCACAAAATTCTTCTAAGTCCCTCGGGAAGAGTGAAAGACGCGCACGTTCATTTTCAGAGCTCCTAGACCTTCCTATAAGAAGTTAGCCAAAAAGTTGCTTCGAAAAACGCTTAGGTTAAGTTTCAGAGTTGCTTCTAATGTACCAAAGCTGGACTTAGACATAATTTCACTCTCACAACATTATGGCTGGTTGGAGACAGTCCGAACCACAAGTACCGGGTCCATGGTTCTGGCCGTATACTGGGGGGACGGGGACGACTCCCATTAACCCCTGACTATACAGGGGATACGCTTATCACAATGCCTTTCTGGTCTGTGCTGAAGCAGGGCATTCTGGCAGCCAAGTGGCTTGACCTTTATTAGTGAGCCTGGTTACCCCCTCTCGGAACCACAGACTTAGAAATCGCCAGCTCATATACAGTGCATAAAATATATTTATATATATACCCTTATACACCATTTTAATAAAAAATATCACAAAATTCTTCTAAGTCCCTCGGGAAGAGTGAAAGACGCGCACGTTCATTTTCAGAGCTCCTAGACCTTCCTATAAGAAGTTAGCCAAAAAGTAGCTTCGAAAAACGCTTAGGTTAAGTTTCAGAGTTGCTTCTAATGTACCAAAGCTGGACTTAGACATAATTTCACTCTCACAACATTATGGCTGGTTGGAGACAGTCCGAACCACAAGTACCGGGTCCATGGTTCTAGCCGTATACTGGGGGGACGGGGACGACTCCCATTAACCCCTGACTATACCGGGGATACGCTTATCACAATGCCTTTCTGGTCTGTGCTGAAGCAGGGCATTCTGGCAGCCAAGTGGCTTGACCTTTATTAGTGAGCCTGGTTACCCCCTCTCGGAACCACAGACTTAGAAATCGCCAGCTCATATACAGTGCATAAAATATATTTATATATATACCCTTATACACCATTTTAATAAAAAATATCACAAAATTCTTCTAAGTCCCTCGGGAAGAGTGAAAGACGCGCACGTTCATTTTCAGAGCTCCTAGACCTTCCTATAAGAAGTTAGCTAAAAAGTAGCTTCGAAAAACGCTTAGGTTAAGTTTCAGAGTTGCTTCTAATGTACCAAAGCTACTCTTAGACATAATTTCACTCTCACAACATTATGGCTGGTTGGAGACAGTCCGAACCACAAGTACCGGGCTCATGGTTCTGGCCGTATACTGGGGGGACGGGGACGACTCCCATTAACCCCTGACTATACCGGGGATACGCTTATCACAATGCCTTTCTGGTCTGTGCTGAAGCAGGGCATTCTGGCAGCCAAGTGGCTTGACCTTTATTAGTGAGCCTGGTTACCCCCTCTCGGAACCACAGACTTAGAAATCGCCAGCTCATATACAGTGCATAAAATATATTTATATATATACCCTTATACACCATTTTAATAAAAAATATCACAAAATTCTTCTGTCCCTCGGGAAGAGTGAAAGACGCGCACGTTCATTTTCAGAGCTCCTAGACCTTCCTATAAGAAGTTAGCCAAAAAGTAGCTTCGAAAAACGCTTAGGTTAAGTTTCAGAGTTGCTTCTAATGTTCCAAAGCTGGACTTAGACATAATTTCACTCTCACAACATTATGGCTGGTTGGAGACAGTCCGAACCACAAGTACCGGGTCCATGGTTCTGGCCGTATACTGGGGGGACGGGGACGACTCCCATTAACCCCTGACTATACAGGGGATACGCTTATCACAATGCCTTTCTGGTCTGTGCTGAAGCAGGGCATTCTGGCAGCCAAGTGGCTTGACCTTTATTAGTGAGCCTGGTTACCCCCTCTCGGAACCACAGACTTAGAAATCGCCAGCTCATATACAGTGCATAAAATATATTTATATATATACCCTTATACACCATTTTAATAAAAAATATCACAAAATTCTTCTAAGTCCCTCAGGAAGAGTGAAAGACGCGCACGTTCATTTTCAGAGCTCCTAGACCTTCCTATAAGAAGTTAGCCAAAAAGTAGCTTCGAAAAACGCTTAGGTTAAGTTTCAGAGTTGCTTCTAATGTTCCAAAGCTGGACTTAGACATAATTTCACTCTCACAACATTATGGCTGGTTGGAGACAGTCCGAACCACAAGTACCGGGTCCATGGTTCTGGCCGTATACTGGGGGGACGTGGACGACTCCCAATAACCCCTGACTATACAGGGGATACGCTTATCACAATGCCTTTCTGGTCTGTGCTGAAGCAGGGCATTCTGGCAGCCAAGTGGCTTGACCTTTATTAGTGAGCCTGGTTACCCCCTCTCGGAACCACAGACTTAGAAATCGCCAGCTCATATACAGTGCATAAAATATATTTATATATATACCCTTATACACCATTTTAATAAAAAATATCACAAAATTCTTCTAAGTCCATCGGGAAGAGTGAAAGACGCGCACGTTCATTTTCAGAGCTCCTAGACCTTCCTATAAGAAGTTAGCCAAAAAGTAGCTTCGAAAAACGCTTAGGTTAAGTTTCAGAGTTGCTTCTAATGTACCAAAGCTGGACTTAGACATAATTTCACTCTCACAACATTATGGCTGGTTGGAGACAGTCCGAACCACAAGTACCGGGTCCATGGTTCTAGCCGTATACTGGGGGGACGGGGACGACTCCCATTAACCCCTGACTATACCGGGGATACGCTTATCACAATGCCTTTCTGGTCTGTGCTGAAGCAGGGCATTCTGGCAGCCAAGTGGCTTGACCTTTATTAGTGAGCCTGGTTACCCCCTCTCGGAACCACAGACTTAGAAATCGCCAGCTCATATACAGTGCATAAAATATATTTATATATATACCCTTATACACCATTTTAATAAAAAATATCACAAAATTCTTCTAAGTCCCTCGGGAAGAGTGAAAGACGCGCACGTTCATTTTCAGAGCTCCTAGACCTTCCTATAAGAAGTTAGCTAAAAAGTAGCTTCGAAAAACGCTTAGGTTAAGTTTCAGAGTTGCTTCTAATGTACCAAAGCTACTCTTAGACATAATTTCACTCTCACAACATTATGGCTGGTTGGAGACAGTCCGAACCACAAGTACCGGGCTCATGGTTCTGGCCGTATACTGGGGGGACGGGGACGACTCCCATTAACCCCTGACTATACCGGGGATACGCTTATCACAATGCCTTTCTGGTCTGTGCTGAAGCAGGGCATTCTGGCAGCCAAGTGGCTTGACCTTTATTAGTGAGCCTGGTTACCCCCTCTCGGAACCACAGACTTAGAAATCGCCAGCTCATATACAGTGCATAAAATATATTTATATATATACCCTTATACACCATTTTAATAAAAAATATCACAAAATTCTTCTGTCCCTCGGGAAGAGTGAAAGACGCGCACGTTCATTTTCAGAGCTCCTAGACCTTCCTATAAGAAGTTAGCCAAAAAGTAGCTTCGAAAAACGCTTAGGTTAAGTTTCAGAGTTGCTTCTAATGTTCCAAAGCTGGACTTAGACATAATTTCACTCTCACAACATTATGGCTGGTTGGAGACAGTCCGAACCACAAGTACCGGGTCCATGGTTCTGGCCGTATACTGGGGGGACGGGGACGACTCCCATTAACCCCTGACTATACCGGGGATACGCTTATCACAATGCCTTTCTGGTCTGTGCTGAAGCAGGGCATTCTGGCAGCCAAGTGGCTTGACCTTTATTAGTGAGCCTGGTTACCCCCTCTCGGAACCACAGACTTAGAAATCGCCAGCTCATATACAGTGCATAAAATATATTTATATATATACCCTTATACACCATTTTAATAAAAAATATCACAAAATTCTTCTAAGTCCCTCGGGAAGAGTGAAAGACGCGCACGTTCATTTTCAGAGCTCCTAGACCTTCCTATAAGAAGTTAGCTAAAAAGTAGCTTCGAAAAACGCTTAGGTTAAGTTTCAGAGTTGCTTCTAATGTACCAAAGCTGGACTTAGACATAATTTCACTCTCACAACATTATGGCTGGTTGGAGACAGTCCGAACCACAAGTACCGGGTCCATGGTTCTAGCCGTATACTGGGGGGACGGGGACGACTCCCATTAACCCCTGACTATACCGGGGATACGCTTATCACAATGCCTTTCTGGTCTGTGCTGAAGCAGGGCATTCTGGCAGCCAAGTGGCTTGACCTTTATTAGTGAGCCTGGTTACCCCCTCTCGGAACCACAGACTTAGAAATCGCCAGCTCATATACAGTGCATAAAATATATTTATATATATACCCTTATACACCATTTTAATAAAAAATATCACAAAATTCTTCTGTCCCTCGGGAAGAGTGAAAGACGCGCACGTTCATTTTCAGAGCTCCTAGACCTTCCTATAAGAAGTTAGCCAAAAAGTAGCTTCGAAAAACGCTTAGGTTAAGTTTCAGAGTTGCTTCTAATGTTCCAAAGCTGGACTTAGACATAATTTCACTCTCACAACATTATGGCTGGTTGGAGACAGTCCGAACCACAAGTACCGGGTCCATGGTTCTGGCCGTATACTGGGGGGACGGGGACGACTCCCATTAACCCCTGACTATACAGGGGATACGCTTATCACAATGCCTTTCTGGTCTGTGCTGAAGCAGGGCATTCTGGCAGCCAAGTGGCTTGACCTTTATTAGTGAGCCTGGTTACCCCCTCTCGGAACCACAGACTTAGAAATCGCCAGCTCATATACAGTGCATAAAATATATTTATATATATACCCTTATACACCATTTTAATAAAAAATATCACAAAATTCTTCTGTCCCTCGGGAAGAGTGAAAGACGCGCACGTTCATTTTCAGAGCTCCTAGACCTTCCTATAAGAAGTTAGCCAAAAAGTAGCTTCGAAAAACGCTTAGGTTAAGTTTCAGAGTTGCTTCTAATGTTCCAAAGCTGGACTTAGACATAATTTCACTCTCACAACATTATGGCTGGTTGGAGACAGTCCGAACCACAAGTACCGGGTCCATGGTTCTGGCCGTATACTGGGGGGACGGGGACGACTCCCATTAACCCCTGACTATACAGGGGATACGCTTATCACAATGCCTTTCTGGTCTGTGCTGAAGCAGGGCATTCTGGCAGCCAAGTGGCTTGACCTTTATTAGTGAGCCTGGTTACCCCCTCTCGGAACCACAGACTTAGAAATCGCCAGCTCATATACAGTGCATAAAATATATTTATATATATACCCTTATACACCATTTTAATAAAAAATATCACAAAATTCTTCTAAGTCCCTCGGGAAGAGTGAAAGACGCGCACGTTCATTTTCAGAGCTCCTAGACCTTCCTATAAGAAGTTAGCCAAAAAGTAGCTTCGAAAAACGCTTAGGTTAAGTTTCAGAGTTGCTTCTAATGTTCCAAAGCTGGACTTAGACATAATTTCACTCTCACAACATTATGGCTGGTTGGAGACAGTCCGAACCACAAGTACCGGGTCCATGGTTCTGGCCGTATACTGGGGGGACGTGGACGACTCCCAATAACCCCTGACTATACAGGGGATACGCTTATCACAATGCCTTTCTGGTCTGTGCTGAAGCAGGGCATTCTGGCAGCCAAGTGGCTTGACCTTTATTAGTGAGCCTGGTTACCCCCTCTCGGAACCACAGACTTAGAAATCGCCAGCTCATATACAGTGCATAAAATATATTTATATATATACCCTTATACACCATTTTAATAAAAAATATCACAAAATTCTTCTAAGTCCATCGGGAAGAGTGAAAGACGCGCACGTTCATTTTCAGAGCTCCTAGACCTTCCTATAAGAAGTTAGCCAAAAAGTAGCTTCGAAAAACGCTTAGGTTAAGTTTCAGAGTTGCTTCTAATGTACCAAAGCTGGACTTAGACATAATTTCACTCTCACAACATTATGGCTGGTTGGAGACAGTCCGAACCACAAGTACCGGGTCCATGGTTCTAGCCGTATACTGGGGGGACGGGGACGACTCCCATTAACCCCTGACTATACCGGGGATACGCTTATCACAATGCCTTTCTGGTCTGTGCTGAAGCAGGGCATTCTGGCAGGCAAGTGGCTTGACCTTTATTAGTGAGCCTGGTTACCCCCTCTCGGAACCACAGACTTAGAAATCGCCAGCTCATATACAGTGCATAAAATATATTTATATATATACCCTTATACACCATTTTAATAAAAAAATATCACAAAATTCTTCTAAGTCCCTCGGGAAGAGTGAAAGACGCGCACGTTCATTTTCAGCGCTCCTAGACCTTCCTATAAGAAGTTAGCCAAAAAGTAGCTTCGAAAAACGCTTAGGTTACGTTTCAGAGTTGTTTCTAATGTATCAAAGCTGGACTTAGACATAATTTCACTCTCACAACATTATGGCTGGATGGAGACAGTCCGAACCACAAGTACCGGGTCCATGGTTCTGGCCGTATACTGGGGGGACGGGGACGACTCCCATTAACCCCTGACAATACCGGGGATACGCTTATCACAATGCCTTTCTGGTCTGTGCTGAAGCAGGGCATTCTGGCAGCCAAGTGGCTTGACCTTTATTAGTGAGCCTGGTTACCCCCTCTCGGAACCACAGACTTAGAAATCGCCAGCTCATATACAGTGCATAAAATATATTTATATATATACCCTTATACACCATTTTAATAAAAAGTATCACAAAATTCTTCTAAGTCCCTCGGGAAGAGTGAAAGACGCGCACGTTCATTTTCAGAGCTCCTAGACCTTCCTATAAGAAGTTAGCTAAAAAGTAGCTTCGAAAAACGCTTAGGTTAAGTTTCAGAGTTGCTTCTAATGTACCAAAGCTAGACTTAGACATAATTTCACTCTCACAACATTATGGCTGGTTGGAGACAGTCCGAACCACAAGTACCGGGTCCATGGTTCTGGCCGTATACTGGGGGGACGGGGACGACTCCCATTAACCCCTGACTACCCTTTATAGTGCACACTTTGTCTAATCCTCCCCGCTTCAGCCCAGAAATATTGAGCTTCAGATGTGTTGTTAACGTTGAGTAAAAAAGTTGCTCGCAGCTGTTCTAGGAACACATTCTGAAATCGCGTATATCTTTGCTTCTACACATAGCAATGTATTGTGCTTTGCTTTACACACTATTCTACCGTCAAGAGGAGAGAATTCATCAAGGTTAATAAGCACAAACACTGTATAAGTCGAATTTCAGCATTTTTGTGTGACCGGGAAAACCACAGTCACAAGCCGAGCTGTAGTTCCATAGAAATTTCAGTTTTACCGCTGAACTAAAAATGGGTAGAAAGTACTTTTTCTCCCTTCCTGTTAATGCCACAGACTTCCCCTTTACAGTGCACACTTTGTCTAATCCTCCCCGCTTCAGCCCAGAAATATTGAGCTTCAGATGTGTTCTTAACGTTGAGTAAAAAAGTTGCTCGCAGCTGTTCTAGGAACACATTCTGAAATCGCGTATATCTTTGCTTCTACACATAGCAATGTATTGTGCTTTGCTTTACACACTATTCTACCGTCAAGAGGAGAGAATTCATCAAGTTTAATAAGCACAAACACTGTATAAGCCGAATTTCAGCATTTTTGTGTGACCGGGAAAACCACAGTCACAAGCCGAGCTGCAGTTCCATAGAAATTTCAGTTTTACTGCTGAACTAAAAATGGGTAGAAAGTACTTTTTCTCCCTTCCTGTTAATGCCACAGACTTCCCCTTTACAGTGCACACTTTGTCTAATCCTCCCCGCTTTAGCCCAGAAATATTGAGCTTCAGATGTGTTGTTAACGTTGAGTAAAAAAGTTGCTCGCAGCTGTTCTAGGAACACATTCTGAAATCGCGTATATCTTTGCTTCTACACATAGCAATGTATTGTGCTTTGCTTTACACACTATTCTACCGTCAAGAGGAGAGAATTCATCAAGTTTAATAAGCACAAACACTGTATAAGTCGAATTTCAGCATTTTTGTGTGACCGGGAAAACCACAGTCACAAGCCGAGCTGCAGTTCCATAGAAATTTCAGTTTTACTGCTGAACTAAAAATGGGTAGAAAGTACTTTTTCTCCCTTCCTGTTAATGCCACAGACTTCCCCTTTACAGTGCACACTTTGTCTAATCCTCCCCGCTTCAGCCCAGAAATATTGAGCTTCAGATGTGTTGTTAACGTTGAGTAAAAAAGTTGCTCGCAGCTGTTCTAGGAACACATTCTGAAATCGCGTATATCTTTGCTTCTACACATAGCAATGTATTGTGCTTTGCTTTACACACTATTCTACCGTCAAGAGGAGAGAATTCATCAAGTTTAATAAGCACAAACACTGTATAAGTCGAATTTCAGCATTTTTGTGTGACCGGGAAAACCACAGTCACAAGCCGAGCTGCAGTTCCATAGAAATTTCAGTTTTCCTGCTGAACTAAAAATGGGTAGAAAGTACTTTTTCTCCCTTCCTGTTAATGCCACAGACTTCCCCTTTACAGTGCACACTTTGTCTAATCCTCCCCGCTTCAGCCCAGAAATATTGAGCTTCAGATGTGTTGTTAACGTTGAGTAAAAAAGTTGATCGCAGCTGTTCTAGGAACACATTCTGAAATCGCGTATATCTTTGCTTCTACACATAGCAATGTATTGTGCTTTGCTTTACACACTATTTTACCGTCAAGAGGAGAGAATTCATCAAGTTTAATAAGCACAAACACTGTATAAGTCGAATTTCAGCATTTTTGTGTGACCGGGAAAACCACAGTCACAAGCCGAGCTGCAGTTCCATAGAAATTTCAGTTTTACCGCTGAACTAGAAATGGGTAGAAAGTACTTTTTCTCCCTTCCTGTTAATGCCACAGACTTCCCCTTTACAGTGCACACTTTGTCTAATCCTTCACGCTTCAGCCCAGAAATATTAAGCTTCAGATGTGTTGTTAACGTTGAGTAAAAAAGTTGCTCGCAGCTGTTCTAGGAACACATTCTGAAATCGCGTATATCTTTGCTTCTACACATAGCAATGTATTGTGCTTTGCTTTACACACTATTCTACCGTCAAGAGGAGAGAATTCATCAAGTTTAATAAGCACAAACACTGTATAAGTCGAATTTCAGCATTTTTGTGTGACCGGGAAAACCACAGTCACAAGCCGAGCTGCAGTTCCATAGAAATTTCAGTTTTACCGCTGAACTAAAAATGGGTAGAAAGTACTTTTTCTCCCTTCCTGTTAATGCCACAGACTTCCCCTTTACAGTGCACACTTTGTCTAATCCTCCCCGCTTCAGCCCAGAAATATTGAGCTTCAGATGTGTTGTTAACGTTGAGTAAAATAGTTGCTCGCAGCTGTTCTAGGAACACATTCTGAAATCGCGTATATCTTTGCTTCTACACATAGCAATGTATTGTGCTTTGCTTTACACACTATTCTACCGTCAAGAGGAGAGAATTCATCAAGTTTAATAAGCACAAACACTGTATAAGTCGAATTTCAGCATTTTTGTGTGACCGGGAAAACCACAGTCACAAGCCGAGCTGTAGTTCCATAGAAATTTCAGTTTTACCGCTGAACTAAAAATGGGTAGAAAGTACTTTTTCTCCCTTCCTGTTAATGCCACAGACTTCCCCTTTACAGTGCACACTTTGTCTAATCCTCCCCGCTTCAGCCCAGAAATATTGAGCTTCAGATGTGTTCTTAACGTTGAGTAAAAAAGTTGCTCGCAGCTGTTCTAGGAACACATTCTGAAATCGCGTATATCTTTGCTTCTACACATAGCAATGTATTGTGCTTTGCTTTACACACTATTCTACCGTCAAGAGGAGAGAATTCATCAAGTTTAATAAGCACAAACACTGTATAAGCCGAATTTCAGCATTTTTGTGTGACCGGGAAAACCACAGTCACAAGCCGAGCTGCAGTTCCATAGAAATTTCAGTTTTACTGCTGAACTAAAAATGGGTAGAAAGTACTTTTTCTCCCTTCCTGTTAATGCCACAGACTTCCCCTTTACAGTGCACACTTTGTCTAATCCTCCCCGCTTCAGCCCAGAAATATTGAGCTTTAGATGTGTTGTTAACGTTGAGTAAAAAAGTTGCTCGCAGCTGTTCTAGGAACACATTCTGAAATCGCGTATATCTTTGCTTCTACACATAGCAATGTATTGTGCTTTGCTTTACACACTATTCTACCGTCAAGAGGAGAGAATTCATCAAGTTTAATAAGCACAAACACTGTATAAGCCGAATTTCAGCATTTTTGTGTGACCGGGAAAACCACAGTCACAAGTCGAGCTGCAGTTCCATAGAAATTTCAGTTTTACTGCTGAACTAAAAATGGGTAGAAAGTACTTTTTCTCCCTTCCTGTTAATGCCACAGACTTCCCCTTTACAGTGCACACTTTGTCTAATCCTCCCCGCTTCAGCCCAGAAATATTGAGCTTCAGATGTGTTGTTAACGTTGAGTAAAAAAGTTGCTCGCAGCTGTTCTAGGAACACATTCTGAAATCGCGTATATCTTTGCTTCTACACATAGCAATGTATTGTGCTTTGCTTTACACACTATTCTACCGTCAAGAGGAGAGAATTCATCAAGTTTAATAAGCACAAACACTGTATAAGTCGAATTTCAGCATTTTTGTGTGACCGGGAAAACCACAGTCACAAGCCGAGCTGCAGTTCCATAGAAATTTCAGTTTTCCTGCTGAACTAAAAATGGTTAGAAAGTACTTTTTCTCCCTTCCTGTTAATGCCACAGACTTCCCCTTTACAGTGCACACTTTGTCTAATCCTCCCCGCTTCAGCCCAGAAATATTGAGCTTCAGATGTGTTGTTAACGTTGAGTAAAAAAGTTGATCGCAGCTGTTCTAGGAACACATTCTGAAATCGCGTATATCTTTGCTTCTACACATAGCAATGTATTGTGCTTTGCTTTACACACTATTCTACCGTCAAGAGGAGAGAATTCATCAAGTTTAATAAGCACAAACACTGTATAAGTCGAATTTCAGCATTTTTGTGTGACCGGGAAAACCACAGTCACAAGCCGAGCTGTAGTTCCATAGAAATTTCAGTTTTACCGCTGAACTAAAAATGGGTAGAAAGTACTTTTTCTCCCTTCCTGTTAATGCCACAGACTTCCCCTTTACAGTGCACACTTTGTCTAATCCTCCCCGCTTCAGCCCAGAAATATTGAGCTTCAGATGTGTTCTTAACGTTGAGTAAAAAAGTTGCTCGCAGCTGTTCTAGGAACACATTCTGAAATCGCGTATATCTTTGCTTCTACACATAGCAATGTATTGTGCTTTGCTTTACACACTATTCTACCGTCAAGAGGAGAGAATTCATCAAGTTTAATAAGCACAAACACTGTATAAGCCGAATTTCAGCATTTTTGTGTGACCGGGAAAACCACAGTCACAAGCCGAGCTGCAGTTCCATAGAAATTTCAGTTTTACTGCTGAAATAAAAATGGGTAGAAAGTACTTTTTCTCCCTTCCTGTTAATGCCACAGACTTCCCCTTTACAGTGCACACTTTGTCTAATCCTCCCCGCTTCAGCCCAGAAATATTGAGCTTCAGATGTGTTGTTAACGTTGAGTAAAAAAGTTGCTCGCAGCTGTTCTAGGAACACATTCTGAAATCGCGTATATCTTTGCTTCTACACATAGCAATGTATTGTGCTTTGCTTTACACACTATTCTACCGTCAAGAGGAGAGAATTCATCAAGTTTAATAAGCACAAACACTGTATAAGTCGAATTTCAGCATTTTTGTGTGACCGGGAAAACCACAGTCACAAGCCGAGCTGCAGTTCCATAGAAATTTCAGTTTTACCGCTGAACTAAAAATGGGTAGAAAGTACTTTTTCTCCCTTCCTGTTAATGCCACAGACTTCCCCTTTACAGTGCACACTTTGTCTAATCCTCCCCGCTTCAGCCCAGAAATATTGAGCTTCAGATGTGTTGTTAACGTTGAGTAAAAAAGTTGCTCGCAGCTGTTCTAGGAACACATTCTGAAATCGCGTATATCTTTGCTTCTACACATAGCAATGTATTGTGCTTTGCTTTACACACTATTCTACCGTCAAGAGGAGAGAATTCATCAAGTTTAATAAGCACAAACACTGTATAAGTCGAATTTCAGCATTTTTGTGTGACCGGGAAAACCACAGTCACAAGTCGAGCTGCAGTTCCATAGAAATTTCAGTTTTACTGCTGAACTAAAAATGGGTAGAAAGTACTTTTTCTCCCTTCCTGTTAATGCCACAGACTTCCCCTTTACAGTGCACACTTTGTCTAATCCTCCCCGCTTCAGCCCAGAAATATTGAGCTTCAGATGTGTTGTTAACGTTGAGTAAAAAAGTTGCTCGCAGCTGTTCTAGGAACACATTCTGAAATCGCGTATATCTTTGCTTCTACACATAGCAATGTATTGTGCTTTGCTTTACACACTATTCTACCGTCAAGAGGAGAGAATTCATCAAGTTTAATAAGCACAAACACTGTATAAGCCGAATTTCAGCATTTTTGTGTGACCGGGAAAACCACAGTCACAAGCCGAGCTGCAGTTCCATAGAAATTTCAGTTTTCCTGCTGAACTAAAAATGGGTAGAAAGTACTTTTTCTCCCTTCCTGTTAATGCCACAGACTTCCCCTTTACAGTGCACACTTTGTCTAATCCTCCCCGCTTTAGCCCAGAAATATTGAGCTTCAGATGTGTTGTTAACGTTGAGTAAAAAAGTTGCTCGCAGCTGTTCTAGGAACACATTCTGAAATCGCGTATATCTTTGCTTCTACACATAGCAATGTATTGTGCTTTGCTTTACACACTATTCTACCGTCAAGAGGAGAGAATTCATCAAGTTTAATAAGCACAAACACTGTATAAGTCGAATTTCAGCATTTTTGTGTGACCGGGAAAACCACAGTCACAAGCCGAGCTGCAGTTCCATAGAAATTTCAGTTTTACTGCTGAACTAAAAATGGGTAGAAAGTACTTTTTCTCCCTTCCTGTTAATGCCACAGACTTCCCCTTTACAGTGCACACTTTGTCTAATCCTCCCCGCTTCAGCCCAGAAATATTGAGCTTCAGATGTGTTGTTAACGTTGAGTAAAAAAGTTGCTCGCAGCTGTTCTAGGAACACATTCTGAAATCGCGTATATCTTTGCTTCTACACATAGCAATGTATTGTGCTTTGCTTTACACACTATTCTACCGTCAAGAGGAGAGAATTCATCAAGTTTAATAAGCACAAACACTGTATAAGTCGAATTTCAGCATTTTTGTGTGACCGGGAAAACCACAGTCACAAGTCGAGCTGCAGTTCCATAGAAATTTCAGTTTTCCTGCTGAACTAAAAATGGGTAGAAAGTACTTTTTCTCCCTTCCTGTTAATGCCACAGACTTCCCCTTTACAGTGCACACTTTGTCTAATCCTCCCCGCTTCAGCCCAGAAATATTGAGCTTCAGATGTGTTGTTAACGTTGAGTAAAAAAGTTGATCGCAGCTGTTCTAGGAACACATTCTGAAATCGCGTATATCTTTGCTTCTACACATAGCAATGTATTGTGCTTTGCTTTACACACTATTTTACCGTCAAGAGGAGAGAATTCATCAAGTTTAATAAGCACAAACACTGTATAAGTCGAATTTCAGCATTTTTGTGTGACCGGGAAAACCACAGTCACAAGCCGAGCTGCAGTTCCATAGAAATTTCAGTTTTACCGCTGAACTAGAAATGGGTAGAAAGTACTTTTTCTCCCTTCCTGTTAATGCCACAGACTTCCCCTTTACAGTGCACACTTTGTCTAATCCTTCACGCTTCAGCCCAGAAATATTAAGCTTCAGATGTGTTGTTAACGTTGAGTAAAAAAGTTGCTCGCAGCTGTTCTAGGAACACATTCTGAAATCGCGTATATCTTTGCTTCTACACATAGCAATGTATTGTGCTTTGCTTTACACACTATTCTACCGTCAAGAGGAGAGAATTCATCAAGTTTAATAAGCACAAACACTGTATAAGTCGAATTTCAGCATTTTTGTGTGACCGGGAAAACCACAGTCACAAGCCGAGCTGCAGTTCCATAGAAATTTCAGTTTTACCGCTGAACTAAAAATGGGTAGAAAGTACTTTTTCTCCCTTCCTGTTAATGCCACAGACTTCCCCTTTACAGTGCACACTTTGTCTAATCCTCCCCGCTTCAGCCCAGAAATATTGAGCTTCAGATGTGTTGTTAACGTTGAGTAAAATAGTTGCTCGCAGCTGTTCTAGGAACACATTCTGAAATCGCGTATATCTTTGCTTCTACACATAGCAATGTATTGTGCTTTGCTTTACACACTATTCTACCGTCAAGAGGAGAGAATTCATCAAGTTTAATAAGCACAAACACTGTATAAGTCGAATTTCAGCATTTTTGTGTGACCGGGAAAACCACAGTCACAAGCCGAGCTGTAGTTCCATAGAAATTTCAGTTTTACCGCTGAACTAAAAATGGGTAGAAAGTACTTTTTCTCCCTTCCTGTTAATGCCACAGACTTCCCCTTTACAGTGCACACTTTGTCTAATCCTCCCCGCTTCAGCCCAGAAATATTGAGCTTCAGATGTGTTCTTAACGTTGAGTAAAAAAGTTGCTCGCAGCTGTTCTAGGAACACATTCTGAAATCGCGTATATCTTTGCTTCTACACATAGCAATGTATTGTGCTTTGCTTTACACACTATTCTACCGTCAAGAGGAGAGAATTCATCAAGTTTAATAAGCACAAACACTGTATAAGCCGAATTTCAGCATTTTTGTGTGACCGGGAAAACCACAGTCACAAGCCGAGCTGCAGTTCCATAGAAATTTCAGTTTTACTGCTGAACTAAAAATGGGTAGAAAGTACTTTTTCTCCCTTCCTGTTAATGCCACAGACTTCCCCTTTACAGTGCACACTTTGTCTAATCCTCCCCGCTTCAGCCCAGAAATATTGAGCTTTAGATGTGTTGTTAACGTTGAGTAAAAAAGTTGCTCGCAGCTGTTCTAGGAACACATTCTGAAATCGCGTATATCTTTGCTTCTACACATAGCAATGTATTGTGCTTTGCTTTACACACTATTCTACCGTCAAGAGGAGAGAATTCATCAAGTTTAATAAGCACAAACACTGTATAAGCCGAATTTCAGCATTTTTGTGTGACCGGGAAAACCACAGTCACAAGTCGAGCTGCAGTTCCATAGAAATTTCAGTTTTACTGCTGAACTAAAAATGGGTAGAAAGTACTTTTTCTCCCTTCCTGTTAATGCCACAGACTTCCCCTTTACAGTGCACACTTTGTCTAATCCTCCCCGCTTCAGCCCAGAAATATTGAGCTTCAGATGTGTTGTTAACGTTGAGTAAAAAAGTTGCTCGCAGCTGTTCTAGGAACACATTCTGAAATCGCGTATATCTTTGCTTCTACACATAGCAATGTATTGTGCTTTGCTTTACACACTATTCTACCGTCAAGAGGAGAGAATTCATCAAGTTTAATAAGCACAAACACTGTATAAGTCGAATTTCAGCATTTTTGTGTGACCGGGAAAACCACAGTCACAAGCCGAGCTGCAGTTCCATAGAAATTTCAGTTTTCCTGCTGAACTAAAAATGGTTAGAAAGTACTTTTTCTCCCTTCCTGTTAATGCCACAGACTTCCCCTTTACAGTGCACACTTTGTCTAATCCTCCCCGCTTCAGCCCAGAAATATTGAGCTTCAGATGTGTTGTTAACGTTGAGTAAAAAAGTTGATCGCAGCTGTTCTAGGAACACATTCTGAAATCGCGTATATCTTTGCTTCTACACATAGCAATGTATTGTGCTTTGCTTTACACACTATTCTACCGTCAAGAGGAGAGAATTCATCAAGTTTAATAAGCACAAACACTGTATAAGTCGAATTTCAGCATTTTTGTGTGACCGGGAAAACCACAGTCACAAGCCGAGCTGTAGTTCCATAGAAATTTCAGTTTTACCGCTGAACTAAAAATGGGTAGAAAGTACTTTTTCTCCCTTCCTGTTAATGCCACAGACTTCCCCTTTACAGTGCACACTTTGTCTAATCCTCCCCGCTTCAGCCCAGAAATATTGAGCTTCAGATGTGTTCTTAACGTTGAGTAAAAAAGTTGCTCGCAGCTGTTCTAGGAACACATTCTGAAATCGCGTATATCTTTGCTTCTACACATAGCAATGTATTGTGCTTTGCTTTACACACTATTCTACCGTCAAGAGGAGAGAATTCATCAAGTTTAATAAGCACAAACACTGTATAAGCCGAATTTCAGCATTTTTGTGTGACCGGGAAAACCACAGTCACAAGCCGAGCTGCAGTTCCATAGAAATTTCAGTTTTACTGCTGAAATAAAAATGGGTAGAAAGTACTTTTTCTCCCTTCCTGTTAATGCCACAGACTTCCCCTTTACAGTGCACACTTTGTCTAATCCTCCCCGCTTCAGCCCAGAAATATTGAGCTTCAGATGTGTTGTTAACGTTGAGTAAAAAAGTTGCTCGCAGCTGTTCTAGGAACACATTCTGAAATCGCGTATATCTTTGCTTCTACACATAGCAATGTATTGTGCTTTGCTTTACACACTATTCTACCGTCAAGAGGAGAGAATTCATCAAGTTTAATAAGCACAAACACTGTATAAGTCGAATTTCAGCATTTTTGTGTGACCGGGAAAACCACAGTCACAAGCCGAGCTGCAGTTCCATAGAAATTTCAGTTTTACCGCTGAACTAAAAATGGGTAGAAAGTACTTTTTCTCCCTTCCTGTTAATGCCACAGACTTCCCCTTTACAGTGCACACTTTGTCTAATCCTCCCCGCTTCAGCCCAGAAATATTGAGCTTCAGATGTGTTGTTAACGTTGAGTAAAAAAGTTGCTCGCAGCTGTTCTAGGAACACATTCTGAAATCGCGTATATCTTTGCTTCTACACATAGCAATGTATTGTGCTTTGCTTTACACACTATTCTACCGTCAAGAGGAGAGAATTCATCAAGTTTAATAAGCACAAACACTGTATAAGCCGAATTTCAGCATTTTTGTGTGACCGGGAAAACCACAGTCACAAGTCGAGCTGCAGTTCCATAGAAATTTCAGTTTTACTGCTGAACTAAAAATGGGTAGAAAGTACTTTTTCTCCCTTCCTGTTAATGCCACAGACTTCCCCTTTACAGTGCACACTTTGTCTAATCCTCCCCGCTTCAGCCCAGAAATATTGAGCTTCAGATGTGTTGTTAACGTTGAGTAAAAAAGTTGCTCGCAGCTGTTCTAGGAACACATTCTGAAATCGCGTATATCTTTGCTTCTACACATAGCAATGTATTGTGCTTTGCTTTACACACTATTCTACCGTCAAGAGGAGAGAATTCATCAAGTTTAATAAGCACAAACACTGTATAAGTCGAATTTCAGCATTTTTGTGTGACCGGGAAAACCACAGTCACAAGCCGAGCTGCAGTTCCATAGAAATTTCAGTTTTCCTGCTGAACTAAAAATGGTTAGAAAGTACTTTTTCTCCCTTCCTGTTAATGCCACAGACTTCCCCTTTACAGTGCACACTTTGTCTAATCCTCCCCGCTTCAGCCCAGAAATATTGAGCTTCAGATGTGTTGTTAACGTTGAGTAAAAAAGTTGATCGCAGCTGTTCTAGGAACACATTCTGAAATCGCGTATATCTTTGCTTCTACACATAGCAATGTATTGTGCTTTGCTTTACACACTATTCTACCGTCAAGAGGAGAGAATTCATCAAGTTTAATAAGCACAAACACTGTATAAGTCGAATTTCAGCATTTTTGTGTGACCGGGAAAACCACAGTCACAAGCCGAGCTGCAGTTCCATAGAAATTTCAGTTTTACCGCTGAACTAAAAATGGGTAGAAAGTACTTTTTCTCCCTTCCTGTTAATGCCACAGACTTCCCCTTTACAGTGCACACTTTGTCTAATCCTCCCCGCTTCAGCCCAGAAATATTGAGCTTCAGATGTGTTGTTAACGTTGAGTAAAAAAGTTGCTCGCAGCTGTTCTAGGATCACATTATGAAATCGCGTATATCTTTGCTTCTACACATAGCAATGTATTGTGCTTTGCTTTACACACTATTCTACAGTCAAGAGGAGAGAATTCATCAAGTTTAATAAGCAAAAACACTGTATAAGTCGAATTTCAGCATTTTTGTGTGACCGGGAAAACCACAGTCACAAGCCGAGATGCAGTTCCATAGAAACTTGCCATTTTACCGCTGAACCTAAAAATGGGTAGAAAGTACTTTTTCTCCCTTCCTGTTAATGCCACAGACTTCGCCTTTACAGGGCGCACGTTTTCTATCTTCCCCGCTTCAGCCCATGAAATATTGAGCTTCAAATGTGTTGTTAACATTGTGTAAAAAAGTTGCTCACAGCTGTTTTGGGAACACATTGTGAAATCGCGTATATCTTTGCTTCTACACATAGCAATGTATTGTGCTTTGCTTTACACACTATTCTACCGTCAAGAGGAGAGAATTCATCAAGTTTAATAAGCACAAACACTGTATAAGTCGAATTTCAGCATTTTTGTGTGACCGGGAAAACCACAGTCACAAGCCGAGCTGCAGTTCCATAGAAATTTCAGTTTTACCGCTGAACTAAAAATGGGTAGAAAGTACTTTTTCTCCCTTCCTGTTAATGCCACAGACTTCCCCTTTACAGTGCACACT
Source organism: Ascaphus truei (assembly GCF_040206685.1). NCBI lineage: Eukaryota > Metazoa > Chordata > Amphibia > Anura > Ascaphidae > Ascaphus > Ascaphus truei. The sequence goes on from NC_134493.1 coordinate 2,340,314, forward strand.
TTGTCTAATCCTCCCCGCTTCAGCCCAGAAATATTGAGCTTCAGATGTGTTGTTAACGTTGAGTAAAAAAGTTGCTCGCAGCTGTTCTAGGAACACATTCTGAAATCGCGTATATCTTTGCTTCTACACATAGCAATGTATTGTGCTTTGCTTTACACACTATTCTACCGTCAAGAGGAGAGAATTCATCAAGTTTAATAAGCACAAACACTGTATAAGCCGAATTTCAGCATTTTTGTGTGACCGGGAAAACCACAGTCACAAGCCGAGCTGCAGTTCCATAGAAATTTCAGTTTTCCTGCTGAACTAAAAATGGGTAGAAAGTACTTTTTCTCCCTTCCTGTTAATGCCACAGACTTCCCCTTTACAGTGCACACTTTGTCTAATCCTCCCCGCTTCAGCCCAGAAATATTGAGCTTCAGATGTGTTGTTAACGTTGAGTAAAAAAGTTGCTCGCAGCTGTTCTAGGAACACATTCTGAAATCGCGTATATCTTTGCTTCTACACATAGCAATGTATTGTGCTTTGCTTTACACACTATTCTACCGTCAAGAGGAGAGAATTCATCAAGTTTAATAAGCACAAACACTGTATAAGTCGAATTTCAGCATTTTTGTGTGACCGGGAAAACCACAGTCACAAGCCGAGCTGCAGTTCCATAGAAATTTCAGTTTTCCTGCTGAACTAAAAATGGTTAGAAAGTACTTTTTCTCCCTTCCTGTTAATGCCACAGACTTCCCCTTTACAGTGCACACTTTGTCTAATCCTCCCCGCTTCAGCCCAGAAATATTGAGCTTCAGATGTGTTGTTAACGTTGAGTAAAAAAGTTGATCGCAGCTGTTCTAGGAACACATTCTGAAATCGCGTATATCTTTGCTTCTACACATAGCAATGTATTGTGCTTTGCTTTACACACTATTCTACCGTCAAGAGGAGAGAATTCATCAAGTTTAATAAGCACAAACACTGTATAAGTCGAATTTCAGCATTTTTGTGTGACCGGGAAAACCACAGTCACAAGCCGAGCTGCAGTTCCATAGAAATTTCAGTTTTACCGCTGAACTAAAAATGGGTAGAAAGTACTTTTTCTCCCTTCCTGTTAATGCCACAGACTTCCCCTTTACAGTGCACACTTTGTCTAATCCTCCCCGCTTCAGCCCAGAAATATTGAGCTTCAGATGTGTTGTTAACGTTGAGTAAAAAAGTTGCTCGCAGCTGTTCTAGGATCACATTATGAAATCGCGTATATCTTTGCTTCTACACATAGCAATGTATTGTGCTTTGCTTTACACACTATTCTACAGTCAAGAGGAGAGAATTCATCAAGTTTAATAAGCAAAAACACTGTATAAGTCGAATTTCAGCATTTTTGTGTGACCGGGAAAACCACAGTCACAAGCCGAGATGCAGTTCCATAGAAACTTGCCATTTTACCGCTGAACCTAAAAATGGGTAGAAAGTACTTTTTCTCCCTTCCTGTTAATGCCACAGACTTCGCCTTTACAGGGCGCACGTTTTCTATCTTCCCCGCTTCAGCCCATGAAATATTGAGCTTCAAATGTGTTGTTAACATTGTGTAAAAAAGTTGCTCACAGCTGTTTTGGGAACACATTGTGAAATCGCGTATATCTTTGCTTCTACACATAGGAATGTATTGTGCTTTGCTTTACACACTATTCTACCGTCAAGAGGAGAGAATTCATCAAGTTTAATAAGCACAAACACTGTATAAGTCGAATTTCAGCATTTTTGTGTGACCGGGAAAACCACAGTCACAAGCCGAGCTGCAGTTCCATAGAAATTTCAGTTTTACCGCTGAACTAAAAATGGGTAGAAAGTACTTTTTCTCCCTTCCTGTTAATGCCACAGACTTCCCCTTTACAGTGCACACTTTGTCTAATCCTCCCCGCTTCAGCCCAGAAATATTGAGCTTCAGATGTGTTGTTAACGTTGAGTAAAAAAGTTGCTCGCAGCTGTTCTAGGAACACATTCTGAAATCGCGTATATCTTTGCTTCTACACATAGCAATGTATTGTGCTTTGCTTTACACACTATTCTACCGTCAAGAGGAGAGAATTCATCAAGTTTAATAAGCACAAACACTGTATAAGTCGAATTTCAGCATTTTTGTGTGACCGGGAAAACCACAGTCACAAGCCGAGCTGCAGTTCCATAGAAATTTCAGTTTTCCTGCTGAACTAAAAATGGGTAGAAAGTACTTTTTCTCCCTTCCTGTTAATGCCACAGACTTCCCCTTTACAGTGCACACTTTGTCTAATCCTCCCCGCTTCAGCCCAGAAATATTGAGCTTCAGATGTGTTGTTAACGTTGAGTAAAAAAGTTGCTCGCAGCTGTTCTAGGAACACATTCTGAAATCGCGTATATCTTTGCTTCTACACATAGCAATGTATTGTGCTTTGCTTTACACACTATTCTACCGTCAAGAGGAGAGAATTCATCAAGTTTAATAAGCACAAACACTGTATAAGTCGAATTTCAGCATTTTTGTGTGACCGGGAAAACCACAGTCACAAGCCGAGCTGCAGTTCCATAGAAATTTCAGTTTTCCTGCTGAACTAAAAATGGTTAGAAAGTACTTTTTCTCCCTTCCTGTTAATGCCACAGACTTCCCCTTTACAGTGCACACTTTGTCTAATCCTCCCCGCTTCAGCCCAGAAATATTGAGCTTCAGATGTGTTGTTAACGTTGAGTAAAAAAGTTGATCGCAGCTGTTCTAGGAACACATTCTGAAATCGCGTATATCTTTGCTTCTACACATAGCAATGTATTGTGCTTTGCTTTACACACTATTCTACCGTCAAGAGGAGAGAATTCATCAAGTTTAATAAGCACAAACACTGTATAAGTCGAATTTCAGCATTTTTGTGTGACCGGGAAAACCACAGTCACAAGCCGAGCTGCAGTTCCATAGAAATTTCAGTTTTACCGCTGAACTAAAAATGGGTAGAAAGTACTTTTTCTCCCTTCCTGTTAATGCCACAGACTTCCCCTTTACAGTGCACACTTTGTCTAATCCTCCCCGCTTCAGCCCAGAAATATTGAGCTTCAGATGTGTTGTTAACGTTGAGTAAAAAAGTTGCTCGCAGCTGTTCTAGGATCACATTATGAAATCGCGTATATCTTTGCTTCTACACATAGCAATGTATTGTGCTTTGCTTTACACACTATTCTACCGTCAAGAGGAGAGAATTCATCAAGTTTAATAAGCACAAACACTGTATAAGTCGAATTTCAGCATTTTTGTGTGACCGGGAAAACCACAGTCACAAGACGAGATGCAGTTCCATAGAAACTTGCCATTTTACCTCTGAACCTAAAAATGGGTAGAAAGTACTTTTTCTCCCTTCCTGTTAATGCCACAGACTTCGCCTTTACAGGGCACACGTTTTCTATCTTCCCCGCTTCAGCCCATGAAATATTGAGCTTCAAATGTGTTGTTAACATTGTGTAAAAAAGTTGCTCACAGCTGTTCTAGGAACACATTGTGAAATCGCGTATATCTTTTCTTCTACACATAGGAATGTATTGTGCTTTGCTTAACACACTATTCTACAGTCAAGAGGAGAGAATTCATCAAGTTTAATAAGCAAAAACACTGTATAAGTCGAATTTCAGCATTTTTGTGTGACCGGGAAAACCACAGTCACAAGAAGAGATGCAGTTCCATAGAAACTTGCCATTTTACCGCTGAACCTAAAAATGGGTAGAAAGTACTTTTTCTCCCTTCCTGTTAATGCCACAGACTTCGCCTTTACAGGGCACACGTTTTCTATCTTCCCCGCTTCAGCCCATGAAATATTGAGCTTCAAATGTGTTGTTAACTTTGTGTAAAAAAGTTGCTCACAGCTGTTCTAGGAACACATTGTGAAATCGCGTATATCTTTTCTTCTACACATAGGAATGTATTGTGCTTTGCTTTACACACTATTCTACAGTCAAGAGGAGAGAATTCATCAAGTTTAATAAGCAAAAACACAGTATAAGTCGAATTTCAGCATTTTTGTGTGACCGGGAAAACCACAGTCACAAGCCGAGATGCAGTTCCATAGAAACTTGCCATTTTACCGCTGAACCTAAAAATGGGTAGAAAGTACTTTTTCTCCCTTCCTGTTAATGCCACAGACTTCGCCTTTACAGGGCACACGTTTTCTATCTTCTCCGCTTCAGCCCATGAAATATTGAGCTTCAAATGTGTTGTTAACGTGGTGTAAAAAAGTTGCTCACAGCTGTTCTAGGAACACATTGTGAAATCGCGTATATCTTTGCTTCTACACATAGCAATGTATTGTGCTTTGCTTTACACACTATTCTACAGTCAAGAGGAGAGAATTCATCAAGTTTAATAAGCAAATACACTGTATAAGTCGAATTTCAGCATTTTTGTGTGACCGGGAAAACCACAGTCACAAGCCGAGATGCAGTTCCATAGAAACTTGCCATTTTACCGCTGAGCCTAAAAATGGGTAGAAAGTACTTTTTCTCCCTTCCTGTTAATGCCACAGACTTCGCCTTTACAGGGCACACGTTTTCTATCTTCCCCGCTTCAGCCCATGAAATATTGAGCTTCAAATGTGTTGTTAACATTGTGTAAAAAAGTTGCTCACAGCTGTTCTTGGAACACATTGTGAAATCGCGTATATCTTTGCTTCTACACATAGAAATGTATTGTGCTTTGCTTAACACACTATTCTACAGTCAAGAGGAGAGAATTCATCAAGTTTAATAAGCAAAAACACTGTATAAGTAGAATTTCAGCATTTTTGTGTGACCGGGAAAACCACAGTCACAAGACGAGATGCAGTTCCATAGAAACTTGCCGTTTTACCGCTGAACCTAAAAATGGGTAGAAAGTACTTTTTCTCCCTTCCTGTTAATGCCACAGACTTCGCCTTTACATGGCACACGTTTTCTATCTTCCCCGCTTCAGCCCATGAAATATTGAGCTTCAAATGTGTTGTTAACTTTGTGTAAAAAAGTTGCTCACAGCTGTTCTAGGAACACATTGTGAAATCGCGTATATCTTTTCTTCTACACATAGGAATGTATTGTGCTTTGCTTTACACACTATTCTACAGTCAAGAGGAGAGAATTCATCAAGTTTAATAAGCAAAAACACTGTATAAGTCGAATTTCAGCATTTTTGTGTGACCGGGAAAACCACAGTCACAAGCCGAGATGCAGTTCCATAGAAACTTGCCATTTTACCGCTGAACCTAAAAATGGGTAGAAAGTACTTTTTCTCCCTTCCTGTTAATGCCACAGACTTCGCCTTTACAGGGCACACGTTTTCTATCTTCCCCGCTTCAGCCCATGAAATATTGAGCTTCAAATGTGTTGTTAACATTGTGTAAAAAAGTTGCTCACAGCTGTTCTAGGAACACATTGTGAAATCGCGTATATCTTTGCTTCTACACATAGGAATATATTGTGCTTTGCTTTACACACTATTCTACAGTCAAGAGGAGAGAATTCATCAAGTTTAATAAGCAAAAACACTGTATAAGTCGAATTTCAGCATTTTTGTGTGACCGGGAAAACCACAGTCACAAGCCGAGATGCAGTTCCATAGAAACTTGCCATTTTACCGCTGAACCTAAAAATGGGTAGAAAGTACTTTTTCTCCCTTCCTGTTAATGCCACAGACTTCGCCTTTACAGGGCACACGTTTTCTATCTTCCCCGCTTCAGCCCATGAAATATTGAGCTTCAAATGTGTTGTTAACGTGGTGTAAAAAAGTTGCTCACAGCTGTTCTAGGAACACATTGTGAAATCGCGTATATCTTTGCTTCTACACATAGCAATGTATTGTGCTTTGCTTTACACACTGTTCTACAGTCAAGAGGAGAGAATTCATCAAGTTTAATAAGCAAATACACTGTATAAGTCGAATTTCAGCATTTTTGTGTGACCGGGAAAACCAGAGTCACAAGCCGAGCTGCAGTTCCATAGAAACTTCAGTTTTACCGCTGAACCTAAAAATGGGTAGAAAGTACTTTTTCTCCCTTCCTGTTAATGCCACAGACTTCGCCTTTACAGGGCACACGTTTTCTATCTTCCCCGCTTCAGCCCATGAAATATTGAGCTTCAAATGTGTTGTTAACATTGTGTAAAAAAGTTGCTCACAGCTGTTTTGGGAACACATTGTGAAATCGCGTATATCTTTGCTTCTACACATAGGAATGTATTGTGCTTTGCTTTACACACTATTCTACAGTCAAGAGGAGAGAATTCATCAAGTTTAATAAGCACAAACAATGTATAAGTCGAATTTCAGCATTTTTGTGTGACCGGGAAAACCACAGTCACAAGCCGAGATGCAGTTCCATAGAAACTTGCCATTTTACCGCTGAACCTAAAAATGGGTAGAAAGTACTTTTTCTCCCTTCCTGTTAATGCCACAGACTTCGCCTTTACAGGGCACACGTTTTCTATCTTCCCCGCTTCAGCCCATGAAATATTGAGCTTCAAATGTGTTGTTAACGTTGTGTAAAAAAGTTGCTCACAGCTGTTCTTGGAACACATTGTGAAATCGCGTATATCTTTGCTTCTACACATAGAAATGTATTGTGCTTTGCTTTACACACTATTCTACAGTCAAGAGGAGAGAATTCATCAAGTTTAATAAGCAAAAACACTGTATAAGTCGAATTTCAGCATTTTTGTGTGACCGGGAAAACCACAGTCACAAGCCGAGATGCAGTTCCATAGAAACTTGCCATTTTACCGCTGAACCTAAAAATGGGTAGAAAGTACTTTTTCTCCCTTCCTGTTAATGCCACAGACTTCGCCTTTACAGGGCACACGTTTTCTATCTTCCCCGCTTCAGCCCATGAAATATTGAGCTTCAAATGTGTTGTTAACGTGGTGTAAAAAAGTTGCTCACAGCTGTTCTAGGAACACATTGTGAAATCGCGTATATCTTTGCTTCTACACATAGCAATGTATTGTGCTTTGCTTTACACACTATTCTACAGTCAAGAGGAGAGAATTCATCAAGTTTAATAAGCAAAAACACTGTATAAGTCGAATTTCAGCATTTTTGTGTGACCGGGAAAACCACAGTCACAAGCCGAGATGCAGTTCCATAGAAACTTGCCATTTTACCGCTGAACCTAAAAATGGGTAGAAAGTACTTTTTCTCCCTTCCTGTTAATGCCACAGACTTGGCCTTTACAGGGCACACGTTTTCTATCTTCCCCGCTTCAGCCCATGAAATATTGAGCTTCAAATCTGTTGTTAACGTGGTGTAAAAAAGTTGCTCACAGCTGTTCTAGGAACACATTGTGAAATCGCGTATATCTTTGCTTCTACACATAGCAATGTATTGTGCTTTGCTTTACACACTATTCTACAGTCAAGAGGAGAGAATTCATCAAGTTTAATAAGCAAAAACACTGTATAAGTCGAATTTCAGCATTTTTGTGTGACCGGGAAAACCACAGTCACAAGTCGAGATGCAGTTCCATAGAAACTTGCCATTTTACCGCTGAACCTAAAAATGGGTAGAAAGTACTTTTTCTCCCTTCCTGTTAATGCCACAGACTTCGCCTTTACAGGGCACACGTTTTCTATCTTCCCCGCTTCAGCCCATGAAATATTGAGCTTCAAATGTGTTGTTAACATTGTGTAAAAAAGTTGCTCACAGCTGTACTTGGAACACATTGTGAAATCGCGTATATCTTTGCTTCTACACATAGAAATGTATTGTGCTTTGCTTTACACACTATTCTACAGTCAAGAGGAGAGAATTCATCAAGTTTAATAAGCACAAACACTGTATAAGTCGAATTTCAGCATTTTTGTGTGACCGGGAAAACCACAGTCACAAGCCGAGATGCAGTTCCATAGAGACTTGCCATTTTACCGCTGAACCTAAAAATGGGTAGAAAGTACTTTTTCTCCCTTCCTGTTAATGCCACAGACTTCGCCTTTACAGGGCACACGTTTTCTATCTTCCCCGCTTCAGCCCATGAAATATTGAGCTTCAAATGTGTTGTTAACATTGTGTAAAAAAGTTGCTCACAGCTGTTCTAGGAACACATTGTGAAATCGCGTATATCTTTGCTTCTACACATAGCAATGTATTGTGCTTTGCTTTACACACCATTCTACAGTGAAGAGGAGAGAATTCATCAAGTTTAATAAGCAAAAACACTGTATAAGTCGAATTTCAGCATTATTGTGTGACCGGGAAAACCACAGTCACAAGCCGAGATGCAGTTCCATAGAAACTTGCCATTTTACCGCTGAACCTAAAAATGGGTAGAAAGTACTTTTTCTCCCTTCCTGTTAATGCCACAGACTTCGCCTTTACAGGGCACACGTTTTCTATCTTCCCCGCTTCAGCCCATGAAATATTGAGCTTCAAATGTGTTGTTAACATTGTGTAAAAAAGTTGCTCACAGCTGTTCTAGGAACACTTTGTGAAATCGCGTATATCTTTGCTTCTACACATAGGAATGTATTGTGCTTTGCTTTACACACTATTCTACAGTCAAGAGGAGAGAATTCATCAAGTTTAATAAGCACAAACACTGTATAAGTCGAATTTCAGCATTTTTGTGTGACCGGGAAAACCATAGTCACAAGCCGAGATGCAGTTCCATAGAAACTTGCCATTTTACCGCTGAACCTAAAAATGGGTAGAAAGTACTTTTTCTCCCTTCCTGTTAATGCCACAGACTTCGCCTTTACAGGGCACACGTTTTCTATCTTCCCCGCTTCAGCCCATGAAATATTGAGCTTCAAATGTGTTGTTAACTTTGTGTAAAAAAGTTGCTCACAGCTGTTCTAGGAACACATTGTGAAATCGCGTATATCTTTGCTTCTACACATAGGAATGTATTGTGCTTTGCTTAACACACTATTCTACAGTCAAGAGGAGAGAATTCATCAAGTTTAATAAGCACAAACACTGTATAAGTCGAATTTCAGCATTTTTGTGTGACCGGGAAAACCACAGTCACAAGCCGAGATGCAGTTCCATAGAAACTTGCCATTTTACCGCTGAACCTAAAAATGGGTAGAAAGTACTTTTTCTCCCTTTCTGTTAATGCCACAGACTTCGCCTTTACAGGGCACACGTTTTCTATCTTCACCGCTTCTTGCCATGAAATATTGAGCTTCAAATGTGTTGTTAACATTGTGTAAAAAAGTTGCTCACAGCTGTTCTAGGAACACATTGTGAAATCGCGTATATCTTTGCTTCTACACATAGCAATGTATTGTGCTTTGCTTTACACACTATTCTACCGTCAAGAGGAGAGAATTCATCAAGTTTAATAAGCACAAACACTGTATAAGTCGAATTTCAGCATTTTTGTGTGACCGGGAAAACCACAGTCACAAGCCGAGCTGCAGTTCCATAGAAATTTCAGTTTTACCGCTGAACTAAAAATGGGTAGAAAGTACTTTTTCTCCCTTCCTGTTAATGCCACAGACTTCCCCTTTACAGTGCACACTTTGTCTAATCCTCCCCGCTTCAGCCCAGAAATATTGAGCTTCAGATGTGTTGTTAACGTTGAGTAAAAAAGTTGCTCGCAGCTGTTCTAGGAACACATTCTGAAATCGCGTATATCTTTGCTTCTACACATAGCAATGTATTGTGCTTTGCTTTACACACTATTCTACCGTCAAGAGGAGAGAATTCATCAAGTTTAATAAGCACAAACACTGTATAAGTCGAATTTCAGCATTTTTGTGTGACCGGGAAAACCACAGTCACAAGTCGAGCTGTAGTTCCATAGAAATTTCAGTTTTACCGCTGAACTAAAAATGGGTAGAAAGTACTTTTTCTCCCTTCCTGTTAATGCCACAGACTTCCCCTTTACAGTGCACACTTTGTCTAATCCTCCCCGCTTCAGCCCAGAAATATTGAGCTTCAGATGTGTTCTTAACGTTGAGTAAAAAAGTTGCTCGCAGCTGTTCTAGGAACACATTCTGAAATCGCGTATATCTTTGCTTCTACACATAGCAATGTATTGTGCTTTGCTTTACACACTATTCTACCGTCAAGAGGAGAGAATTCATCAAGTTTAATAAGCACAAACACTGTATAAGCCGAATTTCAGCATTTTTGTGTGACCGGGAAAACCACAGTCACAAGCCGAGCTGCAGTTCCATAGAAATTTCAGTTTTACTGCTGAACTAAAAATGGGTAGAAAGTACTTTTTCTCCCTTCCTGTTAATGCCACAGACTTCCCCTTTACAGTGCACACTTTGTCTAATCCTCCCCGCTTCAGCCCAGAAATATTGAGCTTCAGATGTGTTGTTAACGTTGAGTAAAAAAGTTGCTCGCAGCTGTTCTAGGAACACATTCTGAAATCGCGTATATCTTTGCTTCTACACATAGCAATGTATTGTGCTTTGCTTTACACACTATTCTACCGTCCAGAGGAGAGAATTCATCAAGTTTAATAAGCACAAACACTGTATAAGCCGAATTTCAGCATTTTTGTGTGACCGGGAAAACCACAGTCACAAGTCGAGCTGCAGTTCCATAGAAATTTCAGTTTTACTGCTGAACTAAAAATGGGTAGAAAGTACTTTTTCTCCCTTCCTGTTAATGCCACAGACTTCCCCTTTACAGTACACACTTTGTCTAATCCTCCCCGCTTCAGCCCAGAAATATTGAGCTTCAGATGTGTTGTTAACGTTGAGTAAAAAAGTTGCTCGCAGCTGTTCTAGGAACACATTCTGAAATCGCGTATATCTTTGCTTCTACACATAGCAATGTATTGTGCTTTGCTTTACACACTATTCTACCGTCAAGAGGAGAGAATTCATCAAGTTTAATAAGCACAAACACTGTATAAGTCGAATTTCAGCATTTTTGTGTGACCGGGAAAACCACAGTCACAAGCCGAGCTGCAGTTCCATAGAAATTTCAGTTTTCCTGCTGAACTAAAAATGGTTAGAAAGTACTTTTTCTCCCTTCCTGTTAATGCCACAGACTTCCCCTTTACAGTGCACACTTTGTCTAATCCTCCCCGCTTCAGCCCAAAAATATTGAGCTTCAGATGTGTTGTTAACGTTGAGTAAAAAAGTTGCTCGCAGCTGTTCTAGGAACACATTCTGAAATCGCGTATATCTTTGCTTCTACACATAGCAATGTATTGTGCTTTGCTTTACACACTATTCTACCGTCAAGAGGAGAGAATTCATCAAGTTTAATAAGCACAAACACTGTATAAGTCGAATTTCAGCATTTTTGTGTGACCGGGAAAACCACAGTCACAAGCCGAGCTGTAGTTCCATAGAAATTTCAGTTTTACCGCTGAACTAAAAATGGGTAGAAAGTACTTTTTCTCCCTTCCTGTTAATGCCACAGACTTCCCCTTTACAGTGCACACTTTGTCTAATCCTCCCCGCTTCAGCCCAGAAATATTGAGCTTCAGATGTGTTCTTAACGTTGAGTAAAAAAGTTGCTCGCAGCTGTTCTAGGAACACATTCTGAAATCGCGTATATCTTTGCTTCTACACATAGCAATGTATTGTGCTTTGCTTTACACACTATTCTACCGTCAAGAGGAGAGAATTCATCAAGTTTAATAAGCACAAACACTGTATAAGCCGAGTTTCAGCATTTTTGTGTGACCGGGAAAACCACAGTCACAAGCCGAGCTGCAGTTCCATAGAAATTTCAGTTTTACTGCTGAACTAAAAATGGGTAGAAAGTACTTTTTCTCCCTTCCTGTTAATGCCACAGACTTCCCCTTTACAGTGCACACTTTGTCTAATCCTCCCCGCTTCAGCCCAGAAATATTGAGCTTCAGATGTGTTGTTAACGTTGAGTAAAAAAGTTGCTCGCAGCTGTTCTAGGAACACATTCTGAAATCGCGTATATCTTTGCTTCTACACATAGCAATGTATTGTGCTTTGCTTTACACACTATTCTACCGTCAAGAGGAGAGAATTCATCAAGTTTAATAAGCACAAACACTGTATAAGCCGAATTTCAGCATTTTTGTGTGACCGGGAAAACCACAGTCACAAGTCGAGCTGCAGTTCCATAGAAATTTCAGTTTTACTGCTGAACTAAAAATGGGTAGAAAGTACTTTTTCTCCCTTCCTGTTAATGCCACAGACTTCCCCTTTACAGTGCACACTTTGTCTAATCCTCCCCGCTTCAGCCCAGAAATATTGAGCTTCAGATGTGTTGTTAACGTTGAGTAAAAAAGTTGCTCGCAGCTGTTCTAGGAACACATTCTGAAATCGCGTATATCTTTGCTTCTACACATAGCAATGTATTGTGCTTTGCTTTACACACTATTCTACCGTCAAGAGGAGAGAATTCATCAAGTTTAATAAGCACAAACACTGTATAAGTCGAATTTCAGCATTTTTGTGTGACCGGGAAAACCACAGTCACAAGCCGAGCTGCAGTTCCATAGAAATTTCAGTTTTCCTGCTGAACTAAAAATGGTTAGAAAGTACTTTTTCTCCCTTCCTGTTAATGCCACAGACTTCCCCTTTACAGTGCACACTTTGTCTAATCCTCCCCGCTTCAGCCCAGAAATATTGAGCTTCAGATGTGTTGTTAACGTTGAGTAAAAAAGTTGATCGCAGCTGTTCTAGGAACACATTCTGAAATCGCGTATATCTTTGCTTCTACACATAGCAATGTATTGTGCTTTGCTTTACACACTATTCTACCGTCAAGAGGAGAGAATTCATCAAGTTTAATAAGCACAAACACTGTATAAGTCGAATTTCAGCATTTTTGTGTGACCGGGAAAACCACAGTCACAAGCCGAGCTGTAGTTCCATAGAAATTTCAGTTTTACCGCTGAACTAAAAATGGGTAGAAAGTACTTTTTCTCCCTTCCTGTTAATGCCACAGACTTCCCCTTTACAGTGCACACTTTGTCTAATCCTCCCCGCTTCAGCCCAGAAATATTGAGCTTCAGATGTGTTCTTAACGTTGAGTAAAAAAGTTGCTCGCAGCTGTTCTAGGAACACATTCTGAAATCGCGTATATCTTTGCTTCTACACATAGCAATGTATTGTGCTTTGCTTTACACACTATTCTACCGTCAAGAGGAGAGAATTCATCAAGTTTAATAAGCACAAACACTGTATAAGCCGAATTTCAGCATTTTTGTGTGACCGGGAAAACCACAGTCACAAGCCGAGATGCAGTTCCATAGAAATTTCAGTTTTACTGCTGAACTAAAAATGGGTAGAAAGTACTTTTTCTCCCTTCCTGTTAATGCCACAGACTTCCCCTTTACAGTGCACACTTTGTCTAATCCTCCCCGCTTCAGCCCAGAAATATTGAGCTTCAGATGTGTTGTTAACGTTGAGTAAAAAAGTTGCTCGCAGCTGTTCTAGGAACACATTCTGAAATCGCGTATATCTTTGCTTCTACACATAGCAATGTATTGTGCTTTGCTTTACACACTATTCTACCGTCAAGAGGAGAGAATTCATCAAGTTTAATAAGCACAAACACTGTATAAGTCGAATTTCAGCATTTTTGTGTGACCGGGAAAACCACAGTCACAAGCCGAGCTGCAGTTCCATAGAAATTTCAGTTTTACCGCTGAACTAAAAATGGGTAGAAAGTACTTTTTCTCCCTTCCTGTTAATGCCACAGACTTCCCCTTTACAGTGCACACTTTGTCTAATCCTCCCCGCTTCAGCCCAGAAATATTGAGCTTCAGATGTGTTGTTAACGTTGAGTAAAAAAGTTGCTCGCAGCTGTTCTAGGAACACATTCTGAAATCGCGTATATCTTTGCTTCTACACATAGCAATGTATTGTGCTTTGCTTTACACACTATTCTACCGTCAAGAGGAGAGAATTCATCAAGTTTAATAAGCACAAACACTGTATAAGCCGAATTTCAGCATTTTTGTGTGACCGGGAAAACCACAGTCACAAGTCGAGCTGCAGTTCCATAGAAATTTCAGTTTTACTGCTGAACTAAAAATGGGTAGAAAGTACTTTTTCTCCCTTCCTGTTAATGCCACAGACTTCCCCTTTACAGTGCACACTTTGTCTAATCCTCCCCGCTTCAGCCCAGAAATATTGAGCTTCAGATGTGTTGTTAACGTTGAGTAAAAAAGTTGCTCGCAGCTGTTCTAGGAACACATTCTGAAATCGCGTATATCTTTGCTTCTACACATAGCAATGTATTGTGCTTTGCTTTACACACTATTCTACCGTCAAGAGGAGAGAATTCATCAAGTTTAATAAGCAAAAACACTGTATAAGTCGAATTTCAGCATTTTTGTGTGACAGGGAAAACCACAGTCACAAGCCGAGATGCAGTTCCATAGAAACTTGCCATTTTACCGCTGAACCTAAAAATGGGTAGAAAGTACTTTTTCTCCCTTCCTGTTAATGCCACAGACTTCGCCTTTACAGGGCGCACGTTTTCTATCTTCCCCGCTTCAGCCCATGAAATATTGAGCTTCAAATGTGTTGTTAACATTGTGTAAAAAAGTTGCTCACAGCTGTTTTGGGAACACATTGTGAAATCGCGTATATCTTTGCTTCTACACATAGGAATGTATTGTGCTTTGCTTTACACACTATTCTACCGTCAAGAGGAGAGAATTCATCAAGTTTAATAAGCACAAACACTGTATAAGTCGAATTTCAGCATTTTTGTGTGACCGGGAAAACCACAGTCACAAGCCGAGCTGCAGTTCCATAGAAATTTCAGTTTTACCGCTGAACTAAAAATGGGTAGAAAGTACTTTTTCTCCCTTCCTGTTAATGCCACAGACTTCCCCTTTACAGTGCACACTTTGTCTAATCCTCCCCGCTTCAGCCCAGAAATATTGAGCTTCAGATGTGTTGTTAACGTTGAGTAAAAAAGTTGCTCGCAGCTGTTCTAGGAACACATTCTGAAATCGCGTATATCTTTGCTTCTACACATAGCAATGTATTGTGCTTTGCTTTACACACTATTCTACCGTCAAGAGGAGAGAATTCATCAAGTTTAATAAGCACAAACACTGTATAAGCCGAATTTCAGCATTTTTGTGTGACCGGGAAAACCACAGTCACAAGCCGAGCTGCAGTTCCATAGAAATTTCAGTTTTACTGCTGAACTAAAAATGGGTAGAAAGTACTTTTTCTCCCTTCCTGTTAATGCCACAGACTTCCCCTTTACAGTGCACACTTTGTCTAATCCTCCCCGCTTCAGCCCAGAAATATTGAGCTTCAGATGTGTTGTTAACGTTGAGTAAAAAAGTTGCTCGCAGCTGTTCTAGGAACACATTCTGAAATCGCGTATATCTTTGCTTCTACACATAGCAATGTATTGTGCTTTGCTTTACACACTATTCTACCGTCAAGAGGAGAGAATTCATCAAGTTTAATAAGCACAAACACTGTATAAGTCGAATTTCAGCATTTTTGTGTGACCGGGAAAACCACAGTCACAAGCCGAGCTGCAGTTCCATAGAAATTTCAGTTTTCCTGCTGAACTAAAAATGGTTAGAAAGTACTTTTTCTCCCTTCCTGTTAATGCCACAGACTTCCCCTTTACAGTGCACACTTTGTCTAATCCTCCCCGCTTCAGCCCAGAAATATTGAGCTTCAGATGTGTTGTTAACGTTGAGTAAAAAAGTTGATCGCAGCTGTTCTAGGAACACATTCTGAAATCGCGTATATCTTTGCTTCTACACATAGCAATGTATTGTGCTTTGCTTTACACACTATTCTACCGTCAAGAGGAGAGAATTCATCAAGTTTAATAAGCACAAACACTGTATAAGTCGAATTTCAGCATTTTTGTGTGACCGGGAAAACCACAGTCACAAGCCGAGCTGCAGTTCCATAGAAATTTCTGTTTTACCGCTGAACTAAAAATGGGTAGAAAGTACTTTTTCTCCCTTCCTGTTAATGCCACAGACTTCCCCTTTACAGTGCACACTTTGTCTAATCCTCCCCGCTTCAGCCCAGAAATATTGAGCTTCAGATGTGTTGTTAACGTTGAGTAAAAAAGTTGCTCGCAGCTGTTCTAGGATCACATTATGAAATCGCGTATATCTTTGCTTCTACACATAGCAATGTATTGTGCTTTGCTTTACACACTATTCTACCGTCAAGAGGAGAGAATTCATCAAGTTTAATAAGCACAAACACTGTATAAGTCGAATTTCAGCATTTTTGTGTGACCGGGAAAACCACAGTCACAAGACGAGATGCAGTTCCATAGAAACTTGCCATTTTACCTCTGAACCTAAAAATGGGTAGAAAGTACTTTTTCTCCCTTCCTGTTAATGCCACAGACTTCGCCTTTACAGGGCACACGTTTTCTATCTTCCCCGCTTCAGCCCATGAAATATTGAGCTTCAAATGTGTTGTTAACATTGTGTAAAAAAGTTGCTCACAGCTGTTCTAGGAACACATTGTGAAATCGCGTATATCTTTTCTTCTACACATAGGAATGTATTGTGCTTTGCTTAACACACTATTCTACAGTCAAGAGGAGAGAATTCATCAAGTTTAATAAGCAAAAACACTGTATAAGTCGAATTTCAGCATTTTTGTGTGACCGGGAAAACCACAGTCACAAGACGAGATGCAGTTCCATAGAAACTTGCCATTTTACCGCTGAACCTAAAAATGGGTAGAAAGTACTTTTTCTCCCTTCCTGTTAATGCCACAGACTTCGCCTTTACAGGGCACACGTTTTCTATCTTCCCCGCTTCAGCCCATGAAATATTGAGCTTCAAATGTGTTGTTAACTTTGTGTAAAAAAGTTGCTCACAGCTGTTCTAGGAACACATTGTGAAATCGCGTATATCTTTTCTTCTACACATAGGAATGTATTGTGCTTTGCTTTACACACTATTCTACAGTCAAGAGGAGAGAATTCATCAAGTTTAATAAGCAAAAACACAGTATAAGTCGAATTTCAGCATTTTTGTGTGACCGGGAAAACCACAGTCACAAGCCGAGATGCAGTTCCATAGAAACTTGCCATTTTACCGCTGAACCTAAAAATGGGTAGAAAGTACTTTTTCTCCCTTCCTGTTAATGCCACAGACTTCGCCTTTACAGGGCACACGTTTTCTATCTTCTCCGCTTCAGCCCATGAAATATTGAGCTTCAAATGTGTTGTTAACGTGGTGTAAAAAAGTTGCTCACAGCTGTTCTAGGAACACATTGTGAAATCGCGTATATCTTTGCTTCTACACATAGCAATGTATTGTGCTTTGCTTTACACACTATTCTACAGTCAAGAGGAGAGAATTCATCAAGTTTAATAAGCAAATACACTGTATAAGTCGAATTTCAGCATTTTTGTGTGACCGGGAAAACCACAGTCACAAGCCGAGATGCAGTTCCATAGAAACTTGCCATTTTACCGCTGAGCCTAAAAATGGGTAGAAAGTACTTTTTCTCCCTTCCTGTTAATGCCACAGACTTCGCCTTTACAGGGCACACGTTTTCTATCTTCCCCGCTTCAGCCCATGAAATATTGAGCTTCAAATGTGTTGTTAACATTGTGTAAAAAAGTTGCTCACAGCTGTTCTTGGAACACATTGTGAAATCGCGTATATCTTTGCTTCTACACATAGAAATGTATTGTGCTTTGCTTAACACACTATTCTACAGTCAAGAGGAGAGAATTCATCAAGTTTAATAAGCAAAAACACTGTATAAGTAGAATTTCAGCATTTTTGTGTGACCGGGAAAACCACAGTCACAAGACGAGATGCAGTTCCATAGAAACTTGCCGTTTTACCGCTGAACCTAAAAATGGGTAGAAAGTACTTTTTCTCCCTTCCTGTTAATGCCACAGACTTCGCCTTTACAGGGCACACGTTTTCTATCTTCCCCGCTTCAGCCCATGAAATATTGAGCTTCAAATGTGTTGTTAACTTTGTGTAAAAAAGTTGCTCACAGCTGTTCTAGGAACACATTGTGAAATCGCGTATATCTTTTCTTCTACACATAGGAATGTATTGTGCTTTGCTTTACACACTATTCTACAGTCAAGAGGAGAGAATTCATCAAGTTTAATAAGCAAAAACACTGTATAAGTCGAATTTCAGCATTTTTGTGTGACCGGGAAAACCACAGTCACAAGCCGAGATGCAGTTCCATAGAAACTTGCCATTTTACCGCTGAACCTAAAAATGGGTAGAAAGTACTTTTTCTCCCTTCCTGTTAATGCCACAGACTTCGCCTTTACAGGGCACACGTTTTCTATCTTCCCCGCTTC
Source organism: Ascaphus truei (assembly GCF_040206685.1). Taxonomy (NCBI): domain Eukaryota; kingdom Metazoa; phylum Chordata; class Amphibia; order Anura; family Ascaphidae; genus Ascaphus; species Ascaphus truei. The sequence continues at coordinate 2,358,525 of NC_134493.1, forward strand.
AGCCCATGAAATATTGAGCTTCAAATGTGTTGTTAACGTTGTGTAAAAAAGTTGCTCACAGCTGTTCTAGGAACACATTGTGAAATCGCGTATATCTTTTCTTCTACACATAGGAATGTATTGTGCTTTGCTTTACACACTATTCTACAGTCAAGAGGAGAGAATTCATCAAGTTTAATAAGCAAAAACACTGTATAAGTCGAATTTCAGCATTTTTGTGTGACCGGGAAAACCACAGTCACAAGCCGAGATGCAGTTCCATAGAAACTTGCCATTTTACCGCTGAACCTAAAAATGGGTAGAAAGTACTTTTTCTCCCTTCCTGTTAATGCCACAGACTTCGCCTTTACAGGGCACACGTTTTCTATCTTCCCCGCTTCAGCCCATGAAATATTGAGCTTCAAATGTGTTGTTAACATTGTGTAAAAAAGTTGCTCACAGCTGTTCTAGGAACACATTGTGAAATCGCGTATATCTTTGCTTCTACAAATAGGAATATATTGTGCTTTGCTTTACACACTATTCTACAGTCAAGAGGAGAGAATTCATCAAGTTTAATAAGCAAAAACACTGTATAAGTCGAATTTCAGCATTTTTGTGTGACCGGGAAAACCACAGTCACAAGCCGAGATGCAGTTCCATAGAAACTTGCCATTTTACCGCTGAACCTAAAAATGGGTAGAAAGTACTTTTTCTCCCTTCCTGTTAATGCCACAGACTTCGCCTTTACAGGGCACACGTTTTCTATCTTCCCCGCTTCAGCCCATGAAATATTGAGCTTCAAATGTGTTGTTAACGTGGTGTAAAAAAGTTGCTCACAGCTGTTCTAGGAACACATTGTGAAATCGCGTATATCTTTGCTTCTACACATAGCAATGTATTGTGCTTTGCTTTACACACTGTTCTACAGTCAAGAGGAGAGAATTCATCAAGTTTAATAAGCAAATACACTGTATAAGTCGAATTTCAGCATTTTTGTGTGACCGGGAAAACCAGAGTCACAAGCCGAGCTGCAGTTCCATAGAAACTTCAGTTTTACCGCTGAACCTAAAAATGGGTAGAAAGTACTTTTTCTCCCTTCCTGTTAATGCCACAGACTTCGCCTTTACAGGGCACACGTTTTCTATCTTCCCCGCTTCAGCCCATGAAATATTGAGCTTCAAATGTGTTGTTAACATTGTGTAAAAAAGTTGCTCACAGCTGTTTTGGGAACACATTGTGAAATCGCGTATATCTTTGCTTCTACACATAGGAATGTATTGTGCTTTGCTTTACACACTATTCTACAGTCAAGAGGAGAGAATTCATCAAGTTTAATAAGCACAAACAATGTATAAGTCGAATTTCAGCATTTTTGTGTGACCGGGAAAACCACAGTCACAAGCCGAGATGCAGTTCCATAGAAACTTGCCATTTTACCGCTGAACCTAAAAATGGGTAGAAAGTACTTTTTCTCCCTTCCTGTTAATGCCACAGACTTCGCCTTTACAGGGCACACGTTTTCTATCTTCCCCGCTTCAGCCCATGAAATATTGAGCTTCAAATGTGTTGTTAACGTTGTGTAAAAAAGTTGCTCACAGCTGTTCTTGGAACACATTGTGAAATCGCGTATATCTTTGCTTCTACACATAGAAATGTATTGTGCTTTGCTTTACACACTATTCTACAGTCAAGAGGAGAGAATTCATCAAGTTTAATAAGCAAAAACACCGTATAAGTCGAATTTCAGCATTTTTGTGTGACCGGGAAAACCACAGTCACAAGTCGAGATGCAGTTCCATAGAAACTTGCCATTTTACCGCTGAACCTAAAAATGGGTAGAAAGTACTTTTTCTCCCTTCCTGTTAATGCCACAGACTTCGCCTTTACAGGGCACACGTTTTCTATCTTCCCCGCTTCAGCCCATGAAATATTGAGCTTCAAATGTGTTGTTAACATTGTGTAAAAAAGTTGCTCACAGCTGTACTTGGAACACATTGTGAAATCGCGTATATCTTTGCTTCTACACATAGAAATGTATTGTGCTTTGCTTTACACACTATTCTACAGTCAAGAGGAGAGAATTCATCAAGTTTAATAAGCACAAACACTGTATAAGTCGAATTTCAGCATTTTTGTGTGACCGGGAAAACCACAGTCACAAGCCGAGATGCAGTTCCATAGAGACTTGCCATTTTACCGCTGAACCTAAAAATGGGTAGAAAGTACTTTTTCTCCCTTCCTGTTAATGCCACAGACTTCGCCTTTACAGGGCACACGTTTTCTATCTTCCCCGCTTCAGCCCATGAAATATTGAGCTTCAAATGTGTTGTTAACATTGTGTAAAAAAGTTGCTCACAGCTGTTCTAGGAACACATTGTGAAAACGCGTATATCTTTGCTTCTACACATAGCAATGTATTGTGCTTTGCTTTACACACCATTCTACAGTGAAGAGGAGAGAATTCATCAAGTTTAATAAGCAAAAACACTGTATAAGTCGAATTTCAGCATTATTGTGTGACCGGGAAAACCACAGTCACAAGCCGAGATGCAGTTCCATAGAAACTTGCCATTTTACCGCTGAACCTAAAAATGGGTAGAAAGTACTTTTTCTCCCTTCCTGTTAATGCCACAGACTTCGCCTTTACAGGGCACACGTTTTCTATCTTCCCCGCTTCAGCCCATGAAATATTGAGCTTCAAATGTGTTGTTAACATTGTGTAAAAAAGTTGCTCACAGCTGTTCTAGGAACACTTTGTGAAATCGCGTATATCTTTGCTTCTACACATAGGAATGTATTGTGCTTTGCTTTACACACTATTCTACAGTCAAGAGGAGAGAATTCATCAAGTTTAATAAGCACAAACACTGTATAAGTCGAATTTCAGCATTTTTGTGTGACCGGGAAAACCACAGTCACAAGCCGAGATGCAGTTCCATAGAAACTTGCCATTTTACCGCTGAACCTAAAAATGGGTAGAAAGTACTTTTTCTCCCTTCCTGTTAATGCCACAGACTTCGCCTTTACAGGGCACAGGTTTTCTATCTTCCCCGCTTCTTGCCATGAAATATTGAGCTTCAAATGTGTTGTTAACATTGTGTAAAAAAGTTGCTCACAGCTGTTCTTGGAACACATTGTGAAATCGCGTATATCTTTGCTTCTACACATAGCAATGTATTGTGCTTTGCTTTACACACTATTCTACCGTCAAGAGGAGAGAATTCATCAAGTTTAATAAGCACAAACACTGTATAAGTCGAATTTCAGCATTTTTGTGTGACCGGGAAAACCACAGTCACAAGCCGAGCTGCAGTTCCATAGAAATTTCAGTTTTACCGCTGAACTAAAAATGGGTAGAAAGTACTTTTTCTCCCTTCCTGTTAATGCCACAGACTTCCCCTTTACAGTGCACACTTTGTCTAATCCTCCCCGCTTCAGCCCAGAAATATTGAGCTTCAGATGTGTTGTTAACGTTGAGTAAAAAAGTTGCTCGCAGCTGTTCTAGGAACACATTCTGAAATCGCGTATATCTTTGCTTCTACACATAGCAATGTATTGTGCTTTGCTTTACACACTATTCTACCGTCAAGAGGAGAGAATTCATCAAGTTTAATAAGCACAAACACTGTATAAGTCGAATTTCAGCATTTTTGTGTGACCGGGAAAACCACAGTCACAAGCCGAGCTGTAGTTCCATAGAAATTTCAGTTTTACCGCTGAACTAAAAATGGGTAGAAAGTACTTTTTCTCCCTTCCTGTTAATGCCACAGACTTCCCCTTTACAGTGCACACTTTGTCTAATCCTCCCCGCTTCAGCCCAGAAATATTGAGCTTCAGATGTGTTCTTAACGTTGAGTAAAAAAGTTGCTCGCAGCTGTTCTAGGAACACATTCTGAAATCGCGTATATCTTTGCTTCTACACATAGCAATGTATTGTGCTTTGCTTTACACACTATTCTACCGTCAAGAGGAGAGAATTCATCAAGTTTAATAAGCACAAACACTGTATAAGCCGAATTTCAGCATTTTTGTGTGACCGGGAAAACCACAGTCACAAGCCGAGCTGCAGTTCCATAGAAATTTCAGTTTTACCGCTGAACTAAAAATGGGTAGAAAGTACTTTTTCTCCCTTCCTGTTAATGCCACAGACTTCCCCTTTACAGTGCACACTTTGTCTAATCCTCCCCGCTTCAGCCCAGAAATATTGAGCTTCAGATGTGTTGTTAACGTTGAGTAAAAAAGTTGCTCGCAGCTGTTCTAGGAACACATTCTGAAATCGCGTATATCTTTGCTTCTACACATAGCAATGTATTGTGCTTTGCTTTACACACTATTCTACCGTCAAGAGGAGAGAATTCATCAAGTTTAATAAGCACAAACACTGTATAAGCCGAATTTCAGCATTTTTGTGTGACCGGGAAAACCACAGTCACAAGCCGAGCTGCAGTTCCATAGAAATTTCAGTTTTACTGCTGAACTAAAAATGGGTAGAAAGTTCTTTTTCTCCCTTCCTGTTAATGCCACAGACTTCCCCTTTACAGTGCACACTTTGTCTAATCCTCCCCGCTTCAGCCCAGAAATATTGAGCTTCAGATGTGTTGTTAACGTTGAGTAAAAAAGTTGCTCGCAGCTGTTCTAGGAACACATTCTGAAATCGCGTATATCTTTGCTTCTACACATAGCAATGTATTGTGCTTTGCTTTACACACTATTCTACCGTCAAGAGGAGAGAATTCATCAAGTTTAATAAGCACAAACACTGTATAAGTCGAATTTCAGCATTTTTGTGTGACCGGGAAAACCACAGTCACAAGCCGAGCTGCAGTTCCATAGAAATTTCAGTTTTACCGCTGAACTAAAAATGGGTAGAAAGTACTTTTTCTCCCTTCCTGTTAATGCCACAGACTTCCCCTTTACAGTGCACACTTTGTCTAATCCTCCCCGCTTCAGCCCAGAAATATTGAGCTTCAGATGTGTTGTTAACGTTGAGTAAAAAAGTTGATCGCAGCTGTTCTAGGAACACATTCTGAAATCGCGTATATCTTTGCTTCTACACATAGCAATGTATTGTGCTTTGCTTTACACACTATTCTACCGTCAAGAGGAGAGAATTCATCAAGTTTAATAAGCACAAACACTGTATAAGTCGAATTTCAGCATTTTTGTGTGACCGGGAAAACCACAGTCACAAGCCGAGCTGCAGTTCCATAGAAATTTCAGTTTTACCGCTGAACTAAAAATGGGTAGAAAGTACTTTTTCTCCCTTCCTGTTAATGCCACAGACTTCCCCTTTACAGTGCACACTTTGTCTAATCCTCCCCGCTTCAGCCCAGAAATATTGAGCTTCAGATGTGTTGTTAACGTTGAGTAAAAAAGTTGCTCGCAGCTGTTCTAGGATCACATTATGAAATCGCGTATATCTTTGCTTCTACACATAGCAATGTATTGTGCTTTGCTTTACACACTATTCTACCGTCAAGAGGAGAGAATTCATCAAGTTTAATAAGCACAAACACTGTATAAGTCGAATTTCAGCATTTTTGTGTGACCGGGAAAACCACAGTCACAAGACGAGATGCAGTTCCATAGAAACTTGCCATTTTACCTCTGAACCTAAAAATGGGTAGAAAGTACTTTTTCTCCCTTCCTGTTAATGCCACAGACTTCGCCTTTACAGGGCACACGTTTTCTATCTTCCCCGCTTCAGCCCATGAAATATTGAGCTTCAAATGTGTTGTTAACATTGTGTAAAAAAGTTGCTCACAGCTGTTCTAGGAACACATTGTGAAATCGCGTATATCTTTTCTTCTACACATACAGGTAGGAATGTATTGTGCTTTGCTTTACACACTATTCTACAGTCAAGAGGAGAGAATTCATCAAGTTTAATAAGCAAAAACACAGTATAAGTCGAATTTCAGCATTTTTGTGTGACCGGGAAAACCACAGTCACAAGCCGAGATGCAGTTCCATAGAAACTTGCCATTTTACCGCTGAACCTAAAAATGGGTAGAAAGTACTTTTTCTCCCTTCCTGTTAATGCCACAGACTTCGCCTTTACAGGGCACACGTTTTCTATCTTCTCCGCTTCAGCCCATGAAATATTGAGCTTCAAATGTGTTGTTAACGTGGTGTAAAAAAGTTGCTCACAGCTGTTCTAGGAACACATTGTGAAATCGCGTATATCTTTGCTTCTACACATAGCAATGTATTGTGCTTTGCTTTACACACTATTCTACAGTCAAGAGGAGAGAATTCATCAAGTTTAATAAGCAAATACACTGTATAAGTCGAATTTCAGCATTTTTGTGTGACCGGGAAAACCACAGTCACAAGCCGAGATGCAGTTCCATAGAAACTTGCCATTTTACCGCTGAGCCTAAAAATGGGTAGAAAGTACTTTTTCTCCCTTCCTGTTAATGCCACAGACTTCGCCTTTACAGGGCACACGTTTTCTATCTTCCCCGCTTCAGCCCATGAAATATTGAGCTTCAAATGTGTTGTTAACAGTGTGTAAAAAAGTTGCTCGCAGCTGTTCTAGGAACACATTCTGAAATCGCGTATATCTTTGCTTCTACACATAGCAATGTATTGTGCTTTGCTTTACACACTATTCTACCGTCAAGAGGAGAGAATTCATCAAGTTTAATAAGCACAAACACTGTATAAGCCGAATTTCAGCATTTTTGTGTGACCGGGAAAACCACAGTCACAAGCCGAGCTGCAGTTCCATAGAAATTTCAGTTTTACCGCTGAACTAAAAATGGGTAGAAAGTACTTTTTCTCCCTTCCTGTTAATGCCACAGACTTCCCCTTTACAGTGCACACTTTGTCTAATCCTCCCCGCTTCAGCCCAGAAATATTGAGCTTCAGATGTGTTGTTAACGTTGAGTAAAAAAGTTGCTCGCAGCTGTTCTAGGAACACATTCTGAAATCGCGTATATCTTTGCTTCTACACATAGCAATGTATTGTGCTTTGCTTTACACACTATTCTACCGTCAAGAGGAGAGAATTCATCAAGTTTAATAAGCACAAACACTGTATAAGCCGAATTTCAGCATTTTTGTGTGACCGGGAAAACCACAGTCACAAGCCGAGCTGCAGTTCCATAGAAATTTCAGTTTTACTGCTGAACTAAAAATGGGTAGAAAGTTCTTTTTCTCCCTTCCTGTTAATGCCACAGACTTCCCCTTTACAGTGCACACTTTGTCTAATCGTCCCCGCTTCAGCCCAGAAATATTGAGCTTCAGAAGTGTTGTTAACGTTGAGTAAAAAAGTTGCTCGCAGCTGTTCTAGGAACACATTCTGAAATCGCGTATATCTTTGCTTCTACACATAGCAATGTATTGTGCTTTGCTTTACACACTATTCTACCGTCAAGAGGAGAGAATTCATCAAGTTTAATAAGCACAAACACTGTATAAGTCGAATTTCAGCATTTTTGTGTGACCGGGAAAACCACAGTCACAAGCCGAGCTGCAGTTCCATAGAAATTTCAGTTTTACCGCTGAACTAAAAATGGGTAGAAAGTACTTTTTCTCCCTTCCTGTTAATGCCACAGACTTCCCCTTTACAGTGCACACTTTGTCTAATCCTCCCCGCTTCAGCCCAGAAATATTGAGCTTCAGATGTGTTGTTAACGTTGAGTAAAAAAGTTGATCGCAGCTGTTCTAGGAACACATTCTGAAATCGCGTATATCTTTGCTTCTACACATAGCAATGTATTGTGCTTTGCTTTACACACTATTCTACCGTCAAGAGGAGAGAATTCATCAAGTTTAATAAGCACAAACACTGTATAAGTCGAATTTCAGCATTTTTGTGTGACCGGGAAAACCACAGTCACAAGCCGAGCTGCAGTTCCATAGAAATTTCAGTTTTACCGCTGAACTAAAAATGGGTAGAAAGTACTTTTTCTCCCTTCCTGTTAATGCCACAGACTTCCCCTTTACAGTGCACACTTTGTCTAATCCTCCCCGCTTCAGCCCAGAAATATTGAGCTTCAGATGTGTTGTTAACGTTGAGTAAAAAAGTTGCTCGCAGCTGTTCTAGGATCACTTTATGAAATCGCGTATATCTTTGCTTCTACACATAGCAATGTATTGTGCTTTGCTTTACACACTATTCTACCGTCAAGAGGAGAGAATTCATCAAGTTTAATAAGCACAAACACTGTATAAGTCGAATTTCAGCATTTTTGTGTGACCGGGAAAACCACAGTCACAAGACGAGATGCAGTTCCATAGAAACTTGCCATTTTACCTCTGAACCTAAAAATGGGTAGAAAGTACTTTTTCTCCCTTCCTGTTAATGCCACAGACTTCGCCTTTACAGGGCACACGTTTTCTATCTTCCCCGCTTCAGCCCATGAAATATTGAGCTTCAAATGTGTTGTTAACTTTGTGTAAAAAAGTTGCTCACAGCTGTTCTAGGAACACATTGTGAAATCGCGTATATCTTTTCTTCTACACATACAGGTAGGAATGTATTGTGCTTTGCTTTACACACTATTCTACAGTCAAGAGGAGAGAATTCATCAAGTTTAATAAGCAAAAACACAGTATAAGTCGAATTTCAGCATTTTTGTGTGACCGGGAAAACCACAGTCACAAGCCGAGATGCAGTTCCATAGAAACTTGCCATTTTACCGCTGAACCTAAAAATGGGTAGAAAGTACTTTTTCTCCCTTCCTGTTAATGCCACAGACTTCGCCTTTACAGGGCACACGTTTTCTATCTTCTCCGCTTCAGCCCATGAAATATTGAGCTTCAAATGTGTTGTTAACGTGGTGTAAAAAAGTTGCTCACAGCTGTTCTAGGAACACATTGTGAAATCGCGTATATCTTTGCTTCTACACATAGCAATGTATTGTGCTTTGCTTTACACACTATTCTACAGTCAAGAGGAGAGAATTCATCAAGTTTAATAAGCAAATACACTGTATAAGTCGAATTTCAGCATTTTTGTGTGACCGGGAAAACCACAGTCACAAGCCGAGATGCAGTTCCATAGAAACTTGCCATTTTACCGCTGAGCCTAAAAATGGGTAGAAAGTACTTTTTCTCCCTTCCTGTTAATGCCACAGACTTCGCCTTTACAGGGCACACGTTTTCTATCTTCCCCGCTTCAGCCCATGAAATATTGAGCTTCAAATGTGTTGTTAACAGTATGTAAAAAAGTTGCTCACAGCTGTTCTTGGAACACATTGTGAAATCGCGTATATCTTTGCTTCTACACATAGAAATGTATTGTGCTTTGCTTAACACACTATTCTACAGTCAAGAGGAGAGAATTCATCAAGTTTAATAAGCAAAAACACTGTATAAGTAGAATTTCAGCATTTTTGTGTGACCGGGAAAACCACAGTCACAAGACGAGATGCAGTTCCATAGAAACTTGCCGTTTTACCGCTGAACCTAAAAATGGGTAGAAAGTACTTTTTCTCCCTTCCTGTTAATGCCACAGACTTCGCCTTTACAGGGCACACGTTTTCTATCTTCCCCGCTTCAGCCCATGAAATATTGAGCTTCAAATGTGTTGTTAACGTTGTGTAAAAAAGTTGCTCACAGCTGTTCTAGGAACACATTGTGAAATCGCGTATATCTTTTCTTCTACACATAGGAATGTATTGTGCTTTGCTTTACACACTATTCTACAGTCAAGAGGAGAGAATTCATCAAGTTTAATAAGCAAAAACACTGTATAAGTCGAATTTCAGCATTTTTGTGTGACCGGGAAAACCACAGTCACAAGCCGAGATGCAGTTCCATAGAAACTTGCCATTTTACCGCTGAACCTAAAAATGGGTAGAAAGTACTTTTTCTCCCTTCCTGTTAATGCCACAGACTTCGCCTTTACAGGGCACACGTTTTCTATCTTCCCCGCTTCAGCCCATGAAATATTGAGCTTCAAATGTGTTGTTAACATTGTGTAAAAAAGTTGCTCACAGCTGTTCTAGGAACACATTGTGAAATCGCGTATATCTTTGCTTCTACACATAGGAATATATTGTGCTTTGCTTTACACACTATTCTACAGTCAAGAGGAGAGAATTCATCAAGTTTAATAAGCAAAAACACTGTATAAGTCGAATTTCAGCATTTTTGTGTGACCGGGAAAACCACAGTCACAAGCCGAGATGCAGTTCCATAGAAACTTGCCATTTTACCGCTGAACCTAAAAATGGGTAGAAAGTACTTTTTCTCCCTTCCTGTTAATGCCACAGACTTCGCCTTTACAGGGCACACGTTTTCTATCTTCCCCGCTTCAGCCCATGAAATATTGAGCTTCAAATGTGTTGTTAACGTGGTGTAAAAAAGTTGCTCACAGCTGTTCTAGGAACACATTGTGAAATCGCGTATATCTTTGCTTCTACACATAGCAATGTATTGTGCTTTGCTTTACACACTATTCTACAGTCAAGAGGAGAGAATTCATCAAGTTTAATAAGCAAATACACTGTATAAGTCGAATTTCAGCATTTTTGTGTGACCGGGAAAACCAGAGTCACAAGCCGAGCTGCAGTTCCATAGAAACTTCAGTTTTACCGCTGAACCTAAAAATGGGTAGAAAGTACTTTTTCTCCCTTCCTGTTAATGCCACAGACTTCGCCTTTACAGGGCACACGTTTTCTATCTTCCCCGCTTCAGCCCATGAAATATTGAGCTTCAAATGTGTTGTTAACATTGTGTAAAAAAGTTGCTCACAGCTGTTTTGGGAACACATTGTGAAATCGCGTATATCTTTGCTTCTACACATAGAAATGTATTGTGCTTTGCTTTACACACTATTCTACAGTCAAGAGGAGAGAATTCATCAAGTTTAATAAGCAAAAACACTGTATAAGTCGAATTTCAGCATTTTTGTGTGACCGGGAAAACCACAGTCACAAGCCGAGATGCAGTTCCATAGAAACTTGCCATTTTATTGCTGAACCTAAAAATGGGTAGAAAGTACTTTTTCTCCCTTCCTGTTAATGCCACAGACTTCGCCTTTACAGGGCACACGTTCTCTATCTTCCCCGCTTCAGCCCATGAAATATTGAGCTTCAAATGTGTTGTTAACGTGGTGTAAAAAAGTTGCTCACAGCTGTTCTAGGAACACATTGTGAAATCGCGTATATCTTTGCTTCTACACATAGCAATGTATTGTGCTTTGCTTTACACACTATTCTACAGTCAAGAGGAGAGAATTCATCAAGTTTAATAAGCAAAAACACTGTATAAGTCGAATTTCAGCATTTTTGTGTGACCGGGAAAACCACAGTCACAAGCCGAGATGCAGTTCCATAGAAACTTGCCATTTTACCGCTGAACCTAAAAATGGGTAGAAAGTACTTTTTCTCCCTTCCTGTTAATGCCACAGACTTCGCCTTTACAGGGCACACGTTTTCTATCTTCCCCGCTTCAGCCCATGAAATATTGAGCTTCAAATGTGTTGTTAACTTTGTGTAAAAAAGTTGCTCACAGCTGTTCTAGGAACACATTGTGAAATCGCGTATATCTTTGCTTCTACACATAGGAATGTATTGTGCTTTGCTTAACACACTATTCTACAGTCAAGAGGAGAGAATTCATCAAGTTTAATAAGCACAAACACTGTATAAGTCGAATTTCAGCATTTTTGTGTGACCGGGAAAACCACAGTCACAAGCCGAGATGCAGTTCCATAGAAACTTGCCATTTTACCGCTGAACCTAAAAATGGGTAGAAAGTACTTTTTCTCCCTTCCTGTTAATGCCACAGACTTCGCCTTTACAGGGCACACGTTTTCTATCTTCCCCGCTTCAGCCCATGAAATATTGAGCTTCAAATGTGTTGTTAACTTTGTGTAAAAAAGTTGCTCACAGCTGTTCTAGGAACACATTGTGAAATCGCGTATATCTTTGCTTCTACACATAGGAATGTATTGTGCTTTGCTTAACACACTATTCTACAGTCAAGAGGAGAGAATTCATCAAGTTTAATAAGCACAAACACTGTATAAGTCGAATTTCAGCATTTTTGTGTGACCGGGAAAACCACAGTCACAAGCCGAGATGCAGTTCCATAGAAACTTGCCATTTTACCGCTGAACCTAAAAATGGGTAGAAAGTACTTTTTCTCCCTTCCTGTTAATGCCACAGACTTCGCCTTTACAGGGCACACGTTTTCTATCTTCCCCGCTTCAGCCCATGAAATATTGAGCTTCAAATGTGTTGTTAACGTTGTGTAAAAAAGTTGCTCACAGCTGTTCTTGGAACACATTGTGAAATCGCGTATATCTTTGCTTCTACACATAGAAATGTATTGTGCTTTGCTTTACACACTATTCTACAGTCAAGAGGAGAGAATTCATCAAGTTTAATAAGCAAAAACACTGTATAAGTCGAATTTCAGCATTTTTGTGTGACCGGGAAAACCACAGTCACAAGCCGAGATGCAGTTCCATAGAAACTTGCCATTTTACCGCTGAACCTAAAAATGGGTAGAAAGTACTTTTTCTCCCTTCCTGTTAATGCCACAGACTTGGCCTTTACAGGGCACACGTTTTCTATCTTCCCCGCTTCAGCCCATGAAATATTGAGCTTCAAATCTGTTGTTAACGTGGTGTAAAAAAGTTGCTCACAGCTGTTCTAGGAACACATTGTGAAATCGCGTATATCTTTGCTTCTACACATAGCAATGTATTGTGCTTTGCTTTACACACTATTCTACAGTCAAGAGGAGAGAATTCATCAAGTTTAATAAGCAAAAACACTGTATAAGTCGAATTTCAGCATTTTTGTGTGACCGGGAAAACCACAGTCACAAGTCGAGATGCAGTTCCATAGAAACTTGCCATTTTACCGCTGAACCTAAAAATGGGTAGAAAGTACTTTTTCTCCCTTCCTGTTAATGCCACAGACTTCGCCTTTACAGGGCACACGTTTTCTATCTTCCCCGCTTCAGCCCATGAAATATTGAGCTTCAAATGTGTTGTTAACATTGTGTAAAAAAGTTGCTCACAGCTGTACTTGGAACACATTGTGAAATCGCGTATATCTTTGCTTCTACACATAGAAATGTATTGTGCTTTGCTTTACACACTATTCTACAGTCAAGAGGAGAGAATTCATCAAGTTTAATAAGCACAAACACTGTATAAGTCGAATTTCAGCATTTTTGTGTGACCGGGAAAACCACAGTCACAAGCCGAGATGCAGTTCCATAGAGACTTGCCATTTTACCGCTGAACCTAAAAATGGGTAGAAAGTACTTTTTCTCCCTTCCTGTTAATGCCACAGACTTCGCCTTTACAGGGCACACGTTTTCTATCTTCCCCGCTTCAGCCCATGAAATATTGAGCTTCAAATGTGTTGTTAACATTGTGTAAAAAAGTTGCTCACAGCTGTTCTAGGAACACATTGTGAAATCGCGTATATCTTTGCTTCTACACATAGCAATGTATTGTGCTTTGCTTTACACACCATTCTACAGTGAAGAGGAGAGAATTCATCAAGTTTAATAAGCAAAAACACTGTATAAGTCGAATTTCAGCATTATTGTGTGACCGGGAAAACCACAGTCACAAGCCGAGATGCAGTTCCATAGAAACTTGCCATTTTACCGCTGAACCTAAAAATGGGTAGAAAGTACTTTTTCTCCCTTCCTGTTAATGCCACAGACTTCGCCTTTACAGGGCACACGTTTTCTATCTTCCCCGCTTCAGCCCATGAAATATTGAGCTTCAAATGTGTTGTTAACATTGTGTAAAAAAGTTGCTCACAGCTGTTTTGGGAACACATTGTGAAATCGCGTATATCTTTGCTTCTACACATAGAAATGTATTGTGCTTTGCTTTACACACTATTCTACAGTCAAGAGGAGAGAATTCATCAAGTTTAATAAGCAAAAACACTGTATAAGTCGAATTTCAGCATTTTTGTGTGACCGGGAAAACCACAGTCACAAGCCGAGATGCAGTTCCATAGAAACTTGCCATTTTATTGCTGAACCTAAAAATGGGTAGAAAGTACTTTTTCTCCCTTCCTGTTAATGCCACAGACTTCGCCTTTACAGGGCACACGTTCTCTATCTTCCCCGCTTCAGCCCATGAAATATTGAGCTTCAAATGTGTTGTTAACGTGGTGTAAAAAAGTTGCTCACAGCTGTTCTAGGAACACATTGTGAAATCGCGTATATCTTTGCTTCTACACATAGCAATGTATTGTGCTTTGCTTTACACACTATTCTACAGTCAAGAGGAGAGAATTCATCAAGTTTAATAAGCAAAAACACTGTATAAGTCGAATTTCAGCATTTTTGTGTGACCGGGAAAACCACAGTCACAAGCCGAGCTGCAGTTCCATAGAAATTTCAGTTTTACCGCTGAACTAAAAATGGGTAGAAAGTACTTTTTCTCCCTTCCTGTTAATGCCACAGACTTCGCCTTTACAGGGCACACGTTTTGTATCTTCCCCGCTTCAGCCCATGAAATATTGAGCTTCAAATGTGTTGTTAACATTGTGTAAAAAAGTTGCTCACAGCTGTTCTAGGAACACATTGTGAAATCGCGTATATCTTTGCTTCTACACATAGGAATGTATTGTGCTTTGCTTTACACACTATTCTACAGTCAAGAGGAGAGAATTCATCAAGTTTAATAAGCAAAAACACTGTATAAGTCGAATTTCAGCATTTTTGTGTGACCGGGAAAACCACAGTCACAAGCCGAGATGCAGTTCCATAGAAACTTGCCATTTTACCGCTGAACCTAAAAATGGGTAGAAAGTACTTTTTCTCCCTTCCTGTTAATGCCACAGACTTCGCCTTTACAGGGCACACGTTTTCTATCTTCCCCGCTTCAGCCCATGAAATATTGAGCTTCAAATCTGTTGTTAACGTGGTGTAAAAAAGTTGCTCACAGCTGTTCTAGGAACACATTGTGAAATCGCGTATATCTTTGCTTCTACACATAGGAATGTATTGTGCTTTGCTTTACACACTATTCTACAGTCAAGAGGAGAGAATTCATCAAGTTTAATAAGCAAAAACACTGTATAAGTCGATTTTCAGCATTATTGTGTGACCGGGAAAACCACAGTCACAAGCCGAGATGCAGTTCCATAGAAACTTGCCATTTTACCGCTGAACCTAAAAATGGGTAGAAAGTACTTTTTCTCCCTTCCTGTTAATGCCACAGACTTCGCCTTTACAGGGCACACGTTTTCTATCTTCCCCGCTTCAGCCCATGAAATATTGAGCTTCAAATGTGTTGTTAACATTGTGTAAAAAAGTTGCTCACAGCTGTCCTAGGAACACATTGTGAAATCGCGTATATCTTTTCTTCTACACATAGGAATGTATTGTGCTTTGCTTTACACACTATTCTACAGTCAAGAGGAGAGAATTCATCAAGTTTAATAAGCAAAAACACTGTATAAGTCGAATTTCAGCATTTTTGTGTGACCGGGAAAACCACAGTCACAAGCCGAGATGCAGTTCCATAGAAACTTGCCATTTTACCGCTGAACCTAAAAATGGGTAGAAAGTACTTTTTCTCCCTTCCTGTTAATGCCACAGACTTCGCCTTTACAGGGCACACGTTTTCTATCTTCCCCGTTTCAGCCCATGAAATATTGAGCTTCAAATGTGTTGTTAACATTGTGTAAAAAAGTTGCTCACAGCTGTTCTAGGAACACATTGTGAAATCGCGTATATCTTTTCTTCTACACATAGGAATGTATTGTGCTTTGCTTAACACACTATTCTACAGTCAAGAGGAGAGAATTCATCAAGTTTAATAAGCAAAAACACTGTATAAGTCGAATTTCAGCATTTTTGTGTGACCGGGAAAACCACAGTCACAAGCCGAGATGCAGTTCCATAGAAACTTGCCATTTTACCATTGAACCTAAAAATGGGTAGAAAGTACTTTTTCTCCCTTCCTGTTAATGCCACAGACTTCGCCTTTACAGGGCACACGTTTTCTATCTTCCCCGCTTCAGCCCATGAAATATTGAGCTTCAAATGTGTTGTTAACATTGTGTAAAAAAGTTGCTCACAGCTGTTCTAGGAACACATTGTGAAATCGCGTATACAGTATCTTTGCTTCTACACATAGCAATGTATTGTGCTTTGCTTTACACACTATTCTACAGTCAAGAGGAGAGAATTCATCAAGTTTAATAAGCAAAAACACTGTATAAGTCGATTTTCAGCATTATTGTGTGACCGGGAAAACCACAGTCACAAGCCGAGATGCAGTTCCATAGAAACTTGCCATTTTACCGCTGAACCTAAAAATGGGTAGAAAGTACTTTTTCTCCCTTCCTGTTAATGCCACAGACTTCGCCTTTACAGGGCACCCGTTTTCTATCTTCCCCGCTTCAGCCCATGAAATATTGAGCTTCAAATGTGTTGTTAACATTGTGTAAAAAAGTTGCTCACAGCTGTTCTAGGAACACATTGTGAAATCGCGTATATCTTTTCTTCTACACATAGGAATGTATTGTGCTTTGCTTTACACACTATTCTACAGTCAAGAGGAGAGAATTCATCAAGTTTAATAAGCAAAAACACTGTATAAGTCGAATTTCAGCATTTTTGTGTGACAGGGAAAACCACAGTCACAAGCCGAGATGCAGTTCCATAGAAACTTGCCATTTTACCGCTGAACCTAAAAATGGGTAGAAAGTACTTTTTCTCCCTTCCTGTTAATGCCACAGACTTCGCCTTTACAGGGCACACGTTTTCTATCTTCCCCGCTTCAGCCCATGAAATATTGAGCTTCAAATGTGTTGTTAACGTGGTGTAAAAAAGTTGCTCACAGCTGTTCTAGGAACACATTGTGAAATCGCGTATATCTTTGCTTCTACACATAGCAATGTATTGTGCTTTGCTTTACACACTATTCTACAGTCAAGAGGAGAGAATTCATCAAGTTTAATAAGCAAAAACACTGTATAAGTCGAATTTCAGCATTTTTGTGTGACCGGGAAAACCACAGTCACAAGCCGAGATGCAGTTCCATAGAAACTTGCCATTTTACCGCTGAACCTAAAAATGGGTAGAAAGTACTTTTTCTCCCTTCCTGTTAATGCCACAGACTTCGCCTTTACAGGGCACACGTTTTCTATCTTCCCCGCTTCAGCCCATGAAATATTGAGCTTCAAATGTGTTGTTAACGTTGTGTAAAAAAGTTGCTCACAGCTGTTCTAGGAACACATTGTGAAATCGCGTATATCTTTTCTTCTACACATAGGAATGTATTGTGCTTTGCTTTACACACTATTCTACAGTCAAGAGGAGAGAATTCATCAAGTTTAATAAGCAAAAACACTGTATAAGTCGAATTTCAGCATTTTTGTGTGACAGGGAAAACCACAGTCACAAGCCGAGATGCAGTTCCATAGAAACTTGCCATTTTACCGCTGAACCTAAAAATGGGTAGAAAGTACTTTTTCTCCCTTCCTGTTAATGCCACAGACTTCGCCTTTACAGGGCACACGTTTTCTATCTTCCCCGCTTCAGCCCATGAAATATTGAGCTTCAAATGTGTTGTTAACGTGGTGTAAAAAAGTTGCTCACAGCTGTTCTAGGAACACATTGTGAAATCGCGTATATCTTTGCTTCTACACATAGCAATGTATTGTGCTTTGCTTTACACACTATTCTACAGTCAAGAGGAGAGAATTCATCAAGTTTAATAAGCAAAAACACTGTATAAGTCGAATTTCAGCATTTTTGTGTGACCGGGAAAACCACAGTCACAAGCCGAGATGCAGTTCCATAGAAACTTGCCATTTTACCGCTGAACCTAAAAATGGGTAGAAAGTACTTTTTCTCCCTTCCTGTTAATGCCACAGACTTCGCCTTTACAGGGCACACGTTTTCTATCTTCCCCGCTTCAGCCCATGAAATATTGAGCTTCAAATGTGTTGTTAACGTTGTGTAAAAAAGTTGCTCACAGCTGTTCTAGGAACACATTGTGAAATCGCGTATATCTTTTCTTCTACACATAGGAATGTATTGTGCTTTGCTTTACACACTATTCTACAGTCAAGAGGAGAGAATTCATCAAGTTTAATAAGCAAAAACTCTGTATAAGTCGAATTTCAGCATTTTTGTGTGACCGGGAAAACCACAGTCACAAGCCGAGATGCAGTTCCATAGAAACTTGCCATTTTACCGCTGAACCTAAAAAAGGGTAGAAAGTACTTTTTCTCCCTTCCTGTTAATGCCACAGACTTCGCCTTTACAGGGCACACGTTTTCTATCTTCCCCGCTTCAGCCCATGAAATATTGAGCTTCAAATGTGTTGTTAACGTTGTGTAAAAAAGTTGCTCACAGCTGTTCTAGGAACACATTGTGAAATCGCGTATATCTTTGCTTCTAAACATAGGAATGTATTGTGCTTTGCTTTACACACTATTCTACAGTCAAGAGGAGAGAATTCATCAAGTTTAATAAGCAAAAACACTGTATAAGTCGAATTTCAGCATTTTTGTGTGACCGGGAAAACCACAGTCCCAAGCCGAGATGCAGTTCCATAGAAACTTGCCATTTTACCGCTGAACCTAAAAATGGGTAGAAAGTACTTTTTCTCCCTTCCTGTTAATGCCACAGACTTCGCCTTTACAGGGCACACGTTTTCTATCTTCCCCGCTTCAGCCCATGAAATATTGAGCTTCAAATCTGTTGTTAACGTGGTGTAAAAAAGTTGCTCACAGCTGTTCTAGGAACACATTGTGAAATCGCGTATATCTTTGCTTCTACACATAGCAATGTATTGTGCTTTGCTTTACACACTATTCTACAGTCAAGAGGAGAGAATTCATCAAGTTTAATAAGCAAAAACACTGTATAAGTCGAATTTCAGCATTTTTGTGTGACCGGGAAAACCACAGTCACAAGCCGAGATGCAGTTCCATAGAAACTTGCCGTTTTACCGCTGAACCTAAAAATGGGTAGAAAGTACTTTTTCTCCCTTCCTGTTAATGCCACAGACTTCGCCTTTACAGGGCACACGTTTTCTATCTTCCCCGCTTCAGCCCATGAAATATTGAGCTTCAAATCTGTTGTTAACGTGGTGTGAAAAAGTTGCTCACAGCTGTTCTAGGAACACATTGTGAAATCGCGTATATCTTTGCTTCTACACATAGGAATGTATTGTGCTTTGCTTTACACACTATTCTACAGTCAAGAGGAGAGAATTCATCAAGTTTAATAAGCAAAAACACTGTATAAGTCGAATTTCAGCATTTTTGTGTGACCGGGAAAACCACAGTCACAAGCCGAGATGCAGTTCCATAAAAACTTGCCATTTTACCGCTGAACCTAAAAATGGGTAGAAAGTACTTTTTCTCCCTTCCTGTTAATGCCACAGACTTCGCCTTTACAGGGCACACGTTTTCTATCTTCCCCGCTTCAGCCCATGAAATATTGAGCTTCAAATGTGTTGTTAACATTGTGTAAAAAAGTTGCTCACAGCTGTTCTAGGAACACATTGTGAAATCGCGTATATCTTTGCTTCTACACATAGGAATGTATTGTGCTTTGCTTTACACACTATTCTACAGTCAAGAGGAGAGAATTCATCAAGTTTAATAAGCAAAAACACTGTATAAGTCGAATTTCAGCATTTTTGTGTGACCGGGAAAACCACAGTCACAAGCCGAGATGCAGTTCCATAGAAACTTGCCATTTTACCGCTGAACCTAAAAATGGGTAGAAAGTACTTTTTCTCCCTTCCTGTTAATGCCACAGACTTCGCAATTACAGGGCACACGTTTTCTATCTTCCCCGCTTCAGCCCATGAAATATTGAGCTTCAAATGTGTTGTTAACGTGGTGTAAAAAAGTTGCTCACAGCTGTTCTAGGAACACATTGTGAAATCGCGTATATCTTTGCTTCTACACATAGCAATGTATTGTGCTTTGCTTTACACACTATTCTACAGTCAAGAGGAGAGAATTCATCAAGTTTAATAAGCAAAAACACTGTATAAGTCGAATTTCAGCATTTTTGTGTGACCGGGAAAACCAGTCACAAGTCGAGATGCAGTTCCATAGAAACTTGCCATTTTACCGCTGAACCTAAAAATGGGTAGAAAGTACTTTTTCTCCCTTCCTGTTAATGCCACAGACTTCGCCTTTACAGGGCACACGTTTTCTATCTTCCCCGCTTCAGCCCATGACATATTGAGCTTCAAATGTGTTGTTAACATTGTGTAAAAAAGTTGCTCACAGCTGTTCTAGGAACACATTGTGAAATCGCGTATATCTTTTCTTCTACACATAGGAATGTATTGTGCTTTGCTTAACACACTATTCTACAGTCAAGAGGAGAGAATTCATCAAGTTTAATAAGCAAAAACACTGTATAAGTCGAATTTCAGCATTTTTGTGTGACCGGGAAAACCACAGTCACAAGCCGAGATGCAGTTCCATAGAAACTTGCCATTTTACCGCTGAACCTAAAAATGGGAAAAAGTACTTTTTCTCCCTTCCTGTTAATGCCACAGACTTCGCCTTTACAGGGCACACGTTTTCTATCTTCCCCGCTTCAGCCCATGAAATATTGAGCTTCAAATGTGTTGTTAACTTTGTGTAAAAAAGTTGCTGAAAATGAACGTGCGCGTCTTTCACTCTTCCCGAGGGACTTAGAAGAATTTTGTGATATTTTTTATTAAAATGGTGTATAAGGGTATATATATATAAATATATTTTATGCACTGTATATGAGCTGGCGATTTCTAAGTCTGTGGTTCCGAGAGGGGGTAACCAGGCTCACTAGTAAAGGTCAAGCCACTTGGCTGCCAGAATGCCCTCCTTCAGCACAGACCAGAAAGGCATTGTGATAAGCGTATCCCCGGTATAGTCAGGGGTTAATGGGAGTCGTCCCCGTCCCCCCAGTATACGGCCAGAACCATGGACCCGGTACTTGTGGTTCGGACCGTCTCCAACCAGCCATAATGTTGTGAGAGTGAAATTATGTCTAAGTCCAGCTTTGGTACATTAGAAGCAACTCTGAAACTTAACCTAAGCGTTTTTCGTAGCTACTTTTTGGCTAACTTCTTATAGGAAGGTCTAGGAGCTCTGAAAATGAATGTGCGCGTCTTTCACTCTTCCCGAGGGACTTAGAAGAATTTTGTGATATTTTTTATTAAAATGGTGTATAAGGGTATATATATAAATATATTTTATGCACTGTATATGAGCTGGCGATTTCTAAGTCTGTGGTTCCGAGAGGGGGTAACCAGGCTCACTAATAAAGGTCAAGCCACTTGGCTGCCAGAATGCCCTGCTTCAGCACAGACCAGAAAGGCATTGTGATAAGCGTATCCCCGGTATAGTCAGGGGTTAATGGGAGTCGTCCCCGTCCCCCCAGTATACGGCCAGAACCATGGACCCGTTACTTGTGGTTCGGACTGTCTCCAACCAGCCATAATGTTGTGAGAGTGAAATTATGTCTAAGTCCAGCTTTGGTACATTAGAAGCAACTCTGAAACTTAACCTAAGCGTTTTTCGAAGCTACTTTTTGGCTAACTTCTTATAGGAAGGTCTAGGAGCTCTGAAAATGAACGTACGCGTCTTTCACTCTTCCCGAGGGACTTAGAAGAATTTTGTGATATTTTTTATTAAAATGGTGTATAAGGGTATATATATATAAATATATTTTATGCACTGTATATGAGCTGGCGATTTCTAAGTCTGTGGTTCCGAGAGGGGGTAACCAGGCTCACTAATAAAGGTCAAGCCACTTGGCTGCCAGAATGCCCTGCTTCAGCACAGACCAGAAAGGCATTGGATAAACGTATCCCCGGTATAGTCAGGGGTTAATGGGAGTCGTCCCCGTCCCCCCAGTATACGGCCAGAACCATGGACCCGGTACTTGTGGTTCGGACTGTCTCCAACCAGCCATAATGTTGTGAGAGTGAAATTATGTCTAAGTCCAGCTTTGGTACATTAGAAGCAACTCTGAAACTTAACCTAAGCGTTTTTCAAAGCTACTTTTTGGCTAACTTCTTATAGGAAGGTCTAGGAGCTCTGAAAATGAACGTGCGCGTCTTTCACTCTTTCCGAGGGACTTAGAAGAATTTTGTGATATTTTTTATTAAAATGGTGTATAAGGGTATATATATAAATATATTTTAAGCACTGTATATGAGCTGGCGATTTCTAAGTCTGTGGTTCCGAGAGGGGGTAACCAGGCTCACTAATAAAGGTCAAGCCACTTGGCTGCCAGAATGCCCTGCTTCAGCACAGACCAGAAAGGCATTGTGATAAGCGTATCCCCGGTATAGTCAGGGGTTAATGGGAGTCGTCCCCGTCCCCCCAGTATACGGCCAGAACCATGGACCCGATACTTGTGGTACGGACCCTCTCCAACCAGCCATAATGTTGTGAGAGTGAAATTATGTCTAAGTCCAGCTTTGGTACATTAGAAGCAACTCTGAAACTTAACCTAAGCGTTTTTCGAAGCTACTTTTTAGCTAACTTCTTATAGGAAGGTCTAGGAGCTCTGAAAATGAACGTACGCGTCTTTCACTCTTCCCGAGGGACTTAGAAGAATTTTGTGATATTTTTTATTAAAATGGTGTATAAGGGTATATATATAAATATATTTTATGCACTGTATATGAGCTGGCGATTTCTAAGTCTGTGGTTCCGAGAGGGGGTAACCAGGCTCACTAATAAAGGTCAAGCCACTTGGCTGCCAGAATGCCCTGCTTCAGCACAGACCAGAAAGGCATTGTGATAAGCGTATCCCCGGTATAGTCAGGGGTTAATGGGAGTCGTCCCCGTCCCCCCAGTATACGGCCAGAACCATGGACCCGGTACTTTTGGTTCGGACTGTCTCCAACCAGCCATAATGTTGTGAGAGTGAAATTATGTCTAAGTCCAGCTTTGGTACATTAGAAGCAACTCTGAAACTTAACCTAAGCGTTTTTCGAAGCTACTTTTTAGCTAACTGCTTATAGGAAGGGATAAGGATGGTATTATTACATAGCACTGACAGTGACGGCGGCGTTGTACATACAGGGATAAGGATAGTATTACATAGCACTGACAGTGACGGCGGGGCTGTACATACAGGGATAAGAATAGTATTATTGCACAGCACTGACAGTGACGGCGGCGCTGCACATACAGGGTTAAGGATAGCATTATTACATAGCACTGACAGTGACGGCGGCGCTGTACATACAGGGATAAGGATAGGATATATAAGACAGTACTGACAGTGACGGCGGCACTTATCCCTGTATGTACAGCGCCGCCGTCACTGTCAGTGCTATGTAATAATACTATCCTTATCCCTGTATGTACAGCGCCGCCATCAATGTCAGTGAGTAGAAAGTACTTTTCTCCACCCCTGTTATTGCCACAGACTTGCCCTTTACAGGGCGCCGCCGTCACTGTCAGTGCTATGTAATACAATCCTTATCCCTGTATCTACAGCGCCGCCGTCACATTCACTGCTATGTAATAATACTATCCTTATCCCTGTATGGACAGTGCCGCCGTCACTGTCACTGCTTTGCAATAATACTATCCTTATCTCTGTATGTACAGCGCCGCCGTCACTGTCAGTGCTATGTAATAATACTATTCTTATCCCTGTATGTACAACGCCGCCATTACTGTCAGTGCTATGTAATTGTACATACAGGGATAAGGATAGTATTACATAGCAATGACAGTGACAGCGCACTGTACATACAGGGATAAGGATATTATTATTACATAGCACTGACAGTGACGGCGGCGCTGTACATACAGGGATAAGGATAGTATTATTACATAGCACTGACAGTGACGGCGGCGCTGTACATACAGGGATAAGGATAGTATTATTACATAGCACTGACAGTGACGTGGCGCTGTACATACAGGGATAAGGATAGTATTATTACATAGCACTGACAGTGATGGTGGAACTGTACATAACGGGATAAGGATAGTATTATTACATAGCACTGACAGTGACGGCGGCGCTGTACACACAGGGATAAGGATAGTATTACATAGCACTGACAGTGACGTGGCGCTGTACATACAGGGATAAGGATAGTATTACATAGCACTGACAGTGACGGCGACGCTGTACATACAGGGATAAGGATAGTATTACACAGCACTGACAGTGACGGCGGCGCTGTACATACAGGGATAAGGATAGTATTACATAGCACTGACAGTGACGGCGGCGCTGTACATACAGGGATAAGGATATTATTATTACATAGCACTGACAGTGACGATGGCGCTGTACATACAGGGATAAGGATAGTATTATTACATAGCAGTGACAGTGACGGTGGCGCTGTACATACAGGGATAAGGATAGTATTACATAGAACTGACAGTGACGGCGGCGCTGTACATACAGGGATAAGGATAGTATTACATAGCACTGACAGTGAGGGCGGTGCTGTACATACAGGGATAAGGATAGTAATACACAGCACTGACAGTGACGGCGGCGCTGTACATACAGGGATAAGGATAGTATTACATAGCACTGACAGTGACGGCGGCGCTGTACACAAAGGGATACGGATATTATTATTGCATAGCACTGACGGGCATTTACACTGCGCATCTCATTACAGGGGCATTTACACTGCGCATCTGATTACAGGGCATTTACACTGCGCATCTCATTACGGGGCATTTACACTGCGCATCTCATTACAGGGGCATTTACACTGTGCATCTCATTACGGGGCATTTACACTGCGCATCTCATTACAGGGCATTTACACTGCGCATCTCATTACGCAGCATTTACACTGCGCATCTCATTAAAGGGGCATTTACACTGCGCATCTCATTACGGGGCATTTACACTGCGCTTCTCATTACAGGGGCATTTACACTGCGCATGTCATTACAGGGGCATTTACACTGCGCATGTCATTACAGGGGCATTTACACTGTGCATCTCATTACGGGGCATTTACACTGCGCATCTCATTACAGGGCATTTACACTGTGCATCTCATTAAGGGGCATTTACACTGGGCATCCCATTACGGGGCATTTACACTGCGCATCTCATTACAGTGGCATTTACATTGCGCATCTCATTACAGGGGCCTTTACACGGTGCATCTCATTACAGGGGCCTTTACACGGCGCATCTCATTACATAGGCCGTTACACGGCGCATCTCATTACAGGGGCCTTTACACTGCGCATCTCATTACAGGGGCCTTTACACTGCGCATCTAATTACAAGGGCCTTTACACTGCGCATCTCATTACAGGGGCATTTACACTGTGCATCTCATTACGGGGCATTTACACTGCGCATCTCATTACAGGGCATTTACACTGCGCATCTCATTACGGGGCATTTACACTGCGCATCTCATTAAAGGGGCATTTACACTGCGCATCTCATTACGGGGCATTTACACTGCGCTTCTCATTACAGGGGCATTTACACTGCGCATCTCATTACAGGGGCATTTACACTGCGCATGTCATTACAGGGGCATTTACAATGCGCATCTCATTACAGGGGCATTTACAATGTGCATCTCATTACGGGGCATTTACACTGCGCATCTCATTACAGGGCATTTACACTGTGCATCTCATTAAGGGGCATTTACACTGGGCATCCCATTACGGGGCATTTACACTGCGCATCTCATTACAGTTGCATTTACATTGCGCATCTCATTACAGGGGCCTTTACACGGCGCATCTCATTACAGGGGCCTTTACACGGCGCATCTCATTACATAGGCCGTTACACGGCGCATCTCATTACAGGGGCCTTTACACTGCGCATCTCATTACAGGGGCCTTTACACTGCGCATCTAATTACAAGGGCCTTTACACTGCGCATCTCATTACAGGGGCATTTACACTGTGCATCTCATTACGGGGCATTTACACTGCGCATCTCATTACAGGGCATTTACACTGCGCATCTCATTACGGGGCATTTACACTGCGCATCTCATTAAAGGGGCATTTACACTGCGCATCTCATTACGGGGCATTTACACTGCGCTTCTCATTACAGGGGCATTTACACTGCGCATCTCATTACAGGGGCATTTACACTGCGCATGTCATTACAGGGGCATTTACAATGCGCATCTCATTACAGGGGCATTTACAATGTGCATCTCATTACGGGGCATTTACACTGCGCATCTCATTACAGGGCATTTACACTGTGCATCTCATTAAGGGGCATTTACACTGGGCATCCCATTACGGGGCATTTACACTGCGCATCTCATTACAGTGGCATTTACATTGCGCATCTCATTACAGGGGCCTTTACACGGCGCATCTCATTACAGGGGCCTTTACACGGCGCATCTCATTACATAGGCCGTTACACGGCGCATCTCATTACAGGGGCCTTTACACTGCGCATCTCATTACAGTGGCATTTACATTGCGCATCTCATTACAGGGGCCTTTACACTGCGCATCTAATTACAAGGGCCTTTACACTGCGCATCTCATTACAGGGGCATTTACACTGCGCATCTCATTACAGGGGCATCTACACTGCGCATCTCATTACAGGGGCAATTACACGGCGCATCTCATTACAGGGGCATTTACACGGCGCAACTCATTACAAGGGCCTTTACACGGCGCATATCATTACAGGGGCCTTTACACTGCGCATCTCATTACAGGGGCCTTTACACTGCGCATCTCATTACAGGGGCCTTTACACTGCGCATCTCATTACAGGGGCCTTTACACTGCGCATCTCATTACAGGGGCATTTACACTGCGCATCTCATTACAGGGGCATTTACACTTGGCATCTCATTACAGGGGCATTTACACTGGGCATCTCATTACAGGGGGCATTTACACTGCACATCTCATTAAGGGGCATTTACACTGCGCATCTCATTAAGGGGCATTTACACTGCGCATCTCATTACGGGGCATTTACACTGCGCATCTCATTACAGGGGCATTTACACTGCGCATCTCATTACAGGGGCCTTTACACTGCGCATCTCATTATGGGGCCTTTACACTGCGCATCTCATTACAGGGGCCTTTACACTGCGCATCTCATTACTGGGCATTTACACTGCGCATCTCATTACAGGGGCATTTACACTGCGCATCTCATTACAGGGGCATTTACACTGCGCATCTCATTACAGGGACATTTACACTGCGCATCTCATTACAGGGGCATTTACACTGCGCATCTCATTAAAGGGGCCTTTACACTGCGCATCTCATTACGGGGCTTTTACACTGCGCATCTCATTAAAGGGGCCTTTACACTGCGCATCTCATTACGGGGCTTTTGCACTGCGCATCTCATTACAGGGGCCTTTACACTGCGCATCTCATTACGGGGCATTTACACTGCGCATCTCATTACAGGGGCATTTACACTGCGCATCTCATTACAGGGGCATTTACACTGGGCATCTCATTACAGGGGCATTTACACTGCGCATCTCATTACAGGGGCATTTACATGGCGCATCTCATTACAGGGGCATTTACATGGCGCATCTCATTACAGGGGCCTTTCCACTGCGCATCTCATTACAGGGGCCTTTACACTGCGCATCTCATTACAGGGGCCTCTACACTGCGCATCTCATTACGGGGCCTCTACACTGCGCATCTCATTACAGGGGCATTTACACTGCGCATCTCATTAAAGGGGCATTTACACTGCGCATCTCATTACAGGGGCATATACACTGCGCATCTCAATACAGGGGCATTTACACTGCACATCTCATTACAGGGGCATTTACACTGCGCATCTCATTACAGGGGCATTTACACTGCGCATCTCATTACAGGGGCATTTAGACTGCGCATCTCATTACGGGGCATTTACACTGTGCATCTCATTAAGGGGCATTTACACTGGGCATCTCATTACGGTGCATTTACACTGCGCATCTCATTACAGGGGCATTTATACTGCGCATCTCATTACAGGGGCCTTTACACGGCGCATCTCATTACAGGGGCCTTTACACGGCGCATCTCATTACAGGGGCCTTTACACGGCACATCTCATTACAGGGGCCTTTACATGGCGCATCTCATTACAGGGGCCTTTACACGGCGCATCTCATTACAGGGGCCTTTACACTGCGCATCTTATTACAAGGGCCTTTACACTGCGCATCTCATTACAGGGGCATTTACACGGCGCATCTCATTACAGGGGCATTTACAGGGCGCATCTCATTACAGGGGCCTTTACACGGCGCATCTCATTACAGGGGCCTTTACACTGCGCATCTCATTACAGGGGCCTTTACTGTAAGTGCTATGTAATACTATCCTTATCCCTGTGTGTACAGCGCCGCCGTCACTGTCAGTGCTATGTAATAATACTATCCTTATCCCTGTATGTACAGCGCCCCCTGTATGTACAGCGCCGCCGTCACTGTCAGTGCTATGTAATAATATTATCCTTATCCCTGTATGTACAGCGCTGCCATCACTGTCAGTGCTATGTAATAATACTATCCTTATCTCTGTATGTACTGCACCGACACACTTTATTCGAGCAAATACCCAGTATGTACCTGGCAGATACCTGGAATGCGCCGCTCCTCACCTCTGACAAGCCCCGTTGCGTTTGCCTTCCCAGCCTGGGTTCATGCCTGGCTGACGGGCGGCTGATCTGTTAAATGATAATGATTAGGATTTAATAGGCTGCAATGCTTCGCGTGTCTACCAGATGGCATAAATTCATGAATTGTAATGCAGTATATATATATATACTGTGCAGTATTGCAGCCAGCGGGAATAAAATGCTTCAATCCCTGCTTGGAAAATACCTCAATGCACTCGGGCAGAAAACAGTCACAAACCTCAATACACCCGGGTATACCCGAATTCGTGGGACTAGCCGAGCTCGAATAAAGTGTGTCGCCAGTGTACAGTGACGCCGTCACTGTCAGTGCTATGTAATAATACTATCCTTATCCCTGTATGTACAGCGCCTCCGTCACTGTCACTGCTATGTAATAATACTATCCTTATCCCTGTATGTACAGCGCCACCGTCACTGTCACTGCTATGTAATAATACTATCCTTATCCCTGTATGTACAGCGCCGCCGTTACATAGCACTGACAGTGACGGCGGCGCTGTACATACATCTCTCTGCGCTCTTTTTCTCTCTCTGCGCTCTTTCTCTCTCTCTGCGCTCTTTCTTTCTCTCTCTCTGTGCTCTCTCTCTCTCTCTGCGCTCTCTCTCTCTGGGCTCTCTCTCTGTCTGCGCTCTCTCTCTCTCTCTCTGCGCCCTTTCTTTCTCTCTCTGCGCTCTTTCTCTCTCTCTGCGCTCTTTCTTCCTCTCTCTCTCTGCACTCTTTCTTTCTCTCTCTGCGCTCTTTCTCTCTCTCTGCGCTCTTTCTTTCTCTCTCTGCGCTCTTTCTTTCTCTCTCTCTGCGCTCTTTCTTTCTCTCTCTGCGCTCTTTCTCTCTCTCTGCTCTCTTTCTTTCTCTCTCTGCGTTCTTTCTTTCTCTCTCTCTCTGCACTCTTTCTTCCTCTCTCTCTCTGCGCTCTTTCTTTCTCTGCGCTTTTTCTCTCTCTCTGCGCTCTTTCTTTCTTTCTCTCTGTGCGCTCTTTCTTTCTCTCTCTCTCTGCGCTCTTTCTTTCTCTGCGCTCTTTCTCTCTCTCTGCGGTCTTTCTTTCTCTCTCTCTGCGCTCTCTCTCTCTCTCTCTGCGCTCTCTCTCTCTGGGCTCTCTCTCTGTCTGCGCTCTCTCTCTCTCTCTGCGCTCTTTTTTTCTCTTTCTCTCTGCGCTCTTTCTCTCTCTCTCTCTGCGCTCTTTCTCTCTCTCTCTGTGTTCTTTCATCCTCTCTCTGCGCTCTCTCTCTCTCTCTGCGCTCTTTCTTTCTTTCTCTCTCTGCGCTCTTTCTCTCTCTCTCTGCGCTCTTTCTCTCTCTCTGCGCTCTTTCTCTCTCTCTATGCGCTCTTTCTTTCTCTCTCTCTGCGCTCTTTCTCTCTGCGCTCTTTCTTTCTCTCTCTGCGCTCTTTCTCTCTCTCTGCGCTCTTTCTTTCTCTCTCTCTCTGCACTCTCTCTCTCTGCGCTCTCTCTGCACTCTTTCTCTCTCTCTGCGCTCTTTCTTTCTCTCTCTCTGCGCTCTTTCTCTCTCTCTCTGCGCTCTTTCTCTCTCTCTGCGCTCTTTCTTTCTCTCTCTGCGTTCTTTCTTTCTCTCTCTCTTTGCACTCTTTCTTCCTCTCTCTCTCTGCGCTCTTTCTTTCTCTGCGCTTTTTCTCTCTCTCTGCGCTCTTTCTTTCTTTCTCTCTGCGCTCTTTCTTTCTCTCTGCGCTCTTACTTTCTCTCTGCGTTCTTTCTTTCTCTCTGCGCTCTTTCTCTCTCTCTCTCTGCGCTCTTTTTCTCTCTCTCTCTGCGCTCTTTCTTTCTCAATCTGCGCTCTTTCTTTCTCTCTCTCTCTGCGCTCTTTGTCTCTCTCTGCGCTCTTTCTTTCTCTCTCTGCGCTCTCTCTCTCTCTCTCTGCGCTCTTTCTTTCTCTATCTCTGCGCTCATTCTTTCTCTATCTCTGCGCTCTTTCTCTCTCTCTGTGCTCTTTCTCTCTCTCTGCGCTCTTTCTTTCTCTCTCTCTCTGCACTCTTTCTTTCTCTCTCTGCGCTCTTTCTCTCTCTCTGCGCTCTTTCTTTCTCTCTCTGCGCTCTTTCTTTCTCTCTCTCTGCGCTCTTTCTCTCTCTCTCTGCGCTCTCTCTCTCTCTCTGCACTCTTTCTTCCTCTCTCTCTCTGCGCTCTTTCTTTCTCTGTGCTTTTTCTCTCTCTCTGCGCTCTTTCTTTCTTTCTCTCTGTGCGCTCTTTCTTTCTCTCTCTCTCTGCGCTCTTTCTTTCTCTGCGCTCTCTCTCTCTCTGCGCTCTTTCTTTCTCTCTCTCTGCGCTCTCTCTCTCTCTCTGCGCTCTCTCTCTCTGGGCTCTCTCTCTGTCTGCGCTCTCTCTCTCTCTCTGCGCTCTTTTTTTCTCTTTCTCTCTGCGCTCTTTCTCTCTCTCTCTCTGCGCTCTTTCTCTCTCTCTCTGCGTTCTTTCATCCTCTCTCTCTGCGCTCTCTCTCTCTCTGCGCTCTTTCTTTCTTTCTCTCTCTGCGCTCTTTCTCTCTCTCTCTGCGCTCTTTCTCTCTCTCTGCGCTCTTTCTCTCTCTCTATGCGCTATTTCTTTCTCTCTCTCTGCGCTTTTTCTCTCTGCGCTCTTTCTTTCTCTCTCTGCGCTCTTTCTCTCTCTCTGCGCTCTTTCTTTCTCTCTCTCTCTGCACTCTCTCTCTCTGCGCTCTCTCTGCACTCTTTCTCTCTCTCTGCGCTCTTTCTTTCTCTCTCTCTGCACTCTTTCTTTCTCTCTCTGCGCTCTTTCTCTCTCTCTGCGCTCTTTCTTTCTCTCTCTGCGCTCTTTCTTTCTCTCTCTCTGCGCTCTTTCTCTCTCTCTCTGCGCTCTTTCTCTCTCTCTGCGCTCTTTCTTTCTCTCTCTGCGTTCTTTCTTTCTCTCTCTCTTTGCACTCTTTCTTCCTCTCTCTCTCTGCGCTCTTTCTTTCTCTGCGCTTTTTCTCTCTCTCTGCGCTCTTTCTTTCTTTCTCTCTGCGCTCTTTCTTTCTTTCTCTCTGCGCTCTTTCTTTCTCTCTGCGCTCTTACTTTCTCTCTGCGCTCTTTCTTTCTCTCTGCGCTCTTTCTCTCTCTCTCTCTGCGCTCTTTTTCTCTATCTCTATGCACTCTTTCTTTCTCAATCTGCGCTCTTTCTTTCTCTCTCTCTCTGCGCTCTTTGTCTCTCTCTGCGCTCTTTCTTTCTCTCTCTGTGCTCTCTCTCTCTGCGCTCTTTCTTTCTCTATCTCTGCGCTCATTCTTTCTCTATCTCTGCGCTCTTTCTCTCTCTCTGTGCTCTTTCTCTCTCTCTGCGCTCTTTCTCTCTCTCTCTCTCTGCGCTCTTTCTTTCTCTCTCACACACAAGGCACAGCTATCTCTCACTCCCTGTCACACACGAGGCACAGCTATCTCTCACTCCCTGTCACACACGAGCTACAGCTATCTCTCACTCTCTGTCATACATGAGGCACAGTTATCTCTCACTCCCTGTCACACACGAGGCACAGCTATCTCTCACTCCCTGTCACACATGAGGCACAGTTATCTCTCCCTCCCTGTCACACACGAGGCACAGTGATCTGTGCTGATTATTGAGTGACAGCTGCTCCGCCTGCAACAAAACTCTCTAATTAAACAGAAGCATCTGGCTCAGCGGAGAGATCCTCGGCCCCTCACTCATTGCCCCGGGGGACGGCCCGGGGTACGTCAGGCACTGCCACCTGCCAATATGTAACACCAGCATCTAATATAGAGCAGGGCCGAGTATCATTCCTGCAGGGATTCCTCTTCTCGAGACTTAACCCCTTTTGGGGTTACATTTGACATGACTGTGTCATGACTGTTGACTGTGACATGGAGAGATAGCTGTGCATCGTGTGTGTGATAGTGAGAGATTACTGTTCATCGTGTGTGTGTGACAGTGAGAGATAGTTGTGCATCGTGTGTGTGTGACAGGGAGAGATAGCTGTGCATCGTGTGTGTGACATGGAGAGATTACTGTTCATCGTGTGTGTGTGTGACAGTGAAAGATATGTGTGCATCGTGTGTGTGTGACAGGGAGAGATAGCTGTGCATCGTGTGTGTGACATGGAGAGATAGCTTTGCATCGTGTGTGTGTGTCAGGGAGTGAGAGATAGCTGTGCATCGTGTGTGTGTATGACAGGGAGAGATAGCTGTGCATCGTGTGTGTGTCAGGGAGTGAGAGATAGCTGTGCATTGTGTGTGTGTGTCAGGGAGTGAGAGATAGCTGTGCATCGTGTGTGACAGTGATAGATAGCTGTGCATCGTGTGTGTGTGACAGTGAGAGATAGCTGTGCATCGTGTGTGTGTGACAGTGAGAGTTAGCTATGCATCGTGTGCGTGTGACAGGGAGAGATAGCATTGCTTCGTGTGTGTGTGTGTGACAGGGAGAGATAGCTGTGCATCATGTGTGTGTGACAGTGAGAGATAGCGGTGCATCATGTGTGTGTGACAGTGAGAGATAGCTGTGCATCGTGTGTGTGTGTGACAGTGATAGATAGCTGTGCATCGTGTGTGTGTGACAGGGATAGATAGCTGTGCATTGTGTGTGTGTGTGACAGGGAGAGATAGCTGTGCATCGTGTGTGTGTCAGGGAGTGAGAGATAGCTGTGCATCATGTGTGTGTGACAGGGAGAGATAGCTGTTCATTGTGTGTGACATTGAGAGATAGCTGTGCATCGGGTGTGTGTGTGTGACAGGGAGAGATAGCTGTTCATCGTGTGTGTGTGTGTCAAGGAGTGAGAGATAGTTGTGAATCTTGTGTGTGTCAGGGAGTGAGAGATAGCTGTGCATCGTGTGAGTGTTTCAGGGAGTGATAGATAGCTGTGCATCGTGTGAGTGTGACAGTGAGAGTTAGCTGTGCATCGTGTGTCTGTGACAGGGAGAGATAGATGTGCATCGTGTGTGTGACAGGGAGAGATAGCTGTGCATTGTGTGTGTGTGACAGGGAGAGATAGCTGTGCATCGTGTGTGTGAGACAGGGAGAGATAGCTGTGCATCGTGTGTGTGTGACAGAGAGAGATAGCTGTGCATCGTGTGTGTGTCAGGGAGTGAGAGATAGCTGTGCATCGTGTGTGTGTGTGACAGGGAGAGATAGCTGTGCATTGTGTGTGTGTGAAAGGGAGAGATAGCTGTGCATCGTGTGTGTGTCAGGGAGTGAGAGATAGTTGTGCATCGTGTGTGTGAGACAGTGAGAGATAGCTGTGCATTGTGTGTGTGTGACAGTGAGAGATAGCTGTGCATCGTGTGTGTGTGACAGGGAGAGATAGCTGTGCATCGTGTGTGTGTCAGGGAGTGAGAGATAGCTGTGCATCATGTGTGTGTGACAGGGAAAGATAGCTGTGCATTGTGTGTGTGTGTGACAGTGAGAGATATCTGTGCATCGTGTGTGTGTGACAGGGAGAGATAGCTGTTCATCGTGTGTGTGTGTGTGTGTCATTGAGTGAGAGATAGTTGTGCATCGTGTGTGTGTCAGGGAGTGAGAGAAAGCTGTGCATCGTGTGTGTGTTTCAGGGAGTGAGAGATAGCTGTGCATCATGTGTGTGTGTGACAGGGAGAGATAGTTGTACATCGTGTGTGCATCTCTCACTGTCACACATACGATGCACAGCTATCTCTCCTTGTCACACACACACGATGCACAGCTATCTCACACTGTCACACACACACACACAAACACACACACACACACACACACACACACACACACACACACACACACACACACACACACACACACACACACACACACACACACACACACACACACACACACACGGCACAGCTATCTCTTCCTGTCACACACACACACACACACACACACACACACACACACACGATGCACAGCTAACTCTCACTGTCACACACACACGAGGCACAGCTATATATCACTCCCTGTCACACACACACAATGCACAGCTATCTCTCACTCCCTGACACACACACACAAACAATGCACAGCTATCTCTCACTCTCACACACACGATGCACAGCTATCTCTCACTCCCTGACACACGCACACAATGCACAGCTATCTCTCACTTCTTGAAACACACACGATGCACAGCTATCTCTCACTGTCACACACACACGATGCACAGCTATGTCTCACTGTCACACACACACACATGATGCACAGCTATGTCTCACTGTCACACACAAACGAGGCACAGCTATCTATCACTCCCTGTCACACACACACAATGCACAGCTATCTCTCACTCCCTGACACACACACACAAACAATGCACAGCTATCTCTCACTCTCACACACACGATGCACAGCTATCTCTCACTCCCTGACACACGCACACAATGCACAGCTATCTCTCACTCCTTGAAACACACACGATGCACAGCTATCTCTCACTGTCACACACACACGATGCACAGCTATGTCTCACTGTCACACACACACACATGATGCACAGCTATGTCTCACTGTCACACACACACGATGCACAGCTATCTCTCCCTGTCACACACACGATGCACAGATATCTCTCACTCCCTGAAACACACACAATGCACAGCTATCTCTCCCTGTCACACATACACAATGCACAGCTATCTCTCCCTGTCACACACACACAATGCACAGCTATCTCTCCCTGTCACACATACACAATGCACAGCTATCTCTCCATGTCACACACACACATGATGCACAGCTATCTCACACTGTCTCACACACACGATGCACAACTATCTCTCACTCCCTGACACACACACGATGCACAGCTATCATTCCCTGTCACACACACAAGATGCACAGCTATCTCTCACTCCCTGACACACACACGATGCACAGCTACCTCTCTCTGTCACACACACATGATGCACAGCTATCTCTCCCTGTATCACACACACGATTCACAGCTATCTCTCCCTGTCACACACACACGATGCACAGCTACCTCTCACTGTCACACACGATGAACAGTAATCTCTCACTATCACACACACGATGCACAGCTATCTTTCCCTGTCACACACACACACACACGATGCACAGCTATCTCTCACTCCCTGACACACACACGATGCACAGCTATCTCTCCCTGTCACACACACACAATGCACAGCTATCTCTCCCTGTCACACACACACGATGCACACCTATCTCTCACTCCCTGACACACACAAACGATGCACAGCTATCTCTCACTGTCACACACACATGATGCACAGCTATCTCTCCCTGTCACACACACACACGATGCACAGCTATCTCTCCCTGTCACACACACACGATGCACAGCTATCTCTCCCTGTCACACACACACGATGCACAGCTATCTCTCCCTGTCACACATACACGATACACAGCTATCTCTCCCTGTCATACACACACGATGCGCAGCTATCTCTCCCTGTCACACACACGATGCACAGCTATCTCTCACTGTCACACACACACATACGATGCACAGCTATCTTTCACTGTCACACACACGATGCACAGCTATCTCTCCCTGTCACACACATACAATGCACAGCTATCTCTCACTGTCTCACACACACACACGATGCACAGCTTTCTCTCACTGTCACACACACAAACGATGCACAGCTATCTCACACTGTCACACACACACGATGCACAGCTATCTCACACTGTCACACACACACGATGCACAGCTCTCACTCCGCCACACACACACGATGCACAGCTATCTCTCCCTGTCATACACACACGATGCACAGCTATCTCTCCCTGTCACACACACACGCTGCACAGCTATCTCTCACTGTCTCACACACGATGCACAGTTATCTCTCACTCCGTCACACATGGGGCACAGCTATCTCTCACTCCCTGTCACACACAAGGCACAGCTATATCTCACTCCCTGTCACACACACGAGGCACAGCTATCTCTCACTCCCTGTCACACACGATGCACAGTCATCTCTCACTCCCTGTCACACACGAGGCACAGCTATCTCTCACTCCCTGTCACACATGAGGCACAGTTATCTCTCCCTCCCTGTCACACACGAGGCACAGTGATCTGTGCTGATTATTGAGTGACAGCTGCTCCGCCTGCAACAAAACTCTCTAATTAAACAGAAGCATCTGGCTCAGCGGAGAGATCCTCGGCCCCTCACCCATTGCCCCGGGGGGCGGCTCGGGGTACGTCAGGCACTGCCACCTGCCAATATGTAACACCAGCATCTAATATAGAGCAGGGCCGAGTATCATTCCTGCAGGGATTCCTCTTCTCGAGACTTAACCCCTTTTGTGATATACTGTAGAGGCCATGGTCCCATTGCGAACTTTAATGCGGGGTATGCCTGTGTTACTCAGGCCTGTTATCTTAGTCCCATTGCGTACGTTAATGCAGGGTATGCCTGTAGTTACTCAGGCCTGTTAGCTTAGTCCCATCGCGTACGTTAATGCGGGGTATGCCTGTAGTTACTCAGGCCTGTTAGCTTAGTCCCATTGCGTACGTTAATGCGGGGTATGCCTTTAGTTACTCAGGCCTGTTAGCTTTGTCCCATTGCGTACATTAATGCGGGGTATGCCTGTGTTACTCAGGCCTGTTAGCTTAGTCCCATTGTGTACGTTAATGCGGGGTATGCCTGTGTTACTCAGGCCTGTTAGCCTAGTCCCATTGCGTACGTTACTGCGGGGTATGCCTGTAGTTACTCAGGCCTGTTAGCTTAGTCCCATTGCGTACGTTAATGCGGGTGTGCCTGTAGTTACTCAGGCCTGAGAGAGAAAGAAGTAACCCCTGCCTCACCCCATAGTAACCCCTGCCTCACCCCATAGTAACCCCAGCCTCACCCCATAGTAACTCCTGCCGCACCCCATAGTAACCCCTGCCTCACCCCATAGTAACCCCTGCCTCACCCCATAGTAACCCCTGCCTCACCCCATAGTAACCCCTGCCTCACCCCATATTAACCCCTGCCTCACCCCATATTAACCCCTGCCTCACCACATACTAACCCCTGCCTCACCCCATATTAACCCCTGCCTCACCCCATAGTAACCCCAGCCTCACCCCATAGTAACCCCTGCCTCACCCCATAGTAACCCCTGCCTCACACCTATAGTAACCCCTGCCGCACCCCATAGTAACCCCTGCCACACCCCATAGTAACCCCTGTCTCACCCCATAGTAACCCCTGCCTCACCCTATAGTAACTCCTGCCTCACACCATATTAACCCCTGCCTCACCCCATAGTAAGTGGCTTGACCTTTATTAGTGAGCCTGGTTACCCCCTCTCGGAACCACAGACTTAGAAATCGCCAGCTCATATACAGTGCATAAAATATATTTATATATATACCCTTATACACCATTTTAATAAAAAATATCACAAAATTCTTCTAAGTCTCTCGGGAAGAGTGAAAGACGCGCACGTTCATTTTCAGAGCTCCTAGACCTTCCTATAAGAAGTTAGCTAAAAAGTAGCTTCGAAAAACGCTAAGGTTAAGTTTCAGAGTTGCTTCTAATGTACCAAAGCTGGACTTAGACATAATTTCACTCTCACAACATTATGGCTGGTTGGAGACAGTCCGAACCACAAGTACCGGGTCCATGGTTCTGGCCGTATACTGGGGGGACGGGGACGACTCCCATTAACCCCTGACTATACAGGGGATACGCTTATCACAATGCCTTTCTGGTCTGTGCTGAAGCAGGGCATTCTGGCAGCCAAGTGGCTTGACCTTTATTAGTGAGCCTGGTATGTAATAATACTATCCTTATCCCTGTATGTACAGCGCCGCCATCACTGTCAGTGAGTAGAAAGTACTTTTCTCCACCCCTGTTATTGCCACAGACTTGCCCTTTACAGGGCGCCGCCGTCACTGTCAGTGCTATGTAGTACTATCCTTATCACTGTATCTACAGCGCCGCCGTCACTGTCACTGCTATGTAATAATACTATCCTTATCCCTGTATGTACAGTGCCGCCGTCACTGTCACTGCTATGCAATAATACTATCCTTATCTCTGTATGTACAGCGCCGCCGTCACTGTCAGTGCTATGTAATAATACTATACTTATCCCTGTATGTACAGCGCCACCGTCACTGTCAGTGCTATGTAATAATACTATCCTTATCCCTGTATGTACAGCGCTGCGGTCACTGTCAGTGCTATGTAATAATACTATTCTTATCCCTGTATGTACAGCGCCGCCGTCACTGTCAGTGCTATGTAATACTATCCTTATCCCTGTATGTACAGCGCCGCCGTCACTGTCAGTTCTATGTAATACTATCCTTATCCCTGTATGTACAGCGCCGCCGTCACTGTCACTGCTATGTAATTACACTATCCTTAACCCTGTATGTACAGCGCCGCCATCACTGTCAGTGCTATGTAATAATAATATCCTTATCCCTGTATGTACAGCGCCGCCGTCACTGTCAGTGCTAAGTAATACTATCCTTATCCCTGTATGTACAGCGCCGCCGTCACTGTCAGTGCTGTGTAATACTATCCTTATCCCTGTATGTACAGCGTCGCCGTCACTGTCAGTGCTATGTAATACTATCCTTATCCCTGTATGTACAGCACCGCGTCACTGTCAGTGCTATGTAAAAATATCCTTATCCCTGTGTGTACAGCGCCTCCGTCACTGTCACTGCTATGTAATGATACTTTCCTTATCCCTGTATGTACAGCGCCGCCGTCACTGTCAGTGCTATGCAATAATAATATCCTTATCCCTGTATGTACAGCGCCGCCGTCACTGTCAGTGCTATGTAATACTATCCTTATCCCTGTATGTACAGCGCCGCGTCACTGTCAGTGCTATGTAATACTATCCTTATCCCTGTGTGTACAGCGCCACCGTCACTGTCAGTGCTATGTAATAATACTATCCTTATCCCTGTATGTACAGTGCCACCGTCACTGTCAGTGCTATGTAATAATACTATCCTTATCCCTGTATGTACAGCGCCACCGTCACTGTCAGTGCTATGTAATAATACTATCCTTATTCCTGTATGTACAGCGCCCCCTGTATGTACAGCGCCTCCGTCACTGTCAGTGCTATGTAATAATATTATCCTTATCCCTGTATGTACAGCGCTGCCGTCACTGACAGTGCTATGTAATACTATCCCTATCCCTGTATGTACAGCGCCGCCGTCACTGTTACTGCTATGTAATAATACTATCCTTATCCCTGTATGTACAGCGCCGCCGTCACTGTCAGTGCTATGTAATAATAATATCCTTATATCTGTATGTACAGCGCCGCCGTCACTGTCAGTGCTATGTAATACTATCCTTATCCCTGTATGTACAATTACATAGCACTGACAGTAACGGCGGTGTTTTACATACAGGGATAAGAATAGTATTATTACATTGCACTGACAGTGACCGCGGCGCTGTACATACAGGGATAAGGATAGTATTTTAACATAGCACTGACAGTGACGGTGGCGCTGTACATACAGGGATAAGTATAGTATTATTACATAGCACTGACAGTGACGGCGGCGCTGTACATACAGAGATAAGGATAGTATTATTGCATAGCAGTGACAGTGACGGTGGCACTGTACATACAGGGATAAGGATAGTATTATTACATAGCAGTGACAGTGACGGCGGCACTGTAGATACAGGGATAAGGATAGTATTACATAGCACTGACAGTGATGGCGGCGACCTGTAAAGAGCAAATCTGTGGCAAT
Organism: Ascaphus truei; assembly: GCF_040206685.1. Classification (NCBI taxonomy): domain Eukaryota; kingdom Metazoa; phylum Chordata; class Amphibia; order Anura; family Ascaphidae; genus Ascaphus; species Ascaphus truei. Next base: position 2,398,765 of record NC_134493.1, read on the forward strand.
AACAGGGGTGGAGAAAAGTACTTTCAACCCACTGACAGTGATGGCGGCGCTGTACATACAGGGATAAGGATAGTATTATTACATAGCACTGACAGTGACGGCGGCGCTGTACATACAGGGATAAGGATAGTATTATTACATAGCAGTGACAGCGCCGCCGTCACTGTCAGTGCTATGTAATAATACTATCTTTCCCTGTATGTACAGCGCCGCCGTCACTGTCAGTGCTATGTAATAATACTATCCTTATCCCTGTATGTACAGCGCCGCCGTCACTGTCAGTGCTATGTAATAATACTATCCTTATCCCTGTATGTACAGCGCCGCCGTCACTGTCAGTGCTATGTAATAATACTATCCTTATCCCTGTATGTACAGCGCCGCCGTCACTGTCAGTGCTATGTAATAATACTATCCTTATCGCTGTATGTACAGCGCCGCCGTCACTGTAAGTGCTATGTAATAATACTATCCTTATCCCTGTGTGTACAGCGCCGCCGTCACTGTCAGTGCTATGTAATAATACTATCCTTATCCCTGTATGTACAGTACCCCCGTCACTGTCAGTTCTATGTATTACTATCCTTATCCCTGTATGTACAGCGCCGCCGTCACAGTCACTGCTATGTAATAATACTATCCTTATCCCTGTATGTACAGCGCCGCCGTCACTGTCAGTGCTATGCAATAATAATATCCTTATCCCTTTGTGTACAGCGCCGCCGTCACTGTCAGTGCTATGTAATACTATCCTTATCCCTGTATGTACAGAGCCGCCGTCACTGTCAGTGCTGTGTAATACTATCCTTATCCTTGTATGTACAGCACTGCCGTCACTGTCAGTGCTATGTAATACTATCCTTATCCCTGTATGTACAGCGCCGCCGTCACTGTCAGTGCTATGTAATACTATCCTTATCCCTGTGTGTACAGCGCCGCCGTCACTGTCAGTGCTATGTAATAATACTATCCTTATCCCTGTATGTACAGTTCCACCATCACTGTCAGTGCTATGTAATAATACTATCCTTATCCCTGTATGTACAGCGCCACCGTCACTGTCAGTGCTATGTAATAATACTATCCTTATTCCTGTATGTACAGCGCCGCCGTCACTGTCAGTGCTATGTAATAATACAATCCTTATCCCTGTATGTACAGCGCCGCCGTCACTGTCAGTGCTATGTAATAATACTATCCTTATCCCTGTATGTACAGCGCCGCCGTCACTGTCAGTGCTATGTAATACTATCCTTATCCCTGTATGTACAGCACCGCCGTCACTGTCAGTTCTATGTTATACTATCCTTATCCCTGTGTGTACAGTGCCACCGTCACTGTCAGTGCTATGTAATAATACTATCCTTATCCCTGTATGTACAGCGCCACCGTCACTGTCACTGCTATGTAATAATACTATCCTTATTCCTGTATGTATAGCGCCCCCTGTATGTACAGCGCCGCCGTCACTGTCAGTTCTATGTAATACTATCCTTATCCCTGTATGTACAGCGCCACGTCACTGTCAGTGCTATGTGATAATACTATCCTTATCCTTGTATGTACAGCGCCGCCGTCACTGTCAGTGCTATGTAATACAATCCTTAACCCTGTATGTACAGCGCCGCCGTCACTGTCAGTGCTGTGTAATACTATCCTTATCCCTGTATTTACAGCACCGCCGTCACTGTCAGTGCTATGTAATACTATCCTTATCCCTGTATGTACAGCGCCGCGTCACTGTCAGTGCTATGTAATACTATCCTTATCCCTGTGTGTACAGCGCCGCCGTCACTGTCAGTGCTATGTAATAATACTATCCTTATCCCTGTATGTACAGTGCCACCGTCACTGTCAGTGCTATGTAATAATACTATCCTTATCCCTGTATGTACAGCGCCACCGTCACTGTCAGTGCTATGTAATAATACTATCCTTATTCCTGTATGTACAGCGCCCCCTGTATGTACAGCGCCTCCGTCACTGTCAGTGCTATGTAATAATATTATCCTTATCCCTGTATGTACAGCGCCTCCGTCACTGTCAGTGCTATGTAATAATACTATCCTTATCCCTGTATGTACAGCGCTGCGGTCACTGTCAGTGCTATGTAATAATACTATTCTTATCCCTGTATGTACAGCGCCGCCGTCACTGTCAGTGCTATTTAATACTATCCTTATCCCTGTATGTACAGCGCCGCCGTCACTGTCAGTTCTATGTAATACTATCCTTATCCCTGTATGTACAGCGCCGCCGTCACTGTCACTGCTATGTAATAACACTATCCTTAACCCTGTATGTACAGCGCCGCCGTCACTGTCAGTGCTATGTAATAATAATATCCTTATCCCTGTATGTACAGCGCCGCCGTCACTGTCAGTGCTAAGTAATACTATCCTTATCCCTGTATGTACAGCGCCGCCGTCACTGTCAGTGCTGTGTAATACTATCCTTATCCCTGTATGTACAGCGTCGCCGTCACTGTCAGTGCTATGTAATACTATCCTTATCCCTGTATGTACAGCACCGCGTCACTGTCAGTGCTATGTAAAACTATCCGTATCCCTGTGTGTACAGCGCCGCCGTCACTGTCACTGCTATGTAATGATACTTTCCTTATCCCTGTATGTACAGCGCCGCCGTCACTGTCAGTGCTAGGCAATAATAATATCCTTATCCCTGTATGTACAGCGCCGCCGTCACTGTCAGTGCTATGTAATACTATCCTTATCCCTGTATGTACAGCGCCGCGTCACTGTCAGTGCTATGTAATACTATCCTTATCCCTGTGTGTACAGCGCCACCGTCACTGTCAGTGCTATGTAATAATACTATCCTTATCCCTGTATGTACAGCGCCACCGTCACTGTCAGTGCTATGTAATAATACTATCCTTATTCCTGTATGTATAGCGCCCCCTGTATGTACAGCGCCGCCGTCACTGTCAGTTCTATGTAATACTATCCTTATCCCTGTATGTACAGCGCCACGTCACTGTCAGTGCTATGTGATAATACTATCCTTATCCTTGTATGTACAGCGCCGCCGTCACTGTCAGTGCTATGTAATGCAATCCTTAACCCTGTATGTACAGCGCCGCCGTCACTGTCAGTGCTGTGTAATACTATCCTTATCCCTGTATTTACAGCACCGCCGTCACTGTCAGTGCTATGTAATACTATCCTTATCCCTGTATGTACAGCGCCGCGTCACTGTCAGTGCTATGTAATACTATCCTTATCCCTGTGTGTACAGCGCCGCCGTCACTGTCAGTGCTATGTAATAACACTATCCTTAACCCTGTATGTACAGCGCCGCCGTCACTGTCAGTGCTATGTAATAATAATATCCTTATCCCTGTATGTACAGCGCCGCCGTCACTGTCAGTGCTAAGTAATACTATCCTTATCCCTGTATGTACAGCGCCGCCGTCACTGTCAGTGCTGTGTAATACTATCCTTATCCCTGTATGTATAGCGTCGCCGTCACTGTCAGTGCTATGTAATACTATCCTTATCCCTGTATGTACAGCACCGCGTCACTGTATTATGGATACTGCCTTATCCCTGTATGTGACCTTTATTATGGCTGGTTGGAGATAGTCCGAACCACAAGTACCGGGTCCATGGTTCTGGCCGTATACTGGGGGGACGGGGACGACTCCCATTAACCCCTGACTATACCGGGGATACGCTTATCACAATGCCTTTCTGGTCTGTGCTGAAGCAGGGCATTCTGGCAGCCAAGTGGCTTGACCTTTATTAGTGAGCCTGGTTACCCCCTCTCGGAACCACAGACTTAGAAATCGCCAGCTCATATACAGTGCATAAAATATATTTATATATATACCCTTATACTCCATTTTAATAAAAAAATATCACAAAATTCTTCTAAGTCCCTCGGGAAGAGTGAAAGACGCGCACGTTCATTTTCAGAGCTCCTAGACCTTCCTATAAGAAGTTAGCCAAAAAGTAGCTTCGAAAAACGCTTAGGTTAAGTTTCAGAGTTGCTTCTAATGTACCAAAGCTGGACTTAGACATAATTTCACTCTCACAACATTATGGCTGGTTGGAGACAGTCCGAACCACAAGTACCGGGTCCATGGTTCTGGCCGTATACTGGGGGGACGGGGACGACTCCCATTAACCCCTGACTATACCGGGGATACGCTTATCACAATGCCTTTCTGGTCTGTGCTGAAGCAAGGCATTCTGGCAGCCAAGTGGCTTGACCTTTATTAGTGAGCCTGGTTACCCCCTCTCGGAACCACAGACTTAGAAATCGCCAGCTCATATACAGTGCATAAAATATATTTATATATATACCCTTATACACCATTTTAATAAAAAATATCACAAAATTCTTCTAAGTCCCTCGGGAAGAGTGAAAGACGCGCACGTTCATTTTCAGAGCTCCTAGACCTTCCTATAAGAAGTTAGCCAAAAAGTAGCTTCGAAAAACGCTTAGGTTAAGTTTCAGAGTTGCTTCTAATGTACCAAAGCTGGACTTAGACATAATTTCACTCTCACAACATTATGGCTGGTTGGAGAGAGTCCGAACCACAAGTACAGGGTCCATGGTTCTGGCCGTATACTGGGGGGACGGGGACGACTCCCATTAACCCCTGACTATACCGGGGATACGCTTATCACAATGCCTTTCTGGTCTGTGCTGAAGCAGGGCATTCTGGCAGCCAAGTGGCTTGACCTTTATTAGTGAGCCTGGTTACCCCCTCTCGGAACCACAGACTTAGAAATCGCCAGCTCATATACAGTGCATAAAATATATTTATATATATACCCTTATACTCCATTTTAATAAAAAAATATCACAAAATTCTTCTAAGTCCCTCGGGAAGAGTGAAAGACGCGCACGTTCATTTTCAGAGCTCCTAGACCTTCCTATAAGAAGTTAGCCAAAAAGTAGCTTCGAAAAACGCTTAGGTTAAGTTTCAGAGTTGCTTCTAATGTACCAAAGCTGGACTTAGACATAATTTCACTCTCACAACATTATGGCTGGTTGGAGACAGTCCGAACCACAAGTACCGGGTCCATGGTTCTGGCCGTATACTGGGGGGACGGGGACGACTCCCATTAACCCCTGACTATACCGGGGATACGCTTATCACAATGCCTTTCTGGTCTGTGCTGAAGCAAGGCATTCTGGCAGCCAAGTGGCTTGACCTTTATTAGTGAGCCTGGTTACCCCCTCTCGGAACCACAGACTTAGAAATCGCCAGCTCATATACAGTGCATAAAATATATTTATATATATACCCTTATACACCATTTTAATAAAAAATATCACAAAATTCTTCTAAGTCCCTCGGGAAGAGTGAAAGACGCGCACGTTCATTTTCAGAGCTCCTAGACCTTCCTATAAGAAGTTAGCCAAAAAGTAGCTTCGAAAAACGCTTAGGTTAAGTTTCAGAGTTGCTTCTAATGTACCAAAGCTGGACTTAGACATAATTTCACTCTCACAACATTATGGCTGGTTGGAGAGAGTCCGAACCACAAGTACAGGGTCCATGGTTCTGGCCGTATACTGGGGGGACGGGGACGACTCCCATTAACCCCTGACTATACCGGGGATACGCTTATCACAATGCCTTTCTGGTCTGTGCTGAAGCAGGGCATTCTGGCAGCCAAGTGGCTTGACCTTTATTAGTGAGCCTGGTTACCCCCTCTCGGAACCACAGACTTAGAAATCGCCAGCTCATATACAGTGCATAAAATATATTTATATATATACCCTTATACACCATTTTAATAAAAAATATCACAAAATTCTTCTAAGTCCCTCGGGAAGAGTGAAAGACGCGCACGTTCATTTTCAGAGCTCCTAGACCTTCCTATAAGAAGTTAGCCAAAAAGTAGCTTCGAAAAACGCTTAGGTTAAGTTTCAGAGTTGCTTCTAATGTACCAAAGCTGGACTTAGACATAATTTCACTCTCACAACATTATGGCTGGTTGGAGAGAGTCCGAACCACAAGTACAGGGTCCATGGTTCTGGCCGTATACTGGGGGGACGGGGACGACTCCCATTAACCCCTGACTATACCGGGGATACGCTTATCACAATGCCTTTCTGGTCTGTGCTGAAGCAGGGCATTCTGGCAGCCAAGTGGCTTGACCTTTATTAGTGAGCCTGGTTACCCCCTCTCGGAACCACAGACTTAGAAATCGCCATCTCATATACAGTGCATAAAATATATTTATATATATACCCTTATACACCATTTAATAAAAAATATCACAAAATTCTTCTAAGTCCCTCGAGAAGAGTGAAAGACGCGCACGTTCATTTTCAGAGCTCCTAGACCTTCCTATAAGAAGTTAGCCAAAAAGTAGCTTCGAAAAACGCTTAGGTTAAGTTTCAGAGTTGCTTCTAATGTACCAAAGCTGGACTTAGACATAATTTCACTCTCACAACATTATGGCTGGTTGGAGAGAGTCCGAACCACAAGTACAGGGTCCATGGTTCTGGCCGTATACTGGGGGGACGGGGACGACTCCCATTAACCCCTGACTATACCGGGGATACGCTTATCACAATGCCTTTCTGGTCTGTGCTGAAGCAGGGCATTCTGGCAGCCAAGTGGCTTGACCTTTATTAGTGAGCCTGGTTACCCCCTCTCGGAACCACAGACTTAGAAATCGCCAGCTCATATACAGTGCATAAAATATATTTATATATATACCCTTATACACCATTTTAATAAAAAATATCACAAAATTCTTCTAAGTCCCTCGGGAAGAGTGAAAGACGCGCACGTTCATTTTCAGAGCTCCTAGACCTTCCTATAAGAAGTTAGCCAAAAAGTAGCTTCGAAAAACGCTTAGGTTAAGTTTCAGAGTTGCTTCTAATGTACCAAAGCTGGACTTAGACATAATTTCACTCTCACAACATTATGGCTGGTTGGAGAGAGTCCGAACCACAAGTACAGGGTCCATGGTTCTGGCCGTATACTGGGGGGACGGGGACGACTCCCATTAACCCCTGACTATACCGGGGATACGCTTATCACAATGCCTTTCTGGTCTGTGCTGAAGCAGGGCATTCTGGCAGCCAAGTGGCTTGACCTTTATTAGTGAGCCTGGTTACCCCCTCTCGGAACCACAGACTTAGAAATCGCCATCTCATATACAGTGCATAAAATATATTTATATATATACCCTTATACACCATTTAATAAAAAATATCACAAAATTCTTCTAAGTCCCTCGAGAAGAGTGAAAGACGCGCACGTTCATTTTCAGAGCTCCTAGACCTTCCTATAAGAAGTTAGCCAAAAAGTAGCTTCGAAAAACGCTTAGGTTAAGTTTCAGAGTTGCTTCTAATGTACCAAAGCTGGACTTAGACATAATTTCACTCTCACAACATTATGGCTGGTTGGAGACAGTCCGAACCACAAGTACCGGGTCCATGGTTCTGGCCGTATACTGGGGGGACGGGGACGACTCCCATTAACCCCTGACTATACCGGGGATACGCTTATCACAATGCCTTTCTGGTCTGTGCTGAAGCAAGGCATTCTGGCAGCCAAGTGGCTTGACCTTTATTAGTGAGCCTGGTTACCCCCTCTCGGAACCACAGACTTAGAAATCGCCAGCTCATATACAGTGCATAAAATATATTTATATATATACCCTTATACACCATTTTAATAAAAAATATCACAAAATTCTTCTAAGTCCCTCGGGAAGAGTGAAAGACGCGCACGTTCATTTTCAGAGCTCCTAGACCTTCCTATAAGAAGTTAGCCAAAAAGTAGCTTCGAAAAACGCTTAGGTTAAGTTTCAGAGTTGCTTCTAATGTACCAAAGCTGGACTTAGACATAATTTCACTCTCACAACATTATGGCTGGTTGGAGAGAGTCCGAACCACAAGTACAGGGTCCATGGTTCTGGCCGTATACTGGGGGGACGGGGACGACTCCCATTAACCCCTGACTATACCGGGGATACGCTTATCACAATGCCTTTCTGGTCTGTGCTGAAGCAGGGCATTCTGGCAGCCAAGTGGCTTGACCTTTATTAGTGAGCCTGGTTACCCCCTCTCGGAACCACAGACTTAGAAATCGCCAGCTCATATACAGTGCATAAAATATATTTATATATATACCCTTATACACCATTTTAATAAAAAATATCACAAAATTCTTCTAAGTCCCTCGGGAAGAGTGAAAGACGCGCACGTTCATTTTCAGAGCTCCTAGACCTTCCTATAAGAAGTTAGCCAAAAAGTAGCTTCGAAAAACGCTTAGGTTAAGTTTCAGAGTTGCTTCTAACGTACCAAAGCTGGACTTAGACATAATTTCACTCTCACAACATTATGGCTGGTTGGAGAGAGTCCGAACCACAAGTACAGGGTCCATGGTTCTGGCCGTATACTGGGGGGACGGGGACGACTCCCATTAACCCCTGACTATACCGGGGATACGCTTATCACAATGCCTTTCTGGTCTGTGCTGAAGCAGGGCATTCTGGCAGCCAAGTGGCTTGACCTTTATTAGTGAGCCTGGTTACCCCCTCTCGGAACCACAGACTTAGAAATCGCCATCTCATATACAGTGCATAAAATATATTTATATATATACCCTTATACACCATTTTAATAAAAAATATCACAAAATTCTTCTAAGTCCCTCGAGAAGAGTGAAAGACGCGCACGTTCATTTTCAGAGCTCCTAGACCTTCCTATAAGAAGTTAGCCAAAAAGTAGCTTCGAAAAACGCTTAGGTTAAGTTTCAGAGTTGCTTCTAATGTACCAAAGCTGGACTTAGACATCATTTCACTCTCACAACATTATGGCTGGTTGGAGACAGTCCGAACCACAAGTACCGGGTCCATGGTTCTGGCCGTATACTGGGGGGACGGGGACGACTCCCATTAACCCCTGACTATACCGGGGATACGCTTATCACAATGCCTTTCTGGTCTGTGCTGAAGCAGGGCATTCTGGCAGCCAAGTGGCTTGACCTTTATTAGTGAGCCTGGTTACCCCCTCTCGGAACCACAGACTTAGAAATCGCCAGCTCATATACAGTGCATAAAATATATTTATATATATACCCTTATACACCATTTTAATAAAAAATATCACAAAATTCTTCTAAGTCCCTCGGGAAGAGTGAAAGACGCGCACGTTCATTTTCAGAGCTCCTAGACCTTCCTATAAGAAGTTAGCCAAAAAGTAGCTTCGAAAAACGCTTAGGTTAAGTTTCAGAGTTGCTTCTAATGTACCAAAGCTGGACTTAGACATAATTTCACTCTCACAACATTATGGCTGGTTGGAGAGAGTCCGAACCACAAGTACCGGGTCCATGGTTCTGTCCGTATACTGGGGGGACGGGGACGACTCCCATTAACCCCTGACTATACAGGGGATACGCTTATCACAATGCCTTTCTGGTCTGTGCTGAAGCAGGGCATTCTGGCAGCCAAGTGGCTTGACCTTTATTAGTGAGCCTGGTTACCCCCTCTCGGAACCACAGACTTAGAAATCGCCAGCTCATATACAGTGCATAAAATATATTTATATATATACCCTTATACACCATTTAATAAAAAATATCACAAAATTCTTCTAAGTCCCTCGGGAAGAGTGAAAGACGCGCACGTTCATTTTCAGAGCTCCTAGACCTTCCTATAAGAAGTTAGCCAAAAAGTAGCTTCGAAAAACGCTTAGGTTAAGTTTCAGAGTTGCTTCTAACGTACCAAAGCTGGACTTAGACATAATTTCACTCTCACAACATTATGGCTGGTTGGAGAGAGTCCGAACCACAAGTACAGGGTCCATGGTTCTGGCCGTATACTGGGGGGACGGGGACGACTCCCATTAACCCCTGACTATACCGGGGATACGCTTATCACAATGCCTTTCTGGTCTGTGCTGAAGCAGGGCATTCTGGCAGCCAAGTGGCTTGACCTTTATTAGTGAGCCTGGTTACCCCCTCTCGGAACCACAGACTTAGAAATCGCCATCTCATATACAGTGCATAAAATATATTTATATATATACCCTTATACACCATTTTAATAAAAAATATCACAAAATTCTTCTAAGTCCCTCGAGAAGAGTGAAAGGCGCGCACGTTCATTTTCAGAGCTCCTAGACCTTCCTATAAGAAGTTAGCCAAAAAGTAGCTTCGAAAAACGCTTAGGTTAAGTTTCAGAGTTGCTTCTAATGTACCAAAGCTGGACTTAGACATAATTTCACTCTCACAACATTATGGCTGGTTGGAGACAGTCCGAACCACAAGTACCGGGTCCATGGTTCTGGCCGTATACTGGGGGGACGGGGACGACTCCCATTAACCCCTGACTATACCGGGGATACGCTTATCACAATGCCTTTCTGGTCTGTGCTGAAGCAGGGCATTCTGGCAGCCAAGTGGCTTGACCTTTATTAGTGAGCCTGGTTACCCCCTCTCGGAACCACAGACTTAGAAATCGCCAGCTCATATACAGTGCATAAAATATATTTATATATATACCCTTATACACCATTTAATAAAAAATATCACAAAATTCTTCTAAGTCCCTCGGGAAGAGTGAAAGACGCGCACGTTCATTTTCAGAGCTCCTAGACCTTCCTATAAGAAGTTAGCCAAAAAGTAGCTTCGAAAAACGCTTAGGTTAAGTTTCAGAGTTGCTTCTAATGTACCAAAGCTGGACTTAGACATAATTTCACTCTCACAACATTATGGCTGGTTGGAGACAGTCCGAACCACAAGTACCGGGTCCATGGTTCTGGCCGTATACTGGGGGGACGGGGACGACTCCCATTAACCCCTGACTATACCGGGGATACGCTTATCACAATGCCTTTCTGGTCTGTGCTGAAGCAGGGCATTCTGGCAGCCAAGTGGCTTGACCTTTATTAGTGAGCCTGGTTACCCCCTCTCGGAACCACAGACTTAGAAATCGCCAGCTCATATACAGTGCATAAAATATATTTATATATATACCCTTATACACCATTTTAATAAAAAATATCACAAAATTCTTCAAAGTCCCTCGGGAAGAGTGAAAGACGCGCACGTTCATTTTCAGAGCTCCTAGACCTTCCTATAAGAAGTTAGCCAAAAAGTAGCTTCGAAAAACGCTTAGGTTAAGTTTCAGAGTTGCTTCTAATGTACCAAAGCTGGACTTATACATAATTTCACTCTCACAACATTATGGCTGGTTGGAGAGAGTCCGAACCACAAGTACCGGGTCCATGGTTCTGTCCGTATACTGGGGGGACGGGGACGACTCCCATTAACCCCTGACTATACCGGGGATACGCTTATCACAATGCCTTTCTGGTCTGTGCTGAAGCAGGGCATTCTGGCAGCCAAGTGGCTTGACCTTTATTAGTGAGCCTGGTTACCCCCTCTCGGAACCACAGACTTAGAAATCGCCAGCTCATATACAGTGCATAAAATATATTTATATATATACCCTTATACACCATTTTAATAAAAAATATCACAAAATTCTTCTAAGTCCCTCGGGAAGAGTGAAAGACGCGCACGTTCATTTTCAGAGCTCCTAGACCTTCCTATAAGAAGTTAGCCAAAAAGTAGCTTCGAAAAACGCTTAGGTTAAGTTTCAGAGTTGCTTCTAATGTACCAAAGCTGGACTTAGACATCATTTCACTCTCACAACATTATGGCTGGTTGGAGACAGTCCGAACCACAAGTACCGGGTCCATGGTTCTGGCCGTATACTGGGGGGACGGGGACGACTCCCATTAACCTCTGACTATACCGGGGATACGCTTATCACAATGCCTTTCTGGTCTGTGCTGAAGCAGGGCATTCTAGCAGCCAAGTGGCTTGACCTTTATTAGTGAGCCTGGTTACCCCCTCTCGGAACCACAGACTTAGAAATCGCCAGCTCATATACAGTGCATAAAATATATTTATATATATACCCTTATACACCATTTTAATAAAAAATATCACAAAATTCTTCTAAGTCCCTCGGGAAGAGTGAAAGACGCGCACGTTCATTTTCAGAGCTCCTAGACCTTCCTATAAGAAGTTAGCCAAAAAGTAGCTTCGAAAAACGCTTAGGTTAAGTTTCAGAGTTGCTTCTAATGTACCAAAGCTGGACTTAGACATAATTTCACTCTCACAACATTATGGCTGGTTGGAGACAGTCCGAACCACAAGTACCGGGTCCATGGTTCTGGCCGTATACTGGGGGGACGGGGACGACTCCCATTAACCCCTGACTATACCGGGGATACGCTTATCACAATGCCTTTCTGGTCTGTGCTGAAGCAGGGCATTCTGGCAGCCAAGTGGCTTGACCTTTATTAGTGAGCCTGGTTACCCCCTCTCGGAACCACAGACTTAGAAATCGCCAGCTCATATACAGTGCATAAAATATATTTATATATATACCCTTATACACCATTTTAATAAAAAATATCACAAAATTCTTCTAAGTCCCTCGGGAAGAGTGAAAGACGCGCACGTTCATTTTCAGAGCTCCTAGACCTTCCTATAAGAAGTTAGCCAAAAAGTAGCTTCGAAAAACGCTTAGGTTAAGTTTCAGAGTTGCTTCTAATGTACCAAAGCTGGACTTAGACATAATTTCACTCTCACAACATTATGGCTGGTTGGAGACAGTCCGAACCACAAGTACCGGGTCCATGGTTCTGGCCGTATACTGGGGGGACGGGGACGACTCCCATTAACCCCTGACTATACCGGGGATACGCTTATCACAATGCCTTTCTGGTCTGTGCTGAAGCAGGGCATTCTGGCAGCCAAGTGGCTTGACCTTTATTAGTGAGCCTGGTTACCCCCTCTCGGAACCACAGACTTAGAAATCGCCAGCTCATATACAGTGCATAAAATATATTTATATAAATACCCTTATACACCATTTTAATAAAAAATATCACAAAATTCTTCTAAGTCCCTCGGGAAGAGTGAAAGACGCGCACATTCATTTTCAGAGCTCCTAGACCTTCCTATAAGAAGTTAGCCAAAAAGTAGCTTCGAAAAACGCTTAGGTTAAGTTTCAGAGTTGCTTCTAATGTACCAAAGCTGGACTTAGACATAATTTCACTCTCACAACATTATGGCTGGTTGGAGACAGTCCGAACCACAAGTACCGGGTCCATGGTTCTGGCCGTATACTGGGGGGACGGGGATGACTCCCATTAACCCCTGACTATACCGGGGATACGCTTATCACAATGCCTTTCTGGTCTGTGCTGAAGCAGGGCATTCTAGCAGCCAAGTGGCTTGACCTTTATTAGTGAGCCTGGTTACCCCCTCTCGGAACCACAGACTTAGAAATCGCCAGCTCATATACAGTGCATAAAATATATTTATATATATACCCTTATACACCATTTTAATAAAAAATATCACAAAATTCTTCTAAGTCCCTCGGGAAGAGTGAAAGACGCGCACGTTCATTTTCAGAGCTCCTAGACCTTCCTATAAGAAGTTAGCCAAAAAGTAGCTTCGAAAAACGCTTAGGTTAAGTTTCAGAGTTGCTTCTAATGTACCAAAGCTGGACTTAGACATAATTTCACTCTCACAACATTATGGCTGGTTGGAGACAGTCCGAACCACAAGTACCGGGTCCATGGTTCTGGCCGTATACTGGGGGGACGGGGACGACTCCCATTAACCCCTGACTATACCGGGGATACGCTTATCACAATGCCTTTCTGGTCTGTGCTGAAGCAGGGCATTCTGGCAGCCAAGTGGCTTGACCTTTATTAGTGAGCCTGGTTACCCCCTCTCGGAACCACAGACTTAGAAATCGCCAGCTCATATACAGTGCATAAAATATATTTATATATATACCCTTATACACCATTTTAATAAAAAATATCACAAAATTCTTCTAAGTCCCTCGGGAAGAGTGAAAGACGCGCACGTTCATTTTCAGAGCTCCTAGACCTTCCTATAAGAAGTTAGCCAAAAAGTAGCTTCGAAAAACGCTTAGGTTAAGTTTCAGAGTTGCTTCTAATGTACCAAAGCTGGACTTAGACATAATTTCACTCTCACAACATTATGGCTGGTTGGAGACAGTCCGAACCACAAGTACCGGGTCCATGGTTCTGGCCGTATACTGGGGGGACGGGGACGACTCCCATTAACCTCTGACTATACCGGGGATACGCTTATCACAATGCCTTTCTGGTCTGTGCTGAAGCAGGGCATTCTAGCAGCCAAGTGGCTTGACCTTTATTAGTGAGCCTGGTTACCCCCTCTCGGAACCACAGACTTAGAAATCGCCATCTCATATACAGTGCATAAAATATATTTATATATATACCCTTATACACCATTTTAATAAAAAATATCACAAAATTCTTCTAAGTCCCTCGAGAAGAGTGAAAGACGCGCACGTTCATTTTCAGAGCTCCTAGACCTTCCTATAAGAAGTTAGCCAAAAAGTAGCTTCGAAAAACGCTTAGGTTAAGTTTCAGAGTTGCTTCTAATGTACCAAAGCTGGACTTAGACATAATTTCACTCTCACAACATTATGGCTGGTTGGAGACAGTCCGAACCACAAGTACCGGGTCCATGGTTCTGGCCGTATACTGGGGGGACGGGGACGACTCCCATTAACCTCTGACTATACCGGGGATACGCTTATCACAATGCCTTTCTGGTCTGTGCTGAAGCAGGGCATTCTAGCAGCCAAGTGGCTTGACCTTTATTAGTGAGCCTGGTTACCCCCTCTCGGAACCACAGACTTAGAAATCGCCAGCTCATATACAGTGCATAAAATATATTTATATATATACCCTTATACACCATTTTAATAAAAAATATCACAAAATTCTTCTAAGTCCCTCGGGAAGAGTGAAAGACGCGCACGTTCATTTTCAGAGCTCCTAGACCTTCCTATAAGAAGTTAGCCAAAAAGTAGCTTCGAAAAACGCTTAGGTTAAGTTTCAGAGTTGCTTCTAACGTACCAAAGCTGGACTTAGACATAATTTCACTCTCACAACATTATGGCTGGTTGGAGAGAGTCCGAACCACAAGTACAGGGTCCATGGTTCTGGCCGTATACTGGGGGGACGGGGACGACTCCCATTAACCCCTGACTATACCGGGGATACGCTTATCACAATGCCTTTCTGGTCTGTGCTGAAGCAGGGCATTCTGGCAGCCAAGTGGCTTGACCTTTATTAGTGAGCCTGGTTACCCCCTCTCGGAACCACAGACTTAGAAATCGCCAGCTCATATACAGTGCATAAAATATATTTATATATATACCCTTATACACCATTTTAATAAAAAATATCACAAAATTCTTCTAAGTCCCTCGGGAAGAGTGAAAGACGCGCACGTTCATTTTCAGAGCTCCTAGACCTTCCTATAAGAAGTTAGCCAAAAAGTAGCTTCGAAAAACGCTTAGGTTAAGTTTCAGAGTTGCTTCTAATGTACCAAAGCTGGACTTAGACATAATTTCACTCTCACAACATTATGGCTGGTTGGAGAGAGTCCGAACCACAAGTACCGGGTCCATGGTTCTGTCCGTATACTGGGGGGACGGGGACGACTCCCATTAACCCCTGACTATACCGGGGATACGCTTATCACAATGCCTTTCTGGTCTGTGCTGAAGCAGGGCATTCTGGCAGCCAAGTGGCTTGACCTTTATTAGTGAGCCTGGTTACCCCCTCTCGGAACCACAGACTTAGAAATCGCCAGCTCATATACAGTGCATAAAATATATTTATATATATACCCTTATACACCATTTAATAAAAAATATCACAAAATTCTTCTAAGTCCCTCGGGAAGAGTGAAAGACGCGCACGTTCATTTTCAGAGCTCCTAGACCTTCCTATAAGAAGTTAGCCAAAAAGTAGCTTCGAAAAACGCTTAGGTTAAGTTTCAGAGTTGCTTCTAATGTACCAAAGCTGGACTTAGACATAATTTCACTCTCACAACATTATGGCTGGTTGGAGACAGTCCGAACCACAAGTACCGGGTCCATGGTTCTGGCCGTATACTGGGGGGACGGGGACGACTCCCATTAACCCCTGACTATACCGGGGATACGCTTATCACAATGCCTTTCTGGTCTGTGCTGAAGCAGGGCATTCTGGCAGCCAAGTGGCTTGACCTTTATTAGTGAGCCTGGTTACCCCCTCTCGGAACCACAGACTTAGAAATCGCCAGCTCATATACAGTGCATAAAATATATTTATATATATACCCTTATACACCATTTTAATAAAAAATATCACAAAATTCTTCTAAGTCCCTCGGGAAGAGTGAAAGACGCGCACGTTCATTTTCAGAGCTCCTAGACCTTCCTATAAGAAGTTAGCCAAAAAGTAGCTTCGAAAAACGCTTAGGTTAAGTTTCAGAGTTGCTTCTAATGTACCAAAGCTGGACTTAGACATAATTTCACTCTCACAACATTATGGCTGGTTGGAGAGAGTCCGAACCACAAGTACCGGGTCCATGGTTCTGTCCGTATACTGGGGGGACGGGGACGACTCCCATTAACCCCTGACTATACCGGGGATACGCTTATCACAATGCCTTTCTGGTCTGTGCTGAAGCAGGGCATTCTGGCAGCCAAGTGGCTTGACCTTTATTAGTGAGCCTGGTTACCCCCTCTCGGAACCACAGACTTAGAAATCGCCAGCTCATATACAGTGCATAAAATATATTTATATATATACCCTTATACACCATTTTAATAAAAAATATCACAAAATTCTTCTAAGTCCCTCGGGAAGAGTGAAAGACGCGCACGTTCATTTTCAGAGCTCCTAGACCTTCCTATAAGAAGTTAGCCAAAAAGTAGCTTCGAAAAACGCTTAGGTTAAGTTTCAGAGTTGCTTCTAATGTACCAAAGCTGGACTTAGACATCATTTCACTCTCACAACATTATGGCTGGTTGGAGACAGTCCGAACCACAAGTACCGGGTCCATGGTTCTGGCCGTATACTGGGGGGACGGGGACGACTCCCATTAACCTCTGACTATACCGGGGATACGCTTATCACAATGCCTTTCTGGTCTGTGCTGAAGCAGGGCATTCTAGCAGCCAAGTGGCTTGACCTTTATTAGTGAGCCTGGTTACCCCCTCTCGGAACCACAGACTTAGAAATCGCCAGCTCATATACAGTGCATAAAATATATTTATATATATACCCTTATACACCATTTTAATAAAAAATATCACAAAATTCTTCTAAGTCCCTCGGGAAGAGTGAAAGACGCGCACGTTCATTTTCAGAGCTCCTAGACCTTCCTATAAGAAGTTAGCCAAAAAGTAGCTTCGAAAAACGCTTAGGTTAAGTTTCAGAGTTGCTTCTAATGTACCAAAGCTGGACTTAGACATAATTTCACTCTCACAACATTATGGCTGGTTGGAGACAGTCCGAACCACAAGTACCGGGTCCATGGTTCTGGCCGTATACTGGGGGGACGGGGACGACTCCCATTAACCCCTGACTATACCGGGGATACGCTTATCACAATGCCTTTCTGGTCTGTGCTGAAGCAGGGCATTCTGGCAGCCAAGTGGCTTGACCTTTATTAGTGAGCCTGGTTACCCCCTCTCGGAACCACAGACTTAGAAATCGCCAGCTCATATACAGTGCATAAAATATATTTATATATATACCCTTATACACCATTTTAATAAAAAATATCACAAAATTCTTCTAAGTCCCTCGGGAAGAGTGAAAGACGCGCACATTCATTTTCAGAGCTCCTAGACCTTCCTATAAGAAGTTAGCCAAAAAGTAGCTTCGAAAAACGCTTAGGTTAAGTTTCAGAGTTGCTTCTAATGTACCAAAGCTGGACTTAGACATAATTTCACTCTCACAACATTATGGCTGGTTGGAGACAGTCCGAACCACAAGTACCGGGTCCATGGTTCTGGCCGTATACTGGGGGGACGGGGATGACTCCCATTAACCCCTGACTATACCGGGGATACGCTTATCACAATGCCTTTCTGGTCTGTGCTGAAGCAGGGCATTCTAGCAGCCAAGTGGCTTGACCTTTATTAGTGAGCCTGGTTACCCCCTCTCGGAACCACAGACTTAGAAATCGCCAGCTCATATACAGTGCATAAAATATATTTATATATATACCCTTATACACCATTTTAATAAAAAATATCACAAAATTCTTCTAAGTCCCTCGGGAAGAGTGAAAGACGCGCACGTTCATTTTCAGAGCTCCTAGACCTTCCTATAAGAAGTTAGCCAAAAAGTAGCTTCGAAAAACGCTTAGGTTAAGTTTCAGAGTTGCTTCTAATGTACCAAAGCTGGACTTAGACATAATTTCACTCTCACAACATTATGGCTGGTTGGAGACAGTCCGAACCACAAGTACCGGGTCCATGGTTCTGGCCGTATACTGGGGGGACGGGGACGACTCCCATTAACCCCTGACTATACCGGGGATACGCTTATCACAATGCCTTTCTGGTCTGTGCTGAAGCAGGGCATTCTGGCAGCCAAGTGGCTTGACCTTTATTAGTGAGCCTGGTTACCCCCTCTCGGAACCACAGACTTAGAAATCGCCAGCTCATATACAGTGCATAAAATATATTTATATATATACCCTTATACACCATTTTAATAAAAAATATCACAAAATTCTTCTAAGTCCCTCGGGAAGAGTGAAAGACGCGCACGTTCATTTTCAGAGCTCCTAGACCTTCCTATAAGAAGTTAGCCAAAAAGTAGCTTCGAAAAACGCTTAGGTTAAGTTTCAGAGTTGCTTCTAATGTACCAAAGCTGGACTTAGACATAATTTCACTCTCACAACATTATGGCTGGTTGGAGACAGTCCGAACCACAAGTACCGGGTCCATGGTTCTGGCCGTATACTGGGGGGACGGGGACGACTCCCATTAACCTCTGACTATACCGGGGATACGCTTATCACAATGCCTTTCTGGTCTGTGCTGAAGCAGGGCATTCTAGCAGCCAAGTGGCTTGACCTTTATTAGTGAGCCTGGTTACCCCCTCTCGGAACCACAGACTTAGAAATCGCCATCTCATATACAGTGCATAAAATATATTTATATATATACCCTTATACACCATTTTAATAAAAAATATCACAAAATTCTTCTAAGTCCCTCGGGAAGAGTGAAAGACGCGCACGTTCATTTTCAGAGCTCCTAGACCTTCCTATAAGAAGTTAGCCAAAAAGTAGCTTCGAAAAACGCTTAGGTTAAGTTTCAGAGTTGCTTCTAATGTACCAAAGCTGGACTTAGACATAATTTCACTCTCACAACATTATGGCTGGTTGGAGACAGTCCGAACCACAAGTACCGGGTCCATGGTTCTGGCCGTATACTGGGGGGACGGGGACGACTCCCATTAACCCCTGACTATACCGGGGATACGCTTATCACAATGCCTTTCTGGTCTGTGCTGAAGCAGGGCATTCTGGCAGCCAAGTGGCTTGACCTTTATTAGTGAGCCTGGTTACCCCCTCTCGGAACCACAGACTTAGAAATCGCCAGCTCATATACAGTGCATAAAATATATTTATATATATACCCTTATACACCATTTTAATAAAAAATATCACAAAATTCTTCTAAGTCCCTCGGGAAGAGTGAAAGACGCGCACGTTCATTTTCAGAGCTCCTAGACCTTCCTATAAGAAGTTAGCCAAAAAGTAGCTTCGAAAAACGCTTAGGTTAAGTTTCAGAGTTGCTTCTAATGTACCAAAGCTGGACTTAGACATAATTTCACTCTCACAACATTATGGCTGGTTGGAGACAGTCCGAACCACAAGTACCGGGTCCATGGTTCTGGCCGTATACTGGGGGGACGGGGACGACTCCCATTAACCCCTGACTATACCGGGGATACGCTTATCACAATGCCTTTCTGGTCTGTGCTGAAGCAGGGCATTCTGGCAGCCAAGTGGCTTGACCTTTATTAGTGAGCCTGGTTACCCCCTCTCGGAACCACAGACTTAGAAATCGCCATCTCATATACAGTGCATAAAATATATTTATATATATACCCTTATACACCATTTTAATAAAAAATATCACAAAATTCTTCTAAGTCCCTCGGGAAGAGTGAAAGACGCGCACGTTCATTTTCAGAGCTCCTAGACCTTCCTATAAGAAGTTAGCCAAAAAGTAGCTTCGAAAAACGCTTAGGTTAAGTTTCAGAGTTGCTTCTAATGTACCAAAGCTGGACTTAGACATAATTTCACTCTCACAACATTATGGCTGGTTGGAGACAGTCCGAACCACAAGTACCGGGTCCATGGTTCTGGCCGTATACTGGGGGGACGGGGACGACTCCCATTAACCTCTGACTATACCGGGGATACGCTTATCACAATGCCTTTCTGGTCTGTGCTGAAGCAGGGCATTCTAGCAGCCAAGTGGCTTGACCTTTATTAGTGAGCCTGGTTACCCCCTCTCGGAACCACAGACTTAGAAATCGCCATCTCATATACAGTGCATAAAATATATTTATATATATACCCTTATACACCATTTTAATAAAAAATATCACAAAATTCTTCTAAGTCCCTCGAGAAGAGTGAAAGACGCGCACGTTCATTTTCAGAGCTCCTAGACCTTCCTATAAGAAGTTAGCCAAAAAGTAGCTTCGAAAAACGCTTAGGTTAAGTTTCAGAGTTGCTTCTAATGTACCAAAGCTGGACTTAGACATAATTTCACTCTCACAACATTATGGCTGGTTGGAGACAGTCCGAACCACAAGTACCGGGTCCATGGTTCTGGCCGTATACTGGGGGGACGGGGACGACTCCCATTAACCTCTGACTATACCGGGGATACGCTTATCACAATGCCTTTCTGGTCTGTGCTGAAGCAGGGCATTCTAGCAGCCAAGTGGCTTGACCTTTATTAGTGAGCCTGGTTACCCCCTCTCGGAACCACAGACTTAGAAATCGCCAGCTCATATACAGTGCATAAAATATATTTATATATATACCCTTATACACCATTTTAATAAAAAATATCACAAAATTCTTCTAAGTCCCTCGGGAAGAGTGAAAGACGCGCACGTTCATTTTCAGAGCTCCTAGACCTTCCTATAAGAAGTTAGCCAAAAAGTAGCTTCGAAAAACGCTTAGGTTAAGTTTCAGAGTTGCTTCTAATGTACCAAAGCTGGACTTAGACATAATTTCACTCTCACAACATTATGGCTGGTTGGAGACAGTCCGAACCACAAGTACCGGGTCCATGGTTCTGGCCGTATACTGGGGGGACGGGGACGACTCCCATTAACCCCTGACTATACCGGGGATACGCTTATCACAATGCCTTTCTGGTCTGTGCTGAAGCAGGGCATTCTGGCAGCCAAGTGGCTTGACCTTTATTAGTGAGCCTGGTTACCCCCTCTCGGAACCACAGACTTAGAAATCGCCAGCTCATATACAGTGCATAAAATATATACCCTTATACACCATTTTAATAAAAAATATCACAAAATTCTTCTAAGTCCCTCGGGAAGAGTGAAAGACGCGCACATTCATTTTCAGAGCTCCTAGACCTTCCTATAAGAAGTTAGCCAAAAAGTAGCTTCGAAAAACGCTTAGGTTAAGTTTCAGAGTTGCTTCTAATGTACCAAAGCTGGACTTAGACATAATTTCACTCTCACAACATTATGGCTGGTTGGAGACAGTCCGAACCACAAGTACCGGGTCCATGGTTCTGGCCGTATACTGGGGGGACGGGGATGACTCCCATTAACCCCTGACTATACCGGGGATACGCTTATCACAATGCCTTTCTGGTCTGTGCTGAAGCAGGGCATTCTAGCAGCCAAGTGGCTTGACCTTTATTAGTGAGCCTGGTTACCCCCTCTCGGAACCACAGACTTAGAAATCGCCAGCTCATATACAGTGCATAAAATATATTTATATATATACCCTTATACACCATTTTAATAAAAAATATCACAAAATTCTTCTAAGTCCCTCGGGAAGAGTGAAAGACGCGCACGTTCATTTTCAGAGCTCCTAGACCTTCCTATAAGAAGTTAGCCAAAAAGTAGCTTCGAAAAACGCTTAGGTTAAGTTTCAGAGTTGCTTCTAATGTACCAAAGCTGGACTTAGACATAATTTCACTCTCACAACATTATGGCTGGTTGGAGACAGTCCGAACCACAAGTACCGGGTCCATGGTTCTGGCCGTATACTGGGGGGACGGGGACGACTCCCATTAACCCCTGACTATACCGGGGATACGCTTATCACAATGCCTTTCTGGTCTGTGCTGAAGCAGGGCATTCTGGCAGCCAAGTGGCTTGACCTTTATTAGTGAGCCTGGTTACCCCCTCTCGGAACCACAGACTTAGAAATCGCCAGCTCATATACAGTGCATAAAATATATTTATATATATACCCTTATACACCATTTTAATAAAAAATATCACAAAATTCTTCTAAGTCCCTCGGGAAGAGTGAAAGACGCGCACGTTCATTTTCAGAGCTCCTAGACCTTCCTATAAGAAGTTAGCCAAAAAGTAGTTTTGAAAATCGCTTAGGTTAAGTTTCAGAGTTGCTTCTAATGTACCAAAGCTGGACTTAGACATAATTTCACTCTCACACCATTATGGCTGGTTGGAGATAGTCCGAACCACAAGTACCGGGTCCATGATTCTGGCCGTATACTGGGGGGACGGGGACGACTCCCATTAACCCCTGACTATACCGGGGATACGCTTATCTCAATGCCTTTCTGGTCTGTGCTGAAGCAGGGCATTCTGGCAGCCAAGTGGCTTGACCTTTATTAGTGAGCCTGGTTACCCCCTCTCGGAACCACAGACTTAGAAATCGCCAGCTCATATACAGTGCATAAAATATATTTATATATATACCCTTATACTCCATTTTAATAAAAAATATCACAAAATTCTTCTAAGTCCCTCGGGAAGAGTGAAAGACGCGCACGTTCATTTTCAGAGCTCCTAGACCTTCCTATAAGAAGTTAGCCAAAAAGTAGCTTCGAAAAACGCTTAGGTTAAGTTTCAGAGTTGCTTCTAATGTACCAAAGCTGGACTTAGACATAATTTCACTCTCACAACATTATGGCTGGTTGGAGACAGTCCGAACCACAAGT
The DNA here is from genome assembly GCF_040206685.1 of Ascaphus truei. Lineage (NCBI taxonomy): Eukaryota > Metazoa > Chordata > Amphibia > Anura > Ascaphidae > Ascaphus > Ascaphus truei. The sequence continues at coordinate 2,421,846 of NC_134493.1, forward strand.
ACCGGGTCCATGGTTCTGGCCGTATACTGGGGGGACGGGGACGACTCCCATTAACCCCTGACTATACCGGGGATACGCTTATCACAATGCCTTTCTGGTCTGTGCTGAAGCAAGGCATTCTGGCAGCCAAGTGGCTTGACCTTTATTAGTGAGCCTGGTTACCCCCTCTCGGAACCACAGACTTAGAAATCGCCAGCTCATATACAGTGCATAAAATATATTTATATATATACCCTTATACACCATTTTAATAAAAAATATCACAAAATTCTTCTAAGTCCCTCGGGAAGAGTGAAAGACGCGCACGTTCATTTTCAGAGCTCCTAGACCTTCCTATAAGAAGTTAGCCAAAAAGTAGCTTCGAAAAACGCTTAGGTTAAGTTTCAGAGTTGCTTCTAATGTACCAAAGCTGGACTTAGACATAATTTCACTCTCACAACATTATGGCTGGTTGGAGAGAGTCCGAACCACAAGTACAGGGTCCATGGTTCTGGCCGTATACTGGGGGGACGGGGACGACTCCCATTAACCCCTGACTATACCGGGGATACGCTTATCACAATGCCTTTCTGGTCTGTGCTGAAGCAGGGCATTCTGGCAGCCAAGTGGCTTGACCTTTATTAGTGAGCCTGGTTACCCCCTCTCGGAACCACAGACTTAGAAATCGCCAGCTCATATACAGTGCATAAAATATATTTATATATATACCCTTATACACCATTTTAATAAAAAATATCACAAAATTCTTCTAAGTCCCTCGGGAAGAGTGAAAGACGCGCACGTTCATTTTCAGAGCTCCTAGACCTTCCTATAAGAAGTTAGCCAAAAAGTAGCTTCGAAAAACGCTTAGGTTAAGTTTCAGAGTTGCTTCTAATGTACCAAAGCTGGACTTAGACATAATTTCACTCTCACAACATTATGGCTGGTTGGAGACAGTCCGAACCACAAGTACCGGGTCCATGGTTCTGGCCGTATACTGGGGGGACGGGGACGACTCCCATTAACCCCTGACTATACCGGGGATACGCTTATCACAATGCCTTTCTGGTCTGTGCTGAAGCAGGGCATTCTGGCAGCCAAGTGGCTTGACCTTTATTAGTGAGCCTGGTTACCCCCTCTCGGAACCACAGACTTAGAAATCGCCAGCTCATATACAGTGCATAAAATATATTTATATATATACCCTTATACACCATTTTAATAAAAAATATCACAAAATTCTTCTAAGTCCCTCGGGAAGAGTGAAAGACGCGCACGTTCATTTTCAGAGCTCCTAGACCTTCCTATAAGAAGTTAGCCAAAAAGTAGCTTCGAAAAACGCTTAGGTTAAGTTTCAGAGTTGCTTCTAATGTACCAAAGCTGGACTTAGACATAATTTCACTCTCACAACATTATGGCTGGTTGGAGACAGTCCGAACCACAAGTACCGGGTCCATGGTTCTGGCCGTATACTGGGGGGACGGGGACGACTCCCATTAACCCCTGACTATACCGGGGATACGCTTATCACAATGCCTTTCTGGTCTGTGCTGAAGCAGGGCATTCTGGCAGCCAAGTGGCTTGACCTTTATTAGTGAGCCTGGTTACCCCCTCTCGGAACCACAGACTTAGAAATCGCCATCTCATATACAGTGCATAAAATATATTTATATATATACCCTTATACACCATTTTAATAAAAAATATCACAAAATTCTTCTAAGTCCCTCGGGAAGAGTGAAAGACGCGCACGTTCATTTTCAGAGCTCCTAGACCTTCCTATAAGAAGTTAGCCAAAAAGTAGCTTCGAAAAACGCTTAGGTTAAGTTTCAGAGTTGCTTCTAATGTACCAAAGCTGGACTTAGACATAATTTCACTCTCACAACATTATGGCTGGTTGGAGACAGTCCGAACCACAAGTACCGGGTCCATGGTTCTGGCCGTATACTGGGGGGACGGGGACGACTCCCATTAACCTCTGACTATACCGGGGATACGCTTATCACAATGCCTTTCTGGTCTGTGCTGAAGCAGGGCATTCTAGCAGCCAAGTGGCTTGACCTTTATTAGTGAGCCTGGTTACCCCCTCTCGGAACCACAGACTTAGAAATCGCCATCTCATATACAGTGCATAAAATATATTTATATATATACCCTTATACACCATTTTAATAAAAAATATCACAAAATTCTTCTAAGTCCCTCGAGAAGAGTGAAAGACGCGCACGTTCATTTTCAGAGCTCCTAGACCTTCCTATAAGAAGTTAGCCAAAAAGTAGCTTCGAAAAACGCTTAGGTTAAGTTTCAGAGTTGCTTCTAATGTACCAAAGCTGGACTTAGACATAATTTCACTCTCACAACATTATGGCTGGTTGGAGACAGTCCGAACCACAAGTACCGGGTCCATGGTTCTGGCCGTATACTGGGGGGACGGGGACGACTCCCATTAACCCCTGACTATACCGGGGATACGCTTATCACAATGCCTTTCTGGTCTGTGCTGAAGCAGGGCATTCTGGCAGCCAAGTGGCTTGACCTTTATTAGTGAGCCTGGTTACCCCCTCTCGGAACCACAGACTTAGAAATCGCCAGCTCATATACAGTGCATAAAATATATTTATATATATACCCTTATACACCATTTAATAAAAAATATCACAAAATTCTTCTAAGTCCCTCGGGAAGAGTGAAAGACGCGCACGTTCATTTTCAGAGCTCCTAGACCTTCCTATAAGACGTTAGCCAAAAAGTAGCTTCGAAAAACGCTTAGGTTAAGTTTCAGAGTTGCTTCTAATGTACCAAAGCTGGACTTAGACATAATTTCACTCTCACAACATTATAGCTGGTTGGAGACAGTCCGAACCACAAGTACCGGGTCCATGGTTCTGGCCGTATACTGGGGGGACGGGGACGACTCCCATTAACCTCTGACTATACCGGGGATACGCTTATCACAATGCCTTTCTGGTCTGTGCTGAAGCAGGGCATTCTAGCAGCCAAGTGGCTTGACCTTTATTAGTGAGCCTGGTTACCCCCTCTCGGAACCACAGACTTAGAAATCGCCAGCTCATATACAGTGCATAAAATATATTTATATATATACCCTTATACACCATTTTAATAAAAAATATCACAAAATTCTTCTAAGTCCCTCGGGAAGAGTGAAAGACGCGCACGTTCATTTTCAGAGCTCCTAGACCTTCCTATAAGAAGTTAGCCAAAAAGTAGCTTCGAAAAACGCTTAGGTTAAGTTTCAGAGTTGCTTCTAATGTACCAAAGCTGGACTTAGACATAATTTCACTCTCACAACATTATGGCTGGTTGGAGACAGTCCGAACCACAAGTACCGGGTCCATGGTTCTGGCCGTATACTGGGGGGACGGGGACGACTCCCATTAACCCCTGACTATACCGGGGATACGCTTATCACAATGCCTTTCTGGTCTGTGCTGAAGCAGGGCATTCTGGCAGCCAAGTGGCTTGACCTTTATTAGTGAGCCTGGTTACCCCCTCTCGGAACCACAGACTTAGAAATCGCCAGCTCATATACAGTGCATAAAATATATACCCTTATACACCATTTTAATAAAAAATATCACAAAATTCTTCTAAGTCCCTCGGGAAGAGTGAAAGACGCGCACATTCATTTTCAGAGCTCCTAGACCTTCCTATAAGAAGTTAGCCAAAAAGTAGCTTCGAAAAACGCTTAGGTTAAGTTTCAGAGTTGCTTCTAATGTACCAAAGCTGGACTTAGACATAATTTCACTCTCACAACATTATGGCTGGTTGGAGACAGTCCGAACCACAAGTACCGGGTCCATGGTTCTGGCCGTATACTGGGGGGACGGGGATGACTCCCATTAACCCCTGACTATACCGGGGATACGCTTATCACAATGCCTTTCTGGTCTGTGCTGAAGCAGGGCATTCTAGCAGCCAAGTGGCTTGACCTTTATTAGTGAGCCTGGTTACCCCCTCTCGGAACCACAGACTTAGAAATCGCCAGCTCATATACAGTGCATAAAATATATTTATATATATACCCTTATACACCATTTTAATAAAAAATATCACAAAATTCTTCTAAGTCCCTCGGGAAGAGTGAAAGACGCGCACGTTCATTTTCAGAGCTCCTAGACCTTCCTATAAGAAGTTAGCCAAAAAGTAGCTTCGAAAAACGCTTAGGTTAAGTTTCAGAGTTGCTTCTAATGTACCAAAGCTGGACTTAGACATAATTTCACTCTCACAACATTATGGCTGGTTGGAGACAGTCCGAACCACAAGTACCGGGTCCATGGTTCTGGCCGTATACTGGGGGGACGGGGACGACTCCCATTAACCCCTGACTATACCGGGGATACGCTTATCACAATGCCTTTCTGGTCTGTGCTGAAGCAGGGCATTCTGGCAGCCAAGTGGCTTGACCTTTATTAGTGAGCCTGGTTACCCCCTCTCGGAACCACAGACTTAGAAATCGCCAGCTCATATACAGTGCATAAAATATATTTATATATATACCCTTATACACCATTTTAATAAAAAATATCACAAAATTCTTCTAAGTCCCTCGGGAAGAGTGAAAGACGCGCACGTTCATTTTCAGAGCTCCTAGACCTTCCTATAAGAAGTTAGCCAAAAAGTAGTTTTGAAAATCGCTTAGGTTAAGTTTCAGAGTTGCTTCTAATGTACCAAAGCTGGACTTAGACATAATTTCACTCTCACACCATTATGGCTGGTTGGAGATAGTCCGAACCACAAGTACCGGGTCCATGGTTCTGGCCGTATACTGGGGGGACGGGGACGACTCCCATTAACCCCTGACTATACCGGGGATACGCTTATCACAATGCCTTTCTGGTCTGTGCTGAAGCACGGCATTCTGGCAGCCAAGTGGCTTGACCTTTATTAGTGAGCCTGGTTACCCCCTCTCGGAACCACAGACTTAGAAATCGCCAGCTCATATACAGTGCATAAAATATATTTATATATATACCCTTATACTCCATTTTAATAAAAAATATCACAAAATTCTTCTAAGTCCCTCGGGAAGAGTGAAAGACGCGCACGTTCATTTTCAGAGCTCCTAGACCTTCCTATAAGAAGTTAGCCAAAAAGTAGCTTCGAAAAACGCTTAGGTTAAGTTTCAGAGTTGCTTCTAATGTACCAAAGCTGGACTTAGACATAATTTCACTCTCACAACATTATGGCTGGTTGGAGAGAGTCCGAACCACAAGTACAGGGTCCATGGTTCTGGCCGTATACTGGGGGGACGGGGACGACTCCCATTAACCCCTGACTATACCGGGGATACGCTTATCACAATGCCTTTCTGGTCTGTGCTGAAGCAAGGCATTCTGGCAGCCAAGTGGCTTGACCTTTATTAGTGAGCCTGGTTACCCCCTCTCGGAACCACAGACTTAGAAATCGCCAGCTCATATACAGTGCATAAAATATATTTATATATATACCCTTATACACCATTTTAATAAAAAATATCACAAAATTCTTCTAAGTCCCTCGGGAAGAGTGAAAGACGCGCACGTTCATTTTCAGAGCTCCTAGACCTTCCTATAAGAAGTTAGCCAAAAAGTAGCTTCGAAAAACGCTTAGGTTAAGTTTCAGAGTTGCTTCTAATGTACCAAAGCTGGACTTAGACATAATTTCACTCTCACAACATTATGGCTGGTTGGAGACAGTCCGAACCACAAGTACCGGGTCCATGGTTCTGGCCGTATACTGGGGGGACGGGGACGACTCCCATTAACCCCTGACTATACCGGGGATACGCTTATCACAATGCCTTTCTGGTCTGTGCTGAAGCAGGGCATTCTGGCAGCCAAGTGGCTTGACCTTTATTAGTGAGCCTGGTTACCCCCTCTCGGCACCACAGACTTAGAAATCGCCAGCTCATATACAGTGCATAAAATATATTTATATATATACCCTTATACCCATTTTAATAAAAAATATCACAAAATTCTTCTAAGTCCCTCGGGAAGAGTGAAAGACGCGCACGTTCATTTTCAGAGCTCCTAGACCTTCCTATAAGAAGTTAGCCAAAAAGTAGTTTTGAAAATCGCTTAGGTTAAGTTTCAGAGTTGCTTCTAATGTACCAAAGCTGGACTTAGACATAATTTCACTCTCACACCATTATGGCTGGTTGGAGATAGTCCGAACCACAAGTACCGGGTCCATGGTTCTGGCCGTATACTGGGGGGACGGGGACGACTCCCATTAACCCCTGACTATACCGGGGATACGCTTATCACAATGCCTTTCTGGTCTGTGCTGAAGCAGGGCATTCTGGCAGCCAAGTGGCTTGACCTTTATTAGTGAGCCTGGTTACCCCCTCTCGGAACCACAGACTTAGAAATCGCCAGCTCATATACAGTGCATAAAATATATTTATATATATACCCTTATACACCATTTTAATAAAAAATATCACAAAATTCTTCTAAGTCCCTCGGGAAGAGTGAAAGACGCGCACGTTCATTTTCAGAGCTCCTAGACCTTCCTATAAGAAGTTAGCCAAAAAGTAGCTTCGAAAAACGCTTAGGTTAAGTTTCAGAGTTGCTTCTAATGTACCAAAGCTGGACTTAGACATAATTTCACTCTCACAACATTATGGCTGGTTGGAGAGAGTCCGAACCACAAGTACAGGGTCCATGGTTCTGGCCGTATACTGGGGGGACGGGGACGACTCCCATTAACCCCTGACTATACCGGGGATACGCTTATCACAATGCCTTTCTGGTCTGTGCTGAAGCAGGGCATTCTGGCAGCCAAGTGGCTTGACCTTTATTAGTGAGCCTGGTTACCCCCTCTCGGAACCACAGACTTAGAAATCGCCAGCTCATATACAGTGCATAAAATATATTTATATATATACCCTTATACACCATTTTAATAAAAAATATCACAAAATTCTTCTAAGTCCCTCGGGAAGAGTGAAAGACGCGCACGTTCATTTTCAGAGCTCCTAGACCTTCCTATAAGAAGTTAGCCAAAAAGTAGCTTCGAAAAACGCTTAGGTTAAGTTTCAGAGTTGCTTCTAATGTACCAAAGCTGGACTTAGACATAATTTCACTCTCACAACATTATGGCTGGTTGGAGACAGTCCGAACCACAAGTACCGGGTCCATGGTTCTGGCCGTATACTGGGGGGACGGGGACGACTCCCATTAACCCCTGACTATACCGGGGATACGCTTATCACAATGCCTTTCTGGTCTGTGCTGAAGCAGGGCATTCTGGCAGCCAAGTGGCTTGACCTTTATTAGTGAGCCTGGTTACCCCCTCTCGGAACCACAGACTTAGAAATCGCCAGCTCATATACAGTGCATAAAATATATTTATATATATACCCTTATACCCATTTTAATAAAAAATATCACAAAATTCTTCTAAGTCCCTCGGGAAGAGTGAAAGACGCGCACGTTCATTTTCAGAGCTCCTAGACCTTCCTATAAGAAGTTAGCCAAAAAGTAGTTTTGAAAATCGCTTAGGTTAAGTTTCAGAGTTGCTTCTAATGTACCAAAGCTGGACTTAGACATAATTTCACTCTCACACCATTATGGCTGGTTGGAGATAGTCCGAACCACAAGTACCGGGTCCATGGTTCTGGCCGTATACTGGGGGGACGGGGACGACTCCCATTAACCCCTGACTATACCGGGGATACGCTTATCACAATGCCTTTCTGGTCTGTGCTGAAGCAGGGCATTCTGGCAGCCAAGTGGCTTGACCTTTATTAGTGAGCCTGGTTACCCCCTCTCGGAACCACAGACTTAGAAATCGCCAGCTCATATACAGTGCATAAAATATATTTATATATATACCCTTATACTCCATTTTAATAAAAAAATATCACAAAATTCTTCTAAGTCCCTCGGGAAGAGTGAAAGACGCGCACGTTCATTTTCAGAGCTCCTAGACCTTCCTATAAGAAGTTAGCCAAAAAGTAGCTTCGAAAAACGCTTAGGTTAAGTTTCAGAGTTGCTTCTAATGTACCAAAGCTGGACTTAGACATAATTTCACTCTCACAACATTATGGCTGGTTGGAGACAGTCCGAACCACAAGTACCGGGTCCATGGTTCTGGCCGTATACTGGGGGGACGGGGACGACTCCCATTAACCCCTGACTATACCGGGGATACGCTTATCACAATGCCTTTCTGGTCTGTGCTGAAGCAAGGCATTCTGGCAGCCAAGTGGCTTGACCTTTATTAGTGAGCCTGGTTACCCCCTCTCGGAACCACAGACTTAGAAATCGCCAGCTCATATACAGTGCATAAAATATATTTATATATATACCCTTATACACCATTTTAATAAAAAATATCACAAAATTCTTCTAAGTCCCTCGGGAAGAGTGAAAGACGCGCACGTTCATTTTCAGAGCTCCTAGACCTTCCTATAAGAAGTTAGCCAAAAAGTAGCTTCGAAAAACGCTTAGGTTAAGTTTCAGAGTTGCTTCTAATGTACCAAAGCTGGACTTAGACATAATTTCACTCTCACAACATTATGGCTGGTTGGAGAGAGTCCGAACCACAAGTACAGGGTCCATGGTTCTGGCCGTATACTGGGGGGACGGGGACGACTCCCATTAACCACTGACTATACCGGGGATACGCTTATCACAATGCCTTTCTGGTCTGTGCTGAAGCAGGGCATTCTGGCAGCCAAGTGGCTTGACCTTTATTAGTGAGCCTGGTTACCCCCTCTCGGAACCACAGACTTAGAAATCGCCATCTCATATACAGTGCATAAAATATATTTATATATATACCCTTATACACCATTTTAATAAAAAATATCACAAAATTCTTCTAAGTCCCTCGGGAAGAGTGAAAGACGCGCACGTTCATTTTCAGAGCTCCTAGACCTTCCTATAAGAAGTTAGCCAAAAAGTAGCTTCGAAAAACGCTTAGGTTAAGTTTCAGAGTTGCTTCTAATGTACCAAAGCTGGACTTAGACATAATTTCACTCTCACAACATTATGGCTGGTTGGAGAGAGTCCGAACCACAAGTACAGGGTCCATGGTTCTGGCCGTATACTGGGGGGACGGGGACGACTCCCATTAACCCCTGACTATACCGGGGATACGCTTATCACAATGCCTTTCTGGTCTGTGCTGAAGCAGGGCATTCTGGCAGCCAAGTGGCTTGACCTTTATTAGTGAGCCTGGTTACCCCCTCTCGGAACCACAGACTTAGAAATCGCCAGCTCATATACAGTGCATAAAATATATTTATATATATACCCTTATACACCATTTTAATAAAAAATATCACAAAATTCTTCTAAGTCCCTCGGGAAGAGTGAAAGACGCGCACGTTCATTTTCAGAGCTCCTAGACCTTCCTATAAGAAGTTAGCCAAAAAGTAGCTTCGAAAAACGCTTAGGTTAAGTTTCAGAGTTGCTTCTAATGTACCAAAGCTGGACTTAGACATAATTTCACTCTCACAACATTATGGCTGGTTGGAGACAGTCCGAACCACAAGTACCGGGTCCATGGTTCTGGCCGTATACTGGGGGGACGGGGACGACTCCCATTAACCCCTGACTATACCGGGGATACGCTTATCACAATGCCTTTCTGGTCTGTGCTGAAGCAGGGCATTCTGGCAGCCAAGTGGCTTGACCTTTATTAGTGAGCCTGGTTACCCCCTCTCGGAACCACAGACTTAGAAATCGCCAGCTCATATACAGTGCATAAAATATATTTATATATATACCCTTATACCCATTTTAATAAAAAATATCACAAAATTCTTCTAAGTCCCTCGGGAAGAGTGAAAGACGCGCACGTTCATTTTCAGAGCTCCTAGACCTTCCTATAAGAAGTTAGCCAAAAAGTAGTTTTGAAAATCGCTTAGGTTAAGTTTCAGAGTTGCTTCTAATGTACCAAAGCTGGACTTAGACATAATTTCACTCTCACACCATTATGGCTGGTTGGAGATAGTCCGAACCACAAGTACCGGGTCCATGGTTCTGGCCGTATACTGGGGGGACGGGGACGACTCCCATTAACCCCTGACTATACCGGGGATACGCTTATCACAATGCCTTTCTGGTCTGTGCTGAAGCAGGGCATTCTGGCAGCCAAGTGGCTTGACCTTTATTAGTGAGCCTGGTTACCCCCTCTCGGAACCACAGACTTAGAAATCGCCAGCTCATATACAGTGCATAAAATATATTTATATATATACCCTTATACACCATTTTAATAAAAAATATCACAAAATTCTTCTAAGTCCCTCGGGAAGAGTGAAAGACGCGCACGTTCATTTTCAGAGCTCCTAGACCTTCCTATAAGAAGTTAGCCAAAAAGTAGCTTCGAAAAACGCTTAGGTTAAGTTTCAGAGTTGCTTCTAATGTACCAAAGCTGGACTTAGACATAATTTCACTCTCACAACATTATGGCTGGTTGGAGAGAGTCCGAACCACAAGTACAGGGTCCATGGTTCTGGCCGTATACTGGGGGGACGGGGACGACTCCCATTAACCCCTGACTATACCGGGGATACGCTTATCACAATGCCTTTCTGGTCTGTGCTGAAGCAGGGCATTCTGGCAGCCAAGTGGCTTGACCTTTATTAGTGAGCCTGGTTACCCCCTCTCGGAACCACAGACTTAGAAATCGCCAGCTCATATACAGTGCATAAAATATATTTATATATATACCCTTATACACCATTTTAATAAAAAATATCACAAAATTCTTCTAAGTCCCTCGGGAAGAGTGAAAGACGCGCACGTTCATTTTCAGAGCTCCTAGACCTTCCTATAAGAAGTTAGCCAAAAAGTAGCTTCGAAAAACGCTTAGGTTAAGTTTCAGAGTTGCTTCTAATGTACCAAAGCTGGACTTAGACATAATTTCACTCTCACAACATTATGGCTGGTTGGAGACAGTCCGAACCACAAGTACCGGGTCCATGGTTCTGGCCGTATACTGGGGGGACGGGGACGACTCCCATTAACCCCTGACTATACCGGGGATACGCTTATCACAATGCCTTTCTGGTCTGTGCTGAAGCAGGGCATTCTGGCAGCCAAGTGGCTTGACCTTTATTAGTGAGCCTGGTTACCCCCTCTCGGAACCACAGACTTAGAAATCGCCAGCTCATATACAGTGCATAAAATATATTTATATATATACCCTTATACCCATTTTAATAAAAAATATCACAAAATTCTTCTAAGTCCCTCGGGAAGAGTGAAAGACGCGCACGTTCATTTTCAGAGCTCCTAGACCTTCCTATAAGAAGTTAGCCAAAAAGTAGTTTTGAAAATCGCTTAGGTTAAGTTTCAGAGTTGCTTCTAATGTACCAAAGCTGGACTTAGACATAATTTCACTCTCACACCATTATGGCTGGTTGGAGATAGTCCGAACCACAAGTACCGGGTCCATGGTTCTGGCCGTATACTGGGGGGACGGGGACGACTCCCATTAACCCCTGACTATACCGGGGATACGCTTATCACAATGCCTTTCTGGTCTGTGCTGAAGCAGGGCATTCTGGCAGCCAAGTGGCTTGACCTTTATTAGTGAGCCTGGTTACCCCCTCTCGGAACCACAGACTTAGAAATCGCCAGCTCATATACAGTGCATAAAATATATTTATATATATACCCTTATACTCCATTTTAATAAAAAAATATCACAAAATTCTTCTAAGTCCCTCGGGAAGAGTGAAAGACGCGCACGTTCATTTTCAGAGCTCCTAGACCTTCCTATAAGAAGTTAGCCAAAAAGTAGCTTCGAAAAACGCTTAGGTTAAGTTTCAGAGTTGCTTCTAATGTACCAAAGCTGGACTTAGACATAATTTTACTCTCACAACATTATGGCTAGTTGGAGACAGTCCGAACCACAAGTACCGGGTCCATGGTTCTGGCCGTATACTGGGGGGACGGGGACGACTCCCATTAACCCCTGACTATACCGGGGATACGCTTATCACAATGCCTTTCTGGTCTGTGCTGAAGCAAGGCATTCTGGCAGCCAAGTGGCTTGACCTTTATTAGTGAGCCTGGTTACCCCCTCTCGGAACCACAGACTTAGAAATCGCCAGCTCATATACAGTGCATAAAATATATTTATATATATACCCTTATACACCATTTTAATAAAAAATATCACAAAATTCTTCTAAGTCCCTCGGGAAGAGTGAAAGACGCGCACGTTCATTTTCAGAGCTCCTAGACCTTCCTATAAGAAGTTAGCCAAAAAGTAGCTTCGAAAAACGCTTAGGTTAAGTTTCAGAGTTGCTTCTAATGTACCAAAGCTGGACTTAGACATAATTTCACTCTCACAACATTATGGCTGGTTGGAGACAGTCCGAACCACAAGTACCGGGTCCATGGTTCTGGCCGTATACTGGGGGGACGGGGACGACTCCCATTAACCCCTGACTATACCGGGGATACGCTTATCACAATGCCTTTCTGGTCTGTGCTGAAGCAGGGCATTCTGGCAGCCAAGTGGCTTGACCTTTATTAGTGAGCCTGGTTACCCCCTCTCGGAACCACAGACTTAGAAATCGCCAGCTCATATACAGTGCATAAAATATATTTATATATATACCCTTATACCCATTTTAATAAAAAATATCACAAAATTCTTCTAAGTCCCTCGGGAAGAGTGAAAGACGCGCACGTTCATTTTCAGAGCTCCTAGACCTTCCTATAAGAAGTTAGCCAAAAAGTAGTTTTGAAAATCGCTTAGGTTAAGTTTCAGAGTTGCTTCTAATGTACCAAAGCTGGACTTAGACATAATTTCACTCTCACACCATTATGGCTGGTTGGAGATAGTCCGAACCACAAGTACCGGGTCCATGGTTCTGGCCGTATACTGGGGGGACGGGGACGACTCCCATTAACCCCTGACTATACCGGGGATACGCTTATCACAATGCCTTTCTGGTCTGTGCTGAAGCAGGGCATTCTGGCAGCCAAGTGGCTTGACCTTTATTAGTGAGCCTGGTTACCCCCTCTCGGAACCACAGACTTAGAAATCGCCAGCTCATATACAGTGCATAAAATATATTTATATATATACCCTTATACTCCATTTTAATAAAAAAATATCACAAAATTCTTCTAAGTCCCTCGGGAAGAGTGAAAGACGCGCACGTTCATTTTCAGAGCTCCTAGACCTTCCTATAAGAAGTTAGCCAAAAAGTAGCTTCGAAAAACGCTTAGGTTAAGTTTCAGAGTTGCTTCTAATGTACCAAAGCTGGACTTAGACATAATTTTACTCTCACAACATTATGGCTAGTTGGAGACAGTCCGAACCACAAGTACCGGGTCCATGGTTCTGGCCGTATACTGGGGGGACGGGGACGACTCCCATTAACCCCTGACTATACCGGGGATACGCTTATCACAATGCCTTTCTGGTCTGTGCTGAAGCAAGGCATTCTGGCAGCCAAGTGGCTTGACCTTTATTAGTGAGCCTGGTTACCCCCTCTCGGAACCACAGACTTAGAAATCGCCAGCTCATATACAGTGCATAAAATATATTTATATATATACCCTTATACACCATTTTAATAAAAAATATCACAAAATTCTTCTAAGTCCCTCGGGAAGAGTGAAAGACGCGCACGTTCATTTTCAGAGCTCCTAGACCTTCCTATAAGAAGTTAGCCAAAAAGTAGCTTCGAAAAACGCTTAGGTTAAGTTTCAGAGTTGCTTCTAATGTACCAAAGCTGGACTTAGACATAATTTCACTCTCACAACATTATGGCTGGTTGGAGAGAGTCCGAACCACAAGTACAGGGTCCATGGTTCTGGCCGTATACTGGGGGGACGGGGACGACTCCCATTAACCCCTGACTATACCGGGGATACGCTTATCACAATGCCTTTCTGGTCTGTGCTGAAGCAGGGCATTCTGGCAGCCAAGTGGCTTGACCTTTATTAGTGAGCCTGGTTACCCCCTCTCGGAACCACAGACTTAGAAATCGCCAGCTCATATACAGTGCATAAAATATATTTATATATATACCCTTATACACCATTTTAATAAAAAATATCACAAAATTCTTCTAAGTCCCTCGGGAAGAGTGAAAGACGCGCACGTTCATTTTCAGAGCTCCTAGACCTTCCTATAAGAAGTTAGCCAAAAAGTAGCTTCGAAAAACGCTTAGGTTAAGTTTCAGAGTTGCTTCTAATGTACCAAAGCTGGACTTAGACATAATTTCACTCTCACAACATTATGGCTGGTTGGAGAGAGTCCGAACCACAAGTACAGGGTCCATGGTTCTGGCCGTATACTGGGGGGACGGGGACGACTCCCATTAACCCCTGACTATACCGGGGATACGCTTATCACAATGCCTTTCTGGTCTGTGCTGAAGCAGGGCATTCTGGCAGCCAAGTGGCTTGACCTTTATTAGTGAGCCTGGTTACCCCCTCTCGGAACCACAGACTTAGAAATCGCCATCTCATATACAGTGCATAAAATATATTTATATATATACCCTTATACACCATTTTAATAAAAAATATCACAAAATTCTTCTAAGTCCCTCGAGAAGAGTGAAAGACGCGCACGTTCATTTTCAGAGCTCCTAGACCTTCCTATAAGAAGTTAGCCAAAAAGTAGCTTCGAAAAACGCTTAGGTTAAGTTTCAGAGTTGCTTCTAATGTACCAAAGCTGGACTTAGACATAATTTCACTCTCACAACATTATGGCTGGTTGGAGACAGTCCGAACCACAAGTACCGGGTCCATGGTTCTGGCCGTATACTGGGGGGACGGGGACGACTCCCATTAACCCCTGACTATACCGGGGATACGCTTATCACAATGCCTTTCTGGTCTGTGCTGAAGCAGGGCATTCTGGCAGCCAAGTGGCTTGACCTTTATTAGTGAGCCTGGTTACCCCCTCTCGGAACCACAGACTTAGAAATCGCCAGCTCATATACAGTGCATAAAATATATTTATATATATACCCTTATACACCATTTTAATAAAAAATATCACAAAATTCTTCTAAGTCCCTCGGGAAGAGTGAAAGACGCGCACGTTCATTTTCAGAGCTCCTAGACCTTCCTATAAGAAGTTAGCCAAAAAGTAGCTTCGAAAAACGCTTAGGTTAAGTTTCAGAGTTGCTTCTAATGTACCAAAGCTGGACTTAGACATAATTTCACTCTCACAACATTATGGCTGGTTGGAGAGAGTCCGAACCACAAGTACAGGGTCCATGGTTCTGGCCGTATACTGGGGGGACGGGGACGACTCCCATTAACCCCTGACTATACCGGGGATACGCTTATCACAATGCCTTTCTGGTCTGTGCTGAAGCAGGGCAATCTGGCAGCCAAGTGGCTTGACCTTTATTAGTGAGCCTGGTTACCCCCTCTCGGAACCACAGACTTAGAAATCGCCAGCTCATATACAGTGCATAAAATATATTTATATATATACCCTTATACACCATTTTAATAAAAAAAATCACAAAATTCTTCTAAGTCCCTCGGGAAGAGTGAAAGACGCGCACGTTCATTTTCAGAGCTCCTAGACCTTCCTATAAGAAGTTAGCCAAAAAGTAGCTTCGAAAAACGCTTAGGTTAAGTTTCAGAGTTGCTTCTAATGTACCAAAGCTGGACTTAGACATAATTTCACTCTCACAACATTATGGCTGGTTGGAGAGAGTCCGAACCACAAGTACCGGGTCCATGGTTCTGTCCGTATACTGGGGGGACGGGGACGACTCCCATTAACCCCTGACTATACAGGGGATACGCTTATCACAATGCCTTTCTGGTCTGTGCTGAAGCAGGGCATTCTGGCAGCCAAGTGGCTTGACCTTTATTAGTGAGCCTGGTTACCCCCTCTCGGAACCACAGACTTAGAAATCGCCAGCTCATATACAGTGCATAAAATATATTTATATATATACCCTTATACACCATTTAATAAAAAATATCACAAAATTCTTCTAAGTCCCTCGGGAAGAGTGAAAGACGCGCACGTTCATTTTCAGAGCTCCTAGACCTTCCTATAAGAAGTTAGACAAAAAGTAGCTTCGAAAAACGCTTAGGTTAAGTTTCAGAGTTGCTTCTAATGTACCAAAGCTGGACTTAGACATAATTTCACTCTCACAACATTATGGCTGGTTGGAGACAGTCCGAACCACAAGTACCGGGTCCATGGTTCTGGCCGTATACTGGGGGGACGGGGACGACTCCCATTAACCCCTGACTATACCGGGGATACGCTTATCACAATGCCTTTCTGGTCTGTGCTGAAGCAGGGCATTCTGGCAGCCAAGTGGCTTGACCTTTATTAGTGAGCCTGGTTACCCCCTCTCGGAACCACAGACTTAGAAATCGCCAGCTCATATACAGTGCATAAAATATATTTATATATATACCCTTATACACCATTTTAATAAAAAATATCACAAAATTCTTCTAAGTCCCTCGGGAAGAGTGAAAGACGCGCACGTTCATTTTCAGAGCTCCTAGACCTTCCTATAAGAAGTTAGCCAAAAAGTAGCTTCGAAAAACGCTTAGGTTAAGTTTCAGAGTTGCTTCTAATGTACCAAAGCTGGACTTAGACATAATTTCACTCTCACAACATTATGGCTGGTTGGAGACAGTCCGAACCACAAGTACAGGGTCCATGGTTCTGGCCGTATACTGGGGGGACGGGGACGACTCCCATTAACCCCTGACTATACCGGGGATACGCTTATCACAATGCCTTTCTGGTCTGTGCTGAAGCAGGGCATTCTGGCAGCCAAGTGGCTTGACCTTTATTAGTGAGCCTGGTTACCCCCTCTCGGAACCACAGACTTAGAAATCGCCAGCTCATATACAGTGCATAAAATATATTTATATATATACCCTTATACCCATTTTAATAAAAAATATCACAAAATTCTTCTAAGTCCCTCGGGAAGAGTGAAAGACGCGCACGTTCATTTTCAGAGCTCCTAGACCTTCCTATAAGAAGTTAGCCAAAAAGTAGTTTTGAAAATCGCTTAGGTTAAGTTTCAGAGTTGCTTCTAATGTACCAAAGCTGGACTTAGACATAATTTCACTCTCACACCATTATGGCTGGTTGGAGATAGTCCGAACCACAAGTACCGGGTCCATGGTTCTGGCCGTATACTGGGGGGACGGGGACGACTCCCATTAACCCCTGACTATACCGGGGATACGCTTATCACAATGCCTTTCTGGTCTGTGCTGAAGCAGGGCATTCTGGCAGCCAAGTGGCTTGACCTTTATTAGTGAGCCTGGTTACCCCCTCTCGGAACCACAGACTTAGAAATCGCCAGCTCATATACAGTGCATAAAATATATTTATATATATACCCTTATACTCCATTTTAATAAAAAAATATCACAAAATTCTTCTAAGTCCCTCGGGAAGAGTGAAAGACGCGCACGTTCATTTTCAGAGCTCCTAGACCTTCCTATAAGAAGTTAGCCAAAAAGTAGTTTTGAAAATCGCTTAGGTTAAGTTTCAGAGTTGCTTCTAATGTACCAAAGCTGGACTTAGACATAATTTCACTCTCACACCATTATGGCTGGTTGGAGATAGTCCGAACCACAAGTACCGGGTCCATGGTTCTGGCCGTATACTGGGGGGACGGGGACGACTCCCATTAACCCCTGACTATACCGGGGATACGCTTATCACAATGCCTTTCTGGTCTGTGCTGAAGCAGGGCATTCTGGCAGCCAAGTGGCTTGACCTTTATTAGTGAGCCTGGTTACCCCCTCTCGGAACCACAGACTTAGAAATCGCCAGCTCATATACAGTGCATAAAATATATTTATATATATACCCTTATACTCCATTTTAATAAAAAAATATCACAAAATTCTTCTAAGTCCCTCGGGAAGAGTGAAAGACGCGCACGTTCATTTTCAGAGCTCCTAGACCTTCCTATAAGAAGTTAGCCAAAAAGTAGCTTCGAAAAACGCTTAGGTTAAGTTTCAGAGTTGCTTCTAATGTACCAAAGCTGGACTTAGACATAATTTCACTCTCACAACATTATGGCTGGTTGGAGACAGTCCGAACCACAAGTACCGGGTCCATGGTTCTGGCCGTATACTGGGGGGACGGGGACGACTCCCATTAACCCCTGACTATACCGGGGATACGCTTATCACAATGCCTTTCTGGTCTGTGCTGAAGCAAGGCAT